>NC_069499.1:1512812609-1513547609 GCF_027579735.1 Bombina bombina | reverse complement strand
TATCTGAATCATCAAATTATTTTTTGGGGTTTAATGCCCCTTTAATTATATTGATTTTTAAAGTCCAAAATAACTTTATAATTCAGACATAATAAACAAAAAAATCATTCTACTTTACTGTTGTTCTCACATTTGTTTAATTCTCTTGCTATCCTTTGTTGTAGAATAAATATATGAAGACTCATAGGAGCTCAGACGTGTGCACACGGATTTCTATAGCAGCAGTAACATTTGTACTGCAGACATATGCACACTCTTGAAGTCAGCTTTATCACCTCAGCTTTGAAATGGTTAAAAAAAATATGAAAAATTGAGACTCTGCATGTGCATTTGTTTTCAGATTATTTTTTTTTTAAATCCCATATTTGTTGCATTTGTCTATAAAAGACAAATGAAAAACGTACGTGTGCATCAAAAAATGTTGTTAATTTGTTCGTTCAGTTAATACCGTTACTCTAAAGGAAGGGAAATCATTTGTTTGTGATGCTGATGGCTTGTAGCAGTAGCACTAGCTACTACTTTAAGTTTAAGCCGCTGTCCCGCTGCTCCTCTGCTGCCCTGATGATGTTCCCCTTAGAAAATAGTGGACAAATAGATTTTTAATAAAAGGGACAGTAAAGTCTAATTAGACTTTTATGATTCAGATAGAGCATGCAATTTTAAACACATTTTTAGTTTACTATTATATATTTTACTTTGTTCTTTTGGTATCCTTTGATTAAACTTATACCTAGGTAAGCTCAGAAGCAGCAATAGACTACTGGGAGCTACTGCTGATTGGTGGCTGCATATAGCTCCCAGAATTGTATTGCTGCTTCTTCCACAACAAATAACAAAACAATGACGCAAAACTGATAGCATAAGTAACCTAGAAAGTTTTTAAAACGGTATATTCTATCACAAAATCTAGACTGTTAGGGAGGCCTGATGGCAGGTTTGAAAACCAGTGCGCTATCTGAATCAGTAAAGAAAAATGTGGGATTTCATATTGCTATAAAAAATTAATTCCAAATGAATACTTTACGAATATCAGATAAAACAAAAAAAAAACACACAAAAAAGAAAAGTTGTGATTATTTTTTTTTTTTGTCTGTGAACGAACATATCTAATAAAGGCATGGTATTTTAATCCCTTAACGACTGCGACCTACCCTGTACGTCTCTGGTCGTTAAGGATTTTTAGGCCCGTAATAGAGCGGGTCTCGCTGCCAGCGGAAAAGACCATGCGATTACAACCTCCTTACCTCCAGCAGGCCTCCTGGAATATCGCGGTCTCGTCACTGGCGCTACTAAAAAAGCAAGCCCCATTGAAAAACGAGTTACGGACAGTGTACAACGCTGATCGTTAAGGGGTTAAATGTTGCACTTTACGCTCACAACTGATATGCAAAGCATTACCTCATGAATTTCTTTGACCTGTTAACTCTCATCTGTATGTGCACATACGTCAAACAGGCCTGGGCTTTAAAGGGACAAAGTGCTGTAACTGCTCCCCTTATTGAGTTTCTAAATACTTGTTATACTAGCTGCAGAGTATTAAATATATTGGAAATTACACCTTTAAGTTTATTCCTGCAATTTAAATAGCTGATTTTGCTCATAGAATTTACGTCTACCACCCATAATGAAAATGTAAATGCCCAAGTATTGGCCTTTGTGTATAGAGAGAGTAAGGTAGAATAAAGAGGTTTGCTCTCACGCATTTGAATTGCCATGTACTTGAGAACAATGGAATTGTGGTTACAGTCAGCAAAACCAACTAATTAAAATACAAAAATACACTTAAAGGATCTATTTCCAATATATTTATATAATATATATAATCTGCTGCTGGTATAAATCACATATTAAGGGAAACACAGTTTATAGTAAAGAGTCCCTTTAAGGACTACTTTGATGCAAATACATATTTAACTGGTATACTATTATGTGTGCTTTTCTCAGCACATAGGACCCAGCATGTTTCTCACATATTGCCTCTGTGCCTAGCTGTGTGCACACCTTAGGTCTGCTGAACTGTAACATAAAAACATTGGTTGTTGATTTGCATTGCATGCATGCTTGAATGGTTTAAAGGACAGTAAAGTAATTTTTATATTTATGCATCGGAAATTAAAAATCTGTATGCAAAAACTTTTGGATATTTTCATTTTTAGCACCATTTGCACCATTTTACAGTCCAGGGACATAACTCTTGAAAAGCCCCTTGATATGTTTTTTTATATTTTCTTTGCTGCGGCCTGTAAGATATAGATATAAATGTGTTTTTGTATGTATCAAACAATCACTGTGCAGCGTGCAGGAGAGTCAGGGTTATGAATTCCACAGAATATACTCCAACTTCTCTGGGCGTAATGGAAAAACTACAATTTTCATACTTAAAGGGACACTGTACCCAAATTTTTTCTTTCGTAATTCAGATTGAGCATGACATTTTAAGCAACTTTCTAATTTACTCCTTTTATCAAATTTTCTTCATTCTCTTGGTATCTTTATTTGAAATGCAAAAATGTAAGTTTAGATGCCGGCCCATTTTTGGTGAACAACCTGGGTTGTCCTTGCTGATTGGTGGATAAATTCATTCACCAATAAAAAAGTGCTGTCCAGAGTACTGAACCCAAAACAAGCTTAGATGCCTTCTTTTTCAAATAAAGATAGCAAGAGAACGAAGAAAAATTGATAATAGGAGTAAATTAGAAAGTTGCTTAAAATTGCATGTTCTTTCTGAATTACAAAAGAAAAATTTTGGGTACAGTGTCCCTTTAAATTATAGTTAAATCAATCAAAATAAGTTATAAAAGTGCAATGCACATTATATTTTTTTGTTCCACAATGCATAAATCATTTACAGGGAATTAAAATGTTAGTTCAGCTTCTAAACATAATTATTTTAATACTATCTACAGTCATGTGAGATATAAATTCCTTTTCTGCAAACTTAATTTATTAAAGTGTTCCTTGTGTTTCTCTTTAATAAATGCAGGCACCTATTCTTGATCCATATCCCTTACTCCAGCTGAGAGAGCAGATTAATAAAACATAGTCTGTCTACCAGCAGACAAGCAAGCTGGGGAAAGCCACATAATCTTATCTAAGTGTGAAACCCACACTTAATATCATATTTTGAGATACTAAAGTTAACCTTTGCAGGATCCTCAACAGAAAGGAGAAACTTGCAAGAGAACGGTACATTTTTTTTTTTAATCTAAAAGTCTCTGTTTATTTTACGGATGAAGGGCAGTTTGTAAAGTTTGGATTGGAAAGGCAGAGCCAGTTCTTATCTACTACTGATACAAAGTGCACTTGGGCTATGGAAAGTTAATTGAATGTATGTCCTGCAGTTTTGTGGATTAATCCCTTTGACTGCGAGAGAGGCCTGAGCTGGAAGCTGAAGGGTTAAGTGAAAAAACGTGAATATGCTGCCAAGACTCGAAACACAGCAAATGGATTTTACAGCTAAATGTACGCAATAGAAAATGAAAAACAATGCACCTGTTTATGCTTTAGTACTGTAGCTTGTGTGTGTGTATCTATCTATAACATATACTGTATATTATATATTGATCTGAAAAATGTTGACTACATAAAAACATTAAAATTGAGCATTGAAAGGGACAGTTCATATTTTTTGGTACTTTAAAGTTATTCTTGTTTTTCAAATGTTTTTTATTTTGTTGTGTTAATATTTAATTGTTTTTTTAAATTAGTTATATTAGGTAACTTTTAATGTTTCAGAAATTATTTCAGATGAATGCTGAGCTTCACTCTCAAAAGTCCTTTCTACTGCCAATGGTTATTGTATTTTTTTTTATATATATATATATACACAAAATTAAAAAACAAACTACAGAATATTCTAGCTTGTTTTCTTAAAAAATAAAGTAGTTTACTCTGCTATTAATAACCAAATTTCACATACAAATAGTTAATCACTAATACCTACTAATCTCTCTTACCCCCCTCCATTTTAGGAGGGAATGTCATTTTAACTAAATTTTTCTTTTTCTTTGCACATATGAAAACAGCAGTATTATGAGGTAAAAACGATCTTCATAAGCACAAATGAAACGGCATAGGCAAGTCATATTATATTCCTACTCATCAGCCAGTATTTATAACGCTGATATATTCTAGGGTATCCCAGCCACTAAACAAGACAGTGATTTAGCTGCAAAATCCCGTGTCAGTTATAGGAGGACTAGGAGGGGGTGTCTGTTAATTAACTGTTTTAAGTTATCCCTGGTTGTGAATTCAGCTCATTTTTCATGCTTGCCTGCCTGCCAATGAGTCAGGGTGCTCGGGACTCTGAGAGGTGTGTGTGGGGGTTGGGGGACTGGTATTTTTAGTGAGGTTTTATAGAGTGGATCCCTGTGGTTTGGCTCCACACTGAAATATTGTCCCAGTCTCAATGACATATACACAGAGCAGGCACTAAGGTCCTGGCGCCAGCTCACAGAATGGCCGAGGCTGGGCTCCTCCTGGAGGAGGAAGAAGTGAAACTTTTAATTACAAATAGCTCACAGGCTTTTACATCTCAGCCTCTCTCCGTGCTAAATGCTGTCTTATTTACTAGCTGAGGGAGAGAAAGTGCTTTAGTTTGCTCGGGAAAGTGAGGTGTCTGAGCCCTGCTCCCTGGGATTACCGCTGCCAGGCACAGCAATGACAGATTAGTTTCCCGCACTTTATAAACTCGTTTTATGTGTTCATCTCTCACAGTGCGTTATTATTATTATCATTTTATTATTATTAGTTGATGGATATGTGATTTTTTAGCTTAGCCATCTGGATTATGCTAAGTGATGATTAATAATGAGTTTATATACTGTATATTGTACTGTTGTACAGATGGAGTATATGAGACACCGAGATTATTCTCAATAAATGAGCGTTTTTTAAGACAGTTTCTTGCATTTGTATGGTTGAAATAAATGGAAATCATATCTCTCTGTGTCTGTCTTTATGTCGTTATCTGTCTGACTGTTTATTATCTAGCATTTATCTATCTATGTCTATCTGTGTGTGTGTATTTATATATATATATATATATATATATATATATATATATATATATATATATATATATATATATATATCTATCTCTATCTATCTTTCTATCGTCTACATGCAAATATAAATACAATTAGATAGATAACATTTCCATTTATATCAATTTATGTGAAATTGTGTTTGTCTATATATATATATATATATATACAGGTGGCCCTCGTTTTACAACAGTTCAATTTACACCGTTTCAGAATAACAACCTTTTTTTCCCAGTCATGTGACTGCTATTGAAAAGCATTGAGAAGCAGTGCTTTTATTAGAATAGCCAATAGGTGGAGCTGTCCGCTAGTGTTGCAGCAAAGCCAAGCAAGCTGAAATTAATCAGTTTAAGCAGACCTGAGTTATCGAGCAGATTTCAAAGGAACCAGATCTTCCTGTCTATAAATCAGTCCAGATTGGAATGCATAGAAATAACTTTTTGCAGAAAAATGCAAGTGGTCTGTGTTGTGTGATTATTTTGTTAGGTTTATAATGCTGTTTAGCAATTGTTTTTGTTCATTTAACTTAGTTTAATTATATATTCTGTGTTGTGTGATTATTTTATTAGGTTTATAATGCTGTTTAGCATTTAAAGTCTTCATTTCATAGCTTTAAAAATAATGTATTAGGTGTTACTTATGACAATTTTGAGAGGGGCCTGGAACCTATCTCCCTCACTTCCCATTGACTTACATTATAAACTGGGTTTCAATTTACAACGGTTTCGATTTACAACCATTCCTTCTGGAACCTAACCCCGGCGTAAACTGAGGGCTACCTGTATATATATATATATATATACACACACACTTAAATACTAAATATTTTTACATTAATAATATAATTGACTTAATGGTTAAAAATACTTCTTAAAGGGATATGAAACCTAACATTTTTCTTTCATGATTCAGTCAGCACATGCAGTTTTAAACAACTTTCTAATTTACTTCTATTTTCGATTTCTCTTTATTCTCTTGGTATCTTTTGATGAAAAACATAGACGTATGCTGATAAGCCGGCCTATTTCTAGATCACTATATGGCAGCAGTTTTGCAAAAATGTTATCCATTTGCAAGAGCTCTAGATGGCAGCACTATTTCCTTCCATGTAGTGCCTACCTAAGTATATCTTCAACACAGAATATTGTGGAAATGAAGTAAATTTGATAATTGAAGTAAATTGGAAACTTTTTAAAAATGGTATACTCTGTCTGAATCACAAAATAAAATATTTGGGTTTCATATCCCTTTAAAGGGACACTCAATAAAAATTAAACTTTAATTATTCAGATAGAGCATGCCATTTTAAACAACATTCCAATTTACTTCCATTAACAAAATGTGCACAGTCTTTTTATATTTAAACTTTTTGAGTCACTAGCTCCTACTGAGCATGTGCAAGAATAAGTTTGTATGCATTTGTGAATGGCTGATTGCTGTCACATGGTACGTGTATGCATTTGTGATTGGCTGATGGCTGTCACATGGTACAGGGGGAGTGGAAAAAGACATAACTTTTAAAATTGTCAGAAAAAAAATCTACTACTCATTTGAAGTTCAGACTAAGTGCTATTGCACTGTCTTGTTATCTTGCATGTGTTGATTATGCAAATCTACTGTATTGACTAGTCCTTTAATGAGTCTCTCTGTTTTGCGGATCATCTCTCGCAATCTTGCATAAATACAGACTTATTTCCAAAGAAGCAGAATGTGTAGACAGCTGTTCTATGAATTAGGATTATTTTGCAAATATACATGCATTACTTTTTATTAGTGCTCAAGATATAGACGTAACTATGTTTAGTTGGGTTTCAATAAACGTAAGTGGTTATCATATTGCATGATCAGTATTACAATAGCATGACCCTTTTACGAAGTGTGTGTATGTAGTTTAGACTTTTTATGAGTATTGGATTTTGAGCTTAAAGGGACAGTAAAGTCAAAATGAAATGTTCATCATTCGGATAGAGCATGCAATTATAAACAGCGTTCCAGTTTGTTTCAGTTATCTAATTTCTTTAATTCTTTTGGTATCCTTTGTTGAAAACACCTACATAAGTAAGATCAGAAGCTGCAGTTCACTGCATGATTGGTGGCTGTACATATGCACCTGCTGTGTTCAGCTAACTCCCAGTAGTACATTGCTGCTCCTTAAACAAAGGATACAAAGAGAATGAAGCACATTTGATAATAGAAATAAAACAGAAAGTTGTTTAAAACTGTATGCTCTTTAGGAATCACGCACAAATAAAAATGGTTTCATGCCCCTTTAATGGCAATTTAAATTGTCTTTCAATTCTTATAACTTTGAAATGGCTGAAAATATTTGACTGGTATTTGTTAGTGTACCTCAAATAACAAATACCCCGATATTTGATGTAAACTGGTGTGATATTTTTTGGGAGGGGGGTGTGTGACAAAATGATCAGTCATTTTAGAGATATAAAGCTTTAAAGTAGCAATGTAATATTGTCACTTACACGTGTTCAGTATAAGAAAGTCAATGTTCATTTATGCTGCACTAGTACTAAAGCCCGTGTACACGGGCCATTTTTTTCAGAACAGCGATCCCACCCCTTGCTCTCTCCCCCCTTTCTTTTGCTCTCTCTTCCCCCCTCTCTTTTGCTTTCTTTCCCCCCTCTCTTTTGCTTTCTCTCCCCCCTCTCCTTTGTTCTATCTCTCCCCTCTTTTGCTCTCTCTCTCCCCTCTTTGGCTCTCTCCATCCTTTCTTTTGCTCTCTCTCCCCCCTCTTTGGCTCTCCCCCCCCTTTGGCTCTCCCCCCCCTCTTTGGCTCCCCCCCCCCCCTCTTTGGCTCTCTCCCCTCTTTTGCTCTCTCTCCTCTTTGGCTCTCTCTCTCCCCTCTTTGGCTCCCCCCCCCTTTGGCTCTCTCTCCCCCCCTCTTTGGCTCTCTCTCCCCCCCTCTTTGGCTCTCTCTCTCCCCCCTCTTTGGCTCTCCCCTCCCCTTTGGCTCCCCCCCTCTTTGGCTCCCCCCCCTCTTTGGCTCTCCCCCCCCCCTCTTTTGCTCTCCCCTCCCCTCTTTTGCTCTCCCCTCCCCTCTTTTGCTCTCCCCTCCCCTCTTTTGCTCTCTCCCTCCCCTCTTTGGCTCTCTCCCCCCTCTTTTGTTCTCTCCCCCCTCTTTGGCTCTGCCCCCCCCTCTTTGGCTCTCTCTCCCCCCTCTTTGTCTCTCTCCCCTCTTTTGCTCTCCTCTTTGGCTCTCTTTCCTCTTTGGCTCTCTCTCTCTCCCCCCTCTTTGGCTCTCCCCCCCTTTAGCTCTCTCCCCCCCCCTCTTTGGCTCTCTCTCCCCCCTCTTTGGCTCTCTCTCCTTTTTGGCTCTTTTTCCTCTTTGGCTCTCCCCCCCTTCTCTTTGGCTCTCCCCCCCTTCTCTTTGGCTCTCTTCCCCCCCTTCTCTTTGGCTCTCTCTCCCCCCCCTTCTCTTTGGCTCTCTCTCCCCCCCCCCTTCTCTTTGGCTCTCTGCCCCCCCCTTCTCTTTGGCTCTCTGCCCCCCCCCTTCTCTTTGGCTCTCTGCCCCCCCTTCTCTTTGGCTCTCTGCCCCCCCTTCTCTTTGGCTCTCTGCCCCCCCCCTCTCTTTGGCTCTCTGCCCCCCCCTTCTCTTTAGCTCTCTGCCCCCCCCCTTCTCTTTGGCTCTCTGCCCCCCCCCTTCTCTTTGGCTCTCTGCCCCCCCTTCTCTTTGGCTCTCTGCCCCCCCCCTTCTCTTTGGCTCTCTGCCCCCCCCCTTCTCTTTGGCTCTCTGCCCCCCCCTTCTCTTTGGCTCTCTGCCCCTCCCCTTCTCTTTGGCTCTCTGCCCCCCCTTCTCTTTGGCTCTCTGCCCCCCCTTCTCTTTGGCTCTCTGCCCCCCCTTCTCTTTGGCTCTCTGCCCCCCTTCTCTTTGGCTCTCTGCCCCTCCTTCTCTTTGGCTCTCTGCCCCCCCTTCTCTTTAGCTCTCTGCCCCCCCCTTCTCTTTGGCTCTCTGCCCCCCCCCCCCTTCTCTTTGGCTCTCTGCCCCCCCCTTCTCTTTGGCTCTCTGCCCCCCCCTTCTCTTTGGCTCTCTGCCCCCCCCTTCTCTTTGGCTCTCTGCCCCCCCCTTCTCTTTGGCTCTCTGCCCCCCCCCCCCTTCTCTTTGGCTCTCTGCCCCCCCCTTCTCTTTGGCTCTCTGCCCCCCCCCCCTGCTCCCTCTCTGGCTCTGTCTTCGCGGGACCCCGCCCTACCACGCCCATCGCGGCAACACCCGCCCGGCCACGCCCCTCACAACACCCGGGCCACGTCCCTCGCGACGCCCAGCCACGCCCCTCGCGACGCTCCCGTCGGCCACAAACAGCTGTGAGGTCTGGGGAGCGCGTTGCCGCTTCTCACGCAGCAGACCTCACAGCTGTTGAGTAGCTCGCGCTCCCTATCTCACAGCTGCTTGTATGCTGTGTACCTCGCGCTCCCAATCTGTCAGCTGTCAGCTATGCCGAGGTGCGCGAGAATAGAATCTAAGGCCAAGTGTTTGTCTGTACTGCGCATGACGGCTTCAGACAAACACTTGTCTTTTATAATATAGGATGTGTAGAAGGATTATTCAATACCAAATTACTATAGATATAAAACCAATCAATTTAAAAGAGTGGATTTATTTACATTAGAGAAAACCTATAGCATTTTTTCCCTCAGAACTTACATCAAAATTGGGAATCTAAAAGTTAGAATTAGATCTAAATATGGAATTATTATTGTTTTTTTATGTGTGGTTTAAAGCTCAAAGAAACCTTTAGTAATATTAATTTCCGTAGCTAGTTATTTTGTTAACACATTTCACCCTTGTTAATTATGGACCATAAGTCTACCTCTCTGTGTAAGTCCATTATAATTTTTTAAAGCTGCAGAAGTAAATTATTAAGTACTTGTACCTTATTGCTGTGTCATACTTTACAGGCTCAAGTCCCACTAAATGAAGTCTGTATTTTTCTTTTTTTTAATTTTAATAGACATGCATCTAAGCATACAAAGAGATGCACTGCTCCTTTGCTGAATAGTAAAATGATAATAGTGAGATTGCAACTGAACACATTTAACCTGTGCCCAGGGGTGTAACTACAGGGGTCTCAGAGGTTTCAACTGAGACTGGGCCCATATGTCTAGGGGGCCATGTGGCCCTGCAATCAGTAGTGGCATTGCTACAGGGACTGGGCTCCCCCTTCATTATGTCTAAACGCTCTGTTTACCCCCTTGCAAAACAGGACTTGCTGTGTATGGAAAGTGTATAAATTTGCCTTTACATATATGGTGGTAGGGTTTCCAAAATGACTACTACAATGTTGTTTTTACAGATAAACATGCCACCATATTTGTACAGTAAGACTGGACAGTCTGGCATGGTCTAATTCAGGTGGAAGGATGACTCACAGTCAGAGGGAAGCCGTTCCTCTTGCTCGTATGTGGCTGCTGATTCAGCTTCTGTTGATTTCAAGCAGCTAGAAAGGGCACTATTGGAATGGGAGGCCCTACCACAGCCTTTGCCCTGGGGCCCAGTGAAGTCTAGTTATGCCTCTGCCAGTGCCTATCATGTTATCTTCTAAAGGATTTACCAAGAGTCCAAACAGCATAGTAGATAGGCTATGTTGCTTTTTTTTTATGTTCTTAGGTTCAAGCCATACCCAACCCAATTAAAGGGATATACAACTATATCTGTATCTATCTATCTATCTATCTATCTATCTATCTATCTATCTATCTATCTATCTATCTATCTATCTATCTATCACAACAATTAAACACTACCTTGCAAAATGTCTGTATAAGCAAAATGTTAAAATCATTAAAACTGTCAAATTGATATCAACATTTACAATATAATCTAGTCCAGGACCATACCCTGTTAAAATCCACTTATCTCCTAACTAATTAGGGACAGGTATAGATCATATACTGCAGGGAATAAGTACTATGTAGAAAGTAGCAGGGTTAAGCTTCTGAAGTAACCTTAAAGGGACAGTGTACCCTAAATGTCTCTCCCCTTTACTTTGTTCCCAATGATCCATTTTACTTGCTGGAGTGTATTAAATTGTTTTCAAGTAGCTTGTTTACCTTTATTTTGATATTTGGAATAGCTGATTTTGACAGTGGTATCCCTACCTATACTGAACGTTTCTATGCTTAAGTATTGGCAATATAAAACATAACCAGCAGAAGGAATTGCACTCACATTCGGGGGTTAGGAGAGATAAATAATAAAATGATAATTTTACAGTACACTGTCAATTTAATCCCTTGTGGTTGAATTTAATTGATTATATTTGTTTTAATTATCCCGCATCTAAAGAACAAGAAAATTATGGAAATTCAAAGTCCCAACAAAAAAGCAACAACCTTACATTAATGCTTAAAAAAGCAGTGCAATTATATCTTAGTATTCATTTTATTGGGCACGATACTCAAGCATTTTCTATTACAGTGGTTTCTGTATTTGAACAATTGATGCTCCTGTATTGAACAAACCATTTTTTTTGTGGCAGTTGTCCCTGTAAAGCAGTGATCAGTAGAGTCCCCAAACTTAGTTATATACAGTCATGCACTTCATTGTATTTTTTAAATTTTTCTCTGCACGTGCATGGGAAGCATAGCTAGATATTCTCAGTGCACCAGCATTTTAAATACTGCAACTGCTCAGAGAGCCAGTGAGGCGTGTATCTTATCAGCAATAATTAAATTGAGTTATTACCAGATGGCACAATCACCTTAGGCTCTCTGAGCAAGTGCTATGTTTAAAATGCTGGTGCACAGTGCATTCTTAAATACACTTTTGAAACAGCAATAGCTTTTATTAGAAGCAATTTCTCCAACATTGGTGTGTCCGGTCCACGGCGTCATCCATAACTTGTGGGAATATTCTCTTCCCCAACAGGAAATGGCAAAGAGCACAGCAAAAGCTGTCCATATAGTCCCCCCTAGGCTCCGCCCACCCCAGTCATTCTCTTTGCCGCTGAACAAGCAGCATCTCCACGGAGATGGTGAAGAGTATGTGGTGTTTAGTTGTAGTTTTTTATTCTACTATCAAGAGTTTGTTATTTTAAAATAGTGCTGGTATGTACTATTTACTCTGAAACAGAAAAAGATGAAGAGTTCTGTTTGTGAGAGGAGTATGATTTTAGCAGCAGTAACTAAAATTGTTTGCTGTTTCCACATAGGACTGTTGAGATGAGATAACTTCAGTTGGGGGAAACAGTTGGCAGACTTTTCTGCTTAAGGTATGACTAGTAATATTTCTAACAAGACTGTGTAATGCTGGAAGGCTGTCATTTCCCCTCATGGGGACCGGTAAGCCATTTTCTTAGTCTCAAACAGAATAAAGGGCTTAATATGGGCTATAAAACGGGTAGACACTTTTATGGGCTAGATCGATTGCTTTATTTGGGCATTTTATACAGCTTGATGTTGAAATTCACACTTTATAAACTTTGGGGAACGTTTTTTTTACGTCAGGCACTGGTTTAGACACCTTCCCAGTCAGGAAGGGCCTTCTCTGTAGTAGGCAGAGCCTCATTTTCGCGCCATTACTGCGCAGTTACTTTTGAGAGCAGGACATGCAGCTGCATGTGTGTGGGTCTGAAAGTAGTTGAAAAGGTTCCTAGAAGGCTTCATTTGGTATCGTATACCCTCCTGGGTTTGGTAAAGTCACAGCAAAGGCTGTAGCTGGGACTGTAGAGGGGTTAAAACTGTAAACGGCTCCGGTTTCGTCATTTTAAGGGTTAAAGGTCTGAAATTTGGGGTGCAATGCTTTGAATGCTTTAAGACACTGTGGTGAATTTGGTTAAATTTGAACAATTCCTTCATAGTTTTTCACATATTCAGTAATAAAGTGTGCCCTGTTTAAAATTTAAAGAGACAGTAACGGTTTTGTTTTAAAACGGTTTTTGTACTTTATTGACAAGTTTAAGCCTGTTTAACATGTCTGTGCTCTGTATGTATGGAAGCCAATGTGTCTCCCCCTTCAAAATTGTGTGATAATTGTGTCATAGCGTCCAAACAAAGTAAGGACAGTACTGCCACAGATAGTAAAGTTGCCCAAGATGATTCATCAGATGAAGGGAGTAGACATAGTTCTACATCATCTCCTTCTGTGTCTACACCAGTTTTGCCCATGCAGGAGACCCCTAGTACTTCTAGCGCGCCAATGCTTGTTACTATGCAACAATTGACGGCAGTAATGGATAACTCCATAGCAAATATTTTATCCAAAATGCCTGCATTTCAGAGAAAGCGCGATTGCTCTGTTTTAAACACTGTAGAGCAGGAGGGCGCTGATGATAATTGCTCTGTCATACCCTCACACCAATCTGAAGTGGCCATGAGGGAGGTTTTGTCAGATGGGGAAATTTGGAGGTTTTGCTTAAAAAGATTTTTGTACAGCAAGGTTACCTCCTGCAACCTATTTCGTGCATTATTCCTGTCACTACAGCAGCGTGGTTCTGGTTCGAGGAACTAGAAAAGTCGCTTAGTAGAGAGACTCCGTATGAGGAGGTTATGGACAGAATTCACGCACTTAAGTTAGCTAATTCCTTTATTTTAGATGCCGCTTTGCAGTTAGCTAGATTAGCGGCGAAAAATTCAGGGTTTGCAATTGTGGCGCGCAGAGCGCTCTGGCTAAAGTCTTGGTCAGCGGATGTATCTTCCAAGACAAAATCGCTTAATATCCCTTTCAAGGGTAAAACCCTTTTTGGGCCAGAATTGAAAGAGATTATCTCAGACATCACTGGGGGTAAGGGCCACGCCCTCCCACAAGATAGGCCTTTCAAGGCCAAGAATAAGTCTAATTTTCGTTCCTTTCGCAATTTCAGGAACGGACCGGCCTCCAACTCTGCAGCCTCTAAACAAGAGGGTAATGCTTCACAAACCAAACCAGCTTGGAAACCGATGCAAGGCTGGAACAAGGGTAAGCAGGCCAAGAAGCCTGCTGCTGCTACCAAAACAGCATGAAGGAGTAGCCCCCGATCCGGGACCGGATCTAGTAGGGGGCAGACTCTCTCTCTTCGCTCAGGCTTGGGCAAGAGATGTTCAGGATCCCTGGGCACTAGAAATAGTTTCTCAGGGTTATCTTCTGGAATTCAAGGAACTACCCCCAAGGGGAAGGTTCTACATGTCTCGCTTATCTTCAAACCAAATAAAGAGACAGGCATTCTTACATTGTGTAGAAGACCTGTTAAAAATGGGAGTGATACACCCAGTTCCAACCGTGGAACAAGGAATGGGGTTTTACTCAAATCTGTTTGTACTTCCAAAAAAAGAGGGAACTTTCAGACCAATTCTGGATTTAAAGATCCTAAACAAATTTCTCAGAGTGCCATCGTTCAAAATGGAAACTATTCGAACGATTTTACCTACAATCCAGGAGGGTCAATTTATGACTACCGTGGATCTAAAGAATGCGTATCTACATATTCCTATCCACAAAGATCATCATCAGTTCCTAAGGTTCGCCTTTCTGGACAAACATTACCAGTTTGTGGCTCTCCCATTCGGGCTAGCCACTGCTCCAAGGATTTTCACAAAGGTACTCGGGTCCCTTCTAGCGGTTCTAAGACCAAGGGGCATTGCAGTGGCACCTTACTTGGACGACATTCTGATACAAGCGTTGTCTCTTTCAAAGGCAAAGGCTCACACAGACATCGTTCTGGCCTTTCTCAGATCTCACGGATGGAAAGTGAACATTGAAAAAAGTTCCCTGTCTCCGTCGACAAGAGTTCCTTTCTTGGGGACAATAATAGATTCTTTAGAAATGAAGATTTTCCTGACAGATGTCAGAAAGTCGAAGCTTCTAAACGCCTGTCAAGTTCTTCACTCTGTTCCACGACCTTCCATAGCTCAGTGCATGGAAGTAGTAGGGTTGATGGTTGCAGCAATGGACATAGTTCCTTTTGCGCGAATTCATCTAAGACCATTACAACTGTGCATGCTGAAACAGTGGAATGGGGACTATACAGACTTGTCTTCAGTGATTCAAGTAGATCAGAAGACCAGAGACTCACTCCGTTGGTGGCTAACCCAGGATCACCTGTCCCAGGGAATGAGCTTCCGCAGACCAGAGTGGGTCATCGTCACGACCGACGCCAGTCTAGTGGGCTGGGGCACGGTCTGGGACTCCCTGAAAGCTCAGGGGCTATGGTCTCGGGAAGAGTCTCTTCTCCCGATAAACATTCTGGAACTGAGAGCGATATTCAATACTCTCAGGGCTTGGCCTCAACTAGCAAAGGCCAGATTCATAAGATTCCAATCAGACAACATGACGACTGTTGCTTACATCAACCATCAGGGGGGAACAAGGAGTTCCCTGGCGATGAGAGAAGTGACGAAAATCATAAAATGGGCGGAGGATCACTCCTGCCACCTATCTGCGATCCACATCCCAGGAGTGGAAAACTGGGAGGCGGATTATCTGAGTCGTCAGACATTCCATCCGGGGGAGTGGGAACTCCACCCGGAGATATTTGTCCAGTTGACTCAATTATGGGGCATTCCAAACATGGATCTGATGGCGTCTCGTCAGAACTTCAAGGTTCCTTGCTACGGGTCCAGATCCAGGGATCCCAAGGCGACTCTAGTGGATGCATTAGTAGCGCCTTGGACCTTCAACCTAGCTTATGTGTTTCCACCGTTTCCTCTCATTCCCAGGCTGGTAGCCAGGATCAAGCAGGAGAGGGCTTCGGTGATCTTGATAGCTCCTGCGTGGCCACGCAGGACTTGGTATGCAGACCTGGTGAATATGTCATCGGCTCCACCATGGAAGCTACCTTTGAGACAGGATCTTCTAGTACAAGGTCCATTCGAACATCCAAATCTAGTTTCCCTCCAGCTGACGGCTTGGAAATTGAACGCTTGATTTTATCTAAGCGTGGGTTTTCGGATTCTGTAATAGATACTCTGGTACAAGCCAGAAAACCTGTAACTAGAAAAATTTACCATAAAATATGGAAAAGATATATCTGTTGGTGTGAATCCAAGGGATTCTCATGGAGTAAGATCAAAATTCCTAGGATCCTTTCCTTTCTCCAAGAAGGTTTGGATAAGGGATTATCAGCGAGTTCTCTAAAGGGACAGATTTCTGCTTTATCTGTCTTGTTACACAAACGACTGGCAGCTGTGCCTGATGTTCAAGCTTTTGTTCAGGCTTTGGTCAGGATCAAGCCTGTTTACAGACCTTTGACTCCTCCCTGGAGTCTGAATTTAGTTATTTAAGTTCTTCAAGTGGTTCCGTTTGAACCTCTACATTCCATAGATATCAAGATGTTATCTTGGAAAGTTCTGTTTTTGGTTGCTATTTCTTCTGCTAGAAGAGTTTCTGAGTTATCTGCTTTGCAGTGTAATCCGCCCTATCTGGTGTTCCATTCAGATAAGGTTGTTTTGCGTACTAAACCTGGTTTCCTTCCAAAGGTTGTTTCCAACAAGAATATTAACCAGATATATAGTTGTGCCTTCTTTGTGTCCGAATCCAGTTTCAAAGAAGGAACGTTTGTTACACAATTTAGATGTAGTTCGTGCTTTAAAGTTCTATTTAGAAGCAACAAAGGATTTCAGACAAACGTCTTCTCTGTTTGTCGTTTATTCTGGCAAGAGGAGAGGTCAAAAAGCTACTGCTACCTCTCTTTCCTTTTGGCTGAAAAGCATCATCCGATTGGCTTACGAGACTGCCGGACGGCAGCCTCCTGATTGTATCACAGCTCAATCTACTAGGGCTGTGGCTTCCACATGGGCCTTCAAGAACGAGGCTTCTGTTGATCAGATATGTAAGGCAGCGACTTGGTCTTCCCTGCACACTTTTGCCAAATTCTACAAATTTGATACTTTTGCTTCTTCGGAGGCTATTTTTGGGAGAAAGGTTTTGCAAGCTGTGGTGCCTTCTGTTTAGGTAACCTGATTGGCTCCCTCCCTTCATCCGTGTCCTAAAGCTTTGGTATTGGTTCCCACAAGTTATGGATGACGCCGTGGACCGGACACACCAATGTTGGAGAAAACAGAATTTATGCTTACCTGATAAATTACTTTCTCCAACGGTGTGTCCGGTCCACGGCCCGCCCTGATTTTTTAATCAGGTTTGATGAATTTCTTTCTTTAACTACAGTCACCACGGCACCTTATGGTTTCTCCTGTTTTTTTCTCCTGTCCGTCGGTCGAATGACTGGGGTGGGCGGAGCCTAGGAGGGACTATATGGACAGCTTTTGCTGTGCTCTTTGCCATTTCCTGTTGGGGAAGAGAATATTCCCACAAGTTATGGATGACGCCGTGGACCGGACACACTGTTGGAGAAAGTAATTTATCAGGTAAGCATAAATTCTGTTTTTGCTAATACATGTGTATAATGATTTTATTCAAAACTAAAATGTAGCCACGTGGATTCCAATTTTGTCTGGAACTCTGGCATTAACATAAGATTTTTATTTTTTTATTTCGCATTTGGATAGTTATACAGTATATTTATATACAGTATAGAAAAGAGAGAGAGAAATACATAACAGCTCAGTTATGTAATAGAGCCATAAGTATCAAAAACATATAGGATTCATGAGACATATTTAGACATAATAGAAAGCCTTCACCCACAAATGATGCATCTGGATTTAATGTCAAGACAGGAGGCTTCATATTTTGCATTATTCTTTACTGACACCAAAATAACAGCAAAGAAATTGAAAGGAAGAAAAAATAATCACACAGCAACAGCGTATAACCAATCAGGATACAGCATCACAATAAAGAGTCCAAAACAAACTAAGTCCTTCCTCTTTTCTTTGCTGCACCAAGTACAGCAGGTCACGTATCATTGTTCTCCTTTTATTAAATATATTTGAATGTTTTATTTAACTGTCTTTGCATATTAGCATTTCCATTTCTTTATTCTAAGCTTTTGGCATTTTGCTATTTTACTAACAAAAAAGTTTTTCATTTATCACTAAATCCTTGTATGTTTATAGCAATCAATAGCTGTATTTCATAAAATTCATTTAACATTAAGGTTAAGGCTGCTTCGGTAATATTTAAATATTGTATTTTGCTTCTTTAAATGTTTGACTAAAATTTTTCTCTACGGATCAGCCACTTCAGTGTGGCTGCTCCGTTCCTTATTCAAACTAAACACTGTCTGTCAGGCTCTCGATGCCTGACAGTTTGTAAATTTGTAGCGCTACTTCGGAGCAACCGCCTTGCTGAAACAGGTTGCTCCGTTCTTGCTACCCTAACCTGACCGCTGAAATCTGAAGTCCTCCTCTTGCCCCTCTATCTGGGACGGTGCCGCTGCGGGATCTCGCGGACACACACCTGACCGGAGTTTATTAAACTGTACTGGTCGGGTGTGTGAGCCGCATCCTGTGTCGGTTCCGTCTCAGGAGTGGGCGGGAGTTTGTTGTATATTTCTGCGGTTAGGTGTCCCCTAAGTTTTTTTACATACATGGGCTAATTTTTTTTTTATTTTTTTTTATAAATAAATGTAACAGGCACTATTTTATCATAATTTACACTCCCTTATGTTTTTTGTTCTTTCAATTTTTTTAAGCAATACTATTTGGCCGTTTTTTCCCGCCCTTTTTATTGCTTATGAGACTTAAATGTTTTTCATTATTGCCTCAGCTCTTATAGCTTATTGATTAGCCTTGCTGCCTCCCATACAAGAGGTTGAGAGTTCGAATCTATCCTCCAACCATTAGGAATTTAATTACAGAAAATATTTTATTACTGTTTATAACTATCTTTATTTAAAAATATATTTCTTTTAAAAGTCTCCTTTATTAAACTTTTCTGTTTAGCCTTGGGGACTAACACTGTAAACTGTAAGTTTTGAGGTTCAGGGTTCAATTCCTGACTATTCAGCATAATTTAAAATTTTTTATTGTTTCCTCTTAATATTATGATTTTTATGTCAATATTCTCTTTTATTTAGATTATAACTCAGGCGCAACGATTAAACTAATGGAGTCTGCCGACCCTGTCATTGACCCCGCCCCTTCTTCCTCTCAATCTAAAGAGGAACTTTTAGCCTATATTAATTCGGCCATAGCTTCGGCACTAAAACAAAATAATATTCCCCCTTCAGAGAATGTTTTAGAACAACCTTTGCCCCCCCATGTTGAGGAATCCTCTTCCTCCTCTTCCTCTGATTCAGAAGCTCCAATATCGCGCAAGCGCCATTGGAAGTCCCATTCTCGCTCCGCTTCACATAGAAGCAAAGCTCCGAGACATAAAGCCCCTCCCCCGGGCGTTTCACATAGGGGTGCCAGAACCTCCTCCCTAGAGGTTAAACGGGGTAAACGAACCCTTTCCACCTTGGGTACACGAAGGGGAGTCCAGAGCTCTGACTCTGAAAATTTTGACATGGAAGACTATATGGAGTCTTTTCCTGGGCTAGATTGGGAGGAGGAACCTCAGTCTGACCTAGAACAGGATCCATTTCCGACCCCTCGGGCAGAGGCTCCTCGATCTCGATCTTCCCAGAGAAGAAATATTGAATTTGAGGACGAAATGGTTGACCCGGCTGGGAACCCCATTTTCAGCCCCAAACACATTAAACACCCCAGATCATCTGACTGGGCATTAGCGCCTCACCTCTCTCGCTTTTTGCAGAGATCACTCAGAAAACCCCTCGATCGTGAGGATCGTAATAAACTACATGCAGAATGTTGTAGACCCTCCCTCCCTGGTAGGGAATCTGTAACTCCTGAATTTGACGCTAAACTCGCTACCTTTCTAACTAGAAAAGGTAGAGACCCTAGAAAGGGCTTAGATAAGGCTCTCAGAGGGGTTCAGGATAAACTTCTGGACACTTCGGGTCCTTTGGCCCAGATTCTCCATCTTTCGGATGAAGCCCTTCTGTCCAGCTCTCCTTTAGATCCTTTTGCCATTCGAGAATGGGCCTTTTGCTTCCTTGGCAACGCCAACGTTGCCATCTCTACTGAACGCAGAAGGTCGGCATTGTTGCGAATTAACCCCAGATTGGCTGTTCTCGCTGTCGAGGAAGCAGGCTCTTCTGCCAAGGGTCTCCTCTTTGGAGAACCCTTCTTAGATATCATGAGACATTACGTTTCTACCTTTACCTCTATCGACAAGATTCAAGCCTCCCTTAGAAGAGTTTTCAACCCTTCCAATCGGGTTTTTGGCAGGGCCGGCAGATTCAGGGGTCGTCTGCCCGGCCGTCAACAATTCATGGTCCAGCAACGCCAAGCAGTCGCTTTCCAACAGTACCCCTCCTACCCTCAGAGAACTCTCTTCCCACCAAGATCTCGAGCTGTCAGGACCAGACCAGCCCTTCCTAGACCCACCTAACCTCCAGGCCCTTCCAATGCCCAGAGTGAGTACTCCTCCTTTACTCCTGACTTCTTCCCCCATATCTCCCTTTGCAGGCAGACTGTCCCTTTTTTCCCATTCGTGGGATTTAATTTCTCAGGATCCCTGGATTGCTCAAACAGTGAGAGGCTTCAAGATCGAATTCATTTGCCCCCCTTTCCAGAAGGGTCACCCAAAACCCCTGAACCTCTCAAAATCAAATACAGACCTTATTGGTTCAGAAGTGCTATCTCTCCATCGGAAAGGCGCAATAGAGGAGGTTCTCAACCCACAAGACGGGTTTCTAAGCAACCTTTTTCTAGTAAAGAAAAAGACAGGTGGCTTTCGACCGGTCATCAATCTTCGGGACTTAAATTTCTTCGTGGTTTACCGCCATTTCAAGATGGAGGGTATCCACATGCTCAGAGACCATCTCCATCTCGAAGACTGGTTTATCTGCCTGGACTTGACAGATGCCTACCTTACGGTTCCTGTTTTCCCAGACCATCGGAAATTCCTCAGGTTTCCCTGGGACGGAAGGATATGGCAATTTACTTGCCTTCCTTTCGGCCTCAGTTCAGCTCCTTGGTGTTTCACCAAGCTTTTAAAGCCCGTTGTGGCAATCCTCAGAGGCAAAGGTATTCGCCTTATCATTTATCTGGACGACATTCTCCTTATGGCAGAGGATCAGTCTTCCCTCCTTTGTCACTTACACACAACCACCTCCCTCCTTCAAGGTTTGGGATTTGTGATCAACTCAGAGAAGTCGGCTCTGATTCCCTCTCAGAAAGTGGAGTTTCTAGGCTTTCTCATAGACTCCACCTCAGGTCTTCTCCTTCTTCCTCAAGAGAAGATCGACAAGATCAAATTAGAAATTCAAAGTGTGCTGTGATCCCCCATGATATCTATCCGTCAACTTTCCAGAATTATCGGGCTCCTCGCCTCCTCCATTCAGGCAATCTTTCCTGCCCCTCTGCATTACCGAGCAATGCAGAGGCTGAAAATTCAATCTTTCAGGGAATGTCGTTCATATCATCAGATGATTTGTCTGAACGAGGAGGTCCGTGCAGAGATGGTGGCTCCGTCACATGGAATCCTGGAATGGCAAGGCTATCTTCGGATCCTCGCCAGACTTTGTGCTCTCCTCAGATGCCAGCCTTCTAGGTTGGGGGGCCTCTTTCGAGACCTCGGCGACGGGGGGATCTTGGTCCCCTCTAGAACAGTCGCTTCACATCAATTGTCTAGAGCTCTTGGCAGGCTCTTTTGCCATTCGCTCGTTCTCCAAACAGTTTACAAACTGTTGCATCCTCCTTCGTATGGACAACATATCTGCGGTCCAATACATCAACCGCTTAGGGGGTACGAAATCCAAGATTCTATCAGATCTTACCTCAGAATTGTTCAGATTCTGCGCCTTCCACAACATTTCCCTCCGGGCGCAATATATCCCTGGAGTTTCCAATATTGTCGCGGACTGGTTTTCTCGTTTTTGGAGAGATTCCCGCGATTGGCGACTTCTTCGCCCCGTTTTTTTGCAATTTCAGAACATTCTGGGTCCCTTTTTCTGTGGACCTTTTTGCTTCCAGGATCAATCATCAGTTGCCTCGTTATTTCAGCTGGCTTCCAGATCCGGGGAGCGAGGCTTCGGATGCTTTTCTACAGAATTGGCCTCTATTCTGAGCTTATGCTTTTCCCCCTTCTCGCTCATCACGAGAACCCTTTGGACGGTCAGGAGACTCAAATGCTCCCTGACAATAGTTACCCCCTTCTAGAGCTCTTGGCAGGCTCTTTTGCCATTCGCTCGTTCTCCAAACAGTTTACAAACTGTTGCATCCTCCTTCGTATGGACAACATATCTGCGGTCCAATACATCAACCGCTTAGGGGGTACGAAATCCAAGATTCTATCAGATCTTACCTCAGAATTGTTCAGATTCTGCGCCTTCCACAACATTTCCCTCCGGGCGCAATATATCCCTGGAGTTTCCAATATTGTCGCGGACTGGTTTTCTCGTTTTTGGAGAGATTCCCACGATTGGCGACTTCTTCGCCCCGTTTTTTTGCAATTTCAGAACATTCTGGGTCCCTTTTCTGTGGACCTTTTTGCTTCCAGGATCAATCATCAGTTGCCTCGTTATTTCAGCTGGCTTCCAGATCCGGGGAGCGAGGCTTCGGATGCTTTTCTACAGAATTGGCCTCTATTCTGAGCTTATGCTTTTCCCCCTTCTCGCTCATCACGAGAACCCTTTGGACGGTCAGGAGACTCAAATGCTCCCTGACAATAGTTACCCCCTTCTGGCCAATGCAACCCTGGTTCCCTCTTCTTCTGGAGATGACAGTCTTTCCCCCTCTCCTTCTTCCCAATCGGGGCGACATTCTGTCAGACCCTCTAGGGGAATCTCACCCCCTGGTTCTCCAGAATCGCCTCCCCCTACTAGCTTGGCAGATTTCAGGGGATCCTGGTCTGCAGAAGGCCTTTCAAGAGATGCTCAGCTTCTCCTTCGAGAATCTTGGGCCCCTGGCACCAGGAAATGTTACTCTTCAGCCTGGGCGTCATGGGCTGGTTGGTGTTCTAGCAGGCAAGCTGATCCCTTTTCAGCCCCTGTAGTTCTTATTGTGAACTTTCTTTTGGAGCTTTTTTCTAAAGGGAAAGCTTATCGCTCCATTAATGTCGTCCGCTCTGCAATCTCAGCGGGCCACTTTCCAGTCGATGGCAACCCGGTTGGTAGACACCCCCTGGTTTGCAGAATTTTAAACGCTATTCGTTTGAAAGTTCCCCCTTATGCTCAATACTCTCACCTTTGGGATGTCTCCATCATGCTATCCTTTATTAAGAATTTGCCTCCCAATGTAGAACTTTCTCTGAAACAATTGTCGGCCAAATTGGCGATGTTGCTCTGCCTGGTTTCCTTCCGCAGGATTTCAGATATCCGTGCGCTGGACATCGAGGGCATTTCTTTTTCCCCTGAGGGCGTTTCCTTTTCCATCCATAAACGCACTAAATCCATGTTATCTACCATCTTTTACCCGTATTTCCCTGACGACCCTCAACTCTGTGTGGCTCTCTGCTTGAAATCTTACCTTTCTAGGACGTCGTCCTCACGTCCTTCTCCCGGGGGTCAATTACTAATTTCTTTTGTTCCACCTTTTCGCCCTGTTTCTTCTCCCACCTTGGCCAGATGGGTCCGTTGGCTCATGTCCTCCGCTGGCATCGACCTATCGTTTGTAGCTCATTCGGTTCGGGGTGCGGCTGCATCCAGAGCTCTGTTATCGGGTAGTAACCTTCATGATATCCTTAAAGCTGCGGATTGGTCTTCTTCAACTACTTTTTCGCGTTTCTATTTTAAACCTATTCTTCACGCTTCCGAGTCATTACTTTTATTGCGTTAAAATTGCAAAATATGAAGCCTCCTGTCTTGACATAAAATTCAGATTATTATAACCTTGGTGACTAAATAATCTTTATTTTATTAAAGACAGGAGGCGAGTATTTTCCCTCCCTTTCCCCTCCCAGTACAGGTTTTTAAAAAAAAAAGAAAAAAAAAAAAGCTTTCTGATAAGGGTATTGAACTGTTATGTTTATTGTTTATATTTTATTCTTTCAATCTGTGTCTATGTGAACAACTATTATTGTCACTTTATCTTCTTTTACAGTTTAATTCGATGGATGGGATTTTCCGAATTTCTCTCAAGGCTTGAATAGAATCTTCAGGTTCTGAAGTCTTCTCCCCAAGATGTTATTGACGTTCGTTCTTCTTTAGTCTTCTAGTCTTTCCACCAAAGAAAAGACGAAGGACTTAGTTTGTTTTGGACTCTTTATTGTGATGCTGTATCCTGATTGGTTATACACTGTTGCTGTGTGATTATTTTTTCTTCCTTTCAGTTTCTTTGCTGTTATTTTGGTGTCAGTAAAGAATAATGTAAAATACTCGCCTCCTGTCTTTAATAAAATCAAGATTATTTAGTCACCAAGGTTATAATAATCTGAATTTCAAATGATTGCCAGAGAAATCATAGTTACCTTTTTTGTAATGAAGGATTCAGGTAAATACTGGATACTCTATTTCTCTCCCTAGATATCAACATATTGCACAATACCATTTTTTAAGGGAAATATATAATTTTAAATTGATTGACTAAACCCAAGTGCTACAAGGCTATCATAGATAGTATCATAGTAATCACAAAAGCAAATATTTATGTTGATAGCTCACTCATCCTATAGTGCTGCGCTATGCTGCTCATTTGAAACAGGAGAAGTTTGTTTCCCAAATCTGATATCCTATATCCCTCAATTTATGGTGCTATAAATTGATTAGTATTGATTGTTATCTTTTATTTTTGCCATTGTATTTATACGTTCTAGAAAATGTAAAGAAGTCTTTAAATAGACATTAACCCCTTCAGTAGTAGGAATTTTAGAGAAAAACTTGCTCAAAGTACCAGAGATTGTTTAGCATTTTTGCTATAAATCCATTTAAACAAAAATAGAGCCTTTTTTTAAAACTTTTTTATTTACCTATCAAAACTATATATTTATTTTAAGAAGATAACCCAAGGTATTGTTCTAGGCCCATTTATGTATTTTTCATGTCACCATTTTGCTGCCAAATGTGATCATATAAAAAAAATGTTAACTTTTTCACAAAATTTGTGTTTCTCACTGAAATTATTTACATAGCCAAAACAAATGGTTGTAAAAGCTTTTCTGGGATCCCCTTTGTTCAGAAATAGCATGCTTGACTTTGCCATTGCTTTTTGGTAAATAGAAGGCTGCTAATTGCAGCTGCGCAACACATTTCTGAAATTCATAGCAGTGAAGCGTTTAATTAGGTGGTATGGGTAATAGTATTGTAATGTAGAGATTACCCTCCTACCTGACACCTCTCACCTCCCTGATCCCTCCCAAACAGATTTTTTCCCCTACCCACCCACACTCCTCATTGCCATATAGGGTTGCCACCCGTCCCTTATATATGGAATCATCTCGTATTTCAGAAAAAATTAGCGCGTCCTGTTTTGAATCAATACAGGACGGGGTTTGTTTATTTGTAAGCATGTCGCCCGACTTGCTATTGTATTTATTAGGTTTCAAAAACTCAAACTCCCAGCATGCCCAGGGCGGTTTGTTAGTCTATGGACCAGGTAAGGGTCAATGATGTTGTGGACCGTAAAGGCTTGCAAAGCATGCTGGGATTTGCAGTACCGTATTACTTTAAAACCATTACAATATTGCGTAAAATAAAGATGACTACAATTCCCAGCATGCATTGAATAAATGGACTAATGCCTGATTTTAGCCTTTTGTAAGTTCCTCAGTGCTGTCAGGTAAGTTGTGCCTTACGGTGATGTGTGACGTTTCATATTTACTGAATGAATAATACTTTTTGTTCTTCAAGGAAATATTTTATATTTTTCAAATATACTTTACTTGTTCATCATATGTTTAACTCTGCCACGTTCTATAAAGGAGCCTCTATATAGCAGATGCTGTAAACGAATGCTTTCAAATATAAACAA
Organism: Bombina bombina; assembly: GCF_027579735.1. NCBI lineage: Eukaryota > Metazoa > Chordata > Amphibia > Anura > Bombinatoridae > Bombina > Bombina bombina. The sequence continues at coordinate 1,513,521,762 of NC_069499.1, read as the reverse complement.
TATATAAAATACTGAATTAATATGTTTTGCATTGTCACTATAACGTTTTGATTTATAAGATGTTTTCTAGAGTATGTGAGATTCCTGCATTTAAAATAGTGAATGTTTGATGCACAGGAAGAAGAACTGCATTTATTTTTATTCATGTTTTTTTATTTGTGTATTTATTTTTTTGCGAAAAAATAAAAAGAATAAAGAAACACGTAGCACTAGATTCTTAATAACATTTAGCTTTCCAATCTAAACGTATATTTAAAAAAAAAAAAAAATAATAAAACAAAACATGTTTAATTCGTTTTGAAACCCGAATTACACTAATGCTGTTTAGGCTGGACTTGAAATGATACAGTAAATTGAACATGAGAGTCGTATAGATAGCAATATGAATTTATAGATTTATTTTATACTAGTATGTATTGGGTACTTGTAAAGCACGGCTAATCACCTGTAAGGGTCTCAAGGCCCTGCTCATTTTATCATCCTCGTAAGGATGAAAGGCTGAGTGGACCTTGCCGGGGATCGAACCTGCAACCCTTGGGTAGCTTAGCATGCTGAGCTATCTGTGTAAACAAATATTAAATGTCAGCGTTTTGAATCGATATACATCCATTCTGTAAGACAGGGTGGAATTCTAAGATCTATTAAGTTTATAGCTATGAGAACTTTTTAAAGGGACATTAAACACTTTGAGATGGTAATAAAAAAATGATAAATCTTATATATATTTAAAAAAAAACTACAATATATTAATTATTTATTTTGTCCCCTATTCCTGTAATTCCATTCTGAAATTGTGAGCATTTCAGTTCCTGATAGAAATGGAAGAGCAGAACACTGTTATATGCCACACTGCCATTGGCTGTACACTCTAGTGACCTATTTATAACTGTCCCTAATTGGCAACAGCAGAGAAAGTAACCTAAGTTGCAACATGGCAGCTCCCATTGTTTTATAGACACTAAAAGTTTAGACTTATTTTGTCACTATTTTAACAACTAATGAAACTTTTAAAAATACATGTTATTATCAGACTGTGTTCTGTGAATTCCTTTAAAGGGACAGTAACAGTAAATAATTAACCTTAAAGGGACAGTAAAGTAAAAATTAAACTTTCTCCAACATTGGTGTGTCCGGTCCACGGTGTCATCCATTACTTGTGGGATATTCTCCTCCCCCACAGGGAAAGGAAAGGAGAGCACACAGCAAGAGCTGTCCATACAGTCCCTCCCAGGCTCCGCCCCCCCCAGTCATTCTCCTTGCCGCTCTGAACAAGTAGCATCTCCTCGGGGATGGTGAGGAGTTTGTGGTGTTTAGTTGTAGTTTTTTATTCTTCTATCAAGAGTTTGTTATTTTAAAATAGTGCTGGCTTGTACTATTTACTCTGAAACAGAAAGAGATAAAGAGTTCTGTTTGTGAGAGGATTATGATTTTAGCAGCAGTTACTAAAATCGTTTGCTGTTTCCACATAGGACTGTTGAGCTGAGAGAACTTCAGTTGGGGGGAACAGTTTGCAGACTTTTCTGCTCAAGGTATGACTAGCCATATTTCTAACAAGACTGTGTAATGCTGGAAGGCTGTCATTTTCCCCTCATGGGGATCGGTAAGCCTTTTTCTTAGTCTCAAACAGAATAAAGGGCTTATTATGGGCTATAAACTGGTAGACACTTTTAGGGGCTAAATCGATTGCTTTATTTAAGTATTATATGCAGTTTGAAGTTGTATTTCACACTTTTATAACATTGGGGAACGTTTTTAGCACCAGGCACTTGTTAAGACACCTTCCCAGTCCGGAAGGGCCTTTCTCTGTAGTAGACAGAGCCTCATTTTCGCGCCATTACTGCGCAGTTACTTTTGAGTACATTACATGCAGCTGCATGTGTGAGGGTCTGGAATCCACTGAAAACGTTCCTAGAAGGCTTCATTTGGTATCATATACCCCCCTGGGATTGGTGAAGTTGCAGCAAAGGCTGTGGCTGGGACTGTAAGGGGGTTAAAATTAAAAACGGCTCCGGTTTCCACATTTTAAGGGTTAACAGCTTGAAAATTGGGGTGCAATACTTTGAATGTATTAAGACACTGTGGTGAAAATTCGACAATGTGGTAAAGATTGGATAATTCCTTCATAGTTTTTCACATATTCAGTAATAAAGTGTGCCCTGTTTAACATTTAAAGAGACAGTAACGGTTTTGTTTTAAAACGGTTTTTGTGCTTTATTAACCAGTTTAAGCCTGTTTAACATGTCTGTACCTTCAGATAGATCATGTTCTGTATGTATGGTAGCCAATGTGGTTCCCCCTTCAAATATAGTGTGATAATTGTGCCATTGCGTCCAAACAAAGTAAGGACAGAACTGTCACAAATTGTAAAGTTGCCCAGGATGATTCCTCAGATGAAGGAAGTAGACATAGTTCTACATCATCTCCTTCTGTGTCTATACCAGTTATGCCCGCGCAGGCGACCCCTAGTACTTCTAGCGCGCCAATGCTTGTTACTATGCAGTAATTGACGTAATGGATAACTCCATAGCTAATATTTTATCCAAAATGCCAGCATTTCAGAGAAAGCGCGATTTCTCTGTTTTAAACACTGTAGAGCAGGAGGGCGCTGATGATAATTTTTCTGTCATACCCTCACACCAATCTGAAGTGGCAGTGAGGGAGGGTTTGTCAGATGGGGAAATTTCTGATACAGGAAGAATTTCTCAGCAGGCAGAACCTGATGATGTGACATTTAAATTTAAATTAGAGCATCTCCGCGCATTACTTAAGGAGGTGCTATCTACTCTGGATGATTGTGACAATCTGGTCAACCCAGAAAAATTGTGCAAGATGGACAGTTCCTTGAGGTCCCGGTGCACCCTGATGCTTTTCCGATACCTAAACGGGTGGCGGACATAGTGAATAAGGAGTGGGAGAAGCCAGGCATACCTTTTGTCCCTCCTCCTATATTTAAGAAATTGTTCCCTATGGTCGACCCCAGGATGGACACATGGCAAACAGTCCCTAAGGTCGAGGGGGAGTTTTCTACTCTAGCCAAGCGCACGACCATTCCTATTGAGGACAATTGTGCTTTCAAAGATCCTATGGATAAAAAATTGGAGGGTTTGCTTAAAAAGATTTTTGTACAGCAAGGTTACCTCCTTCAACCTATTTTGTGCATTATACCTGTCACTACAGCGGCGTGGTTCTGGTTCGAGGAACTGGAAAAGTCGCTCAGTAGGGAGACTCTGTATGAGGAAGTCATGGACAGAATTTACGCACTTAAATTAGCTAATTCCTTTATTTTAGACGCCGCTTTGCAGTTAGCGGGGTTAGCGGCAAAAAATTCAGGGTTTACAAATGTGGCGCGCAGAGCGCTCTGGCTAAAGTCTTGGTCGGCGGATGTATCTTCCAAGACAAAATTGCTTAATACCCCTTTCAAAGGTAAGACCCCTTTTGGGCCAGAATTGAAAGAGATTATTTCAGTCATCACTGGGGGAAAGGGCCATGCCCTCCCACAAGATAAACCTTTCAAGGCTAAGAATAAGTCCAATTTTCGTTCCTTTCGCAATTTCAGGAACGGACCGGCTTCCAACTCGGCAGCCTCTAGACAAGAGGGTAACGCTTCCCAGACTAAATCAGCTTGGAAATCAATGCAAGGCTGGAACAAGGGTAAACAGGACAAGAAACCTGCTGCTGCTACCAAGACAGCATGAAGAGGTAGCCCCCGATCCGGAACCGGATCTAGTAGGGGGCAGACTCTCTCTCTTTGCTCAGGCTTGGGCAAGAGATGTTCAGGATCCCTGGGCACTAGAAATAGTCTCTCAGGGTTATCTTCTAGAATTCAAGGAACTACCCCCAAGGGGAAGGTTCCACATGTCTCACTTATCTTCAAACCAAGTAAAGAGACAGGCATTCTTACATTGTGTAGAAGACCTGTTAAAGATGGGAGTGATAATCCCAGTTCCAACTGTGGAACAAGGTCAGGGGTTTTACTCAAATCTGTTTGTAGTTCCCAAAAAAAGAGGGAACTTTCAGACCAATTCTGGATTTAAAAATTCTAAACAAATTTCTCAGAGTGCCATCGTTCAAAATGGAAACTATTCGAACGATTTTACCTACAATCCAGGAGGGTCAATTTATGACTACCGTGGATCTAAAGGATGCGTATCTGCATATTCCTATCCACAAAGATCATCATCAGTTCCTAAGGTTCGCCTTTCTGGACAAACATTACCTATTGTGGCTCTCCCATTCGGACTAGCCACTGCTCCAAGGATTTTCACAAAGGTGCTCGGGTCCCTTCTAGCGGTTCTAAGACCCAGGGGCATTGCAGTGGCACCTTACTTGGACGACATCCTAATTCAAGCGTCGTCTCTTTCAAAGACAAAGGCTCACACAGACATTGTTCTAGCCTTTCTCAGATCTCACGGGTGGTAGGTGAACATAGAAAAAAGTTCCCAGTCTACGTCAACAAGAGTCCCTTTCTTGGGAACAATAATAGATTCTTTAGAAATGAAGATTTTCCTGACAGATGTCAGAGAGTCAAAGCTTCTAAACGCTTGTCAAGTTCTTCACTCTGTTCTACGGCCTTCCATAGCTCAGTGCATGGAAGTAGTAGGGTTGATGGTTGCAGCAATGGACATAGTTCCTTTTGCGCGAATTCATCTAAGACCATTACAACTCTGCATGCTCAAACAGTGGAATGGGGACTATGCAGACTTGTCTCCAGTGATTCAAGTAGATCAGAAGACCAGAGACTCACTCCGTTGGTGGCTGACTCAGGATCACCTGTCCCAGGGAATGAGCTTCCGCAGACCAGAGTGGGTCATTGTCACGACCGACGCCAGTCTATTAGGCTGGGGCGTGGTCTGGGATTCCCTGAAAGCTCAGGGTCTATGGTCTCGGGAAGAGTCTCTTCTACCGATAAACATTCTGGAACTGAGAGCGATATTCAATGCTCTCCGGGCTTGGCCTCAACTATCAAAGGCCAGATTCATAAGATTCCAATCAGACAACATGACGACTGTTGCTTACTTCAACCATCAGGGGGGAACAAGGAGTTCCCTGGCGATGAGAGAGGTGACCAAGATCATCAAATGGGCGGAGGATCACTCCTACCACCTGTCTGCGATCCACATCCCAGGAGTGGAAAACTGGGAGGCGGATTATCTGAGTCGTCAGACCTTTCATCCGGGGGAGTGGGAACTCCACCTCGGAGGTGTTTGCCCAGTTGACCCAATTATGGGGCATTCCAGACATGGATCTGATGGCGTCTCGTCAGAACTTCAAGGTTCCTTGCTACGGGTCCAGATCCAGGGATCCCAAGGCGACTCTAGTGGATGCATTAGTGGCGCCTTGGACTTTCAACCTAGCTTATGCGTTCCCACCGTTCCCTCTCATTCCCAGGCTGGTAGCCAGGATCAAACAGGAGAAGGCCTCGGTGATTTTGATAGCTCCTGCGTGGCCACGCAGGACTTGGTATGCAGACCTGGTGAATATGTCATCGGCTCCACCATGGAAGCTACCTTTGAGACAGGATCTTCTAGTACAAGGTCCATTCGAACATCCAAATCTAGTTTCTCTCCAGCTGACTGCTTGGAAATTGAACGCTTGATTTTGTCTAAGCGTGGGTTTTCGGATTCTGTGATAGATACTCTGGTACAAGCCAGAAAACCTGTGACTAGAAAGATTACCATAAAATATGGAAAAGATATATCTGTTGGTGTGAATCCAAGGGATTCTCATGGAGTAAGATTAAAATTCCTAGGATCCTTTCCTTTCTCCAAGAAGGTTTGGATAAGGGATTATCAGCGAGTTCTCTAAAGGGACAGATTTCTGCTTTATCTGTCTTGTTACACAAACGACTGGCAGCTGTGCCAGATGTTCAAGCTTTTGTTCAGGCTTTGGTCAGGATCAAGCCTGTTTACAGACCCTTGACTCCTCCCTGGAGTCTAAATTTGGTTCTTTCAGTTCTTCAAGGGGTTCCGTTTGAACCCTTATATTCCATAGATATCAAGTTGTTATCTTGGAAAGTTCTGTTTTTGGTTGCTATTCTTCTGCTAGAAGAGTTTCTGAATTATCTGCTCTGCAGTGTAATCCGCCCTATCTGGTGTTCCATTCAGATACGGTTGTTTTGCGTACTAAACCTGGTTTCCTTCCAAAGGTTGTTTCCAAAAAGAATGTTAACCAGGAAATAGTTGTGCCTTCTTTGTGTCCGAATCCAGTTTCAAAGAAGGAACGCTTTTTACACAATTTAGATGTAGTCCATGCTTTAAAGTTCTATTTAGAAGCAACAAAGGATTTCAGACAAACGTCTTCTCTGTTTGTCGTTTATTCTGGCAAGAGGAGAGGTCAAAAAAGCTACTGCTACCTCTCTTTCCTTTTGGCTGAAAAGCATCATACAATTGGCTTTCGAGACTGCCGGACGGCAGCCTCCTGAACGAATCACAGCTCACTCTACTAGGGCTGTGGCTTCCACATGGGCCTTCAAGAACGAGGCTTCTGTTGATCAGATATGTAAGGCAGCGACCTGGTCTTCTCTGCACACTTTGTCCAAATTTTACAAATTTGATACTTTTGCTTCTTCGGAGGCTATTTTTGGGAGAAAGGTTTTGCAAGCCATGGTGCCTTCTGTTTAGGTAACCTGATTTGCTCCCTCCCTTCATCCGTGTCCTAAAGCTTTGGTATTGGTTCCCACAAGTAATGGATGACACCGTGGACCGGACACACCAATGTTGGAGAAAACAGAATTTATGCTTACCTGATAAATTACTTTCTCCAACGGTGTGTCCGGTCCACGGCCCGCCCTGGTTTTTTAATCAGGTTTGAAGAATTTCTTTCTCTATACACTACAGTCACCACGGCACCCTATAGTTTCTCCTTTTTTTCTCCTAACCGTCGGTCGAATGACTGGGGGGGCGGAGCCTGGGAGGGACTGTATGGACAGCTCTTGCTGTGTGCTCTCCTTGCCTTTCCCTGTGGGGGAGGAGAATATCCCACAAGTAATGGATGACACCGTGGACCGGACACACCGTTGGAGAAAGTAATTTATCAGGTAAGCATAAATTCTGTTTTAATGATTCAGATAGGGTATGCAATTTTAAACAACTTTCCAAGTTACTTCTATGATCAAATTTGCTTTGTTCTCTTGGTATCCTTTGTTGAAGACCAAAACCAGGTAGGCTGATAGGAGCTTAGGAGTGTGCACGTGTCTATAGCAGTCTATGGCAGCAGTATGTATGTTTGTAATGGGGATGTCCTTTTTGCAGCCACAAACAAGGATCAAGGCTTAACTGCATCTAGATCTGGGAATTTTAGAATGTTCACTGATATAAATAAAACCCTGGCAGTGAGAAGGTTAATTATATTGAATGTCATTAAGAATGTGACAACTGCACATTCTTCTTGCTGCATGCATCCTATGGGAAAAAACAAGTTCTCAATGTATACATTAAGGGGTTCTCATTGGGTAAGCTTGGCACGTCATCGGGCCTGTGGTCATCGTGTCCTGAGGGGTGTGGCCCTCGCTGCAGCAGGCGTCCCTTATTTTTCTGTATTGAAGATGGCAACCCTATCGCCATACTAGGTTATGGCAGACAGTCTGTCAGTATGCACTATTTTTTCTCAATCCTCCCGCTAATGGCAGCCATCTTAGGTATTGGCAACTATCTGCCACTTACCATTTATTATTACATTTTTATTTTCTTTCTTTCTTTCTTTCTTTCTTTCTTTCTTTCTTTCTTTCTTTCTTTCTTTCTTTCTTTCTTTCTTTCTTTCTTTCTTTCTTTCTTTCTTTCTTTCTTTCTTTCTTTCTTTCTCTTCCCCCTCCCCCCTCACTGCAATCGTTATGTAGGGCCCACCTCTGATTCCTCCCTTTTCTGTAGTGTAGCATCACATTCCTCCCTCTCCCTTAAAAAATTATTTTCTGTAGCGTAGGGTCCCTCCTCTGCAAACTTTGTAGGAAAATGTTTTGTATATATAGGTAAAGCAATCTTAAAAGTTAGAAGCCAGTGAGTCCTGAGCTACTGGGTTTGTCAAGCCTTGTATGAAAGGCAAAAAAATAAATATATCCATATAGAATAAAATATAGTATTGCTAATGATATTTAGAAAAATATAATTGGTTCCTTCTTTTTTATATGTCAACTCAAATCAATGACACATTCTTATCTTTGTTTTATCACTAGCAGGAATAAGACCTCTTCACAACTGTTACAGGATAAGAATTGATTGCTTATGTCCTTGATAACTGCAGACAGAAGGCTATTGGGTATTTCGCTATGTAATGTTACAAAGAGTAGTGGGATTACATTTTTCTAAATTTAGGGGATGAGATTATATGTACTGTACATTACTTAGCAGCATTTTTCAGCATCTCCATAGCAATGAAAGTTTCATCTCTTTTGATAAGAGTGTAGCGTTTATTATAGGTGCCTTGATGTCTGTTATACGTTTCCCTACAGATTTCTGTAAGGCAGCTGTGATAACTGTTGTATCACATTATTGTATTTGTGTAACCCTTCTCCGTTGTCAGGAAGGTTAAATACACTATGCCCTCTTTGCTTGTAAAGCAGATAGAGTTGTTGCTCCAAGTTAGACTTGTGGCTCCGGAATTAATTTGAAGAATAATAATCATATGCTGCGTTCCAAAATCCCCCCATCCAAGACTTTCGACTGTCTAAGGGGCTAGTGCTGCATTTGTTTAGGATTAGGAACATTACTAAAGGTGATAATCTTTGACTAGATCATTGGTGAGAAGGATTTTTTTTTTTTAAAGTTTGTATGCATTGTAAAGGCACATTTTACTGTTATAAAAATGTTTAAATATGCATAGTATAAAAAATAAAACAGACCATTTTTAATGTTATATTAAAGTATTTTTTTTTATTTATTCATCAAAATATTATATACATTTCAAATGTTCAGCATGCAAAATAAACTGCCATTTTGTTAGAAAAAAAATGCATTATTTTGCAGTCCAGGGACACAGCTTTTAAAAGGTCTCTTGTCTTTCCCACTTCCCTTGTTGTGGCAAATTGAGGAACGTTATAAGTGAGTCCTTGCATATATCGACCAATCACTGTTTAGAATGTAGGGGCATCAGGGTACTGCATTCCACAAAATTTGCGTTAGCCTATGTGGAGAGTGGAGAACCGGCAGAATACTACATAGTGATTGCTTGATCAATGCAGGAGCTCATGTATATCTGTCTAAGCAAATAAGAAAACATAAATAATACTGAAGACTTTTTAACCCGGCCCTGCCCTGACTTATTTGTCTACATCTGAACAAAGTTCCAATGTTAACAAATAAGTTAAAAAGTAAAATCACATTATCGTGCATGTGATCATGTGATTTCAATAATAGAATTGTGTCTGGGGGGAGTGCCTATGATGCTAGGCACGCCCTCCAGCCCGTGATCCCATTTAGGAAGTGCCTTTGGCTTAAGTACAGCCAAAAGGCTAGGACGTTCTATACCGTCCTAAGGGTGATAAAGCCCAGTGCGGTTAGGACGACATAAAACGTCCTAAGGGCGGGAAGGAGTTAAAGATTGTGCTTTTAGAACATTTGTTGTGCATGCAGGTGTTTTGTAATGCATTGTCCCTTTAAATGGAAATGTTAGGGTGGGGTGGAGCCAGCTAGCAAAGAGGACAGACGTGAATGAGCTGAGCTCCCTCAGTAAAAACAACATTAAAGTAAAAAAAAAGGGATTTTATATCCGAATTTTCTAGTGATCACCCAGCTAGATAAACCCAGTAACACCTGGGATCAAAAAAAGGAGAAACTCCGGACAGAAACTGAGGAGGTGAAATAAAAGAAAACTCCTGTGGTTCTGGCGGCCCTTAGACCGGCACCTGCGGCCTGTACTGAGCCTAGCAGCGAGACACTACCTTGGCAGAGAAACACAGAACCACAGACCCACAGTCAGGACCGGGAGCAAAAAGACATCACCCCATAGGTGGGGAGCCCAGACATCACCCGTGCCCGTCGGTTAACCTAACCGGAAGAAACGGCATACCCATCTGCCGGGGTCGGCTCGGCTGTCCGGCTGTCACGTGGAGGCGGCAGACACCCTAAGTTGCCGCATCCAGCTTTAAGCAGAGCGGTGAAAGGATTGTAGTAAGGAGCAACCCCTGGGCAGTGGACCACGCTCTCCTCTACAGTCGGCAACTGAGACAGGGGACACGGAGGGACGCCATCTTGAAAAAATAAGTAAGTGCGCAATCCTCTGCCCCACACGCACATCAGCTCAACCACGGATTGAAAAAGCACACAGGCTAACTCCGCTTTACAAAAGACATTTGGCCCACACCGAGTGCTACATAAGTCGCCCAGCTCACCACACTTAGAGATATGAAACTGTAGCCTGGAGGGGGCTACATGATAACCCTATAAACCTTTGAAAGTACTTGACAAATTTATACAGGGGGGACGCACCCATAATTAATTCCCATCAGAACAGTACCCTGATACATGAGGATACCATATATGAGGCAGGTGGACAGTCAATAAATATCCCAATGAGAGGAAACAACACCATGTTTAATTAAAGCCAGATCTACTATATCTTGAAAGTCCACTGGTCTGTGGTGACACTCTGGGACAACTAGTACCTCACCTGCCAACCTACAGTAGAACCCCTCAGGTCACCCAATGACAGGGCCTGCTTTAATGCTCTCTATGCCCAACAGCACTAATATGTAGATCCAAGGGAAAGGTATAGGGGGACGCCTGCCTCAATACATGAAAAAGGCACTGCTTGCTTCAGACCTCACCTGTGTGTAAAATGAACAAAGTCCATTAAAGGATAAATATGCAACTACCATAATTTCCCCAGCTCTGTCAGATGTCTGATCTTGATTAGAAGGAATGCTGGTTCCATTGTCCACCAACTACAATAGTACACCTTTGGTGAAGAGAGATTGCTAGCCTTTATCTATTCCAGTCAAAACCCATAGCTGCTCTGAAACACTGATACAAACTGTAACCAGAGGCAGACTTGCAGACTATGGTCTCCAAGAAAGATATTGCAGACCATTTTGAAAAGTTGTGGGAGAAAATAGATTCAATCCATACCTCTGTGATATCCAGCCTATCTGAAATGAAGTCTGTCCCAACAGATATGGGGAACAGAATCGATATACTGGAAGATCAAAAAGACACCATGGTAGAAAATGTAGATGAAGTCTCCCAAGTGGTCTCTGAACAACAACAACTTCTGCAGGAATTTCAAGATAAGTTAGAAGACTTGGGGAACAGGAGCAGGTGGAACAACATCAGACTAAAAGGGATACCAGAGGACGTAACCAACAAAGAAATTCCGACATACATCTCACAACTTTTCAGCCAAATAACGGGATCACCTCCTTAATATACATTTCATGTTGAAAGAGCTCACAGAGCTCTGAAGGCTAAAGCGAAAAATGGCCTACTTCCACGAGATGTGATCATCAGATTGACCTTTTTCCCAGACAAAGAAAAGATACTTCAGGCCTCAAGGAAAAACCCCACATCAAATTCCAGGGGAACGTCATTCAGTTTTACCGGGACCTGGGTCTGCGTACCCTGCAACGGAGAGGAGCACTGAGACCCCTGACCAATCTACTGCGGAAACAACAGATCCCATATAGACGGGGTTTCCTCTTTGCTCTAAACATCATAAAGGACTCTAAAACGATTAGCATTAAAGAGCCTGAAGACATACTGGAGGTGTGCAAGATATTGGGCTTGGCGACCCCGGTCCTCCCGTAGCAGGATGCGCCACTAATGCAGAAATATCCCAAAACATCACCCGCTGCTCAAATGTCTTGAAGGTCAACCATAAGAGGCAGAAGACAAAGGAGGCCAGAGACAAGGTATCATGACTTTCCTTCCCTTCTTCACTGACATACAAAGTCAGTTGCCATAGGACACAGAACTATAGTCAAAAGATATGAGACACAGATGACAGTGAGGAGGTTGAGGGGATGACCCTTCTTACGCCTTCCATCTAGATATATCCAAAGTCACGGATCACCCAGACCTCTTCACTACTATTAATTGCCTTTGCAACTATCGTGGTGGAGCTGTATTAAAGTCTCTACCACGACACTGACATTGAAATGGGGCGGGTACCCGTCCCCCACTGAACAGGGTTGAATGGCACACATTCGACCTTTGAAATGTTACATGTTACACCCAAGTTGTCCCATTGAAGGGGACCAGTTAAATGTTAATTTTATAATAATCTGTTATGTACTCCCACTTTTCTTTTTCCCTCTCAGTGACTCCTCCATGATGCACATCCATATCGCTAGAAGCATAACATTAGGACATTTGACCTGAGGTCAGAAAGCCTATGAGTTGACCTTTAAACACAACTATGTCTCACAGAATATAACAGAACAGAACAGGGAATTTAGCTATGACTACCAAGATTAGACTGATATCCCACAATGTACGGGGACTAAATACAGATATTAAACGTAGAATAGCGATCAATCAGTATAGGGCATTGGACGCTAACCTGTTGTTCCTACTGGAAACTCACCTTCTCAAGGAAAACATACCAAAATACTGGGCAAAACATTTCACTACACACTATCATTCGACGGCACCCACAAAGACCCGAGGGGTCTCTATTTTAATTCACTCCTCCGTGGGTTTCTCCCATGACAGCACAATGGCAGACCCAGAGGGAAGATTCCTGATAGTGAGAGGACGCATCCTAGACACTGAAATAACCCTATGTAACATATATGCCCCTAATGAAAATCAGCATACATTCTTTACACATATTGCCCATCTATTGACACAGTGGTCACAAACCAAAGTTGTTTTGGCAGGGGACTTCAACATTACCATGAACACAATCCATCCAACCATTAACAAACCCCTGACTAATAAAAACCATCGACATAACTGTATAGTTAAATCTATACTAGACTCACTTGCACCACATTCCCTGATAGACTCATGGAGTACACTTTACGGTTCGACCACAGACACAACATTTTACTCTGCTGCACACAACACCTATGTCAGGTTAGACTACATATATGTTAGCCAGATACTCCAACCTATGTTAAACAGCTCGAACATACATGCATGCGTGTGGTCAGACCATTCTATAATATCAGTAGATTTAGAGGGACTAAGGGATACACATAGGTGTAGGACCTGGATGTATGATCACACACTTTTGAAAAATACTCAGATCCATGACGATGTGCTATGCTCCTTGACAGAATATTGGGCGATTAATATGGATTCCACAACATATCCCATATTTTTATGGGCTGCCCACAAAGCAGTTCTTAGGGGGCTGTTGATCCAGGAAAAAGCCAAAGTTAATAAGATGAGTAGAGCCCACATAAACCAACTCCATAAAGAAATAGAAACATTAGAGAGACAACATAGACTGACTAAAAAAACAGCAACACTACGCGTCCTACAGGACAGAAAACATACACTATCAACTATCCTTAACTCACAGGCGGTGAGAGCAACACATCGACTTAAGTCACAATATTTTTGTCTATGCGAATAAGCCAGACAAATTTATGGCACATAAAATAAGAGAAAGATGCAAAGCATCAACCTTCCCCCATCAAACCGAACAGGAAAACCTGACCTCCCACCCACAGGAAATAGTTGATGCCTTTGCAAACTTTTATAGCAAATTATATGATAGGAAAAAGGTGACACACAATACAGACACAGCAACACAAACTGCAGAATTTTTGGGAACTGCTCGTTGGCTTCGCTGATGGCAGAGCAGAGAGAGGCCCTCAATGCCCCAATATCCCCTATGGAGATCCTGGGAGCTATTAGAGATTTGAAGCCGGGTAAAGGTATTTAAAAGTACACTAGTCCCCAACTTAAAGGGACATGCCACCCACATTTTTTCTTTTATGATTTAGAAAGAGAATGCAATTTTAAACATCTTTCTAATTTACTTATATTATCTAATTTGTTTTATTCTCTTGATATTCTTTGATGAAAAGCATATCTAGATATGCTCACTAGCTGCTGATTGGCTCACCATGTGCATTGCTTTTTCTTCAAATAAGGATATTTAAAAAATGAAGCAAAATAAATTATGGAAGTAAATTGTAATGTTGTTTAAATTTCTATTCTCTATCTGAATCATGAAAGAAAGATTTTGGGTTTAGTGGCCCTTTAACTAAGTTCTGTAATTTTATTCTAGAGGGTAATCCTATCCCTCCAGAATTACTATACGCAAAGATAGTGGTAATCCCTAAACCCGATAAAGATCATAAGAAATGTCAAAACTTCCGCCCAATCTCATTAATAAATCAAGATCTAAAGATCTTCACCAAAATCCTAGCTAATCGCCTGAAGCCAATCATGCCAAATTTGATCCACCCTGACCAGGTGGGATTCATACAAAACAGAGAGGCCCCGGACAACATTAGGAGAATGACTAACCTGATTCATCATTTAGAGAGCTTGCGGACGCCTTCTCTGCTCCTTTCACTGGATGCGGAAAGGTGTTTGATAGAATTGACTGGAGATACATGTTGGCAATCTTAAAAGAGATGGGTTTTGATGGGCCTTTTATAACAGCTCTACAAGCAACCTTTTCAATGCCCCAAGCACAGGTTACATCGGGAGGCTATAAATCTTGAATTTTTCCCATACTCAATGGTACTAGGCAGGGGTGCCCCCTATCGCCATTGCTATTTGCCCTCTGTATTGAACCACTGGCAGCCAAAATTCGAGCACATCCAGATATTTCAGGAGTTCTAATTGCCAAATCAGAATACAAACTGACCCTATTCTCAGACGATATTCTGTTAACCATTACCAAACCACTTATATCACTCCCCAACCTGTATACGTTATTAAATACATTTTCAGATATTTCGGGATATAAGATAAATATGGAAAAAAGCGAAATCCTCCCCATAGCAGTCCCACCCTAAACCCAATAAAACTATTGAACTAAACTTTGAGTTTAGATGGGTCAAACACACACTCAGATATCTGGGGATAAACCTCCCGGTACAGACACAACTATTGTACAAATATAACTACACCCCACTCCTTAATCAGTTTAGGAAAGATCTCCTGAGGTGGAAAAAATATAATTTCTCCTAGATGGGTAGGCTAGCTACAGTGAAAATTAATCTTCTCCCACGCATTTTATACCTCTTTAGAGCCCTACCCATTAAGATTGTCAAGCCAGACATCGAAAGATTACAGGCTGAGATATTAACATTCGTTAGAGGACCGAAATCTGCGATCGTTTGCAGAAATAGGGCTCTATGTGGTTGGGAGCTCCATATCTGATGGCTTATTAAATAGCTGCTAGACTCTCCCAAGATTCCATCCTTTTGAGGAGGTCAGAAGAAGCTACATGGGTTTCCCTGGAAACAGAACTCGGGGGATGAGATGAGAGAGACTCAATTCTATGGGATACACACTCTCCACACTCGGACAAAACACATACCAAAACACACACATCGGATCTGACTATAAATAATTGTACAAAAGCAATTAAGAGAGGAGATCTAATCCATGAATACTCCTTACTGACACCAATTAGATACCTCCTTTCAGGCGCCTCCCGCATATTGATAAAAAATGGGAAAACAAGGTGTTGTATAGGGTGGCAGACATAGTGGAAGGGAAACAATTGATCACCTTCTCCCAATTACAGTTAAAACTCATGCTTGACAAATTTCACTGGTATCTCTACCTTCAATTAAGATCCTCATTACATTCTTTCCTTAAAAAGTCCCAGAGTGGGATGTCAACGGTTCTGGAGCAGTCCCTCTAGAGCCAAACACTCCATATCTAGAATATATATAGCTTTACAGTCCCCCCCGAATAGAACTAAATCCACAGTGATGCTAGCATGGGAAAAAGAGCTGAACATGCTTAAAGAGGTACAAGAATGGGAAGAATTGTTTCAAGAAGCTGATAGAGGGATAGTTAGTATGCATCTGAAAGAGAATACTATGAAGACTATATTCAGATGGTACCTGACCCCAATGAGAACTTCTCACATGTACCCACGCGGCAGTAATATATGCTATAGAGGTTGTGGAGAAATAGGGTCCTATATACACATGTGGTGGGAATGCAGGGAGATTCAAGAGATATGGAAGCTGCTTTCTACGCTCATTAGTCAGCTAATAAATGAAGATTTTACTCTCACTATCCAGCAGGCATTGCTACACGAAAACATAGACAAATTTCACAGACACCTCAACACCTTTATTAAAATCCTATGCACAGTGATGAGGATCAACATTGCCAAATACTGGAGGGTGGGACCCCCCACCCCCCCCAATGTTTAGAGATATACAACAAAATTCACTATACCTACACTATGTATGAATCAGCAGCTGACATCTTAAACAATAGGGTCTTATTTAACAAGATATGGTACTAGTGGATTAGCAAATCAACACATTCTAGAGGAGAGCTCAATGCACACCGCATTTGATATGACACCCCTAGTAAAGAGTCCATGAGACACTCACACTCAGATGGACGTCACTTAGATACGGGATAATACCTCCCCCCCTCCCCCATTCTTTCCAATTATTAGGTAAGATGTCATATTCTTAAGGGAAGATTATCTTTTTGTTTGTTGTCTCCCTATGCACATTGCGTAGTACTGTGCAACTTGCGTAGCTAGATTGTATATTTAACTCCTCCTGCCCGGCGCGCTGCTCAGAGAAGTTGATATAGTCTTGGCTGGAAATAGTGGAATTATAGTATATAAAAAAATAAATTCTTAAAAAAAAATTCTCTCTTATATTTAATTTATTTTCTTCCCTTTACCTGTCTCTTTGTAGTAGTTTTTCTAATTCCTTCAGATGGACTTACATCACTGTTTGTCTTCCTCCCCTCCATTTTCTTTTTTTTTTATTAAATATTAATTATTTTTCATTCTAATAATTTTCCAGCTCACAAAGCCATTTCACCTGAATTTCATTAATTGACATTCAGCAGATCATCCATATCCCAACAGTATTATAGTAATTGCCAGTAACATCAGTCGTGGTTAGCTCACATCCATATTGAGAGCTTTCTGATATAAACTTATTTTATTACTCCAATGTCTGTCCATGATCATAAGTAGAAGAAATGAAGGAAAAGAGAGAGGCGCCTGTGTGTACCAGTAATGGAACAAATATATCAAGAAAGAAACCCTGATCCAGGGTACTCACATTTCTTAGGAGCACCCAGACAGTGCTATTAGGCGCAGGCTGGGTATTTGCAGCACCCCAGCTAACTGATCTCCCAGGTACAGGAAGACTGGAACACCAGGAACTCAGCAGGGCTGGATTATCCACATGATTGGTATAAGGTAGAAAGGCAGTACACGGTTTCAAATAAAAACAGATTTATTTAAAATGTCAATGAGTAAAAATAGGAAACATAAGGTAGGGTATGTTAGCAAACCTCCTTAGCAAATAGCAACGCATTTCTCAGTGCTTCAAAACGCTGTTTCATCAGACCAGGATGAAAGCTCAATAGGATTTTTTCCCCTTTAATTCCTATTGGCTGATAGAATTCTATCAGCCAATTGGAATGTAAGGGACGCCATCTTGGATGATGTCACTTAAAGTGAACTTAATTTTCCAGCGACGAATGGAAGAAGAGGATGCTCCGCGCCGGATGTCTTGAAGATGGACCCCCTCCACGCCGGATGGATGAAGATAGAAGATGCCGTCTGGATGAAGACTTCTACCCGCTTTGATGAAGACTTCTGCCAGCTTCGATGAGGACTTCTGTCCACTTGGATGAAGCATTCTGCTGGCTGGATGAGGATGGATGTCCGGTATTGGAAAACTGTAAGTGGATCGTCGGGGGTTAGTGTTAGGTTTTTTTAAGGGTTTATCGGGTGGGTTTTATTTTTAGCTTAGGTTTTGGGCACCGTAAAAGAGCTAAATGCCCTTTTAAGGGCAATATCCATCCAAATGCCCTTTTCAGGGCAATGGTTAGCTTTTGTTTATTTAGATAGAATTTTATTTGGGGGGGTTTGGTTGTGTGGGTGGTGGGTTTTACTGTTGGGGGGATGTTTGTATTTTTAATTGCTATGTAAAAGAGCTGATATCTTTGGGGCAATGCCCCACAAAAGGCCCTTTTAAGGGGCTATTGGCAGTTTAGTGTAGGCTAGGTTCTTTTTATTTTGGGGGGGGCTTTTTTATTTTGATAGGGCTATTAGATTACGAGTAATTCGTTTTTATTTTTGATTATTTTAATTATTATTATTTTATTTTGTGTAATTTAGTGTTTATTTTTTTGTATTTTCGATAATTGTATTTTATTAATTTCCTTTATTTTATTTTATTGTAATGTTAGGTTTTAGTGTAAGGCAGGTTAGGTTTTATTTTACGGGTAACTTTGTATATATTTTAACTAGGTAGCTAGTAAATAGTTAATAACTATTTACTAACTAGTCTACCTAGTTAAAATAAATACAAACTTACCTGTGAAATAAAAATAAAACCTAAGATAGCTTCAATATAACTAATAGTTTAGTTATATTGTAGCTAGCTTAGGTTTTATTTTAGAGGTAAGTATGTAATTAGTTTTAAATAGGAATTATTTAGGTAATAATTGTAAGTTTTATTTAGATTTATTTTAATTATATTTAAGTTAGGGGGTGTTAGGGTTAGGGTTAGACTTAGGCTTAGGGTTGCGTTAGGGTTAGGTTTAGGGGTTAATATATTTATGTAGTGATGTGGGAGGCCAGAGATTTAGGGGTTAATAGTTTAACTTAGTATATTCCGTTGTGGGGGGTTGCGGTTTAGTGGTTAATAGGTTTATTATAGTGGCGGTGTAGGCGGACGGCAGATTAGGGGTTAATAATATTTAAATAGTGTTTGTGATGCGGGAGGACAGCGGTTTAGGGGTTAATAACTTTATTATAGTGGCGACGATGTCGGGGAGCGGCGGAATAGGGGTTAATAAATTGTAATAGTGGCGGCGATGTCCGGAGCGGCAGATTAGGGGTTAATAAACTTATCATAGTGTTTGCGATGTAGGAGGGCCTCGGTTT
Organism: Bombina bombina; assembly: GCF_027579735.1. NCBI lineage: Eukaryota > Metazoa > Chordata > Amphibia > Anura > Bombinatoridae > Bombina > Bombina bombina. The sequence goes on along the minus strand of NC_069499.1, from coordinate 1,513,502,757 downwards.
AGGGGTTAATAGGTAGTTTATGGGTGTTAGTGTACTTTGTAACACTTTAGTTATGAGTTTTATGCTACAGCTTTGTAACGTAAAAACTACTGACTTTTGATGGCGGTACGGATCTTGTCAGTATAGAGTGTACCGCTGACTTTTTGGCCTCCCAGGCAAACTCGTAATACCAGTGCTATGGGAGTCCCATTGAAAAAGGGCGGTACTGACATGCGTGAGCGTTAGGGAAAAAGCAGCGTTACAAAGCATAATGATGCTTTTTCACTCAACACAAAATTCGTAATCTAGCTGATAGGCTTACTTTCCATTTCACTTAAAAAGCTATCAATACTTCAAGTGGGTTATTGCAGGGATTTAAAATGTAAGTAAAGATGACTACAATTCCCAGCATGCATTGAATAAATGGACTAATGCCCGATTTTAGCCTCTTGTAAGTTCCTCAGTGCTGTCAGGTAAGTTGTGCCTTACGGTGATGTGTGACGTTTCATATTTACTGAATGAATAATACTTTTTGTTTTTCAAGGAAATATTTTATATTTTTCAAATATACTTTACTTGTTCATCATATGTTTAACTCTGCCACGTTCTATAAAGGAGCCTCTATATAGCAGATGCTGTAAACGAATGCTTTCAAATATAAACAATATATAAAATACTGAATTAATATGTTTTACATTGTCACTATAACGTTTTGATTTATAAGATGTTTTCTAGAGTATATGAGATTCCTCATTTAAAATAGTGAATGTTTGATGCACAGGAAGAACTGCAGTTATTTTTATTTATGTTTTTTTATTTGTGTTTTATAGTAACTTTTTTACCGTTCCTGCTGCATTATTTAGAAAGAAGTGCAGGAGGCTATTTGCAGCTTATTCTAAGGTAAGCCTTTTAAATGACTAAGGTGTAGACTGTCCCTTTAAACTGCTATTGTAGCAGGGTTACTACTACCATGCTATAGTTTTTCCTCCTGTGTCTAGGGTTGCCACCCGTCCCTTAAAATACGGAATCGTCCCGTATTTCAGAATAAAATAGTGCGTCACGTTTTGAATCAGTACGGGATGGGGTTTGTCCGGTATTTTCTGTTTTAGATGCTACGGTTGTTTGTACATGCCCCTTTCATGTAATTTATTTAATTTGTCTTTATGCTCACATAGTTTACATTTACATAACATTTGAGCACACCGCACTGAGGCTCTTACAAGTCAGAGAACTGTTTGCACTAAAGTGTCCATAAAGTTATCAGAAAAAAAAAAAACAGGGCACGGCCGAGCCTCAGCCAATAGACTTGCGATGGTTTCAGGAATGCTTTCCCGGAAGCGGAAATGTGTACTTCCGGGATGGTTGCGAAGGAGGTGTCAGAAGGAATTTGTTTGGTAAGGAGGCGAGAATATGGAGTGAATGAATGAACCTGGAGAAGATTGATATCTTTTCTCTTGTTAAGTGTATCCAGTCCACGGATCATCCATTACTTATGGGATATATTCTCCTTCCCAACAGGAAGTTGCAAGAGTCCACCCACAGCAAAGCTGCTATATAGCTCCTCCCCTAACTGCCATTACCAGTCATTCTCTTGCAAGTCTCAACATAGATAGGAGGTCGTGAGAGTCTGTGGTTTTTTATACTTAGTTTATTTCTTCAATCAAAAGTTTGTTATTTTTAAATGGCACCGGAGTGTGCTGTTTATCTCAGGCAGTATTTGGAAGAAGAATCTGCCTGCGTTTTTCTATGATCTTAGCAGACGTAACTAAGATCCAGTTGCTGTTCTCACACATTCTGAGGAGTAAGGTACTTCAGAGGGGGAATGGCGTGCAGGTTTTCCTGCAAATAAGGTATGTGCAGTAAAATATTTTTCTAAGGAATGGAATTGACTAAGAAAATACTGCTGATACCGAAGTAATGTAAGTACAGCCTTTAAATGCAGTGAAAGCGACTGGTACCAGGCTGATTGCTAGAGATATATGCTAAGGTATGTGCAGTAATATATTTTTCTAAGGAATGGAATTGACTAAGAAAATACTGCTGATACCGAAGTAATGTAAGTAAAGCCTTAAATGCAGTGATAGCGACTGGATCAGGCTTATTAATAGACATACATACTCTTATAAGAATGTGTTTTAAAACGTTTGCTGGCATGTTTAATCGTTTTTTAACATATGTTTGGTGATAAAACTTATTGGGGCCTAATTTTTCCACATGGCTGGCTTAAATTTTGCATAGAAACAGTTATAGGGAAGGTAATCCACAGCTCAGCTGTGGCAGTTTTGTTGTGTCTGTTTAAAAAAATGTCGTTTTTTTTTTTTTTTTTTTTTTTTTATCTGTTTTTTGCATTAAGGGGTTAATCATCCATTTGCAAGTGGGTGCAATGCTCTGTTAACTTATTACATGTACTGTAAAAATTTCGTTTGATTTACTGCCTTTTTTTCACTGTTTTTCAAATTTTGACAAAATTTGTTTCTCTTAAAGGCACAGTAACGTTTGTTATATTTGCTTGTTAACTTGATTTAAAGTGTTTTCCAAGCTTACTAGTCTCTTTATTAGTTCTAACATGTCTAACATAGAGGAGGCTCTGTGTTTATTATGTTTAAAGCCATGGTGGAACCCCATTTTAGAATGTGTACCAGATGTACTGATTTCATGTTAAACAATAAAGATCATTTTTTGTATTTAAAAACATTATCACCAGAGGATTCTGTCGAGGGGGAAGTTATGCCGACTAACTCTCCCCACGTGTCAGACCCTTTGACTCCCGCTTTAGGGACTCATGCTCAAATGGCGCCAAGTACATCAAGGGCACCCATAGCGTTTATTTTACCAGAGGATTCTGTCGAGGGGGAAGTTATGCCGACTAACTCTCCCCACGTGTCAGACCCTTTGACTCCCGCTCCAGGGACTCACGCTCAAATGGCGCCAAGTATATCAATGGCGCCCATAGCGTTTATTTTACAAGACATGGCAAAGGTTGTGTATAATACACTGGCAGCAGTATTAGTCAGACTACCTGAAATTAAAGGAAAGCAAAACAGCTCTGGGGGTAGATACAGAGCATACAGACGCTTTAAGAACCATGTCTGATACTACCTCACAATATGCTTAGTCTGTGGGTGATATTTGTGACTCAGGGAAGATGATTTAACCTGATTCTGATATTTCTACATTTAAAATTTATGCTTGAGAACCTCCACTTGTTGCTCAGGGAGGCTTTAGCTGCTCTGAATGAATGTGTACAATCGCAGTGCCAGAGAAATTGTGTAGACTGGATAAATAATATGCAGTGCCGGTGTGTACTTATGTTTTTCCAATACCTAAAGAGGTTTACTAAAATTTTTCATAAGGAATGGGATAGACCAGGTGTGCCGTTCTCTTCCCCTCCTATTTTTTAGAAGAATGTTTTCTAATAGTTGCCACCACACGGGACTTATGGCAGACAGTTCCTAAGGTGGAGAGAAGAGTTTCTACTCTAGCTAAGCGTACCACTACCTCTGGCGAAGACTGTTGTGCTTTTTTAGATCCAATGGATAAAAAATGTTTATTCAACAAGGTTTTATCCTGCAGCCCCTTGCATGCATTGCTCCTGTCACTGCTGCTGCGGCGTTCTGGTTTGAGTCTCTTGATTAGGCTTTACAGGCTCCATTGGATGAATATATTTGACAAGCTTAGAGTACTTAAGCTAGCCAATTCCTTTGTTTTCTGATGCCTTTGTTCCTTTGACTAGACTAATGGCTAAGAATTCTGTTTTTTACTATACTGGCGCGCAGAGCGCTATGGCTTATATCATGGTCAGCTGTCGTGACTTTAATAAATCAGCTACTTAACTTCCCTTCAAGGGGCAGACCCTATTCAGGCCTAGTTTGAAGGAGATTATTACTTATATCACTGGAGGAAAAGATCATGCCCTTCCTCAGGACAGGTCCAAATCAAGGGACAAAAAAGGCCTAATTTTCGTGCCTTTCGAAAATTCAAGGCAGGTGTGGCATCAACTTCCTCTAAGGCAAAATAAGAGGGAACTTTTGCTCAGTCCAAGGCGGTCTGGAGACAACCGGACCTGGAACAAAGATAAGCAGGTCAAGGAGCCTGCTGCTGCCTCTAAAACAGCATGAGGAACGGACCCCTATCTGGTAACGGATCCTATAGGGGGCAGACTTCATTCTTCGCCCAGGCGTGGGCAAGAGATGCCCAGGATCCCTGGGCATTGGAAATTATACCCCAGAGATATCTTCTGGATTTCAAAGCTTTCCCCCCCAAAAAAGGGGAGTTTTTGCCTTTCACATTTATCTGCAAACCAGATAAAGAAAGAGATATTCTTGCATTGTGTACGTGACCCATTCAGTTCCAATAGAGGAACAGGGACACAGTTTTCCTCAAATCGGTTTGTGGTTCCCAAGGAAAGGAAACCTTCAGACCTATTTTGGATCTAAAAGATCTTAAACAAATTCTTTAGAATTCTATCATTTAAGATGGAAACTATTCGTACCATCTTAACTATGATCCAGGAGAGTCAATAGAGGACTACAATGGATTTGAAGGATGCTTATCCTCACATTACGATGCATAAAGATCACCATCGGTTTTTCAGGTTTGCCTTTCTAGACAGGCATTACCAGTTTGTAGCTCTTTCCTTTGGGTTAATTACAGCCCCTAGAATCTTTATGGAGGTTCTGGGGTCACTTTGGCGGTCCTTAGGCCGCGGGGCATAGAAGTGGCCCCTTATTTAGACGACATCCTGATACAGGCGTCAAACATCCAAGTTGCCAAGTCTCATACGGACGTAGTACTGGCATTTCTGAGATCGCATGGGTGGAAAGTGAACAAGGAAAGAGTTCTCTATCCCCAATATCAAGGGTTTCCCTCCTAGGGATTCTGATAGATTTTGTAGAAATTAAAATTTACCTGACGGAGTCCAGGTTGTCAAAGTTTCTAAATTTCTGCCGTGTTCTTCATTCCATCCGCGCCCTTTGGTGGCTCAGTACATGAATGTAATCGGCTTAATGGTAGCGGCAAGGGACATAGTACCGTTTGCACGCCTACATTTCATACCACTGCAACTATGCATGCTCAGCCAGAGGAACGGGGATTACACAGATTTGTTCTCCTGTTAAATCCGGACCAAGAAACCAGAGATTCTCTTCTCTGGTGACTATCTCGGGTCCATCTGTCCAAGGGTATGACCTTCCGCAGGTCAGATGGGACAATTGTTACAACAGATGCCAGCCTTTTAGGTTGGGATACAGTCTGGAACTCCCTGAAGGCTCAGGGATAGTGGACTCAGGAGGAGACCCTCCTTCTAATGAATATTCTGGAACTGGGAGCGATATTCCATGCTCTTCAGACTTGGCCTCAGTTAGCAACTCTGAGGTACATCATATTTCAGTCGGACAATATCACGACTGTGGCTTACATCAACCATCAAGGGGGAACAGAAGTTCCCTAGCAATGTTAGAAGTCTTAAAATAATTCACTGGACAGAGACTCACTCTTGTCTAAAAGCTATCCCTATCCCAGGTGTTGAGAACTGGGAGGCAGATTTTCTAAGTCGTCAGACTTTTCATCCGGGGGAGTGGGAATTCCCTCCGGAGGGGTTTGCACAAGATCAAGCAGGAGAGTGCTTTGGTGCTTTTGACAGCGCCTGCGTGGCCACGCAGGACCTGGTATGCAGATCTGGTGGACATGTCATCCTTTCCACCACGGTCTCTGCTTCTGAGACAGGACCCTCTACCTCAGGGTCTTTTCAACCATCTAAATATAACTAATCTGAGATGGACTGCCTGGAGACAGAACGCTTGATGTTATCAAAGCATGGCTTCTCCGAGTCAGTAATTGATACCTTAATACAGGCATAAAAGCCTGTCTCTAGGAAAATTTAACATAAGATATGGTGTAAATATCTTATTGTTATGAATCCAAGGGTTACTCATGGAGTAAAGTCTGGATTCCCAGGATATTATCTTTTCTCCAAGATGATTTTGAGAAAAGGGTTGTCAGCTAGTTCTTTAAAAGGACAGATTTCTACTCTGTCTATTCTTTTGCACAAGCGTCTGGCAGGTATTCTAGACGTTCAGGCATTTGGTAAGGCTTTGGTTAGAACCAAGCCTGTGGTTAAAAATGTTGCTCCGCCATGGAGCTTAAAGCTGGTTCTTAAGGTTCTTCAAGGAGTTCCATTTGAACCTTTTCATTCCATAGATATCAAACTTCTATCTTGGAAAGTTCCTTTTTGGTAGCTATTTCCTCGGCTCATAGAGTCTCCGAGTTATCTGCGTTGCAATGTGATTCTCCTTATCTGGTTCTCCGTACGGATAAGGTAGTCCTGTGTACCAACCTGGGTTTTTACCTAAGGTGGTATCTAACAAGAATATCACTCAAGAGATTGTTGTTCCATTCTTGTATCCTAATCCTTCTTCAAAGAAGGAACGTCTATTACACAATTTGGACGTGGTTCGTGTTTTAAAGTTTTACTTACAAGCTACTACAGATTTTCATCAAACATTCACCTTGTTTGATGGGGGCGGAGCCAGCTCTGAGAAAGAAAGGTCGCATGTTGCCACAGCTCTGGCTGTATACTATCCAAAAAACGCATATTTGGCCTTTGTTCTCAGCAAAATTAACATTCATAAAGTGCCTAATTGTTCACTGAGCATTACTCAGAAGTTTGGAGCCCGTAGGACAAGGAGAAGTTATGCTAGCCTGTCTACTTTGTCGGAGGAACAAATTGAGGCCTTTCTAGAGCAGCCATCTTTAATCCACACCAGAAGGATAACCCACAAAAAAATTACTAAGCTCACCATGGCATTCGCTTGCTGCCTCTTGAAGGACATTGGAGCCCTTTTAAAGCAATATCAGCTCCGATTCACAGAATCTTTGCAATCTATTATGAACCTACCTAACCCAGAAGCTAAGGACCAGCCTGCCGACAAATTGGAGGATACGCGCTCTTGTGATCTTTTGCAACTCAACAGCACACCCCTGACTGAGATCCCGCTTTTCATACGGGAGGCTGGGGGCTTCTGCCTTTATGCGGAACAGATTGATGATCAACAGTCTAAGGTCCCGGAGCGGGCTTTGCTGCGACCCAAGCTGCTATCACTGAGAGGGGAACGATCCGGGAGTGCTAAAACTCAGTTTGAGCGCCCTACTATCTACTCTGCTGATTTGGGATGGAGGTCAGCAATGGCGCATATCTCCTCTCAGCATATACCGCTCCAGAAACTTGTGCTGTGGGGAAATCCCCCATCTCATTTTAGGGCCGGTATCGGCTAGAACACAACTAACGTTAGATCTTGGGCTGCCAACTCCAAGCTGTCACACCGATGCTCGGAAATTGCTCCCTAGTGTTGGCCACCACGCGAAGCCCGGCTCCTGGCTGAGCTTTTACTACATTTTGGGACAGATGTGTCTATATCTTACCAAACTGTTATACAGATACGTTTATTACAGGACATGGTAATACTCATTTAAAACAGCTCCTTTGCCTCATAAATAGTCAATATCTGTTTGCAGGAAAATACTGGGTTAAATAGTTATTTTTGGGATAGATGTAAACACTGGATTTCCACTTTATTTTACAGTCATATTTTGGTTTAATCGTTTGTATACGTGATTTTTTTTTTACTATAGCTAATACAACTGTCCCATCAGATAATAGAGATACTGGAGAGATATTTGGATTTGCCGTAAACATATTTTATTTAGTATGTCTTCTAGTCACATATTACCTACGGCAACTGCACACACATATCAAATAGCAGAGTTTGGATTTACATCTCACTGTCTAATAGGACTGCTTGTCATGCTTATATATACATACTATATTGGCCACTGCTATACTGTATATCCCCAAGTGTGGAGCTGCAATATTATATGCTTACAGATTACTACAAGCTGTTCCCTGCAAAATTTGTTTGAGCCCTGATATGTTTCTTTTTATTTTTCATTGGGGCATTAATAGAAACTTAATAGAAACTGAATGTAATGCTATTTATATGTATTTCTGTTTATGTTTAAATGGGGCCAGATTATCATCCCTTTAGCTATTCATACTATTGCATTATATGTACAGGCTCCTCATTGTTTGCATATTTAGTGAGCTTACCAGAATTTAAATATTTCATCACACAATTCTTCTAAGTTTGCAGGCTCTCATGCTTCATGTATAGGCATTGTGTTTAGATGAAATTTGTGCACATGACCTCTCGCTGCCAGCGGCCGGGGCGGCGTGATGTTTGTGTCTAACAAATATATGGCTTTATAGAATAGTTTTTGATATAGTATTGCATCATAATGCCTGTTACTAATGCACAACTGTTTGTATTGCTTTCATAATTAATATGTCCAGGAATATAAATGTTCCATTATGTTTACTGGATCCATCCCTTTATTGTTATGATGTTTTCCCATTGTTGGCATCTCCGCCTATAGCAGATCTTTTACTCATTTATATGTGGGTGACAGTTTAAATAAGGTGTGTGCCTGTTGCTGGGCATAGGGCCCGTGCCTAGGCGGCAGATGCACACTAATGTTTCATTCAGTTGCTTTAGCGCTTGTTCTCCCTATAGGAATCATCTCCTTATAGCATCTGCATTTTATATTTTTCTGTGAATCTAATTGTCTCCTCAGTCCCAGTGTGTAATTTTCTGAGGTGAGGAGACGCTTCCCTGTTCACTTATTTTTAAGGGCAAGACCCCCTTAGATAAATAGCTACTAATAACAATTCCTAATAGGTTTGAGCCTGCCTACAGTAAGTTCTGTTCCCCTTCTCGCCCTAGATAGATACCAATCTCGGCGTGGAATAATGTTATCCTCTATTTTTTGTTTATTAGCTCATTAATATTGATTAGTATACATATCAAAACCACGCCCAACCACAATATGAAGTACAACATCAATGCAATACTCCAAGTATATCCCTGCAGCAGGCTGGCCCTGCATTAGCATTCCCATCATTTGGGATCTATATACTTACAACACTCATAATGCAACGTTACTATCATGAGTAGCTAATCTATATCTACTTCTCCCCCAGTTTTCCATATGCTCTTGAGACCTTAATCAGAGTTATGTTAAGTTCTACCCACCTAGTTTAAATAACCACCTATAGTAGTTAGCCCAACCACAACCTATTTCCTGCGCATCTGTTTGGCAGATTTAGAAGACTAGCTGACATCTCTTATCTGCTTCTCGTAGGTAACTCATCACCTCCACCCCCCCACTCCACTTAATATGCCTCCCTTAAGTGGGAGGACTGACTACGCGGTTTTTCTCACATATACCGCACCCTATTTACCCTCCTTTCTAGCTAAATCTTGCAGGTTATCATTATACTCAGCTTTATTTTTTTTTCTTAATCTATGCAAGATTGTCCAAATATATATATGCACGTAACAATTTTATCCCTTTAGCACCTTACTTAATTTACACACTATTCATATTAGCAAGAGATAAAATTATAAAAAACTGAGGTTTACCAACGAGACCCACAAGTGGTCTCTTTGTTTGCACATGCCTTCTTTTATCTTAAATGCTTGGGATGGTCCAAGAGTGGCCTAGGATTTTATTTAAAAGGCATTTCAATATTTGGCATTCTATGTATTTCATGGTTGCATGATATGTAAATTGTTACACTTGCGTTTATTTTCTGTGTTGGTTTTCTCATTCTTGTAACACTAAATCTTAATGTATGTGACATGCAATGCAAGAACCTGTTTTTATGACTATTGTATGCCTTTGAATATTCCTCAATAAAAATTATTAAAAAAAAAAAAAAAAAAAAACATTCACCTTGTTTGTTGTCTATTCTGGACAGAGGAGAGGTCAAAGGACTTCAGCAACCTCTCTGTCTTTTTGGTTAAAAAGCATAATTCTTTTAGCTTATGAGACTGCTGGACAGAAGCCTCCTGAAGGGATTACAGCTCATTCTACTAGAGCTGTGGTTTTCACTTGGGCCTTTTTTAAATGTGGCTTCTGTTGAACAGATTACAAGACGGAGTCTTGGTCTGCGTTTCATACTTTTTCAAATTTAACAAATTTGATACCTTGCTTCTTCGGAGGCTATTTTTGGGAGAAAGGGTTTTTTACAGGCAGTGGTAACTTCCGTTTAAGTACCTGCCTTGTCCCTCCCATCATCCGTGTACTTTAGCTTTGGTATTGGTATCCCATAAGTAATGGATGATCCGTGGACTGGATACACTTAACAAGAGAAAACATAATTTATGCTTACCTGATAAATTTATTTCTCTTGTAGTGTATCCAGTCCACGGCCCGCCCTGTCACTTTAAGGCAGGTAATTTTTCCATTAAACTACAGTCACCACTGCACCCTATGGTTTTCCTTTCTCTGCATGTTTTCGGTCGAATGACTGGTAATGGCAGTTAGGGGAGGAGCTATATAGCAGCTTTGCTGTGGGTGGACTCTTGCAACTTCCTGTTGGGAAGGAGAATATATCCCATAAGTAATGGATGATCCGTGGACTGGATACACTACAAGAGAAATAAATTTATCAGGTAAGCATAAATTATGTTATTTTGCTTGTATGGTTCGGGCACAAAGTAAAGTTAATGGCGTTATCTAACTTTATTGTAGTAAAGGGATTCAAATAATGTTACTGTGGTGTTCTATTTTATTTATAATAACACATAATCAGATAAATATATATGCTTTTGAAGTGCACACATTGCTAAATGTTTGCATAATTTGTGTTTTCTTGCTAAGTTATATCAATTTAGCAATGTGGGCAGTAACATAAGATATGGTGTAAATATCTTATTGTTATGAATCCAAGGGTTACTCATGGAGTAAAGTCTGGATTCCCAGGATATTATCTTTTCTCCAAGATGATTTTGAGAAAAGGGTTGTCAGCTAGTTCTTTAAAAGGACAGATTTCTACTCTGTCTATTCTTTTGCACAAGCGTCTGGCAGGTATTCTAGACGTTCAGGCATTTGGTAAGGCTTTGGTTAGAACCAAGCCTGTGGTTAAAAATGTTGCTCCGCCATGGAGCTTAAAGCTGGTTCTTAAGGTTCTTCAAGGAGTTCCATTTGAACCTTTTCATTCCATAGATATCAAACTTCTATCTTGGAAAGTTCCTTTTTGGTAGCTATTTCCTCGGCTCATAGAGTCTCCGAGTTATCTGCGTTGCAATGTGATTCTCCTTATCTGGTTCTCCGTACGGATAAGGTAGTCCTGTGTACCAACCTGGGTTTTTACCTAAGGTGGTATCTAACAAGAATATCACTCAAGAGATTGTTGTTCCATTCTTGTATCCTAATCCTTCTTCAAAGAAGGAACGTCTATTACACAATTTGGACGTGGTTCGTGTTTTAAAGTTTTACTTACAAGCTACTACAGATTTTCATCAAACATTCACCTTGTTTGTTGTCTATTCTGGACAGAGGAGAGGTCAAAGGACTTCAGCAACCTCTCTGTCTTTTTGGTTAAAAAGCATAATTCTTTTAGCTTATGAGACTGCTGGACAGCAGCCTCCTGAAGGGATTACAGCTCATTCTACTAGAGCTGTGGTTTTCACTTGGGCCTTTTTTAAATGTGGCTTCTGTTGAACAGATTACAAGACGGAGTCTTGGTCTGCGTTTCATACTTTTTCAAATTTAACAAATTTGATACCTTGCTTCTTCGGAGGCTATTTTTGGGAGAAAGGGTTTTTTACAGGCAGTGGTAACTTCCGTTTAAGTACCTGCCTTGTCCCTCCCATCATCCGTGTACTTTAGCTTTGGTATTGGTATCCCATAAGTAATGGATGATCCGTGGACTGGATACACTTAACAAGAGAAAACATAATTTATGCTTACCTGATAAATTTATTTCTCTTGTAGTGTATCCAGTCCACGGCCCGCCCTGTCACTTTAAGGCAGGTAATTTTTCCATTAAACTACAGTCACCACTGCACCCTATGGTTTTCCTTTCTCTGCATGTTTTCGGTCGAATGACTGGTAATGGCAGTTAGGGGAGGAGCTATATAGCAGCTTTGCTGTGGGTGGACTCTTGCAACTTCCTGTTGGGAAGGAGAATATATCCCATAAGTAATGGATGATCCGTGGACTGGATACACTACAAGAGAAATAAATTTATCAGGTAAGCATAAATTATGTTATTTTGCTTGTATGGTTCGGGCACAAAGTAAAGTTAATGGCGTTATCTAACTTTATTGTAGTAAAGGGATTCAAATAATGTTACTGTGGTGTTCTATTTTATTTATAATAACACATAATCAGATAAATATATATGCTTTTGAAGTGCACACATTGCTAAATGTTTGCATAATTTGTGTTTTCTTGCTAAGTTATATCAATTTAGCAATGTGGGCAGTATGTATATAGTATACAGGGCGTAGGGAACACGTTGATAGTTTATTTAATTTCCAAAGTATTAGCATGAAATTTATTTAAACATTTTCTGATTTAGAGCTCATAATATTTATATAAACAATTTGTCTTCATAAAATAAGGGTAATTTTGCCATGGTGTCAGGCAAATATCATCCATTTTAATATCATTATAAAAGGGATATTCCAGCCAAAATTGATATACACAGCAGTTTAGGTTTTTATAGTAGCATGTATTAATAAAAATGCTTATATTTAAAACTGTTTTAATTGAGAGCTATTACTATGTATGTACAGGTGAAATATATCTAAATATGCTTCGTGTACCAGCATTTTAAACAGCGTGCTTGCTCACAGAGCTGGCAGTGATTCATGTAAAATTAGTTATTACCAACACAATACAATCAGCTCTCTGAGTAGACATACTGTTTAAAAGAAAACTTAAAGAAATATATCAGGCATAACAGTTTTGAAAAGAAGCATTTTGCTTTATACATGTATTAGCAAAAAATGCTTCTAGTAAAAGCTATAGCTGTTTCAAGAGTGTACTTAAAGGGACAGTTCACCCAAAAATGTTCTCCCCTTTAAATTGTTCCCAATGATTCATTTTACCTGCTGGAGTGTTTTAAACTGTTTACAAGTAGCTCCTTTACCGCTATTTTGGCATTTGAAATAGCTGATTTAGCCTGTGATATCCCAACCTATACTGAAAGTTTCTATACTGGATTATATTCTATTGAATAGCCTAAGTAAACACAGCCAGCAGAAGAGATTACACTCTCAGTGGGGGGCATGATAGCTAAGTAATAAAATTTTCCATTGTTCTCTCTAAGGCGCCCATTTAACAAGCTCCGTAGTGAGCTTGTGGGCCCGTGTTTCTGGCGAGTCTTCAGACTCGCCAGAAACAGCAGTTATGAAGCAGCGGTCACAAAGACCGCTGCTCCATAACATGTCCGCCTGCTCTGAGCAGACGGACAGACATCGCCGGATTGAGTACGATCGGGTTGATTGACACCTCCCTGCTGGCGGCCCATTGGCCGCGAGACTGCAGGGGGCGGTGTTGCACCAGTAGCTCTTGTGAGCTGCTGGTGCAATGCTGAATACGGAGAGCGTATTGCTCTCCGCATTCAGCGAGGTCTGGCGGACCTGATCCACAATGTCGGATCAGGTCCGACAGACATTGTTAAATAGAGGCCTAAGTATTGAGCTTTGGTTTTCTAGACAAAGATAAGGAAACAAGTCTGCGTACATAAAAGTGATAACATAATGAGATCTGATATTACCTGAAGCTCAACCCATTCTAATAGGCTGTGGTTTAAATGCACAAAACCAGCTACTTCATATACACAAATAAACCTGAGAATGCAATTTCTCATACATTTTATACTCTGCAGCAGGTCTAACAAGTCATTGAAAATACATTCATATAAAAATAATTTTACAGTGTCTTTAAAGGGGCATCACCCCAATGTTTTCTTTCATGATTCAGATAGAGGATACAATTTTACACAACTTTCTAATATACTTCTATTATCATTTTTTTCATTCTATTTGTATCTTTTGTTGAAAAGCAGGTATGTAAGCTCAGGGGCAAGCATGTATTTGGGGCACTATATTGCAGCAGTTTTGCAAGAATTCTATACATTTGCAAGACCACTAGGATAGCAACACTAGTGTGGGAAGCAGAGAGGGTAGAAGGGAGAGAGAGGATTTGCACCCGGTGAGTACACTGGCGGGGGTACTAATCTATACGGGGATGTGTTAATTGAGGGAGAACCAGACCAGGTAAATAAGCAGGATGTGAATTAGCAGAGGGAGGGAAAAAAAGAAACTAAGGGGGGCAGTTAGAGATACGCTGCGGGGCTGGGGCAGCAGGATGTAAGGCTGATAATGATATAGAAAGGGTTAACGTTGGGGAGCATTATGTTGAGGGGTTGGAGCAGTAAGGGGTAAACTGGTGAAGGCAGTAGGCTGAAATGTTGGCACAGTGAGGGCTGCACAGCTGGAGGGTAGCAGACTGAGAGGCTGGGGGCCTGGGGCAGTAAGGGGCAGCATGCTAATAGGTTGTGGAATTTAGGCAGCAGGATGTGAAGCTTATACAGAAAGAGTATCGCTAGGGGGGCATTATGCTAACGGTATGGGGCAGTAAGTGGAACACTAGGGGCAACAGGCAGAGCGGATGGGGCAGAAAGGGGAGCACTAGGGGCAGCATGTTAATAGGTTGTGGAATTAAGGCAGCAGGATGTGAAGCTTATACAGAAAGAGTATCGCTGGGGGGCATTAAGCTAATGGTATGGGGCAGTAAGTGGAACGCTAGGGGCAACAGGCAGAGAGGATGGGGCAGAAAGGGGTACACTGAGACAGTAGGCAGAGAGGTTTGGACAATAAGGGGGCAGGATTTAAGGAGGTTGGGAGTCAGTACTACATGCTGAGAGGATGAGACAGTATGGGGTACAAAGTGGGGCAGCATGCTAAAAGGTTGTGGCAATATTGGGTATACTGACTCCAGCTGAGAGGTTGGAGCAGTAAGGGGTACAGATGGCGGTGCAGTAGAATGAAAGTTTGTGGCATGTGTACACTGGGGGCTGCATGCTGAGAGGACAAGGCACCAGGCTCTACAAATAACCGATAATAATAATAATGGGGTACACTGCAGGCTGACAGTTTGGTATAGAAATGAAAGAATAACATTTTGGGCAGCAGACTGACTGGTTGAGGCAGTAAGGGGTACACTGGAGGCAGCATGCTGAGAGAATGAGACAGTATGGGGTACAAAGTGGGGCAGCAGGCTGAGAGGTTCTGTTCACACTGATTTCAATAGCAGATTTCTTTTTATAATGTCCATGTATCAATCTTGATATTTTTATGAAAACATGTTTACCACCACTGGCACGTCATTGTGGCCCCGAGGGGCGTCCCTGTGTCTAAAGATCTCTTAAAAGTAATTCTCCACTTACAAGCAGTGCTTTTATTGTAAGAAAAAAGGTGCCGATACTCACTGATTATTGATTGATATATTGTGCTAAGTAACTTTAAGAAAAGCTAAGGGATAAAGTTATTTACATGCTGATTAAAAATATTAGCTGTTATGAGATGGCAGAGGTGGTGGTACTCAGTACCGGTGAGATCCCCCACAAAATAGTCCTGCTTACAAGTATCAGTTAGTGAAGTTCTGCAAACTCGGCACTCTCTTTATAACCATTTATTGCCATGACATTTCGAGAATAGTGTTTAGCCTTCTTTGTCTAGCCCCAAAATGTCACGGCAATAAATGGTTATGGTTAAGAAGAGTGTTTGATTGAGATGTGATATTATTACTTGAGCTCCCCTAGCAAAAGTGGTGCAAAAGTATACTATGGTTTACTAATCAGGTGAATAAGTTACTTGACCAGAGAGAAGAGAAGTAACTAATCCACTCAGTGTTGAATATATATATAAAAAAGAGTACATTTTCTTACTTGCCCATTGAAATTTCTTAATAGTCTGGCACTAGTGGACTATTGGAAATGGATAGCTTCATTGGTTTTAGGATATATCCATGGGATAATTTTGAAGAGATTACAAAACAATATGATAGATAACAAATTTATTAACACAATCTGTGTAAAAACGGAAAAACTCTACTTTATAAAAACAAAAAGTAGGAAATACAATTCATGGCCTATAGCTAAAAAAGGAATCCAGCTAACAGGAAGTATAAGCTGGTCTTTACAGAAAGAGTGCTAGATTGGTGGTACAGCCTTCTGGTGTGAGATGCAGTCATTCTGGACATCGATAAATAGGTCAGATTTTAGTTATAGTTCAAGGCTTGAAGTCATGTGTCAAAATGTCAGGTTGAGTTGACCAATGTTATTCTTATTTTATTTTTATTTCAATTAATTCATTTTTTGTACTTTGAATAAATTTTAAATAGATGGATTATTCTACCAATTATAGTTTTATTAAATTATTCAAAAAAATATGTCTTGTGAAAAGTTTAATCTTCTATTATATTTTTATTCTAGGAATAAATTGTTATTTGTTAATTTTACAGATTATAAACTAGATGTGTGCATTCTGCTGTTTCGTTCACTGACGAATACGGAAGTAGGAGGTTATTTTCGGTATTCACCTCTTTCTGGAGCCAAATATCCTCTTGTGCAAGTAAAACACACTATGATCTGTGCAAAACTATTATAAACAACACAATTTATTGCTTAAAAGGACACTCGGGTCAAAATTAAACTTTCATGATTCAGAAAGAGAATGCTGTTTTAGACAACTTTCCAATTTACTTCCATTAACAAAATGTGCATAGTCTTTTTATATTTACACTTTTTGAGTCACTAGCTCCTACTGAGCTTGTGCAAGAATTCACAGAATATACATATATGCATTTGTGATTGGCTGATGGCTGTCACATGATACAGGAGGAGTGGAAATAGACATAACTTTGAAATTTGTCAGAAACAAAATAAACTACTCATTAGCCGAATTATCAAGATCCGAATGTAGCTTGATGCACCTGATTCCGCACGAGCCTTCAGGCTCGCCGGAAACAGCAGTTATGTAGCAGCGGTCTTAACGACTGCTGCTCCATAACTGGTCCACCTGCTCTGAGGCTACGGACATCAATTCACCCGATCCTATACAATTGGGCTGATTGACACCCCCTGCTAGTGGCCGATTGGATGCAAATCTGCAGGGGGCGGCATTTCACAAGCAGTTCACAAGAACTGCTTGTGCAATGATAAATGCAGACAGCGTATGCTGTCAGCATTCATCAATGTCTGTCAGATATGATCCGCTGTTTTCTTATCATGCATTTGTTGATTGTGCCAATATACTGTATTTACTGGTCCTTTAAAGAAAGTGTTCCGAATTTTACCATGTCAAAATGTGATGGTTTTGATATTTGTAAATAAAAATTCATATCATTAATATATTGTTACCTGGAATAATCTATTAATTTATTTTTTAACGTTGAGAACAATTGACAATAAGATCCACAAATCAAAAGTAGCCTATATATATATATCACGTACATGAAAGAGTAGCAATTAAACCTGTTCAAAAATAATTGTATTTTACACCAGCTGTTGGTGGACAGAGTTACACCTCTACAACCTTAAAAACAACTAGAACTTAAACATTCATTTTTAAAAAAAAAGTAAAAACTAGTATTTTTAAACACCCACTTGGAGATGCCCCACAGAAAACATACTTTATTAAATATAGTAAACAAAAGATAAAAGCGTTCCTGATCATCAAAGAACATTATGGTTTTCTGTTGTCCACTATCCGTTTAACAGCTTCCAAGACTGTTATATTAAAACTGCAACTATAGTTGGAACCCAGTGAGATACTTGGACCACCACATAAGCTTTGCCTGGACCCCCCAGTTTAGATACTTTAAAAAGAGGGTATGGCTGCTTTCAAACGCAAACAAACTCAGGAGGTAACTTTAGATATAAGAAAAATAACAGTGGTTGGTGGGTGAGTGATACATTGTTTGTCTTGAAAGTGATGATCAAAAGGCTTGTTTTACTACAGTCATGCTTCATTATAGCAGAAAAGCAAGAGGACAGGAAACAAACACCAACGGATTCTATAAGGATGAGGTTGATGGGAGACTTAACTCCTTCACAGCCAAAGGGATCAACAGTTTGTGCCCATATTTGCCCATATTTTTATATGGATTTTCTAAAATATTATTTGTGCATTAGCTGGCTGAAGCCAATTGCATTTATAACATAAAAACTATTTGTTGTAAACATATGGATACTGTAGTTACATTTCATCCAACCAGCTGAGATGAGGTGCTGTGAAAGGGGTACACTTGGCTTGAGTACCAAGGCATCACCCTTATGCTCATGGTTCAGCTATAAACAATAAACTAAAACAAACAACAAAAACCTAGGTAGTTGCTCATCATACATAATTACATGGACCTAGCTTGGTCACTAGATTATTAAAATGCTCCACTGAATGGGTGTAATATCCAGGGAGCTAAGCAGGCTGTGTTGACTGGCACATCAATTATCCTTTGCCCCTGCAATTAGCGTATTTATTATCTGCAAATATATTTCACATAACATTTTGTAATTTAATATTGCCAAGTAAGTATTCCATAATATCCAACATTGCTGGAAATTTGGTGAAACCAAGTGAAGAGTCAGGTATATAAAAACTTTGATGTTGGGTATGGAAGCCCCCAGTTAACTTTATTTTGTATCACATGCTGATGATCAAGATATCAAGAACAAAATCAGACATCTGATCGTGCTGTAAAATGCATCCAAATACACTGTTTATTCTCATCCATTCCTGCATTGAAAATATTTTTTCTTAATTTCAATATCAGCTCCTAACCAGATATTATATTATAATATATAAAGCACCACATAAACTTTTTATCCTGCATTGCACTGCAGTCAAGCATGTCACGTGAAATCCTTTTCTATTTATAGCTTGCGCTCTAACTCGAAACTGCGATAGACAAACTGCACTTAAACCGAAGGTGCATTCATAGGAAATAATTTCCTATGAAATGAATGTTTTTATATATATATATATATATATATATATATATATATATATATATATATATATATATCTTTCATAAGGTAGTGAGAGTCAACAATCCATTAAGCTGTTACTGAGAGATAGAGTGGAGATTCGAGTATGGGACAGCGACACAATTACTCCCGGTTAAGAAGTTAGTCACAAGCCTGCCACAGGTGTTACAGGGACAGGTCCCTTGCCTCCTCCTGTTGGGTTGCAGAGGTAATCCTCACATATGTTCCCTGCCGTAATGTGCACTGCTCAGCACTGGATGGGCTATCTTCTGAAAGCAGTTGTTTCTGCAGCTGGTAAGCACAGTGGACTGGGTGCTGGACAGTTAAGAATGATTGTTATGCACTCACATAGCCCACAGGCTATTAGCAGGTACATTGGTAATGTTAAATAATAGCCAGGGGACTTAATTATAGCAGACATAATCACAATAGACCTTATCTGTCATTAATGTCCATAACCTAGATTTAGAACTCTGCGTTAGCCGTCAAAAGCAGCGTTAAGGGGTCCTAACGCTGCTTTTTACCGCCCGCTGGTATTTAGAGTCAGGCAGGAAAGGGTCTAACGCTCACTTCCCTACCGCGATTCCAGGTTACCGCAGATCCCCTTACGCCAATTGCGTATCCTATCTTTTCTATGGGATCTGCCTAACGCTGGTATTTGGAGTCTTGGGAGAAGTGAGCGGTAGAACACCCATAAACTACCTATGTACCCCTAAACCGAGGCCCCCCCACATCGCCGCCACTATAAAAAAAATTTTTAACCCCTAATCTGCCGACCGTACACAGCCGCCACCTACATTATAGCTATGAACCCCTAATCTGCTGCCCCTAACATCGCCGACCCCTATATTATATTTATTAACCCCAAATCTGCCCCCCCAACGTCGCCGCTACCTACCTACAATTATTAACCCCTAATCTGCCGACCGGACCTCGCCGCCACTATAATAAATGTATTAACCCCTAAACCGCCGCACTCCCACCTCGCAAACACTAGAATAAATTTTATTAACCCCTAATCTGCCCTCCCTAACATCGCCGCCACCTACCTACAATTATTAACCCCTAATCTCCCGCCCGCACCGTCGCCGCTACTATAATAAAGTTATTAACCCCTAACATAAATATAATTTATATTAAACAAAATAATATTCCTAAAATTAACTAAATTATTCCTATTTAAAACTAAATACTTACCTATAAAATAAACCCTAATATAGCTACAATATAATTAATAATTACATTGTAGCTATTTTAGGATTTATATTTATTTTAAAGGCAACTTTGTATTTATTTTAACTAGGTACAATAGCTATTAAATACTTATTAACTATTTAATAGCTACCTAGTTAAAATAAATACAAAATTACCTGTAAAATAAATCCTAACCTGAGTTACAATTAAACCTAACACTACACTATCATTAAATTAATTAAATAAATGACCTACAATTACCTAGAATAAAATACAATAAAATAAACTATTCTATAATACAAACCCCCCCCCCCACTAAATTACAAAAAATAAAAAAGAATTACAAGCAGTTTAAACTAATTACACCTAATCTAAGCCCCCTAATAAAATAAAAAAGCCCCCCAAAATAAAAAAATCCCTACCCTATTCTAAAATACAAAAGTAATCAGCTCTTTTACCAGCCCTTAAAAGGGCTTTTTGCGGGGCCTTGCCCCAAAGTAATCAGCTCTTTTGCCTGAAAATAAAATACAATACCCCCCCCAACATTACAACCCACCACCCACATACCCTTAAAGGAACCTTCATTTGTCGTTAGTCCGTCGGTAGAAGAGGATGGCTCCGCGTCGGCTCCTTTGAAGATGGCTCCGCTCCGCTCCGGATGGATGAAGATTGAAGACGCCGCCTGGATGAACACTTATACCGGATGAAGCACATCTTCTTGCCCCGTTTGGATGAAGACTTCTACCGGATGATGGACCTCCTCTGCGCACCTTGGATGAAGAATTCGGCTCGGCTGAGTAAAGACGACTCAAGGTAGGATGATCTGCAGGGGGTTAGTGATAGGTTTTTTAAGGGGGGTTTGGGTGGGTTAGAGTAGGGGTATGTGGGTGGTTGGTTGTAATGTTGGGGGGGGGTATTGTATTTTATTTTCAGGCAAAAGAGCTGATTACTTTGGGGCAAGGCCCCGCAAAAAGATCTTTTAAGGGCTGGTAAAAGAGCTGATTACTTTTGTATTTTAGAATAGGGTAGGGAATTTTTTATTTTGGGGGGCTTTTTTTATTTTATTAGGGGGCTTAGATTAGGTGTAATTAGTTTAAACTGCTTGTAATTATTTTTTATTTTTTGTAATTTAGTGGGGTTTTTTTTTATTATAGAATAGTTTATTTTATTGTATTTTATTTTAGGTAATTGTAGGTCATTTATTTAATTCATTTAATGATAGTGTAGTGTTAGGTTTAATTTTAACTTAGGTTAGGATTTATTTTACAGGTAATTTTGTATTTATTTTAACTAGGTAGCTATTAAATAGTTAATAGCTATTTAATAGCTATTGTACCTAGTTAAAATAAATACAAAGTTGCCTGTAAAATAAATATAAATCCTAAAATAACTACACTGTAATTATTAATTATATTGTAGCTATATTAGGGTTTATTTTATAGGTAAGTATTTAGTTTTAAATAGGAATAATTTACTTAATTTTAGCAATATTATTTCGTTTAATATAAATTATATTTATTTTAGGGGGGTGTTAGGGTTAGGGTTAGACTTAGGTTTAGGGGTTAATAACTTTATTATAGTAGCGGCGATGGTGCGGGTGGGAGATTAGGGGTTAATAATTGTAGGTAGGTGGCGGCGATGTTAGGGAGGGCAGATTAGGGGTACATAGGGATAATGTAGGTTGCGGCGGTGTCCGGAGCGGCAGATTAGGGGTTAATAGTATAATGCATGTGTCAGCGATAGCGGGGGCGGCAGATTAGAGGTTAATAAGTGTAAGATTAGGGGTGTTTAGACTCGGGGTACATGTTAGGGTGTTAGGTGCAGACTTAGAGAGTGTTTCCCCATAGGAAACAATGGGGCTGCGTTAGGAGCTGAACGCTGCTTTTTTGCAGGTGTTAGATTTTTTTTCAGCCCAAACTGCCCCATTGTTTCCTATGGGGATATCGTGCACGAGCACGTTTTCCCAGCTTACCGCTACCGTAAGCAACGCTGGTATTGAGGGTTTAAGTGGCGCTACATTAGGCTCAACGCACCCTTTTTTGAGCCTAACGCAGCCCCTCAGACAACTCTAAATACCAGCGTTGTTGGAAGGGTGCGTTGGGAAAAAAAGCGTCTTTTTACCGACAAAACTCTAAATCTAGGCGTATGTGTTACTGGAGACTATTAGGGGACAGTAGGGAACTTCTGGTTGAAGGTGCACACTTTATTTTTTTCTACTATAGGCTCTATCTCCTGAGCCTTTTAATACCAGCAGAGAAGCCAAAGTGGACATCTGTGCCACAATCCCTTATCTGGTTAGCTCTCTACTGAGGTCCGGGATCTTTTTCTGTGCAATATACTGTCTAAAACAGTAAATTTTTCAAACCGCAGTAAGCGCACCCCCTTTTTTGTCTTCAAAATGCAAAGGCTGTCCTTTTGCAGTGTACTCCGCAAATCTAACTCAGGAGGAGGTTATATTCACCTAGGTTTGTCTCATTTTAAAAGTTTAGAGCTAGGTTATATAAAAATATTTATTTGTCAATAAATAGAACATATTCTTCTATGTGGACATTGGAGTGTGAAATATTCGTATTTTCATGCCGGGTTAGCGCACATGAGAATATGGGATCGGGTTTGCGCGAGAGTAGGGTTTTAGTTTTTTCCACTTTTTTTGGTCCGTTGTCTCCTAAGGGGGGATAGATTATCGTGTGCATGATATTCTAAGTTTGGCTTACTGCGCTTGTCATGTTAACACCCAATTGAAAACAGTTTACTGTCAACTTATAATATGAGCACAGCCCGACACGCTTACTTCTATCGTAGTTAAAAAAGCTTTAAATATCTCTCCACTTGTAATCTGGCCCTAAGTGTGTACAATATTCCAACAGATGTCCTTAAAGTATTTGCTACTGTTTTTCCTCTTAATTATTCTCAGATTTTAACATTTAAGTCCCTGCATGTTTGTCCTTGTCTCTTATTGATATACAGTGGATATAAAAAGTCTACACACCCCTGTTAAAATGTCAGGTTTCTTTGATGTAAAAAAATGAGACAAAGATAAATCATTTCAGAACTTTTTTCACCTTTAATGTGACCTATAAACTGTACAACTCAATTGAAAAACAAACTGAAATCTTTTAGGTAGAGGGAAGAAAAAATATAAAAATAAAGTAATATGTTTGCATAAGTGTGCACACCCTTAAACTAATACTTTGTTGAAGCACCAAAAGTTCTGAAATGATTTATCTTTGTCTCATTTTTTTACATCACAGAAACCTGACATTTTAACAGGGGTGTGTAGACTTTTTATATCCACTGTATATTCTCTGCCTCTTATTTTGAATATCTGTCTGCTAATGTATTGTATTCAATAATGAAGTCCCTGTTAATTTAGATCCTTTAGAGAATAGATTCTCTGATCCGATATTTAAGTGTATTTTTTGGAAATTAACTCCTATTACGCCACCAGCTCAGTTGTGTAGCTAATGTATGGATCTCCTTATCCATTCAAACCAGTCTATTGCTGTATTTGCCTCATATGGAGTTTGCCCTCCCCCTGTTTGTTCTGTGTAGGGGAGTTCTTCAGATTTTGCTCCTGGTTTTAAAGATTTTGTAGTAGTGGCTAAAAATATTGGCCACTACTCTATACTCATCTTACTTGACCTCTCAGCTGCCTTCGACACAGTTGACCGCCTCCTCCTCCTTCAGACCCTTAGCTCTTTTGGCCTCTGTGACACTGTTCTTTCCTGGATTCACTCTTATCTTTCTCACAGGTCTTTTTTCTGTGTCATTTGCTGGCGACTACTCCTCTCCAATGCCTCTGTCTGTTGGAGTACCTCAAGGATCTGTTCTGGTTCCTCTACTCTTCTACATTTATACTTCTTCGCTGGGTAAACTTATGAACAGTTATGGCTTCAAATATCACCTCTATGCTGATAACACCCAGATCTACCTCTTCACACCTGCTCCCTCTCCCTCTGTCCTTTCTCATGTCAGCGACTGCTTATCTGGTATTTCTTCCTGGATGGCCTCTCACCACCTAAAGATTAACATGTCCAAGATTGAGCTCCTTCTTATCCCCCTCTCAAGCTCTATGCCGACTTCTGACTTCTCTATCCCTGTTGACGGCATCACCATTTCCTGATCGCCCCAAGTCTGCTGCCTCGGAGTTACACTTGACTCAAATCTATCCTTCGTTTCCCATATCCAATCGCTTTCTACATCCTGCCATAACCATCTACGCAATATTTCCAAGATTCTACCTTTTCTGTGCGCTAACACCACAAAGCAAATAATCCACTCCCTTGTTATTTCCCGACTTGACTAATGCAATAACCTACTTACTGGCCTTCCTCTTTCCTGCGTCTGCCAGGCTGATCCACCTTTCCAGTCGCTCTGTATCTGCTGCACCTCTCTGCAAGTCCCTTCATTGGCTCCCCATTCACAGCAGAATTAAATTCAAAATTCTCATCCTTGCATACAAAGCGCTAACCAACACCGCTCCCCTCTACCTATCCTCTCTAATCAACAAGTATACTCCAGCCCGCCCACTAAGATCCAACAATGACCTGCTCCTTGCATCCGCGACTATCACCTCCTCTCATGCTAGACTGCAGGACTTCTGTCATGCAGCACCTACCCTCTGGAACACTCTCCCTCGTGCTGTCAGGCTTTGCACTAATCTTTCTTTAAACGCTCTCTGAAGACTTTTCTATTCAGAGAAGCCTACCACTCAACTCAATAATATTTCTCTTACCTAACAACATTTCCCTCATCTTACTCTGCATTAACATCTTTCTCAATCTTGCAGTTCTCACCTCCTGTTTCTCAACTTCCTACCCTTCTAGATTGTAAGTTCTCACGGGAATAGGGCCCTCAAATCCTCCTGTATGTGTTTGTAATTTTTTTCCTGTCTCTTAGAAGTTTTATATTATTGTTTTATTTAAATGAACTGTATCCATGGACAGCACTACGGAATATGATGGCACTTCATAAATAAAGTATTATAATAATAATAATGATAATTTTGTACATTCTACTGTGTCTGAGACGTTGGCAGCCATGCCTTCTCTAAGTAAGTGTAAAAGAGTCACTGACAAACAACTTACAGCTGATTTTCCCTGTCATTCTGAATCTCTTAAGGTCAGAACTGCTAAACAGTTACTTGCAGACTAAGACTCCTTATATCTGTCTTCTGAGAGGGATTTTCTTCTCACGATCAAGAGTCAGTTAATGATCGAGTCCTCTTTTAACACTTTTAAAGGGGGTTTTATGTACCTTAGGGGTATTATTATTATCGGTTATTTGTAGAGCACCAACAGATTCTGCAGCGCTATAAACATAGGCAGAATACAAGGAAACATTTATAGGGATCAGACGGGTAGAGGGTCCTGCCAAGAGTCGCACTTTAAAGAAGGTGATCTACAAACAGCATGGCTCTTAGGCTTACATGCTAAGGGGGTTCAAGGAGATAGCATTGGAGGAGAGGAAATGGTATAAAGAAAGGTTAGTGTAGGTTGTATGCATCCCTGAACAGTAGAGTCTTTAGGGAGCGCTTGAAGTTTTCAAAACAAGGGGAGAGTCTTGTGGAGCAGTTGAGGGCCTTGTATGTCAGAGTGAGAATTTTGTGTTTAATCCTGAAGGCAAGGGGAAGCCAGTGAAGGGATTGGCAGAGAGGTGCCGCAGACGAAGAGCGACGTGTAAGGAATATGAGCCTGGCAGAGGCATTCATTATGGATTGTAAAGGAGCTAGGCGGCAGCTGGGGTCACCAGAGAGGACAGTGTTGCAGTAATCGAGGTGGTAAAGGATGAGAGAGTGGATTAAAATCTTAGTTGTGTCTTGTGTAAGGAAATGTCTAATTTTAGAGATGTTTTTAAGGTGGAAGCGGCATGATTTAGCCAAGGACTGAATGTGAAGAGTGTGACCCCAAGACATCGGGCATGCGAGGTAGGAATAATGATGGAGTTGTCGACAGTTATAGAGAGATTGGGGTGGAGATTTTGGAAGAAGGTGAGAAAATAAGGAGCTCAGTTTTGGAACGATTTAGCTTGAGGTAGTGAGAGGACATCCAGGTCTGCATACAAATGATATTGGAACCCGTGGGAATTTATTAGGGAACCTAATGATGATGTGTAGATTGAGAAGAGAAGGGGACCAAGGACAGAGCCTTGTGGTACCCCAACAGAAAGTGGTGATGGGGCAAAGGAGGCCCCAGAAAAAGCCACACTAAAGGCACGGTTTGACAGGTATGAAGAGAACCACAAGAGGGTTGTGTCACAAATGTCAAAGGATTGGAGAGTTTGGAGCAAAAGAGGGTGGTCAACAGTATCAAAGGCTACGGACAGATCAAGGAGGATAAGCAGAGAGAAGTGGCCTTTTGATTTTGCTGTAAGTAGGTCATTGGTAACCTTAACGCTGCTGTCTCTGTGGAGTGATGGGGCCAAAAGGAGGGAGTTTAATGTAAGGAAATGGGATATGCGTGCATATACTAGCTTTTCAAGAATCTTTGAGGCAAGAGGAAGTAGGGAAATAGGCCGGTAGTTGGATGGGGAGGTTGGATCAAGAGAATGTTTTTTGAGGATAGGTGTGACCAGTGCATGTTTCAGAGATGAGGGAAATATACCGTTGCTGAGGGAGAGGTTGAAAATGTGTGTGAGTATAGGGGTAAGGGTAGAAGAGAGGGAGCTGTGAGGGGATAGGGTCAAGAGGACAGGTAGTGAGTAGTGATGTCGCGAATAGTTCGCCGGCGAATAGTTCCCGGCGAACATAGCATGTTCGCGTTCGCCCCCTATTCCTCATCATTGAGTAAACTTTGACCCTGTACCTCACAGTCAGAAGACACATTACAGCCAATCAGCAGCAGACCCTCCCTCCCAGACCCTCCCACCTCCTGGACAGCATCCATTTTAGATTCATTTGGAAGCTGCATTCTTAGTGAGAGGAGGGACAGTGTAGCTGCTGTTGATTTAATAGGGAAATCGATAGCTAGGCTAGTGTATTCAGTGTCCACTACAGTCCTGAAGGACTCATCTGATCTCTGCTGTAAGGACAGCACCCCAAAAAGCCCTTTTTGAGGGCTAGAACATCAGTCTGCTTTTTTTTTTTTTTCTCATGTGTAATCTAATTGCAGTTGCCTGCCTGCCAGCGTGTGTGTCAGGCTCACAGCGTATAGTGTGCCCACTTGCCCAGTGCCACCACTCATATCTGGTGTAACAGTAGTGTACATTTAAAAAAAACAACACTTTTTTGACTGTGAAATAAAAGCAGACAGCTGCCAGTACCCAAGATGGCTGCCAATAAGGCAGATGGGGAGGGTTAGAGAGCTGTTTTTTTTTTTTGGGGGGGGGGATCAGGAAGGTTGGGGGCTAAGGGGGGATGCTACACCATAGCATATGTAAATATGCTAAAAAAATTAAAATAAATTTAAAAACCTTTTATTTTAGTACTGGCAAACTTTCTGCCAGTACTTAAGATGGCGGGGACAATTGTGGGGTGGGGGAGGGAAGGGAGCTGTTTGGGAGGGATCAGGGGGTCTGATGTGTCAGGTGGGACGCTGATCTCTACACTAAAGCTAAAATTAACCCTGCAAGCTCCCTACAAACTACCTAATTAAACCCTTCACTGCTAGCCATAATACACGTGTGATGCGCAGCAGCATTTAGCGACCTTCTAATTACCAGAAAGCAACGCCAAAGTCATATATGTCTGCTATTTCTGAACAAAGGGGATCCCAGAGAAGCATTTACAACCATTTGTGCCATAATTGCACAAGCTGTTTGTAAATAATTTCAGTGAGAAACCTCACAAACTTTTGCGGAGGTTCGCGACATCACTAGTAGTGAGGTGAGATCTCAGAATAAGTGCCGAAACTTCTTCCTCAGTAACAGGGTAGAAAGAGCTAAAGTTCTATTAGGGGGTGGGCGGAGAAGAGTATTGAAAGTGGAGAACAGATATTTTGGGTTTGAAGAAAGAGTTGAGATAAGAGTAGAGAAGTAATGTTGCTTATAGAGATTAAGGGCAGAATAGTAGGAATTCAAAATAAACTTGTAATGAAGGAAATCAGCTGAACTTCGAGATTTTCTCCAGTGCCGCTCAGCAGTATGGGAACATCTGCGTAGGTACCATGTCAGAGGAGTATGCCAGGGCTGAGGATGAATGTGTGATTTCCGAGTTATGGTAAGAGAGGCCAGATTGTCAAGGACCAATGTAAGGGTGGAATTATAGTGGCAGATAGATTGGTCAGGGCAGGAGAAGAAGGAGATGGATGAGAGGAGAGGTTTGAGGGAATTAGCAAGCTGTTCCTGATCTAATGACATAATGCTTCTGTGAAGTTTGGTGTGAGGAGTAGAAGCAGGGAGAGTTGTTGGGAGGCATGAGATGTTGCAAGTGAGGAGATGGTGGTCAGAATGAGGAAAATGAGTTTGTGAAGTTTGAAATAGTGCATCGATAGCTAAAGATCAGGTCAAGGAAGTGACCATCTTTGTGAGTGGGAGAGTCAGTCCATTGTGACAAACCGAAAGAGGAAGTGAGTTGCAGAATTTGTTTTGCAGAGGAGGCAGTGGGATTGTCAAGAGGGATGTTGAAATCGCCAAGAATGAGGGCAGGGGTGTCTGAGGAAAGGAAATAAGGTAGCCAGGCAGCCAAGTAATCTAGAAATTGAGTTGTGGAGCCAGGGGGTCGGTATATGACTGCAACACGTATATGACTGCAACCTTATGGGTAGAGGATCATAAACCTTTAGAAGAAAAATCGATTAAAAAATGTGATTTCATTTTAAAACCATCTATTAAGACTCTAGAGTTTTTTCCTGTTCCCAAGGTGATAACTGAAATCATAACCAAAGAGTGGTCCAAGCTTGATCTTTCTTTTAATCCCAATTTTTGCATTTAAAAAGATGTTTCCTTTACCTATGGATAGTTTGAAACTTTGTGAAACAATTCCAAAGGTAGATGGTGTAATTTCTATCCTTGCAAAATAAACTAATATCCATTTAGAGGATAGTATCTCTTTTAAAGACCCCATGGAGAGGAAATTAGTATCTTTCCAAAGAAAAGCCTTCTTTCAAGTTGGCTTTTTGTTTAAATCAGCAATTAGTATTGCTTGTATGGCATATGCCTCTACTTTTTGTTGAGAAAATGTATCTCATTAGGTGTTGGAAAAATATCAGATTAAATTTCAAGAATATGGTGTTAGCTTTGACATGGAGAACCTAGTGGCTCAATCTTGGTCAGCTTACATGGTTTCAAAAAATCAAACTTTTATTGCTTCCTTTTCAAGAAAAGATCTTATTTTAGATGGTATTATATATACTGTAACTGGGGGTAAAGGAGCTTTTCTTCCTGAAGACAAGAAGTCTAAGGGAAAGAATAGAAGTTTAAATTGTTTTCATTCCATTTGTCAATCAAGGAACCACAGATCCTCCTTCTCTTCTCAAAAACAAGATTCTTCCAGACATTCCTAGAAATCTAACCCTTCCTGGAACAAGCCTAAACAGTTAAAAAGCCTTCTTCCACTTGGTGTGGCCCCTGATCCAAACTCTATTCTGGAAGAGGGCAGATTACACCTTTTTCACAAGGCCTGATCTCAGTCTGTACAGGATTCTTGGGTGCTAAACATAGTGTCTCAGGAGTACAGAATGGGTTTCAGATCAAGGCCTCTCAGAAGAAGATGTCTTCTGTCCCACTTTCCAATCAACCCTGTAAAGGCTCCTGCCTTTTTTCATTATGTTCAGGATTTAGAACTCATGGGAGTAATAGTTGCAGTTCCAATTCCAAAACAAGGACAGGGTTTTTATTCAAATTTGTTCATAATACCCAAGAAAGAAAAAAACGTCAGGCCTTTTCTGGATTTAAAGTCTCTAAACAAGTTTCTCAGGGTCCCTACCTTCAAAATGGAAGGAATTCAAACTTTCATTCCCTTGTGCAACAAGGGCAATTTACACAATAGATTTGAAGGATGCTTATCTTTATATTCCTATTCACAAGGATTGTCACCAGTTCCTTCATTTTGCCTGTCTGTTGCTCTTCTATTTGGATACTGCTTCAAGAATCATTACAAAAGTTCTGGGATTGCTCTTGGCAGTGATTGGAGCCCAAGGTTTTTAGTGGCTTTTTACCTGGAGAATATCTTGGTACAGGCTCAATCTTAACCTTTAGCCATATCTCATACCAACAAACTTTTGTTGTTTCCTTTCTAGGAGTCATTATAGATTCCATGGTAACAAGACTTTCCTTGAAAGATCAAAGAGGAACAATGCTGCAGTTAACATGTGTGAAACTTCAGTCTCTATCCAATCCTACTGTAGCTTTATGCATGGAAGTTCTAGATCTAATGATACTGCATCAGATGCAATTCCATTTGCTCAGTTTCACACGATAGCTCTTAAGTTATTCATGCTATGTCCGTGGTGCAAGGACTACACTCAACTTTCTCAAAAGATCCTTTTGGATCCAGCTGTATGGAATTTTCTTTCCTGGTGGATAGAGAATCGGTCCATTTCTCAGGGAACATCTTTTGTCTGTCCAACCTGGACTATAATCTCAACAGATGCATGTCTTTCAGGTTGGGGTGCAGTATGGAGGTCTAAGAGAGCACATAGAATTATGTCTCAACAGAAGGCAAGGTTACTAATAAACGTCTGTGCTATCTTCAGCTCTTTCTAGAGCTGGCTTCTCCTAAATGAAGAGACATTCCTTTGCTTCCAATCAGAAAATGTCACAATGGTGGCATATATCAATCTCTAAGTGGGAACTCACAGTTCTCTAGCAATGAAGGAAGTCTCTTGTATTCTCTTGGGCACAGATAAATATTTGCACAATTATTGTTATTAGGAAGCAGATTATCTATCCAGGGGAGTTATCTTTACATTAGAAGGTGTTCTATCAGATAGTAGAATAATGGGGTCTCCCCCCGAGAAAGACCTAATAGCTTCTTGCTTGAACAACAAACTTCCCAGGTACTTTGTGATGTCCAGGAATCCTCAAGCGGAGTCAGTAGATGCTCTAGCAGCTTACTGGTCATTTCAGCTTGCTTACATATTTCCTCCAATAGTTGTTCTGCTCAGAGTGATTTCTCAGATCAAACAAGAGCAATTGTCTGTAATTTTGATTGCTTCAGCTTGGCCACGCAGAATTTGGTATGCGGCTCTGTTTCTGATGTCCAGTTTTCCTCTGTGACCTCTCCCTTTAAGACACAACTTTCTCTCTCAAGGTTCTGTCTATCATCAAGATCTTGAGTCTCTCAACTTGAAGGCTTGGAGATTAAATACTTAATTCTAAAGCAGAGAGAGAATTTTCAGATTAGATTGTAGAAACCCTAATTCAAGCAAGAAAGCCTGTTACTGGAAAATATATCACAAAGTTTGAAAAGTTTTTTCTGTTCTGGTATGAGAAGAATGGCTTCATTTTGCATTCTTTTAGAATTCTTAAATTTGTACAAGAGGGGTTGGATAAGGGTTTATCTGCAAGCTCTTTAAAAGATCAAATTTCAGCTCTCTCTGTGTTTTTCCACAAAAAGATTGCAAAACTTCCTGACATTAAGAGGTTTATTCAGGCCTTAGTTAAGATTAATCCTGTTATTATGCAAAGTCTCTCCACCATGGAATCTAAATGTGTTTCTTAGAATCTTGCAGATTTCTCCTTTTTAACCAATGCACTCTCTAGACATCAAATATATTTATTGAAGGTTTTGTTTCTACTATCAATTTTTCAGCTAGAAGAGTTTCTGAGTTATCAGCTCTTTCCTGTTGTCAAAATCTAATTTATCACCGGGATAAGGCTGTTTTAAGGGCAAAGTTTGATTTCTTACCAAAAGTTGTTACTTCATATAATATCAATCAAGAAACTGCAGTTCCTTCTCTTAGTCCTCATCCTGAGAACTCTAAAGAAATACTTCTTCATAATGTGGATGTAGTAATAGCTTTAAAATTTCACCTACAGGCTACAAAGAATTTTAGACAATCCTCTCATCTGTTCATTCATTTCTCGG
This sequence comes from Bombina bombina, assembly GCF_027579735.1. NCBI lineage: Eukaryota > Metazoa > Chordata > Amphibia > Anura > Bombinatoridae > Bombina > Bombina bombina. Next base: position 1,513,470,718 of record NC_069499.1, on the reverse strand, counting down.
GTCCATGTAAAGGCCAAAATGCTTCAGTTGTTACTTTAACTTCTTGGCTAAAGCTTCTGATTCACAAGGCTTACTTGGAGGCAGGTAAGTCTCCTCCAAAACGCATTACCGCCCACTTTACTAGATCAGCCTCCACTTCCAGGATTTTAAAAAATGAGGCTTCTGTTGAACAAATTTGCATGGCAGCAACATGATCATCGATACATACTAAATTCAACCATTTTGATGTTTTTGCGTCTTCTGAAGTGACCTTTGGTAGGGAAGTTCTCCAGGCAGCAGTGTCTGGAAAATAGCTTTCTGCTTTTTCTACATTTTTGGTCCCACCCAACATTACTCGAGGACCCCAAAGCTTGGGTATTAGTTACCATGGGTAATAGATTGTGCACAATCACCACTTTATGAAAGAAAACAAAATTTATGCTTACCTGATTAATTCATTTCTTTCATGGTGGTGAGAGTCCACGAGCCGCACCCCATTTTATTATTTTATTTCTCCTTGCTTGTCTCTATGTACGACTGGCATCTTGAAAGTTCTTGGAATCTATGACTTAGTGGCTAGAAAGTTAATCCCATGTGTAATGGATCATGGACTCTCCATTCTCCACCATGAAAGAAATTCATTTATCAGGTAAGCATAAATTTATTCTTTTATAAAATATATATCTATGGGGCGGAGCTTGGCCACGCATGCGAATGGCTGTGCATTGAGTAAGCTCCTGAACTCTTTGGCAATATAATCACATAAATATGGCAATTCCCTAACTTATTTAATCTCAGCTTTGGGGGATAACTTGGATTAATGTTCTGCCTGACAGGTTATTAACATTTCAACCTGCTTGTCCTCTTTTTGTTTACTTGGAAAGATCACGGGCAGTGTGAGCCTGTACTGGCGCGCAGCCTGGGGCCTGTAATATCAGAGGCGCTGTGGATGCTGGGGGCTATCGCAAGTCTGACTGGAGCCTAACGGAGCCAGACGATTATTAAAGTGAGGCAGGGAAGGATCCTTTCACACTCATTGCAGCCGGGTAAGCCATCTATTAAAAGACCGCTCTATAAAGACGCTGCACGACATATTCCCTGCCGCCCACGCTGCGCGATAGGCGCATACATACATTTAGGCCCCAGCTGTACAACTCTGGCAGCGATTGAAGCACAACACAAGGGACCCTTCACACGGCAAACGCATCCACGGGGTGAAGTAAAGTGCAGCCCATCACTCTATTAGCCCACGGTTACCGCACCAGCATATAAAACAAACAAAATATAAATAGAAAGAAATATAATACTTGTGAATAACCTAGGTAGAACCTGGTAGTTACCTGAAATATCATTGCTGCCATCTGGCTTTTTACATTGATATTTGGACATTTTCTCTCAAGATATCACTTGGCCTACTGTGAGTCTGTGGCATCTTAAGCAGACGGTTAGAGGGAGGAGAGGTGAGAGGAGGCCCAGATAAATCACTTGCATGTTAACAAAGCAGGCTGTACAACTACACACATAAGGGAAATATCATCACAGCATAATAAAAGCTGACAAACACCCCTTGTACTATATCAACATAAGGGAAAATAAAGGTATTAATAAAAAAGTAAGGACATTACAAACAGCACAAATAAAGGCTGATTGGTAATCTTCATATTGCAATAACTGGACTGACAAGCAGATTACTACAGCAGATATAATATCTTCAGGCAGGGGTCTACTCAGATATGCCTTGTAAGAAACATCTTAATAAATCAGATAAAGGCACTCCAGTTCGCACCCTGAGTGGGTACTTAAAGCAGGTTGAACAGACCACTCCAGCGCACGCAGGTGACATGGAATCTGTTCACAACACTACTCAACCACCCCTGCAAATAACAGACATGCAGACTGTACATCATATAACAAGAGAGGATCTGCAGCATCTATCTTCAAAGGAGGACATTAGGAATGCAGTCAAGGAAATGCGTGACATGTTTAATGATCTCAAAAAGGACATCAATCTACTGGACACTAGAGTGTCGCAATCTGAGACAAAACAAGCTGAAACCAACAACTCAGTTACTCAGATGCAACTAGAACTCCAGCAACAATCCGAAACCATACAATTTCTATCTGAAAAAATAGAGGATTTGGACAACAGGGGGCGCCGCAATAATCTACGAATCAGAGGTGTGTCCGAGACAATTCATCCTCCAGCAATTGAAGGATACTTGCAAAGTTTATTTCGTACACTCAAAAGCACACCAACGTCCCCTGACTTACCATTGGAACGTGCCCACAGGGCCTTACGGGCAAAACCACCCCCTAAAGCTCCTCCTAGAGACATAATAGTCCGCTTTTTAAATTTTAAAGACAAAGAAGAGATACTTCAATGTGCACACACTAAACAACCAGTTCGACACGCAGGGGAGGACTTACAGATTTTCTCTGACCTTTCACCAACTACCTTGATGAGAAGAAGGGAATTGACTCCCATTACGACAAAGTTGAGAGCAAACAAGATTCCATATAGATGGGGATTTCCTGTATCTATTATCGCCACCCGGAATAACAAAACAGCAATCTTTCGCCCTGGTGCTGATGCTCAGGCCTTCCTGGACACTTTGCTTGTAGATGGTGACAAATCACAGCAGAACGCGGATTCAGAAAGCAATGTTCCGACCCCAAGACAACGGGGGGAAACATCAACATGTACAGCCTGATGGAACAGATTGACAAGCTACTTACATGATCTTATCTTGTATCCTTTTCTTTTTGAGTTAGTGTTCTGAGGGGTGATGGTACCCCTTTTCATTGGGACGCGCAGTATATACTGACTCAAGACTAGACAATGTTTCTGTGTTATTATGTCTATTGGAAGGTTGCTATCTTTCAAAGTTTACATATGTTTTTGACCCGTGTTATTGACACGGAAAATATTATGCAATAATGTTAAGGTTTAGAAGTGTTTATGTTTCGCCTAGTTAGGCATTTTCTCATAAACTAAGTTATAATATATTGCCAAGTTTCCCCTGTCTGCCCTTCCTTTACTCTCCCTTCCCCCTACCTGACCCTTAACCTCCCCTCTTGCTCCCCTCCCACTTTCTCCTCCCTTATTCCCTCTATTACCTATCTTCCCCCCTCCCACCTCCCCTTCCTACCCATCTTTTCTCTCTACCTTGCCCTTCTTCCTCCTTCTCCTTTCCCCCTCATTCTCCCACCTCTTCCTCTCCTCCTCATCTCCCTTCTCAACTCTCCCTCATTACCCTCCCTTCCTTCTTTCCCTCATCTTCCCCTCCTTCTTCTCACTCTTCTCCCCCCCCATCATTTCCTCCCTTCCCTCTCCCTTTATGCCCCTCTCCCCCTTCCCTCATTTCCCCCTCCCCTCTCCATCTTTTTTCCTTTCCTTTCATTCCTTTTTCTTCCCTTCCCCCCTTTTCTCTTCCCTTCCCCTTGCCCTTTACCCTTCCCCCCTTTCCCCCTCCTCACCTCTATCCTTTCCTTCCCCTTTCTTCTCTTTTCCCTCTCCCACCCCCCCTCATCCTTTATAACCCCTCTCTTTTCCGTCTTCACTCTCCTCCTTTCAGTTACCCTTTCCCATATATCTCTCCTGCTGCACTCTCTTTCCCTCGTCTTTCATCCATGTTGCCATACTCAAATCGCTTTCGGGATCTAGGTATTCCTGGGTCCTGGAAAATTCAAATAATATGTTAATGATTGTATTTGCCAAAGGATTACTCTCCCTACTTTACCTCTCCTTCTGCACGAGCGGTTTATCTTAACAGCTCGGGTAGTTGTTGTTTCTTTCTTTTGGAGGTTCTTACTTTTCTGACTTCAAAGTCTAATCTTTATTTCTTCATACTATCTGAATATTCTTAGACTATACCTTTTTTCTTTTCCTTCTTTTTTTTTTTTTTTTTTAGAGATTTGTATACAGTTCTAACACCTTTTTTTTTTTTTTTCCCTTCCCAATCCCCATCCCTCCCCTACTCTCCCTAAGCAAAAATGGCTCAATCGCAGCGCAGATTCAATCTACATAGTCTCAATCTCACCACGATAAATGCAAAAGGTCTTAATGACCCGGGTAAGAGATCGATAGCAATGCGAGAACTCAGTAAAACACATTGTCACGTTATTTTCCTACAAGAGACTCATTTTCGTAGGGGCAAAGAACCAAAATGGAACCCTAGACATTACCCCACGGCAGTATTTGCCTCAGGAAATACTAAAAAATGTGGGGTGGGCATTCTAGTACACCATTCTGTTCCCTTAAAAATCACCCATGTAGAGAGGGACCCTGACAGTAGATTTCTACTCCTGACAGGCACACTCTATGAACACCCTCTGACGTTAGTCACACTCTACGCACCAAACTCAGAACAACACCGCTTTATGAAAAAAATATCAAAGTTCATTCTGGATTTAGCTAAAGGCCCGGTCTTCTTATCAGGAGATCTTAATACGCCGCTCGAAGCCAGTATAGACACATCTAATGGTTCGACAAGCATTCCCAGTAAAACTATCAAATCTATCAAGGCAACCTTAGCAGACTTACAATTGCATGACGTTTGGAGAACAATCCATCCGACAGATAAAGATTACACATATTTCTCACCACCTCATAACAAATATTCTCATATAGATTACTTTCTGTTTGACTCAATCGGACTGGACATGGTTAGTAAATGCACAATAGGCCCAATTACATGGTCAGATCATGCCCCTATTACCTGTCACATACAATGGCCTGACATACCCCCTACAGCTTACATCTGGAGGTTGGATGAACTCCTCTTAGAGAACCCAGAGGTAAAGGCAGACATCCAGAAATCCCTTTCAGACTATCTATCACACAATGATCCTTCTCATACATCACTCACATCCTTTTGGGAGGCCCATAAATGTGTAATTCGCGGAATTTTCCTCAAACATAAGGCACGCTTGATCAGAATGCAAAACCAGAAACACAAACAGCTCTTAGATAGTGTTACACAACTTGAATCTGTACATAACCGTGACCCTACTCATAGGGAAGCTTGTAAGTCCTTGGAGGACGCTAAAAAAACAACTCCGTGTACACCAGTTTGAGGTTTTGCACCGCAAGATGCTAGCCACAAAACAACACTATTACGAAGGGGGCAACAAGCCAGGCAAGCTATTAGCTAGAAGCATACGCAGGCAGCAACTTAAATCATATATCCATTACATACAAGGCACAGATGGCACAATGTTGAGAGGCAGCAAACAGATGGCAAGCTCCTTCCATGACTATTATAATAAGTTATATAATATCTCTCCCATGCAGGAAGACGAGCATCTGACCGATGCTGCGTCACACAAACAGGCGGTGATAGATGACTACCTGGCCTCAATAGGCCTCTCACAACTAGACGATGAAGACAGGGACTACCTTGATGCCCCTATCTCCATAGAGGAACTCTCCCAGGCAATAAGGGATTTCCCTGGTGGGAAGAGCCCTGGCCTAGATGGGTTTACACCCAAGTATTACGGGACTTTCCTGGAAACTTTGGGTCCACATATGTTGACACTATTTAATTCACTTATGCATAATTCCACGCTTACTGGGTCGTTATTGGAAGCTCATATTGCGGTTATACCCAAACCGGGTAAACCTCCTACTTCCCCTGCCAATTTCCGTCCTATCTCGCTACTCAATTCGGATGTGAAGGTCTTGGCTAAGATATTGGCGAGAAGACTCAATAGGTTCCTCCCTGCCTTGGTTGATTCCGACCAGGTTGGTTTCATACCTGGTCGGGAAGCGCGAGATAATACTAACAAAGTGATTCAACTGATCAGCCACGCTCAAAATGTAGGCATTCCACTGGTTCTGTTTTCGACCGACATGGAGAAGGCATTCGACCGGGTCGATTGGCTTTTTCTGCGTCGAGTCATGAAGGCGATGAATTTTGGCGAATCATTCATAAACATGACTTTCGCTCTTTATTCGACACCAAATGCTCGGATACGGGTAAATGGCACGCTGTCGGACGCTTTTAACATTACAAATGGGACCAGACAGGGGTGCCCCCTGTCGCCGCTTCTTTTTGCGCTCTCCATTGAGGCGCTAGCACAGACTGTTAGAAGAAATCCAATAATCACGGGAGTTAGTGTGGGCGATGTTGAAATTAAGCAGGCGCTCTATGCGGATGATATCCTGTACACCCTCACTAATGCGGAGACCTCGGTCCCTGAACTACTGCGCGAATTAGAACGGTATGGGAAACTCTCCAACTTTCACCTAAATTTATCTAAGTCCGAGATGCTAAACATTAATACTCCCAGGGAACATATCCAGTCCTTGGCGTTAAGTCATAACATTTCTATGGCACCTTTCAAATTAAAATATCTGGGGATATTTTTGTCCGCTAGCCCGACTGATTTATTCAAAAACAATTATCTCACATTAAAAAGGGAATTAACCAACGATCTATCATCCTGGAAAAATAAAATGCTATCGTGGCTGGGAAAGATCAGTTTAATTAAAATGAATATTTTGCTGCGCATATTGTATATAATGCAAACAGTCCCTATTACACTGCCCAGCGATTTCCTAATGCAACTACAACGCTCTTTAGAGCAGTTTGTATGGCATGGCACGAGACCTAGGGTCTCTAGGAGAACTCTATACCTTCCTCGTGAGAGGGGGGGGCTGGGGTTCCCTGATCTGTCCAAATATAGACGAGCCATACTCTTGCAAAGACTAATTGAGTGGTCTCGAAATACGCCACATAAACAGTGGGTAAGGCTCGACGGTCAAATTTTCAAACGACGCAACGTAGGTGCTATGGCATGGATTCCCGCATCAAATCGTCCCAAGTTAATTCATAAATACCACTTATCTCTTACAACCTTCCAGGAGTGGGATAGATTGATTGCCACTAGCACCCATATCTCATCAACCTATTCCCCAATGATCCAGATTATAGAAAACCCTGAACTCCCGTATCATGTACTGGGCTCCCGGCTGGGCTCTAGCTACAGTCTCCGTGACGGAATATTGCATTCCGCTCTTGACACGGGGAGGTTACGGTCGAGGACTGAGTTGACTGAGCGACATGGAGAGCTCTTTCAATCATGGCTCAGGTATCATCAGTTATCGCACTGTTTGAGATATCACAAAAACAGGGGGGATTTTAATAGGGAGCTCACTCCGTTTGAGGCTCCTTGTGTGGATCTCACCCCTCCTAGGCGGCTGATATCTAAAGTTTATAAACTCCTGCTCTTGCTGCCGGGGGTACAGCTACCTACGTACACATCGATGTGGTGTAATGATTTTAACAATATAATAGATGAGGAAGATTGGATTAAAGCGTTTACTTTGACAAAACGATCCTCTGTCTCGGCGGTTGTACAGGATATCCACCTTAAACTATTGACTAGGTGGTACTACACCCCGGCGAAATTGCACAGGCTCTTCCCAGCGGCGAGCTCTTTGTGTTGGAGGGGTTGTGGTGGCCCCGGCACGCTTCTTCATATTTGGTGGGCATGCCCCAGATTGCAGGATTATTGGACAGCTGTGCTTGAGACTATGTCGCTACACCTGAGACTTTGCTACTCTTACGCTTACCTAAGATCAGGGATGAACCCACTAGGGCCCTTATGCTGATCATGCTTACTGGTGCCAAAAGGCTTGTTCCTCGGGGTGGAGGTCCTCTCGGGTTCCCACCCTTGACGAATGGCAGTCCTCGGTAGAGAACTTGTTGAATCTGGAGAAACTACATTACATGAAAATTAAAAAGTTAGCAATACATGAGATGATGTTAGCAATATGGAAGGACACAGCACCCTAATGTTCATTTGTGAGCTGGCTGACACTCATTTTACACTCACTTTACATACAGTTGCCCTCTGTGACCCAGAATAAGAGATATCCCTCCTTGTCACTTTTCCCCGGATGACCCCCCTCCCCCCCCCCCTTTTTTTTTTTTTTTTTCCTCTCTTCCCTTCTCCCCACCTCTTGCGGGGTATACTTTCTAATTTCTCTTAATCTGTTCTTCAGTCTTCCAGTCTTTCCTATGTCTGAACTCTTTTGAGCTTACCACCTGTTTTGTAGGCTCATTTTGGATATGCATATTACGAAATCTTTATATGTCTTCAACTCACTAAAAATGTAAAATTAACAAGCTTTATCATTTTGATTAGACCCAAGGACTAATACAGACTTTTATTACTCTAAAACCAAAACACTCAATTTCTTTGTCAGGTGGAATTTTATTGCATCACTTTTGTATGTTTTCGCCCACCCCCTGTTCAGGGAATTGTATTGTGCAATGCTGTTTTTTTTATTGCTGTATTGGTGATTTTTTCTTCAATAAAGCTTGTTTGGAAAAATATATATATATATATATATATATATATCTATACCTATATATAGAGAGATATAGATAGATAGATATTATATATATATATATATATATATATATATATATATATATATATATATATATATATATATATATATATATATAATATATATATATATATATATATTCAAAAATGAAAAGAAAATTTTCTAAGTGAAAACAGGAATTTTAAGTATTTACATTCAAAACTCATACAAACATGCTCAAATTGATTAAAAATTATTTATTTTTCAAGGTATTTAAATGGGAAGGGCTCAAAAGTATCTATATGTATATCTATCTATCAGTCTACCTATCTATATATACAATGGGGCAAAAAAGTATTTAGTCAGCCACCAATTGTGCAAGTTCTCCCACTTAAGAAGATGAGAGAGGCCTGTAATTTTCATCATAGATATACCTCAACTTTGAGAGACAAAATGTGGAAACAAATCCAGACAATCACATTGTCTGATTTGGAAAGAATGTATTTTCATATTATGGTGAAAAATAAGTACAGTATTTGGTCAATATCAAAAGTTCATCTCAATACTTTGTTATATATCCTTTGTTGGCAATAACAGAGGTCAAACGTTTTCTGTAAATCTTCACAAGGTTGTCACACACTGTTGTTGGTATGTTGCCCCATTCCTGCATGCAGATTTCCTCTAGAGCAGTGATGTTTTGGGGCTGTCGCTGGGCAACACGGACTTTCAACTCCCTCCAATGGTTTTCTATGGGGTTGAGATCTGGAGACTGGCTAGGCCACTCCAGGACCTTGAAATGCTTCTTACAAAGCCACTCCTTTGTTGCCCGGGGCGGTGTGTTTGGGATCATTGTCATGCTGAAAGACCCAGCCACGTTTCATCTTCAATGCCCTTGCTGATGGAAGGAGGTTTGCACTCAAAATCTCACAATACATGGCCCCATTCATTCTTTCATGTACACGGATCAGTTGTCCTGTTCCCTTTGCAGAGAAACAGCCCCAAAGCATGATGTTGCCACCCCATGCTTCACAGTAGGTATGGTGTTCTTTGGTTGCAACTCAGCATTCTCTCTCCTCCAAACACGACGAGTTGTGTTTCTACCAAACAGTTCTACTTTGGTTTCATCTGACCATATGACATTCTCCCAATCTGCTTCTGGATCATCCAAATGCTCTCTAGCATACTTCAGACGGGCCCGGACATGTACTGGCTTAAGCAGGGGGACAATTCTGGCACTGCAGGATCTGAGTCCCTGGCGGCGTAGTGTGTTACTGATGGTAGCCTTTGTTACGTTGGTCCTAGCTCTCTGCAGGTCATTCACTAGGTCCCCCCTTGTGGTTCTGGGATGTTTTCTTACTGTTCTTGGGATCATTTTGACCCCACGGGGTGAGATCTTGCATGGAGCCCCAGATCGAGGGAGATTATCAGTGGTCTTGTATGTCTTCCATTTTCTAATTATTGCTCCCACAGTTGATTTCTTCACACCAAGCTGCTTGCCTATTGCAGATTCAGTCTTCCCAGCCTGGTGCAGGTCTACAATTTTGTTTCTGGTGTCCTTCAATAGCTCTTTGGTCTTCACCATAGTGGAGTTTGGAGTGTGATTGTTTGAGGTTGTGGACAGGTGTCTTTTATACTGATAATAAGTTCAAACAGGTGCCATTAATACAGGTAATGAGTGGAGGACAGAGGAGCCTCTTAAAGAAGAAGATACAGGTCTGTGAGAGACAGAAATCTTGCTTGTTTGTAGGTGACCAAATACTTATTTTCCACCATAATATGCAAATAAATTATTTCCAAATCAGACAATGTGATTGTCTGGCTTTATTTCCACATTTTGTCTCTCATAGTTGAGGTATACCTATGATGAAAATTACAGGCCTCTCTCATCTTCTTAAGATGAGAACTTGCACAATTGGTGGCCGACTAAATACTTTCTTGCCCCACTGTATAAATATATACCACTCTATGAAAAAATTAAGACACCACTGCAGAATCATAAGTTTCTCTGGTTTTACTATTTAACATTTCTCCCAAATTCTGAATATAAATGTCATTTAGAGAATTTATTTGCAGAAAATGATAACTGGTCAAAATAACAAAAAGATGCAGTATTTGCATACCTGGAATAATGCAAAGAAAACAAGTTCATATTAATTTTTAAACAACACAATACTAATATTTTAACATAGCAAGATTTCAGAAATCAATATATGGTGGAATTATCGTGATTTTCAATCACAGCTTTCATGTGTCTTGGCTTGCTCTGCATAAGTCTTTCACATTGCTGTTGAGGGACTTTAAGCCACTCCTGGTGCAAACATTCAAGCAGCTCGGCTTTGATGGCTTGTGACCATCCATCTTCCTCTTAATCACATTCCAGAGTTTTTCAATGGGGTTCAGGTCTAGAGATTGTGCTGACCATGACATTGACCTGGTGGTCCTCCATCCAGACCTTGATAGACTGGACTGTGTGGCATGGAGCATTGCCCTGCTGGAAAAAAAAACAATCCTTAGAGCAGAATGAAACAAGCTTTCATACAGGATAACCTTGGCTTTATTCATGTGGCCTTCACAAAGACAAATCTGATTGATTCCAGCCTTGCTGAAGTACCCTCAGATCATCACCAATCCTCCACCAAATTTCACAGTGGGTGTGAGACACTGTGGCTTGTAGGCCTCTCCAGGTCTATGTCTAACCATTAGATGACCAAGTGTTGGGCAAAGCTGAAAATTGGAATCAGGCATATTTATCTTTTTATACTTCGTTTTTTAATGCAAGGATACACCTATGTTAATCACTCTCTGATACCTTTAATAGTTAACAAAGAGCGTGTAGTAGGAGTTCACTTTGTCTATAAATAGCATTAGAATTGTGAAGTGAATAGTTCTTTTTAAGGTGCTTTTATTAGCTCTTGAGAAAGGCAGTTTATCCACTGAAACGCGTTGAAAAACTTTTTAACTCAACTTATGAAGCTTGAATCTTTTAGACATGTGATGCTTAATGTAAATAATTATTATAGATGCACTGAAAAATTCTAAATAATCCTTAGAATATATATATATATATATATATATTACAGTAGCTATAAGTATTATTAATATATATATTTTTTTTTTTTAAAGTATTTTTATTGAGGCAATGAAATATATCAATGTACAAACACAGCAGATAGGGCAATATCTCAAACAATATTACATGACAGCAGTTCCATCATTCAAACATAAATACACTGAACAATAGTAGGAGCGAGGTATTGACCCTAATGGTGCCCCTTTTTATAATTTAATAACAGAACATACAAGCATCAACAATGTGAAATAGATCCACTTATGGGACCTGGAAACTAGTACTTATCTGAAGACAAAACTCTCAGGAATAAGGATTCTCAGTATGGATCATATAAAGCGGAAACCAAGTGTTAGGTGGCTGTAACCGAGATAATACAACAATGTAAGGGTTATTCGATTCGTATGCGGGAATCAGCTGAAAGACAATGCATGGTATAAGGGGAGGGAGTAAGCCGGAAAACTGTTGCCAGGGGGTTGGGGCCAGGGGAAGGGCAGGTGAGAGACAACGGAGTGGAGGGCGAAGAGAGAGAAGAAAAAAAATAAAAAATAAAAATGGGGGGGGGGGCACTGAGGGCCGATAGGGTGCTCAGGCCACCAGGGTCCCAGCCCAGACTCAGAGCTACACATCTATCCGGTCATCCGTCAGGGCATCAGATTCGCCAGGTCTCCTAAACTCCTCCCATGCCAACCATATAGTACAGTAGAAATCATAGCGGCCATCAACCCTTAGTGCGTATTCCTCCATGTTTTGGATATAATCCAAAGATTCAAGGACTGGGGTAAGCGTAACAGGGGCTTGTTTCATCCACTGTCTAGCAATAGCTAGTTTTGCCGTCAAGAGGATAATAACACCTAGAAGACGGGATGGTTTTGAGAGGTCTTGCAGACCAAGATGGAAGAGCGCCATACCTCCTGAGAGATCGCCGATGAGGCCCAGTTTCTGAGTAGCCCAGCCACCTGGTTCCAAAAATGCTTCAATTTGGGGCATTCCCACCAGATGTGAAGGTGAGTACCTCGTTGGGCGCAGCCTCTCCAACAGTCCGCCGACCGGGAGGGATACACTCTATGCAGCCTGGTAGGTACCCAGTGCCACCTAAGTAGGATTTTAAGATACAGTTCAAACAGGTTGGAGCAGCTCACCGCTGCGCCGACATCCTGGAGAGCACGTTGCCATTTACCGTCCGGTGCCTCCACCCCCAGGTCTCTCTCCCAGTCCTCTGTGGACCGAGTATTTATGAAGTGAGGGGAGTCCAAAAGAATCCTGTAGTGAAACGATAGAGAGCCTTGTAGAGGCCTACCTGCTAACCATCTCCTCTCCCATTTAGTGAGAGCTCTCACATTAGCCCTCTGGAATCCCCAGGATAAGAGAAGCGAAACCAAGCGGAGGTATTCGAACTGTAGATCTCTGGGAAAACTGTCCGTCGGATAATTTTGGGGTGGGATAGCCAGGGCGTCTCCTCTGTACAGGTCCGAGAGTAGCCTGATCTCTAAGGCTTCCCACTTCTTGGGGTGGGATTCAGGAAGGCAATGTAGTAAAGCCTTGACAGAGTGTATAGGGGAGGGATGCGGGGCAACCGAGTCTAGAGGTCGGAGCCCTCTCCAGAGTTTTAGACAGGTCTTGACTATGCGGCAATGTATTCCGCATAATACCTCTGCGTGGTCAGGGATCCATATGAGATTGGCTAAGTCCACTCCAGCGGGCAACGAGCCCTGTTCTATTTGGTACCACCTCGCGGAACAGTCCTTCACCCCCCAAGCAGCAATATGTGAAAGCATGGCAGCCCTATAGTATAACGAAATATTTGGCATCGACATGCCTCCGCATCTTTTTGGTTTTTGTAGTTGGGTCAGGGGAAGCCGCACATGATGTCCCTTCCATACGTATTTCGTAAAGATAGATTGAAAATGTTTGAGGAAATATGCCGGAACCGGGACCGGGAGGCACCGGAATAGATAGATCAGCTTTGGGAGCAGGAGCATCTTTACAGCCGCGACCCTACCCGTCCAAGAGACCTCCGGGACCTTCCAACTAGAGACTGTCTGTTGGAGCTCCTTGAGCAGAGACCCGTAATTTGCGGTCACTATTCTCTTAGGATCATGGGAGAGTACTACCCCCAGATGTTTCAGTCCTTCTGTTGACCATTTAAATGGGTAGGAACCTCTCAGAGTCTCCAGAGTGGCTTCCGGTAGGCCAATAGCGTAGGCCTCAGTCTTAGTATAGTTGAGTTTGTAATATTTTAAATTAGCAAATTCGGTCAGGATCCCGAACAACTCAGGAAGCGACTCCTCCGGGTCCGCCAGGAAGATCGTCAAGTCGTCAGCAAAGAGCGCTAGGACCTGCGGTATATCATGCAACACTAAGGGTTGGATAGAGGGGGTCGCCCGGAGTCTTGTTGCTAGCGGTTCCATTATTAGAGCGCAAAGGAGTGGTGACAGGGGGCACCCCTGTCTCGTGCCATTCCTGATCTCAAAGGCTCTGGAGACAAACCCCAATCCTCTCACTCTAGCGGATGGGCCTGAATATAAAGCCATTACTGCCATGATAAAAGCAGGTGGAAATCCGAAAGAGCGCAAGACTTCGACCATGTATTCCCACCGGACCCTGTCAAAGGCTTTCTCAGCATCTAATGACAGGGTGACCAGTGGGATTCCAAGCGCGGCTGTCTCGAAAAAGATGTTCAGCAGGCGTCTGGTGTTGTCTGAACCCTGTCGCCCGGGGTAAATCCCACCTGATCATGATGGATCAAAACCGGGAGGATTTTATTTAGCCTTGAGGCTAGTATTTTTGCGTATAGTTTTACATCTCCATTGATGAGAGATATTGGGCGGTAGCTCTCACAAAGCTCAGGGTTTTTCCCTGGCTTGGGTATAGTTATGATTGATGCCTCTAGGAAGTCTTGGGGGAAGCTACCAGTGTCCATGGCCTCACCAAACACAAGGGCGAGAAGAGGACATAGCTGGGTCACAATTTTTTTGTAAAATAAGGCATCGAAGCCGTCCGGTCCTGGGGATTTATGTGCCTTCAGGCTCTTAATCGTTTTCTCAATCTCCTCAACGGTGATGGGAGCTATGAGTTGCTCCCCCATACCTTCCGGGACCTGTGGTAAGTGGAGCCTATCGAGAAACTCAGGGATAGCGTGTGCTGGCGCATAACGGGTGCAGGGGTCAGCAGCTATCTGATATAGTCCTCTATAATAGTCTGCAAAATCATCTCCTATATCGTTAGGAGAATAGAATTTCTTATTGTCTCTTGTAACATAAGCTATCTTATTCAGTAAGGTTCTTTGTTGGAGTTTGTGGGCCAAGAGCCGGTCCGCCCTGTCCCCTTTGTAATAGTATCTCTGTTTCAAGAGATAGAGTCCCCTCTGAACCCTCTCCAGCTCACAGGTCTTGATCTGTTTTCTGAGGGACTGGACTTTCCTAACTAGGGAATCTGTTCTAGTCCTTCTAAGCTGGGTTCTGGAGATAGAGTAGTCGTGATATAGTTGAGCTAGACTGGCCCCTTTGCGTCTTCTAATATCTGAGGATTTTTGCATAAAGAGCCCGCGGAGGTAGGCCTTAAGCGCCGCCCATATAGTGACAGCGCAGATGTGGATCCTGTGTCGTTTATACTCAAAAACCCCTCTATCTCCCGTGTCCAGAGCGGGATCTGGGAGTCCACGAGGAGGTATTCTGGTAGGCGCCAAGAGAGCCCACCCTCCCCGGAGGGAGAAAAGGTAATATCTACAACTACTGCGTCGTGGTCCAACCATACACAAGGTACGATCCTAGCCGCAGCTACCGTCTGCAACGTCCATGAGTGACAAAAAAAATAATCTAGTCGAGAGAAGGACTGGGAGGGAGACGAATAACAGGTGTAGTCGTCTACATCAGGGTGTAGGGCCCTCCAGACGTCATGGTATGAGTGTTGTGAGACAACGCTTCTAAAGAGATGAGAGTAATGTTCCTCTCCACAACGTGGAGGACCCTTCCGTTGTGACTTTCTATCCCTGCGCGGGTCCCACACTAGGTTACAGTCACCACCTATAATAACATGGCCCTGTTTAAGTCTGCCGACCTTACTCAGCAGGTTGCTGAGGAAGCGGGTCTGGTTGACATTAGGGGAATACAGGGCCACCAACGTGACCAAAATGTTGTCCAACCGACATACACAAATGATGTAGCGGCCGGAGGGGTCTGATTCAAGGTAGATGGGCTCGTAGGAGACATGCCTACCAATTAGGACAGTAACTCCTCTGGCTTTTTTGTGAAACGTTGAGGACAGGCGAACCGGGAAATCTCTGGGATGGAACATGGCGGCCCGAGACCCCATCCAGTGGGTCTCCTGTATGTACACAATATCAAGGCGTTGGGTTTTCAAAAATTTAAGGAGTAAACTCCTTTTCGTAGGGGAATTCAGGCCTCTGACGTTCAGCGTGCCCACTCTCATTGTGAGAAAAGGGAAAAAAAAAAAAAAAAAAGGAAATAGGGGGAAAGAGGGAGGTTTTAGGTAAAAACAATGGGAGGTAGGGGGAGGGGTACTTACTAGGTTCCACTGGGTTCTCCGGGCTGGGCAGAGACTACTACACTCTGCCAAATAGGGAGTGCGGAGGACAGAATAAACAGTCCCTAACCATACCAAAAATACAACCCCTGGGGGGGGGGAAAGGGAGGTGGCTGAGGAGAGGAGAACTCGGAGGCTCCCCTCCACCCGTGTGGTGTATAATCAGTAATCATCTTATATGAGGAGCTGTGGCCAGGTAGTCTTAAGGGGGAAATAGGAGAAAGGATAGTAGGGAAAGGCTTTGGGGAGGGAAAGGAGGTGGGGGAGTAAAGGGTCTAGGTTGATGTTGGGGGAGTAATGCACTTATGTTATACCTTCGGGTCTTAGGTATCTGGAAACGATGGGGGGTCTTAAGGTTTCTGAGGGCCTGTGACATCAGGCAGATCATGTAATTTTTAAAGGGTAGGTACATGCATTCAGACAAGCAACTGTTATTGTAATACATAGCCTGCAAGAACACTAGGAAGTAATGGGTGGTAGACAGGCCCGAGTCGGGCATAGAGTGAGAGTGTCGAAAGGGAAGAGAGGGGGAGAGCAGATCTTGAAGATCATGCTGGTGTGAGTTCAGGAAATGGAGAGGCAGGCAGGTGGGGCAGGGCATGGGGAAAGATGTGCTGGAGAGGCAGCAATGGCTGCAGGAGGGTGCTTGGAAGGGAAGAGAGGGAGGAGTAGGAAAGGGAAGAGTAGAGGGAGAGGGAAGGTTAGGTGGGTGACATGAGGCTCCATCTTTCCTGGGAAGGAAAGAGGGATGAGGGGGAAGGAAGGTTGTACAATAGTGAGAGGGCATCAGAGTCAAGAAAGGCAATGGGAAGAGCGGGCTGCAGGGCAGGGGGGAGGGCAGAGGGGATGTTGATGGAGATGAGAAGAGATGCGAGGAGAACACATAATCATTAGAAGTACCTCTATGCAAACCATTAACCTAGAGTCCTAGGTGGAATATTATACAAATTCTACAGTGCACAACATTTTGACATTGTTCGAATGACGGGTCACTTCCTCAGTCCCCTTCGCACGGGGAACCTTCCCTAATGTCTAGAGTGGTGTATGGAGAAAGGCAGCAGCTCAGGTAGCTGGAAACGATGGGGGGGGGGTCATAACCTGTAAGGACACCCAGAAGTAATGGGTAGTGAGCAAGCCCGAGGTGGGCATAGAGTGAGAGTATCTAAAGGGAAAAGAGGGGAAGTGCAGATCTTGAAGGTCATGTTGGGGGTGAGTTCAGGAAGTGGAGAGGCAGACAGACAAGGTAGGGTATGGAGAGAGATGAGTGAGAAGGCATCAGTAGCTGCAAGAGGGTGCATGGAGGGGAGAGCGGGAGGAGTGGGAAAGGGAAGAATAGAGGAATAGAGAAGGGGTTAGGTGGGTGACATGAGGTTCCGTCCTTCCTGGGAAGGAAAGAGGAGTGGGTGGGAAGGAAGGTAGTTCAATAGTGACAGGGCATCAGAGCCAAAAAGGTAATGGGAAGTGCGGGCTGCAGGGCAAGAGGGAGGGCAGAGGGGAAGGTGATGGAGATGAGGAGAGATGTGAGGAGAGCACATAAACATTTGAAGTACCTCTATGCAAACCATTAACCTAGAATCCTAGGTGAAATATTATACAGTTCTGACAGTGCAAGTTAAACTCAGGTAAACATAAAAAGAAACAGTATGTACTCAACATTTTGACATTACTCGAATGACAGGTCACTTCCCCAGCCCCTCTCGTAAGGGGAACCTTCCCAAAGTCTAGAGTGGCGTGTGGAGAAAGGCAGCAGAATTGGGAAGGCGGGGAGAACAGAGGGGAGAGGGAATGGAGTAGATGGGAGTGGGGGGAAATGTCAGGGTCTAGTGGAAGGGTGGCTGGGGAAAAAAGGAGGTGGTAGGGAGACGGGGAAGGCCAGAGCCAGGGAAGGAGGTGGGAAGATGGGTTAGGGGAGAGGGGGGAATGGGAGGAAGGATGGTAGAGATGAGGAAGGCTGGGGAGAGAGGACACAGTCATCAGGAGCACCATTATGTAGAACATAAACTTGGAGTCATAGGTGGAACACTATAAATGACTAGTAGTGCAAATTCAACTCAATTAGACAGTAAGCAATTAGCATAAACTAGATAGTCTTTCAAAAGTACATTACCAGATCCCTGGTTATCTCCAGCTCTCAGGAGCAGTCACAGTCCTTATAGAGAAATGGTCCACTCGGGGCAGGCCATATCTCAGTCTTCTGGAGGAGTGAGAACCAAATTTACAAAACTCAAACAACTTGTGGTGGGGGAAAGGGAGAGAAAAAGAACACGGGACAGGGAGTGATGTATAGGAGGGCCCATCAACTGTTCCTTTCCAGATCTTCAGCACCATCTTGATGCCAGAAAGTAACACAGTCCTCTCGGGAGTTGGACAGCAATAGGCAGTCTACACACCACCTGCAGAGGGGTGGTTAGGTAATCATTAGATCTCCGTGAATGGCTTGGGGAGTTTTGGATCAGTGCCCGGGGTCTTGTCGAGGTGGTTCTTGTCTGTCTGGGTTCCAAGCCTGAGCCCCCGCTCTCAGCATAGGCCCCACTCTCTGCAGGCGGGGAGGGTCTTCATTTCCGTTTACAGCAGGCAAGTTCCAGACTCTTAGGAGGTCCTGCGCCTGCCGTGTCGTTAGTGCAGTGTGCTGGGCCCCATCTTTGGTGATGATCAGTTTGGTTGGAAATCCCCACCTGTATCGGATTTGGTGGGCTCTCAGAGCTTTAGTGGTTTCACTGAAACTTCTTCTTTGTTGTAGCGTGAATGGGGACAAATCAGGGTACAGCGAGACATCCCTAAATTGTTCCGGAAGTTGAGGTTGTCTCAGGGTGACTTTCAAGAGCCTATCTTTGAAGGAGAAATAATGCAATCCGGCTATGGTGTCTCTGGGCTTATCCATAGGTAGATTTTGCGGCCTAGCAGCCCTGTGTATTCTGTCGATTCTCGCATCCTGTTCCCCTGATGGACCTAAGATAGATCTAAATAATGCTTGGGCAAATTTTTCTAGTTCTTGGGGCCCCACAGACTCTGGGGTTCCCCGGATCCTGATGTTGTTCCATCTGGAACGGTCTTCCAGGTCCGCCAACTTCGCCTCCAAGGAGGACACCTGATCCGCCAGATTTTGCGTATAGCTGACCCAATTTGTGTGGTCAACTAGCAGGTCTTCCTGCTTGCGTTCTAAAATGTCCGTTCGCTCATTAACTGTGACAATGTCTTTTCTGAGATCATCGAAGGACCTCTCTAATTTATCAAATCTTTTCGTGAATGACTGAGTCTGCTGATCTAGTAGCAATTTCATGGAATCCATAGTGATCGTTTCAGCCTGCATGCGGGAGGGTGGTGAGCTCCGCACGCTAGCCCTTCCCTCCGACAGAGGAGGGGAGACAGATCTGTCATCATCTGAGATGTCTGGTAGTGGGTCCCTGATGGGTTGAAAATGGTCCCGGACTGTATGTTTTGAAGGGTGCAATCCCTTTGATTTCCTCTTGGTTTGTTGTGACATTATAAGCCGGGGACTGCAGCCAATAATGGGTGATGCGTTGGGAGGTGTTATACAGGTAAAGGGTCACTGGAGGGGAACCTGGCAAGTTCAGCTGGCTAACACCGGCAGGGAGGGGCGCCACAGGGCTTAGCACATCATGGCTGCGTTGCGTATGCTAGACAGCTGGGAAAAGATCTTTTACAGGCTATGTCAGCGGTGAACTACAGGATAAGTAGACAGCAGTGCAGGTATCAGATGGCTCCTAGTAGTAGCAAGTCCTGACAGGGTGTGTCTCTCCCCTGGGTAAAAAAATTGCCACCACTGGGCGCAGCCGGGAAAAGGATGTAGGATATGACCCACTCTGGAAGGCAGAGTGGGAAAGGAGGGGGAGAGACACTATAGAGCTGTGTTTGTCTGGGGAATAGGCAGGGGTCTTGATTCCTGGATTATCACAGGGCCTGGAAATCAAAGTGATGTGAAGTGCTGCAGTAAATCTCTGTGTCAACAAGTTTCTGTAGGCATAATCTGTGTGCTGAATAGAGTCAGTGCATAAAATAAAGTAAATGAAAAATATCTGGTGTAGCAGATCAGCACAGTCCCTAGGCCTCAAAGCCAGGTGTGGATGATCAGTGTAAGGCCCCTAAGCTGGGAGGTATCTCAGTGTCAGCAGGTTGCTGCAGGGTGATTTTTACTTAAGGCAGAGTTGGGAGTAGTTTCTTTTTATCCAGACCCTTGCAGCCTGTTTTGAGGAGTCAATCAAAAAGCCCCCAATAGGCCTTTCAGCTATTGGGCCTCTGGCGCAGTATTATCTATGGGGCCAGTGGCTTTATAAACTGTTTAGCAGGCTTTCGGAGTTCCAGGGGGGGGGACAAGCCCCGTGCTGAAGCTTACCTCTGCAGTGGCGGCCACGTGGTAGCGGGAGCGCTGTGTGGGGCTCTGGTCTGCAGCCGATGTGATCCGTTATCTGCCTAGTAGGTAAATATGGCCGCCACCGTCAAAGGCTCTGTTTTGCCCCCCGTAGCTGCAGTCAGGTAGCCAGGCCGTCGGCAGAGTAGTTGGAGCTCCGGCGGTTGCTTCTCCTCCTATTATTAATATTTTATTAAATATTTAATATCTCCAGAACACGCCTTAAGTTCACTAATTCTTCAAGCAGGCTAACCTTACACCACATTTGACCTAAAGCTTGAAACCCACAGCGTTATGCATACTTTACTTTCCAATGTTCTTCACATAGAAAAAAATTAAAATTGTATTATTAAAGGGCCATGAAACCCACATTTTTTCTTTCATGATTTAAAAAGAGAATGCAATTTTAAACATCTTTCTAATTTACTTATATTATCTAATTTGTTTTATTCTCTTGATATTCTTTGCTGAAAAGCATATCTAGATATACTCAGTAGCTGCTGATTGGTTGCTGCACATAGAAGCCTCGTGTGATTGGCTCACCATGTGCATTGCTTTTTCTTCAACTAAGGAGATCTAAAAAATGACGCAAAATAAATAATAGAAGTAAATTGTAATGTTGTTTAAATTTCTAGTCTCTATCTGAATCATGAAAGAAAGATTTTGGGTTTAGTGGCCCTTTAAGTATATATTTCTAAATATATATCTAATAATGTTAATGTAAAATATACATCTGTACCTATATATCTATATTGTAGGTGTATACAGATATACCAGATATATATAGGAATATATGGTTAATAATAAAAATAACATTTTCCTGTATGGGAAGAACATTGAAATCTTAAATATTTGTATGTGCTTGTGCAGTCACCTTTACTTTCAACTTGTAATATGAGTGCAAGCATTAGTGTGCCATTTGTAATCTAGCCCATAAGGTTTTTGCTGAATTGGTCTGAAAAAAAATGGAGAGTTTATTATATATACATGGCTTTTATGAGAAACTGAGTTTTAGTTTGCAAAATATCTGTAAAAGATCAAAGGCTTAATTTATTTTTGTGATTGTTCATAGCTAGCTAGTCACCCTATGCTCTTGTCTGATTGGTTGGCTGTCAACCATGCTGGTCGGATCATTTTGGGGTGAAATTGTGGTCTTAAGATCTTCAAAGCTTTATCCACAGCTTGATAAATGAAACCCTAAATGTTTTAAAAGCATTTTAAAAAATAATTTTATTAACAATATTTGCTATATCAGATCGGTACAGGAATGGCCTCACTAAATATTTTTATGTGTTAGTTTTTGCTGTGACTAGACCAAATGCAAATGATCTCGATCACTGAGGTTATATAAAGGGGGCGATTTATCAAGCTGACAGGGGAGCATATACGCCTCTGGCGGTCTGAATTCTCCTTGCGGAATTCAGCATTGCACACGAGTGCTATTTTGCGCTTGCGTGCAATCCCGACCAGGGAGATTGACTTTTGCCAAACATGAGATGGCAAAGAGGTTAGCAAAGCAGCGGTCTAAAAAACGTTGATGTGTTAAATACGGCGTGCAGGTTCTCGTGTGAGAACCTGCAGCCGTAGGGGCTCAAAGGCTGGTGAAAACCTTTGATAAATCGACCCCAAAATGTTTAATTTTGCATAGAAAAATACCTTGGCATTATTAACATTGCACCAATTTTCCTGTATTTTATCTCTTAACATTATTCCACTGCAGACTTGACACCCCCTAACTGTTACATGCCTGTCCCTTATTGTCCCTTATTGGTCTCAATAGAAGTTAAGAAACTGCAAAACCACTTGATTTTGATTACAAAATGACATTGGCTAGTCTTGTCTACTCCAGTAACAATGCAAGTGGTGGGGTCAGTTTTGTCATTGAAGTTTAATTGAAGCAAACAATGGGGCCTAGTTATCAAGCCGTCAACCTCAAATACGCTGGAATTCCGCAGCGTATTTGTGGCGAGGCTGATTCGCCTTAGTTATCAAAGGCTTCAGACCAGCAAAAGTAGAATTTTGTGACGTAAGCTTCGATCCGCCGGACTCCGTCCGACACAGATCGTTTCTTACGTCACTCCAGATGTTCCGCACACAAGTGCGGCACAATCTCACTACTTTTGCTAGTTATCAAAAAACTAGCAGGTACGCTCGGCACTTTTACGGCCCAGCGTACCTGGTTTTCAATCCGCCAGCCTGGAGGCGGCGGATCCCATAGGAATCAATGGGAGTCTGACCATAGCGAAAGTACAAGTTTGCTGCTGCCAGATATCCCATTGATTCCTATGGGAGCTGTCTACACCTAACACCCTAACATGTACCCCGAGTCTAAACACCCCTAATCTGCCCCCCCTACACCGCCGCAACTAAATAAAGTTATTACCCCCTAAACCGCCGCAACTATAATAAATGTCTTAACCCCTAAACCGCCGCTCCCGGAGCCCACCGCCACCTACATTATACCTATTAACCCCTATCCTGTCCCCCCTATACCGCCGCCCTCTGTAACAAAGTTATTAACCCCTATCCTGCTGATCCTGCACCTCGCCGCAAATAAATAGTTTAACCCCTAAACCGCCGCTCCCTGAACCCGCCGCAACCTATCTTAAATTTATTAACCCCTATCCTGCCCCCCCTACACCGTCGCCACCTATAATAAATTTATTAACCCCTATCCTGCCCCCCACTACACCGCCGCCACTGTAATAAAATTATTAACCCCTAAACCTAAGTCTTACACTAACCCTAACACCCCCCTAACTTAAATATTAATTAAATACATCTAAATCATATTTATATTATTAACTAAGTTAATCCTATTTAAAACTAAATACTTACCTATAAAATAAACCCTAATATAGCTACAATATAAATAATAATTATATTGTAGCTATCTTAGGATTTATTTTTATTTTACAGGTACCTTTCAATTTATTTTAACTAGGTACAATAGCTATTAAATAGTTATTAACTATTTAATAGCTTACCTAGCTAAAATAAAGAGAAATTAACCTGTAAAATAAAAACTAACCTAAGTTACAATTACACCTAACACTACACTATACTTTAATAAATTATTCCTATATAAAACTAAATACTTACCTGTAAAATAAACCCTAATATAGCTACAATATAATTAATAATTACATTGTAGCTATCTTAGGATTTATATTTATTTTACAGGTAACTTTGTATTTATTTTAGCTAGTTAGAATAGTTATTAAATAGTTATTAACTATTTAATAACTACCTAGCTAAAAGAAATACAAAATTACCTGTAAAATAAATCCTAACCTAAGTTACAATTAAACCTAACACTACACTATCATTAAATTAATTAATTAAACTACCTACAAATAACTACAATTAAATACAATTACATAAACTAACTAAAGTACAAAAAATAAAAAAAGCTAAGTTACAAAAAATAAAAAATAAAAGTTACAAACATTTAAAAACATATTACAACAATTTTAAGCTACTTACACCTAATCTAAGCCCCCTAATAAAATAACAAACCCCCCCCAAAATAAAAAAATGCCCTACCCTATTCTACATTAAAAAGTAAACAGCTCTTTTGCCTTACCAGCCCTTAAAAGGGCCTTTTGAGGGGGCATGCCCCAAAGTTCAGCTCTTTTGCCTGTAAAAGAAAAATACAACCCCCCCCAACATTAAAACCCACCACCCACATACCCCTAATCTAACCCAAACCCCCCTTAAAATAACCTAACACTAATCCCCTGAAGATCATCCTACCTTTAGTTGTCTTCACTCAGCCGAGCCACCGATGGAACTGAAGAGGACATCCGGACCGGCAGAAGTTATCCTCCAAGGGGCGCTGAAGAAATCTTCCATCCGATGAAGTGATCCTCCAAGCGGCGCTGAAGAAATCTTCCATCCGGGCGAGGTCATCTTCCAAGAGGCGCTGAAGAAGTCTTCTATCCGGGTGAGGTCATCGTCGAAGCCGGGTCTTGAATCTTCATCCCGCCGCCGCGGAACATCCTCCTTTCCCGACGAACTACCGACGAATGAAGGCTCCTTTAAGGGACGTCATCCAAGATGGCGTCCCTTCAATTCCGATTGGCTGATAGGATTCTATCAGCCAATCGGAATTAAGGTAGGAAAAATCTGATTGGCTGATGGAATCAGCCAATCAGATTCAAGTTCAATCCGATTGGCTGATCCAATCAGCCAATCAGATTGAGCTCGCATTCTATTGGCTGATCGGAACAGCCAATAGAATGCGAGCTCAATCTGATTGGCTGATTGGATCAGCCAATCGGATTGAACTTGAATCTGATTGGCTGATTCCATCAGCCAATCAGATTTTTCCTACCTTAATTCCGATTGGCTGATAGAATCCTATCAGCCAATCGGAATTGAAGGGACGCCATCTTGGATGACGTCCCTTAAAGGAGCCTTCATTCGACGGTAGTTCGTCGGGAAAGGAGGATGTTCCGCGTCGGCGGGATGAAGATTCAAGACCCGGCTTTGACGATGACCTCGCCCGGATAGAAGACTTCTTTAGCGCCTCTTGGAAGATGACCTCGCCCGGATGGAAGATTTCTTCAGCGCCGCTTGGAGGATCACTTCATCGGATGGAAGATTTCTTCAGCGCCCCTTGGAGGATAACTTCTGCCGGTCCGGATGTCCTCTTCAGTTCCATCGGTGGCTCGGTTGAGTGAAGACAACTAAAGGTAGGATGATCTTCAGGGGATTAGTGTTAGGTTATTTTAAGGGGGGTTTAGGTTAGATTAGGGGTATGTGGGTGGTGGGTTTTAATGTTGGGGGGGTTGTATTTTTCTTTTACAGGCAAAAGAGCTGAACTTTGGGGCATGCCCCCACAAAAGGCCCTTTTAAGGGCTGGTAAGGCAAAAGAGCTGTTTACTTTTTAATGTAGAATAGGGTAGGGCATTTTTTTATTTTGGGGGGGGGGTTGTTATTTTATTAGGGGGCTTAGATTAGGTGTAAGTAGCTTAAAACTGTTGTAATATGTTTTTAAATGTTTGTAACTTTTATTTTTTATTTTTTGTAACTTAGCTTTTTTTATTTTTTGTACTTTAGTTAGTTTATGTAATTGTATTTAATTGTAGTTATTTGTAGGTAGTTTAATTAATTAATTTAATGATAGTGTAGTGTTAGGTTTAATTGTAACTTAGGTTAGGATTTATTTTACAGGTAATTTTGTATTTCTTTTAGCTAGGTAGTTATTAAATAGTTAATAACTATTTAATAACTATTCTAACTAGCTAAAATAAATACAAAGTTACCTGTAAAATAAATATAAATCCTAAGATAGCTTATATTGTAGCTATATTAGGGTTTATTTTACAGGTAAGTATTTAGTTTTAAATAGGAATAATTTATTAAAGTATAGTGTAGTGTTAGGTGTAATTGTAACTTAGGTTAGTTTTTATTTTACAGGTTAATTTCTCTTTATTTTAGCTAGGTAAGCTATTAAATAGTTAATAACTATTTAATAGCTATTGTACCTAGTTAAAATAAATTGAAAGGTACCTGTAAAATAAAAATAAATCCTAAGATAGCTACAATATAATTATTATTTATATTGTAGCTATATTAGGGTTTATTTTATAGGTAAGTATTTAGTTTTAAATAGGATTAACTTAGTTAATAATATAAATATGATTTAGATGTATTTAATTAATATTTAAGTTAGGGGGGGTGTTAGGGTTAGTGTTAGACTTAGGTTTAGGGGTTAATAATTTTATTACAGTGGCGGCGGTGTAGTGGGGGGCAGGATAGGGGTTAATAAATTTATTATAGGTGCCGACGGTGTAGGGGGGGCAGGATAGGGGTTAATAAATTTAATATAGGTTGCGGCGGGTTCAGGGAGCGGCGGTTTAGGGGTTAAACAATTTTTTTATTTGCGGCGAGGTGCGGGATCAGCAGGATAGGGGTTAATAACTTTATTACAGAGGGCGGCAGTATAGGGGGGGCAGGATAGGGGTTACTAGGTATAATGTAGGTGGCAGCGGTGTCCGGGAGTGGCAGTTTAGGGGTTAATACATTTATAAGACTTGCGGCGGGGTCTAGGAGCGGCGGTTTAGGGGTTAATACATTTTTAATAGTTGCGGCAGGGTCTAGGAGCGGCGGTTTAGGGGTTAATACATTTTTAATAGTTGCGGCAGGGTCTAGGAGTGGCAGTTTAGGGGTTAGTAACTTTATTTAGTTGCGGGGGGCTCCGGGGGCGCCGGTATAGGGGGTAGAACAGGGCAGTTTAGTGTGGGTGCTTAGTGACAGGCTAGCAAGAAAGCTGTCAAACAGCCGAAGAGCAGCGAGATCGGATGAGTGATAACTCTCACAGTCCGCTGCTCATCGCCCCGCGGCTTTTTGACAGCTTTTTTTGATAACTTAGGCGTATTTTTGCAGGTCCGCGGCGGCGATGTGAGGCGAGCTTAGGCGGGCGTATTTGGCCGGCGAAGGCAGAAAAGTTGACGGCTTGATAACTACCCCCCAATATATTTAATGTATTAAAAGAGTTTTCACGCACAGGAAAGCGTTTTAAAGGGACATAAATACAAAAATGCAATTCCCTTTAAAATGTTCCATTTTCAATAACTTAAAAACAAAATTTTAATGCACATGATTTATTTTGCCTAATTTTCCTGTATTTTAAATCATAGTTTTTCCATTGCCCCAAGGTTGGATTCTGTTCCCTGGAATTTAAGAACCATGTGGCACTTTGATCTCTCACAAATATTTGTCTCTAATTGGCCAGGCTAAAGGGGATAGAATGAAAGCACTTAGGCCAAGATTTATCAAAGTCCAGCGGACAGAGGTGTACATCTTTGTACCTCTCCGCCTGGCATCGCCTCTCCGTTAGTGTGCAATGCCACCCCCTGCTCGCATGCAGCAATTTGGACGCGAGCATGGACTGTCAATCTGCCCAGTTGGAAAAGTCCAGGTGTATTGAGATACGCCACATACCAGGTGGCAAAGTTGGTTAGGAAACAGTGGTCTGATGACCACTGCTTCTTAACTCTCGTCTGAAGGTTCGCTCATGCAAGCCTATAACTGGATCATTTGATAAATCTGGACCTTATTAGGCTTTTCAAAAGGTATATCCTTGGACTGTAAAACAAGGCAATTTTTTAATGCAGTGATTAATGTGATGCACATACAAAACATTTTAGCACAATTTAAAGTGTAAAATTACAGGAAAATATTTTAAACTTTTTTGTATTTTTTTCTCTACTTTTTTTTTCCAAAAGCTTGCCATCATTGAGAGAGATCCTCAGCTAATTTTACTGAGCATTAAATTAAAGTAAATGCCTCTCCACATAAAGCATATTAGTGATGAGATACATATGTTTCCAAGGTAACTATTGCTTCTTTTTAAAACAATCCCAGAGGGGCCTCATAATTAGATTAATCTCACCAGACAGCTTTAGAAAATTGGGTCCTCGATTTCAAGAGTTCCTCAAATGGATTTATCTGACCTGGGATACCAGAGGGGTGTGTCTTTTTTGTACTGAAATATATTCATTTTTATTATGTAATTTTAATGCAAATTCTCGGGTTCCCTCTAAATACTAGTTTAAAATAATTTATTTTATTGTAAATATCATGTTTCAACATTCAGTAAATTTCAAATGTTGTATGTTATATGTATCTTATTTAATTTATTATAAGTTAAGTTGTTTCTTGCTTTTGTGACCATTTATTCACTCTCTCTCTCATATATATATATATAGACAGTACAAACAGTTCTTTCTATGCATTCCAATCTGGACTGATTTATAGACAAGAATATCTTGTTCCTATAAAATCTGCTCGATTGCTCAGGTCTGGTTAAACTGATTAATTTCAGCTTGCTTGGCTGCGCTGCAACACAAGCGGACAGCTCCACCTACTGGCTATTTTAATAAATGCACTGCTTCTCAATGCTTTTCAATAGTAGTCACATGACTGGAAAAAAAGGTTGTTATTCTGAAACGGTGTAAATTGAACCGTTGTAAAACGAGGGCCACCTGTAATGAAGAGTTACTGTCTATTTCCCTATCTGTTGCACCCCGGGCACTGGAGATTTGATTTCTGGAGTGCTTGTCTACCTTGAACTTTATATATATATATATATATATATATATATATATATATATATATATATATATATAAACACAGAGATACATGTCTAAATATTTATATATATATATATATATATATATATATATATATATATATGTGTGTGTGTGTACATATGTATTTATATGTGTATATGTGTATTAAATTAAAAGGACAGTAAAGTCATAATTAAACTTAAAGGGACATGAAACCCAATTTTTTTTTTCTTTCATGATTCAGATAGAAAATACAATTTTAAACAACTTTCTAATTTACTTCTATTATCTCATTTGTTTCATTCTATTGGTATAATTTGTTGAAGAAGAAGAAGCAATGCACTAATGGTTTCTAACTGAACTCATGGGTGAGCCAATCACAATCGATATATATATATATATATATATATATATATATATATATATATATATATATATATATGCAGCCACCAATCAACAGCTAGAACCTAGGTTATCTGCTACTCCTTAGCTTGCTTAGATAAACCTTTCAGCAAAGGATAACAAGAGAAGGAAGAAAATTAAAAAATAGAAGTAAATTGGAAAGTTGTTTAAAATTGTATTCTCTATCTGAATCATGAAATAACATTTTTGGGTTTCATGTCCCTTTAAATTTGATTGTTTAGAGCATGAACTTTTCAACAACTTTCCAATTTACTTCTATTGTAAATTTTGCTTAGTTGTCTTGGTATCCTTTGTTGAAGAGTAATTCTAGGGTAGCTCATCTGGCTGCATTGTATGCAACATTGTATATAGCAGTGTACATAGTTATACACTCCTAAGTGCACACTCCTAAACTCCAATCAGCCAGCCTAGATTTGTCCCAACAAAGAATACTAGAAGAACAAAGCAAATTTGATAATAAAAGTACATTATTGCATGCTCTGTCTGAATCATGAAAGTTTAAATTTGACTTTACTTTCCCTTTAAGGAGTAATTTCATATGCATATAATTCTATGCTGCTGGTATAACTCATAAGTCATAGTAATTAAGGGAAAAGGTTTTTCAGTACAATGTCTCTTCTAAAGGGACAACAGTGTCCTTTTAATATCATAGATGCTGTAAGAGCCATGTCTGATACTGCGTCACAATATGCAGAACCTGAGGACGGAGAGCTTCAGTCTGTGGGTGACGTCTCTGAATCGGGGAGACCTGATTCAGAGATTTCTAATTTTAAATTTAAGCTTGAGAACCTCCGTGTATTGCTTGGGGAGGTATTAGCTGCTCTGAATGACTGTGACACAATTGCAGTGCCAGAGAAATTGTGTAGGCTGGATAAATACTATGCAGTGCCGGTGAGTACTGATGTTTTTCTAATACCTAAAAGGCTTACAGAAATTATTAGTAAGGAGTGGGATAGGCCCGGTGTGCCCTTTTCCCCACCTCCTATATTTAGAAAAATGTTTCCAATAGATGCCACTACACGGGACTTATGGCAGACTGTCCCTAAGGTGGAGGGAGCAGTTTCTACTTTAGCAAAGCGTACCACTATCCCGGTTGAGGACGGTTGTGCTTTTTCAGATCCAATGGATAAAAAATTAGAGGGTTACCTTAAGAAAATGTTTATTCAACAAGGTTTTATTTTACAGCTCCATGCATGCATTGCGCCTGTCACTTCTGTGGCGGCATTCTGGTTTGAGGCCCTGGAAAAGGCCATCCATACAGCTCCATTGACTGAAATTGTTGACAAGCTTAGAACTCTTAAACTAGCTAACTCATTTGTTTCTGATGCCATTGTTCATTTGACTAAACTAACGGCTAAGAATTCCGGATTCGCCATCCAGGCACGTAGGGCGCTATGGCTCAAATCCTGGTCAGCTGATGTGACTTCAAAGTCTAAATTACTCAACATTCCTTTCAAGGGGCAGACCTTATTCGGGCCTGGTTTGAAAGAAATGATTGCTGACATTACTGGAGGCAAGGGTCATACCCTTCCTCAGGACAGGGCCAAATCAAAGGCCAAACAGTCTAATTTTCGTGCCTTTCGAAATTTCAAGGCAGGTGCAGCATCAACTTCCTCTGCTTCAAAACAAGAGGGAACTTTTGCTCAATCCAAGCAGGCCTGGAAACCTAACCAGTCCTGGAACAAGGGCAAGCAGGCCAGAAAGCCTGCTGCTGCCTCTAAGACAGCATGAAGGAGCGGCCCCTATCCGACAACGGATCTAGTAGGGGGCAGACTCTCTCTCTTCGCCCAGGCGTGGGCAAGAGATGTTCAGGATCCCTGGGCGTTGGAGATCATATCTCAGGGATATCTTCTGGACTTCAAAGCTTCTCATCCACAAGGGAGATTTCACCTTTCAAGATTATCTGCAAACCAGATAAAGAAAGAGGCATTCCTAAGCTGCGTACAAGATCTCCTTGTAATGGGAGTGATCCATCCAGTTCCGCGGACGGAACAAGGACAGGGGTTTTATTCAAATCTGTTTGTGGTTCCCAAAAAAGAGGGAACCTTCAGACCAATTTTGGATTTAAAGATCCTAAACAAATTCCTCAGAGTTCCGTCATTCAAGATGGAAACTATTCAAACCATTTTACCCATGATCCAAGAGGGTCAATACATGACCACAGTGGACTTAAAGGATGCCTACCTTAACATTACGATTCACAAGAATCATCATCAATTCCTGAGGTTTGCCTTTCTAGACAGGCATTACCAATTTGTAGCTCTTCCATTCGGGTTGGCTACAGCCCCAAGAATTTTTACAAAGGTTCTGGGCTCACTCCTGGCGGTCCTTAGACCGCGAGGCATAGCGGTGGCTCCTTACCTGGACGATATCCTGATACAGGCGTCAAGCTTTCAAATTGCCAAATCTCATACAGAGATAGTTCTGGCATTCCTGAGGTCGCATGGGTGGAAAGTGAACGAAGAAAAGAGTTCTCTATCTCCTCTCACGAGGGTTTCCTTCCTAGGGACTCTAATAGATTCTGTAGAAATTAAAATTTACCTGACGGAGTCCAAAACTTCTAAATGCTTGCCGTGTTCTTCACTCCATTCCGCGCCCCACGGTGGCTCAGTGCATGGAAGTAATCGGCTTAATGGTAGCGGCGATGGACATAGTGCCATTCGCTCGCCTGCATCTCAGACCGCTGCAATTATGCATGCTCAGTCAGTGGAATGGGGATTACACAGATTTGTCCCCTCTACTAAATCTGGATCAGGAAACCAGAGATTCTCTTCTCTGGTGGTTATCTCGGGCCCATCTGTCCAAGGGTATGACCTTTCGCAGACCAGATTGGACAATTGTAACAACAGATGCCAGCCTTCTAGGTTGGGGTGCAGTCTGGAACTCCCCAAAGGCTCATGGTTCATGGACTCAGGAGGAGAAACTCCTCCCAATAAATATTCTGGAGTTAAGAGCAATATTCAATGCTCTTCTGGCTTGGCCTCAGCTAGCAACACTGAGGTTCATCAGATTTCAGTCGGACAACATCACGACTGTGGCTTACATCAACCATCAAGGGGGAACCAGGAGTTCCCTAGCGATGTCAGAAGTCTCCAAGATAATTCGCTGGGCAGAAACTCACTCTTGCCACCTGTCAGCGATCCATATCCCAGGTGTAGAGAACTGGGAGGCGGATTTTCTAAGTCGTCAGACTTTTCATCCGGGGGAATGGGAACTCCATCCGGAGGTGTTTGCTCAATTGGTTCTCCGTTGGGGCAAACAAGAATTGGATCTCATGGCGTCTTGCCAGAATGCCAAGCTTCCTTGTTACGGATCCAGGTCCAGGGACCCAGAAGCGGCACTGATAGATGCTCTAGCAGCGCCTTGGTTCTTCAACCTGGCTTATGTGTTTCCACCGTTTCCTCTGCTCCCTCGTCTGATTGCCAAAATCAAACAGGAAAGAGCATCAGTGATATTGATAGCGCCTGCGTGGCCACGCAGGACCTGGTATGCAGACCTAGTGGACATGTCATCCTTTCCACCATGGACTCTGCCTCTGAGACAAGACCTTCTAATGCAAGGTCCTTTCCATCATCCAAATCTACTTTCTCTGAGACTGACTGCATGGAGATTGAACGCTTGGCTTTTCCGAGTCAGTAATTGATACCTTAATACAGGCACGAAAGCCTGTCACCAGGAAAATTTACCACAAGATATGGCGTAAATATCTTCATTGGTGTGAATCCAAGAATTACTCATGGAGTAGGGTTAGGATTCCTAGGATATTGTCCTTCCTCCAAGAGGGTTTGGACAAGGGATTATCAGCTAGTTCTTTAAAGGGACAGATTTCTGCTCTGTCTATTCTTTTACACAAGCGTCTGGCATTTTGTCAGGCTTTAGTTAGAATTAAGCCTGTGTTTAAACCTGTTGCTCCTCCATGGAGCTTAAACTTGGTTCTTAAAGTTCTTCAAGGGGTTCTGCTTGAACCCCTTCATTCTATTGATATCAAACTTCTTTCATGGAAGTTCTTTTTCTGATGGCTATTTCCTCGGCTCGAAGAGTCTCTGAGTTATCTGCCTTACATTGTGATTCTCCTTATCTGATCTTTCATTCAGATAAAGTTGTTCTGCGTAAAAAACCTGGATTTTTACCTAAGGTGGTTCTAACAAGAATATCAATCAAGAGATTGTTGTTCCATCATTATGTCCTAATCCTTCTTCAAAGAAGGAACGTCTTTTGCATAATCTAGACGTAGTCCGTGCCTTGAAGTTTTACTTACAGGCTACTAAAGATTTTCGCCAAACATCTAACCTGTTTGTTGTTTACTCTGGACAGAGGAGAGGTCAGAAGGCCTCGGCAACCTCTCTTTCTTTTTGGCTTCGGAGTATAATCCGTTTAGCCTATGAGACTGCTGGGCAGCCGCCTCCTGAAAGGATTACAGCTAATTCTATTAGAGCTGTGGCTTCCACCTGGGCCTTTAAAAATGAGGCCTCTGTTGAACAGATTTGCAAGGCTGCAACTTGGTCTTCCCTTCATACTTTTTCCAAATTTTCCAAATTTGATACTTTTGCTTCTTCGGAGGCTGTTTTTGGGAGAACGGTTCTACAGGCAGTGGTTCCTTCCATTTAAATTCCTGCCTTGTCCCTCCCATCATCCGTGTACTTTAGCTTTGGTATTGGTATTCCACAAGTAATGGATGATCCGTGGACTGGATACACTTAACAAGAGAAAACATAATTTATGCTTACCTGATAAATTTATTTCTCTTGTAGTGTATCCAGTGCACGCCCGCCCTGTCCTTTTCAGGCAGGTCTAAATTTTAATTAAACTACAGTCACCACTGCACCCTATGGTTTCTCCTTTCTTGGCTTGTTTCGGTCGAATGACTGGATATGGCAGTGAGGGGAGGAGCTATATAGCAGCTCTGCTGTGGGTGATCCTCTTGCAACTTCCTGTTGGGAAGGAGAATATCCCACAAGTAATGGATGATCCGTGGACTGGATATACTACAAGAGAAATACATTTATCAGGTAAGCATAAATTATGTTTTCATGATTCAGGTAGAGAATACAATTTTAAACAACATTCCAATCTACTTTTTTTCATCTAATTTGCTTAAAGGGCCACTAAACCCAAAATCTTTCTTTCATGATTCATATAGAGAATACAAATTTAAACAACATTACAATTTAATTCTATTATTTATTTTGCTTAATTTATTAGATATCCTTAGTTGAAGAAAAAGCAATACACATGGGGGAGCCAATCATACAAGGCTTCTATGTGCAGCAACCAATCAGCAGTTACTGAGCATATCTAGATATGCTTTTCAGCAAAAAATATCAAGATAATAAAACAAATTAGATAATAGAAGTAAATTAGAAAGATGTTTAAAATTGCATTCTCTTCCTAAATCATGAAAGAAAAAATGTGGGTTTCATGTCCCTTTAATTCTTCAGATATCCTTTGCTGAAAAATTGCAATGTACATGGATGAGCCAATCACACGAGGCATCTATGTGCAGCCACCAGTCAGCAGCTACTAAGTCTATCTAGATATGCTTTTCAGCAAAGGATATCCAGAGAATGAAGCAAAATAGATAATAGAAGTAAATTAGAAAGTTGTTTAAAATTTTCTAAATTTCCTAAACCTTGAAAGAAAAAATTTGGGTTTCATGTCCCTTTAACTTCACCTAGGGAATTAAATAGACCTGTGCATTCAGCTGTTTGTTTGTCTCTTGTGAAAGTGCAACATACTAAGATCTTTGCAAAACTGACTCCATAAAGAGCCAAGTGCCGTGAGCAGACGCCTTATTCTGCATTTGGCAGTGAACAAAACTGCCGAATGCGCTAGTCTAGAATTAAACATAGTCAGAATTGAATATGAGGGCAAAGTGGATTTCTGCCTTTGATAAGATTTTAATGGTAAACTAAACAGTAGCAGCATAAAGTCATGTATTTTCCATTTACCGATTCTATTTTGACCTAGAGTGTGCCAGTTGTGTGATTTTTTTATTATGGTTTCTGTTCATAGTAAGTATGAATACATTTTGAACCAATCGGAAATCTTCATGGGCTCTTCTGTAAATACAAGTCATTGTAAAGTACACCTTTGCAACCAACTTGCAAGTCCTAAGACAGTAAAAGTCAGTTATTAAAGAAAAATATTCAACTTATTAGATGTATAGCAGGACATCAATTTGTAACTGACTTACAAGTGACTTGCCAAATCAAGCCGACTTTAAAACAAAAGTTAGGAATTAAAAATGGAGTAACAGTTACCTAGCAGCTTGCTATGGATTTAAAACCTACTTATAGCAAGTCCCAGGTTAGATGCAAATGCCTGGCTCTAACCTTCATAATTAGGTTTTTAAGTCCTAACTACAGCAGGTTGGCAGGTGGCAAGAACAGCGCATGAAATTCTAGACTTTAGCTATAAAAATAAAAGAAATCTGCAGTTTCAAATTATATCCAATGCCACTGGCAGCCAAAGCATTCATTTTATTACAGACTAACTGATGTTTAACAGTATAGGGTTTGTCTTAAAATTAACACTTTGATTGCCAGTGGAATTTGTTATAAATTGCAGATTTTGTTTTTATTTTTTACAACTGTCTGCACTGTGCAAAAAACAAAACATACACGCATATTTAAGTTTAAACAACTCTCTTAGGAGTTTTTAAAACCATAAGTCACCATAAACCCAAATTCAAAAATGAATTTGGCTGACTTCAACAGGCTGTTTCCAGCTAAAAAGTTGGTTGGACAGACTTTTATGGAATAGACCCTTATATAATTTAACACATAGGGCCTAATTATCTCAAATTTGCTTGATGGAACATGAAAAGCATTTGCAGGGGCTGCTTTAAAGATATGTAAGATACCTCTTCTAGAAAGTAATAGCGTTTTTAGGAAAGGGAAACTTTTGCTGGGGAGTGAAATGTTAGCAGGAGGTACACTTTAAACATTAAATACTGTATACAATAAAAATTATATAACCGTTTTCAGTGTTTATTATTTTACAATCTTCCAATTGCTTCTATTGTTGTCGACATGTTGTGTTTGTGTATTTGTGTCTTAGCACTTTTCACTCTGAGAGAGTGTGGGGGGGATGTTTAGAAATCAGGCAGACATACAAACATATATACACATAAAAACACATAAATACAGGGAGTGCAGAATTATTAGGCAAGTTGTATTTTTGAGGATTAATTTTATTATTGAACAACAACCATGTTCTCAATGAACCCAAAAAACTCATTAATATCAAAGCTGAATATTTTTGGAAGTAGTTTTTAGTTTGTTTTTAGTTTTAGCTATTTTAGGGGGATATCTGTGTGTGCAGGTGACTATTACTGTGCATAATTATTAGGCAACTTAACAAAAAACAAATATATACCCATTTCAATTATTTATTTTTACCAGTGAAACCAATATAATATCTCAACATTCACAAATATACATTTCTGACATTCAAAAACAAAACAAAAACAAATCAGTGACCAATATAGCCACCTATCTTTGCAAGGACACTCAAAGGCCTGCCATCCATGGATTCTGTCTGTGTTTTGATCTGTTCACCATCAACATTGCGTGCAGCAGCAACCACAGCCTCCCAGACACTGTTCAGAGAGGTGTACTGTTTTCCCTCCTTGTAAATCTCACATTTGATGATGGACCACAGGTTCTCAATGGGGTTCAGATCAGGTGAACAAGGAGGCCATGTCATTAGATTTTCTTCTTTTATACCCTTTCTTGCCAGCCACGCTGTGGAGTACTTGGACGCGTGTGATGGAGCATTGTCCTGCATGAAAATCATGTTTTTCTTGAAGGATGCAGACTTCTTCCTGTACCACTGCTTGAAGAAGGTGTCTTCCAGAAACTGGCAGTAGGACTGGGAGTTGAGCTTGACTCCATCCTCAACCCGAAAAGGCCCCACAAGCTCATCTTTGATGATACCAGCCCAAACCAGTACTCCACCTCCACCTTGCTGGCGTCTGAGTCGGACTGGAGCTCTCTGCCCTTTACCAATCCAGCCACGGGTCCATCCATCTGGCCCATCAAGACTCACTCTCATTTCATCAGTCCATAAAACCTTAGAAAAATCAGTCTTGAGATATTTCTTGGCCCAGTCTTGACGTTTCAGCTTGTGTGTCTTGTTCAGTGGTGGTCGTCTTTCAGCCTTTCTTACCTTGGCCATGTCTCTGAGTATTGCACACCTTGTGCTTTTGGGCACTCCAGTGATGTTGCAGCTCTGAAATATGGCCAAACTGGTGGCAAGTGGCATCTTGGCAGCTGCACGCTTGACTTTTCTCAGTTCATGGGCAGTTATTTTGCGCCTTGGTTTTTCCACACGCTTCTTGCGACCCTGTTGACTATTTTGAATGAAACGCTTGATTGTTTGATGATCACGCTTCAGAAGCTTTGCAATTTTAAGAGTGCTGCATCCCTCTGCAAGATATCTCACTATTTTTGACTTTTCTGAGCCTGTCAAGTCCTTCTTTTGACCCATATTGCCAAAGGAAAGGAAGTTGCCTAATAATTATGCACACCTGATATAGGGTGTTGATGTCATTAGACCACACCCCTTCTCATTACAGAGATGCACATCACCTAATATGCTTAATTGGTAGTAGGCTTTCGAGCCTATACAGCTTGGAGTAAGACAACATGCATAAAGAGGATGATGTGGTCAAAATACTCATTTGCCTAATAATTCTGCACTCCCTGTACATATGTATACATATATATATAGATAGATAGATAGATAGATAGATAGATAGATAGATAGATAGATAGATACAAGTAGCCCTCAGTTTACGCCAGGGTTAGGTTCTAGAAGGAATGGTTGTAAATCAAAACCCAGTTTATAATGTAAGTCAATGGGAAGTGAGGGAGTTAGGTTCCAGGCCCCTCTTAAAATTGTCATAAGTAACACCTAATACATTACTTTTAAAGCTTTGAAATTAAGACTTTAAATGATAAACAGCATTATAAACCTAATAAAATAATCACACAACACAGAATATATAATTAAACTAAGTTAAATGAACAAAATAATTTGCTAAACAGCATTATAAACCTAATAAAATAATCACACAACACAGACTTTACTTGCATTTTTCTGCAAACAGTTCTTTCCATGCATTACAATCTGGACTGATTTGTAGACAGGAAGATCTTGTTCCTTTGCAATCTGCTCGACAGCTCAGGTATGGTTAAACTGATTAATTTCAGCTTGCCTGGCTTGCATATCTTTGCTGCAACACAAGCGGACAGCTCCACCTACTGGCTATTTTAATCAATGCACTGCTTCTCAATGCTTTTCAATAGCAGCAACAGGACTGAAAAAAGGTTGTTATTCTGAAACGGTGCAAATTGAACCGTTGTAAACCGAGGGCCACCTATATATATATATATATATATATATATATATATATACATATACAGTATATAAGTGCATTGCAGTCAAGTAGCTGAAAACATGTAACATGAAATGTATGCAATATTCATAATTAATAAAGTGTTAACTGTATATGTACTGTACATATTTCACATTCCAATGTTATTTACATAAGTATTTTTAAATAGATATATCTAAAAATATATCTGTATATATCTATAACTATATATATATATATATATATATATATATATATATACATACACACATATATGCTTTATATATATATATATATATATATATATATATATATATATATATATATATATATATACTCCAAGTTGCAAAGAAGGCACTCTCCGTTTCAATAACTTTATTAAGGTAAACGTTTTCGGGGTCTCCCCCGTCCTCAGACCACTTGTGGTCTGAGGACGGGGGAGACCCCGAAAACCTTTACCTTAATAAAGTTATTGAAACGGAGAGTGCCTTTTGGAGTATTATTTTTATTTGAAGTGCACCCTGGAGGATGTTATACAGGGAGTGCAGAATTATTAGGCAAATGAGTATTTTGACCACATCATCCTCTTTATGCATGTTGTCTTACTCCAAGCTGTATAGGCTCGAAAGCCTACTACCAATTAAGCATATTAGGTGATGTGCATCTCTGTAATGAGAAGGGGTGTGGTCTAATGACATCAACACCCTATATCAGGTGTGCATAATTATTAGGCAACTTCCTTTCCTTTGGTTCATTGAGAACATGGTTGTTGTTCAATAATAAAAATTAATCCTCAAAAATACAACTTGCCTAATAATTCTGCACTCCCTGTATATGGAGTGCTGGTTCCCCTTTTTATATATATATATTGTACCAAAATAAACATCAGATATATGTAGAAATATGTTTTTAATAATTAATAGAACATATTCTGCTATGTAAAAAACATTGGAATTGGAAATATTAATATTTCACGTCAGGTTAGTGCATTTGGGTAAACGCGATCAGGTTTGTGCAACTTGTTGGTATGTTAGTTTATATCCCACACTTTTCACGCTCCATTGAAATCTATGAGGGAATACGTTAATGTAGTTACGATATTCAAAGTTCGGGTTTTTTTTGCGCACATTGTGTTAGCGCGCAAGCTAAAACGTTTTGCTCTCAACTTGTTAATACGTGATGCTAGCAAAAAGCTTACTTCTAGCGGAGTTAACACAAACTTAGAGCACTTAAGCTAGCCAATTCTTTTATTCTGATGCCATTGTTCATTTGACTAAACTAACGGCTAAGAATTCTGGTTTTGCTATACATGCGCGCAGAGCGCTATGGCTTAGATCATGGTCAGCTGATGTGACTTCAAAATCTAAGCTACTTAACATACCCTTCAAGGGGCAGACCATATTCGGGCCTGGTTTGAAGGAGATTATTGCTGATATCACTGGAGGAAAAGGTCATGCCCTTCCTCAGGACAGGTCCAAATCTAGGGCCAAACAGTCTAATTTTCGTGCTTTTCGAAACTTCAAGGCAGGTGCGGCATCAACGTCCTCTAATGCTAAACAAGAGGGAACTTTTGCTCAATCCAAGACGGTCTGGACACCAATCCAGACCTGGAAAAAAGGTAAGCAGGCCAAAAAGTCTGCTGCTGCCTCTAAGACAGCATGAAGGAACGGCCCCCTATCCGGTAACGGATCTAGTAGGGGGCAGAATTTCACTCTTCGCCCAGGCGTGGGCAAGAGATGTTCAGGATCCCTGGGCGTTGGAAATTATATCCCAGGGATATCTCCTGGACTTAATAGCTTCCCCCCCAAAAAGGGAGATTTCACCTTTCACAATTATCTGCAAACCAGATAAAGAGAGAGGCATTCTTACACTGTGTACGAGACCTCCTAGTTATGGGAGTGATCCATCCAGTTCCAAAGGAGGAACAGGGACAGGGTTTTTACTCAAATCTGTTTGTGGTTCCCAAAAAAGAGGGAACCTTCAGACCAATTTTGGATCTAAAGATCTTAAACAAATTCCTCAAAGTTCCATCATTCAAGATGGAAACTATTCGGACCATCCTACTAATGATCCAGGAGGGTCAATATATGACTACAGTGGATCTAAAGGATGCTTATCTTCACATTCCGATACACAAAGATCATCATTGGTTTCTCAGGTTTGCCTTTCTAGACAGGCATTACCAGTTTGTAGCTCTTCCCTTTGGATTAGCTACAGCCCCAAGAATCTTTACAAAGGTTCTAGGGTCGCTTCTGGCGGTCCTAAGGCCGCGGGACATAGCAGTAGCCCCTTATTTAGATGACATCCTGATAAAGGCGTCAAACTTCCAAATTGCCTTGTCTCATACGGACGTAGTACTGGCATTTCTGAGGTTGCATGGGTGGAAAGTGAACGAGGAAAAGAGTTCTCTATCCCCACTCACAAGAGTTTCCTTTCTAGGGACTCTGATAGATTCTGTAGAAATGAAAATTTACCTGACGGAGTCCAGGTTATCAAAGCTTCTAAATTCCTGCCGGGTTCTTCATTCCATTCAGCGCCCTTCGGTGGCTCAGTGTATGGAAGTAATCGGCTTAATGGTAGCGGCAATGGACATAGTGCCGTTTGCACGCTTACATCTCAGACCGCTGCAACTATGCATGCTCAGTCAGTGGAACAAGGATTACACAGATTTGTCCCCTCAACTGAATCTGGACCAAGAGACCAGGGATTCTCTTCTCTGGTAGCTATCTCGGGTCCATCTGTCCAAAGGTATGACCTTTCGCAGGCCAGATTGGACAATTGTAACAACAGATGCCAGTCTTCTAGGTTGGGGTGCAATCTGGAATTCCCTGAAGGCTCAGGGATCGTGGACTCAGGAGGAGTCTCTCCTTCCAATAAATATTCTGGAACTAAGAGCGATATTCAATGCTCTTCAGGCTTGGCCTCAGTTAGCAACTCTGAGGTACATCAGATTTCAGTCGGACAACATCACGACTGTAGCTTACATCAACCATCAAGGGGGAACAAGAAGTTCCCTAGTGATGTTAGAAGTTTCAAAAATAATTCGCTGGGCAGAGATTCACTCTTGCCACCTATCAGCTATCCATATCCCAGGTGTAGAGAACTGGGAGGCGGATTTTCTAAGTCGTCAGACTTTTTATCCGGGAGAGTGGGAACTCCATCCGGAGGTTTTTGCACAACTGATTCTTCGTTGGGGCAAACCAGAACTGGATCTCATGGCGTCTCGCCAGAACGCCAAGCTTCCATGTTACGGATCCAGGTCCAGGGATCCCAAGGCGACACTGATAGATGCTCTAGCAGCGCCCTGGTCTTTCAACCTGGCTTATGTGTTTCCACCGTTTCCTCTGCTCCCTCGACTGATTGCCAAGATCAAGCAGGAGAGAGCATCGGTGATTCTGATAGCACCTGCGTGGCCACGCAGGACCTGGTATGCAGATCTAGTGGACATGTCATCCTTTCCACCATGGTCTCTACCTCTGAGACAGGACCTTCTACTTCAGGGTCTTTTCAACCATCCAAATCTAATTTCTCTGAGGCTGACTGCCTGGAGATTGAACGCTTGATTTTATCAAAGCGTGGTTTCTCCGAGTCAGTTATTGATACCTTAAGACAGGCACGAAAGCCTGTCACCAGGAAAATTTAACATAAGATATGGCGTAAATATCTTTATTGGTGTGAATCCAAGGGTTACTCATGGAGTAAGGTCAGAATTCCCAGGATATTATCTTTTCTCCAAGAAGGTTTGGAAAAAGGATTGTCAGCTAGTTCCTTAAAGGGACAGATTTCTGCTCTGTCTATTCTTTTGCACAAGCGTCTGACAGATGTTCCAGACCTGTGTTTAAACCTGTTGCTCCACCATGGAGCTTAAATTTGGTTCTTAAGGTTCTTCAAGGAGTTCCGTTTGAACCTCTTCATTCCATAGATATCAAACTTTTATCTTGGAAAGTTCTTTTTTTTTTAGTAGCTATTTCCTCGGCTCGTAGAGTCTCTGAGCTAACTGCCTTATAATGTGATTCTCATTATATGATTTTTCATACGGATAAGGTAGTCCTGCGTACCAAACCTGGGTTCTTACCTAAGGTGGTATCTAACAAGAATATAAATCAAGAGATTGTTGTTCCATCCTTGTGTCCTATTCCTTCTTCGAAGAAGGAACGTCTATTACACAATCTGGACGTGGTCCATGCTTTAAAGTTTTACT
This sequence comes from Bombina bombina, assembly GCF_027579735.1. Lineage (NCBI taxonomy): Eukaryota > Metazoa > Chordata > Amphibia > Anura > Bombinatoridae > Bombina > Bombina bombina. The sequence continues at coordinate 1,513,428,336 of NC_069499.1, read as the reverse complement.
TACAAGCTACTAAAGATTTTCGTCAAACATCTGCTTTGTTTGTTGTCTACTCTGGACGGAGGAGAGGTCAAAAGGCTTCGGCAACCTCTCTTTCTTTTTGGCTAAGAAGCATAATCTGCTTAGCCTATGAGACTGCTGGACAGCAGCCTCCTGAAAGGATTACAGCTCATTCCACTAGAGCTGTGGCTTCCACTTGGGCCTTTAAAAATGAGGCTTCTGTTGAACAGATTTGCAAGGCGGAGACTTGGTCTTCGCTTCATACTTTTTCAAAATTTACAAATTTGATACTTTTGCTTCTTCGGAGGCTATATTTGGGAGAAAGGTTTAACAGGCAGTGGTTCCTTCCATTTAAGTACCTGCCTTACCCCTCCCTTCATCCGTGTACTTTAGCTTTGGTATTGGTATCCCACAAGTAATGGATGATCCATGGACTGGATACACCTTACAAGAGAAAAAACAATTTATGCTTACCTGATAAATTTATTTCTCTTGTGGTGTATCCAGTCCACGGCCCGCCCTGTCATTTTAAGGCAGGTAATTTTTAAATTTAAACTACAGTAACCACTCCACCCTATGGTTCCTCCTTTCTCGGCTTGTTTTCGGTCGAATGACTGGCTATGACATTTAGGGGAGGAGCTATATTACAGCTCTGCTGTGGGTGTCCTCTTGCAACTTCCTGTTGGGAATGAGAATATCCCACAAGTAATGGATGATCCGTGGACTGGATACACCACAAGAGAAATAAATTTATCAGGTAAGCATAAATTGTGTTTTTTCAGCTCTCCCCTATAGAATTCTATTTTGTGAGGGATTTAGCACCCTCACTCTATCCAACAGCCAGATATTAGCTTGTAATAGACTATTGTATAAGCATTAACAAATTACTTTGAACTTGTAATATGAGCCCACGAATAAAAGTGTTTATCTCACCACTTGTAGTATGAACGCTTCCTGCACTAGCCATTGCAAGAATATGGTGCACTAACGTTAAAGGGACATGAAACCAAAAAATGTCTTTCATGATTTAGACAGAGCATACAATTTTAAAAAACTTTCCAAATTATTTCTATTATTTAATTGGCTTCCTTCTCTTCGTATCCTTTGCTGAAAGGTTTATCTAGGTAAGCTTCGGAGCAGCAAAAAACCTAGGTTTTAGCTGCTGATTGATGGCTGCATATATATACCGATTGTTATTGTCTCACCCATGTGTTCAGTTAGAAACCACTAGTTCATTGCTGCTCCTTCAACAAATGATACCAAGAGAATGAAGCAAATTTGCTAATAGAAGTAAACTGGAAAGTTGTTTAAAATTGTATGTTCTACCTAAATCATGAAAGAAATTTTTTTTGAGTTTCATGGCCCTTTCAGATTCTCTAGTCTAGTTAACATGTTTTACCATCCACTTATAACAGATTGAGCACTATGCTTAGAACAAATTTGCATTAAGGATAATGCATCCTGTGCTATAAATTGCACTCCACGTGTAAATGTAGCCCTATGTCTTTTGTATGTACATGTGCACAGCTTCTGTAAGTCCTAAAAGGAAATGTGTTATCTGTGTTTACAAAGTGATTATGATCCAATCACTAGCTATTGGGAAAAGCCTAATTAGCTGTTACGTTTTTATTCTCTGGACACTGGAAGAAAGGGAGAGTGTATTGATTTTTAACAGGATGTAAATGGTTACAATTGTTACTGTAAACCTGATTAAATCTGTACTAATTGCATGTTATTTCTGAGTTATCCATGAACTTCTCCCCTCAGATGTCATCCCATTCATTGCAAATGCAATGCCTGCTTGACTTTAATTGATTGTACCCAATACATAGTCTTCCCCTTTCATCTACTGTACAAATTGAAGCACCTGTATTTACAGCTAATCTCAAGAGTCTGCTAGGGAATTCTTATGCTAATTGCTAGGAATTGTCTGTAAACTTCTGGGCTGGTGGTGGGACAGAAACTGTGGTATTGGTTGTTATATCATCTCACAGCACAGTCTGTATGTTTTTCCTTACTGTAAAACTCTCTATATATCTGATCCATGTTCAGGATATTTCAATACATAATTGCAATATTTGGGAAAAAAAAAGAAAGTAAATATTATTAAACATAACATTTGTAAAAAATACTTGGTATTTCACTAAAACAACTTAATGTATAAATAATGTTGTAAACCAGATATATTCACACTATTTTGTAACGATTAAGAATTTAAATGATGCTAATAATAATATGTAGTCCTAGATCTGGCACTATGGTTATAAGGAACTGTAGTGATTTATTAACCAACTCACAGCCTATTAAAGGTAAAGACAGAACATTAGGTTCCCTCATTTTTATGCAGACGTGTCATAGCTATTACATTTAACCCACTGACTGCCAGGCGGTGTAAAACAACAGCCCATTCTGGTAGTTGATGGTACGTGTGGTTTTGCCAATAAAATTACCAGATCTTACTTAAACCTAACTGGGATGAAATCAACTTTTGAAGCAGCAAAACTATCTGAGAGAGAAAAGAAACTGGTGAATGTCTTTTAGCATTCTAGCAATTAATCACTGAGGATTAGACAGCTAAAAGTAAGTTTGTTTTGGCTTTTACAAACAGTGTAACTCTATTGACCAAGGGGGATTAGTAATAGTTCTATAGCAGATCTATCAGTAGTTGGAAGAAAACAACTACTGATACATTCTTGTATATCCAGAGCCAACCTCATTGTTGGTTACCTTTAAAGATTATATTCATGCACGTGTTGAAGAATTAATATTGGAAACATTAACTTCACATAATGAACTGAATTGGGAAACTAAAATATTCTATAAAACATACCCATACCATACTGTAATTGAAAATGAAATTCTGGGAGGATGCTGCTATCAAACACTTTTTTCTGTGTAATACAGCTGTCACTTATTCGATTTAAAGCCTTTAGGATTCATTCCAGCTTGCTGATGAGCAGAATTTGGCTTTAATCTTTATATTTCTATCTCAAGCTATTGTACACATTGGAAAGAAAATGAGAAATAGGAAGAAATATATGTATGATATATAAACGTATAAGTATTTATTGCAGATGAGAAAAAAGCTTTGCACCAATTTGCTGAGAGACTGAGGCTATAGATTCCACCTAGCATGATATATAGAGCGAGAAGGAGGTAGAAAAAGACAAACACCAAGTATTCTGTCTCCACAAAGCTTCAACACAGGCGCCCTCATAAAAGCAAAGATAAACAGTTTATCAGCACGCCAATGGAGATTTTCTGAACCAAGACAAAAGTCTATACCTTATGAAAATATTTGACAAAATGTTATAAAGATCTTTGCATTTGGGTGGCAATTATATTTACAAAAATACTTGGCACTTAAAAAGGACTATTTAACATACCCCAAGATAAATGTCCCCCTATTGTAGGGAAAAATGTGACTGTTTAATATAATTTATCACTGAAACTTGAATGTTCCTTTACTTTGAAATATTAAAAAAACATTTTTTTTTGTAATATTTTTATTCTTCAGTTTTTCGTTCAAGCTAAGGACGTTGTTTGTACTATAATGTAGGATTTACTTCTATAATTTCTGTCTAATGCACTTTGTGTAATATGCATTTTAAACAAAATAATTAACTATATCCCTTAATCCAAGCGATTCACTGATTGCTGAAATGATGCTATATTTTTAAACTAACGTACACATTTAAAACAGTTATTCAAAGTAATGCTATTAATGATAACAATGTGTGTGTGTGATATGTGTATGTGTGTAGTGTGTGGTGTTTGTATGTATTAGATGTGTGTGCAGTGTGTGTGCTCTGTGTGAAATGTGTGCGGTGTATAAGTGTGTGTGAGAGATGTGGTGTGTGATGTCGGTGTAGCGTGTGTGTGATATGTGTTAATCTGTGGGTGTAGTGTGTTATGTATGTGTGTGTGATATGTGTATATGTGTGTGTGAGGTATGGTATCTGTGTGTGTCTGTGTAGTGTGTGTGATATGTGTACATGTGTGTGTAGAGGGTGTGGTGTATGTGTGTATGATATGTGTGTGAGGTAGGTTTATCTGTGTGTGTGTAGTTTGTGTGAAGTATGTTTGTGTGTGTGTATGAGATGTGTGAGTGATATGTTTATCTGTGTGTAGTGTGTGTGTGATACGTGTATATGTGTGTGTGGTGTATGTTTGTGTGATATATGTGTGTGATATGTTTATCTGTGTGTGGGTAGTGTGTATATGTGTGTGTGAGAGATGCGGGTCTAGTGAGTGTGTGATGTATGTTTATGTGTGTGATGTGTATGTTATGTGTACCTTTGTGTGTGTGTAAGGTGTGTGTGTGATGTATGTTTATGTGTGTTCATTGTGTGTGTGTGTGTGTGTGTGTGATATGTGTGGTATATGTATGTGTGTGACATTTGTGTGGTGTATGTGTGTGAGATATGTGTGTTGTGTATGTATGTGTGACATTTGTGTGGTGTATGTGTCTAAGATATGTGTGTGAAATGTGTGTGGTGTATGTATGTGTGTGACATTTGTGTGGTGTATGTGTGTGAGATATGTGTGTGAGATGTGTGTTGTGTATGTATGTGTGACATTTGTGTGGTGTATGTGTCTAAGATATGTGTGTGGTGTATGTATGTGTGTGACATTTGTGTGGTGTATGTGTGTGAGATATGTGTGTGAGATGTGTGTTGTGTATGTATGTGTGACATTTGTGTGGTGTATGTGTCTAAGATATGTGTGTGAAATGTGTGTGGTGTATGTATGTGTGACATTTGTGTGATGTATGTGTGTGAGATGTGTGTTGTGTATGTATGTGTGACATTTGTGTGATGTATGTGTGTGAGATGTGTGTTGTGTATGTATGTGTGACATTTGTGTGATGTATGTGTGTGAGATGTGTGTTGTGTATGTACGTGTGACATTTGTGTAATGCATGTGTGTGAGATGTGTGTTGTGTATGTACGTGTGACATTTGTGTAATGCATGTGTGTGAGATGTGTGTTGTGTATGTACGTGTGACATTTGTGTGATGTATGTGTGTGAGATGTGTGTTGTGTATGTACGTGTGACATTTGTGTAATGCATGTGTGTGAGATGTGTGTTGTGTATGTACGTGTGACATTTGTGTGATGTATGTGTGTGAGATGTGTGTTGTGTATGTACGTGTGACATTTGTGTGATGTATGTGTGTGAGATGTGTGTTGTGTATGTACGTGTGACATTTGTGTGATGTATGTGTGTGAGATGTGTGTTGTGTATGTACGTGTGACATTTGTGTAATGCATGTGTGTGAGATGTGTGTTGTGTATGTATGTGTGACATTTGTGTGATGTATGTGTGTGAGATGTGTGTTGTGTATGTATGTGTGACATTTGTGTGATGTATGTGTGTGAGATGTGTGTTGTGTATGTACGTGTGACATTTGTGTAATGCATGTGTGTGAGATGTGTGTTGTGTATGTACGTGTGACATTTGTGTAATGCATGTGTGTGAGATGTGTGTTGTGTATGTACGTGTGACATTTGTGTGATGTATGTGTGTGAGATGTGTGTTGTGTATGTACGTGTGACATTTGTGTAATGCATGTGTGTGAGATGTGTGTTGTGTATGTACGTGTGACATTTGTGTGATGTATGTGTGTGAGATGTGTGTTGTGTATGTACGTGTGACATTTGTGTGATGTATGTGTGTGAGATGTGTGTTGTGTATGTACGTGTGACATTTGTGTGATGTATGTGTGTGAGATGTGTGTTGTGTATGTACGTGTGACATTTGTGTAATGCATGTGTGTGAGATGTGTGTTGTGTATGTACGTGTGACATTTGTGTGATGTATGTGTGTGAGATGTGTGTTGTGTATGTACGTGTGACATTTGTGTGATGTATGTGTGTGAGATGTGTGTTGTGTATGTACGTGTGTGACATTTGTGTGATGTATGTGTGTGGTGTTTGTGCGTGTAAGATGTGTGTATGTGTTAGTATACAATAACTTTTATGAAGTGAAACAGTGTGTGCTCACAACATACTGAACAAAACAAAGGATTACTATTTATGTATACCATCTCGCAGTGTAGTTTTTGCCATTACCTCGCCTGTCAGTATTTCACTGTCACAGCAATGGTAATAAATTGCTCAGCATTTGTCTGCGATTGATGTACCGGATAGTGATACTTTTCATAGAAAAGTTGCTACATTGTACCCGCGTGTATCGCATGTTATACCAACTGACATCAGCAGAGGGCGCTAGATGCTAGCTCCCCATAACTGCAGCCTGAAGGGGAAGGACGCGCCCCCCGCAGGTCCACCACTCAAAAGGAGAGGGAGGTGTCAGCTAAGACAACCAACCCTGGCCACGGGCCACTACACTACTTAAACATGAATTACATCACAGCCGTATGGAGCCCGGCTAATACATCCCAAGTAGCAAGAAGAACTAGCTTGTGATCTGGCAGAGCTCTGCAGGATATGTAGAAGCCTGAGAAGGACCATTACAGATCAGCAGCAGAAAAAAAGCTCTTATACAGAGACCCCAGGCGGGAGATATTGCAGGGCTCTCTCCAGGGACTGAATGGACAGATGTAAGGATCCAGCAACTTTGCCTGACAGCATCACCCTCAAGGGCTCCTGAAATAGCTGCAGTTCAGGCTGTGTGTGACTTGTTTCTTCACAACTGCTCTTATATAAATAGAGATCTGCCTTTACCCTGCACCTTCCTAAATACCCCTTCTTTATTCTGGGAGCATTCGAGTTTCTGGTTACCATGGTGATCGAGCTGAAAGTGAATAATATTTAAAAGGGGGAGGTTGGACCCAGAAGGCAGACAAGCTGGTGCCATCAGGAGTGTGTGCTGGGGCTGCTGACGGATCAGCACAACTTCTCAACTTCTATTTGATTGCAATGAGAGGGAGGGGATCCTAAACATTACTGGGTATCTGAGAACCCCCCTTCTCCCCTTCTGATGCATTATTTATGATCTTTGGCAAAAGAGGAGAACTCTACTATTAATTTGTGCGGCTATTTGCAGCATGGATCATTCCCAGTGCCTTGTGACTATTTATGCCCTGATGGTATTTCTGGGACTTAGAATAGAGCAAGGAGTTTGTCAGCATTATCTGCACATCAGACCAGCTCCCAGTGAAAACCTACCACTTGTGGACCTTATTGAACATCCGGACCCTATATTTGATCCCAAGGAAAAGGATCTCAATGAGACCCTGCTCAGGACTCTTATGGGTGGCCACTTTGACCCCAACTTTATGGCCATCAACCTGCCAGAGGACAGACTGGGAGTAGAGGATCTTGGGGAGCTGGACCTCCTCCTCAGACAGAAGCCTTCAGGGGCAATGCCAGCAGAAATCAAAGGACTAGAGTTTTATGATGGTCTGCAGGGCAAGAAGCACAAACTGAGCAAGAAACTCAGACGGAAGCTGCAGATGTGGCTTTGGTCACAGACTTTCTGCCCTGTCCTATACACGTGGAACGATCTAGGGACCAGGTTTTGGCCACGTTATGTTAAAGTTGGAAGCTGCTACGGCAAGAGATCTTGCTCTGTACCAGAGGGCATGGTGTGCAAAGCTGCCAAGTCCATGCATCTGACTATACTGAGGTGGAGATGCCAGAGAAGGTCTTTACAAAAGTGCACATGGATACCCATTCAATACCCCATCATATCTGAGTGCAAATGCTCATGTTAGGACTTTGATGAACTTCTGCAAAAGACATAGCTTTTTGGTTAATGTTGTATGCACTGTAATATGTAGGAATGTATATGTGTGTATATATGGTACAAGTCTAAATTACTATTAAAAGGTCAGTATTATTCTTTTAAATAACCAGTGTCTACTGTATTTTCAAGACTATTAATCTGGTTGTGATTTTATTATTATTATTATTATTTGGCTAATGTATCTGTATTTATATCCTGAAAAGCACTTCGCGTTGCGAAGCATTTTTTTTTTAAAAAAAATGTTAAAAATATCTTAATATAGAAGTTTTTTTTCCCCATTATTTGGGAAATTACAGTTTGATGGACCTCAGAAAAAAAGAAGATATTGTTTTCCATTTATTGTAAATACAGAGAACACATTTTTTTTTGAAAGACGAAAAAAAGACTAATCTTGTAAATGAAAAAAAAACTATCTATTTATTCTTTTATTGTAGTAATAAGAAAACAGTGCAGAATTAAAGTAAAAACCACTAAAATCTGAAACTGGTGCAGGTCTATTATATTTTAGCTGCTTTTTTTGGGGGGGGTAGTTTGTGCTTTTTAATTGTAACTGATCTAACACTTTTTATTGCTCTGAACTAATGTGTGCTTGTTAGATATTTGAATATTAACCATTTGAAGGGCAGAAAAGTTTGCTAACCAATACCTTGCAGCCCAGTCCAGCATCCACCAAGGGGTTAATCTGTTTTAGGACCCTTTACTAAATTTCACTGCAAGATGAGTGGTCAGTGATGTCTTTAACATTGTACAAAGTTGACATTTCATTCTGAGCCGAACACGTGTCTTTCACACCTACCATTGTGGTAAGACACTGTTGAAACTTGACCCTTAGCCACTGATTTGATCCTATTGCACTCCCCCCCCCCTCCTCTTGACAAAATCACACACCATGAACCAACTAGAGGTGTTTAAACATAAAAAAATAAGAAAAATAAATCCACTAGACTTTTAAAGATAAGACACATCCACAACCTAGCATGTACTTGAGGGTCACATCAAAGATAGTTTCATGGTATGTTTTATCTTATCTTGATTTGTATTTATTGACATAAGAGTCAACGACACTAGGAGTTGTCACCTCATCTCAAGCTTGTGTAAAGTCAACAACACCTTCAAAAGTAAGGATGAAGTGATATATTGTGGGGGGGGGGGGGGCATCGGTGGAGACACCTTTTTAATGATCAATCATAATTAATTATGGCTTCTTGTAGATGCTATGTATAGTGGTTTCTAAGTTTAGCCTAATGATCAAAATGATCTGATGACTTTTTTTGTCGCACTGGTGAATCTAAATATAAAATCTAAGAATAAAATTAGCACCCATGTACAATAATCTTGTTAAAATTATAGTAGGAAGTACAAAAATCTTACTGTCAGATGTACCTAGGGTCTTTAATGCTTTGGCAGCCACTGGGTTAAATTATTTTGCTACACTTAGCGCAATCAGAAAAGGAGCAAATGAAGGTGCCAGGAGTTGAATGGAATGGGTTAATCCTGCTACATATTTCACAAGGTGTTTTTGACGCTGGCTTATGTTGGCTGCAATAACATAACCACCAACCACCACGTGGGAGTTTATCCTACTTGAGGTGATCAGTTTATAACTTTTGGAAATCTAAACTATTTTGTAGATTTGGATAATTTTCACTGGTCTAATATTATTTAGTAATCTGGTTGATCACTCAGGAAAGCAGATCTATCTTGGAATACTCAGAATTGTTTTTTTCCCTTTAATGTCACATGGCTTTACTCTAATTAATTTAAAATGTGTCTAAAAGTGGTTTCTGCAGTATAACATTCTGCTCTTTTAACCTTTGCATAGACTAATATAATATCTACCCTTAACAGCTGGGGAAGGGTTAATAAGATATGTCGATACAATGTTTTATTATTATAGAGGAGTATCTGAATGTATTCTCTCTAAAAGAAAAAAAAAGTTTATCCAGTCTGAGAGTTAATTGTAAAAGGATTAAAAGTTTAAATGCCTTTCATTTTATAATTTTTTTTTTTTTCATTTAATCTTGTATGGCGCCTGGATAAAATGCTCAAAATTTAAAATATTCCTAATGTGACTCCAGGCAAGCAAACATACCCCCTAATTTATTTCTAGAATAAAGGCTATATTCAGGTATTTAGATGTACGAACTAGCATCACTATGTATATTTGTTAGGTTCTGACAAATGCCCAAATAGCATTAAAATCAACCATTCATCACATATGAATTTATGCAAAAACCTACTGTGTTTGTGGCCAAGATTTTTTTTTTTACACACAGGGATTTTACTTGAAAAAAAAAAAAAAAGTTTATTAAAAAAAAAAAAAAGCTTAAAGTAAAGAAGTTTTCTTTACTGGTAAACACAACCCTTATATGAACAGAAGTATTTGCAACTGGGATTGTCGCCAAACGACTAAATATCAACAAATGTTGCCCAAGGGTATACTCTGTGACACTCTCTCCCCCTGTTGACATATAATATTAAGGCAAGTAGCCCCCTGTCTAAAACAGAAGCTTCACATAAGAATATGCACAGTGTCCGCCTGTGTCACCTTAGGTTTGATGCTGAAAAGCAGTCATTTAACCCTTCAGCTGCCACAAAGGACTGCAATGCATCCTGTAGCGTTGTGGTTCATCTTTTTGACAACTAATGGGTTAAGATCTTAAGACATTACTGTCTTTAGTAACAGCAGCAGAAGAGAAAGTAACATTGTATAGTAACAAATGACCTGGCCATGCTAATAAGAAGAAATTAGAAACGTATTGCATATTATATATGGGTCTCTAATTAAAGGGACATGAAAGTCAAAATTCAACTTTCATGTTTCAGACAGAGCATACAATTTTACTTTTCTATTTATTTCAAATATCTATTTCTATTTATTTCAAATATCCAATTTAATTGGTTCTCTTGGTATCCTTTGTTAAAAAGCATATATAGGTAGGCTCAGGAGCAGCAATGCACTACTGGCATCTAGCTGTTGATTGGTACCTACACACATTTGCTTGTTGTCAGTGGCTCACCAAATGTGTTCAGCTAGCTCCCAGTAGTGAACGTCTGCGGCTGCTCTGGAGCTGATTTTAACTATGTGTTTAACCTCCTTGCACAGATTAAATACATTTATATACAAACAACAACAACAACCATACAATAATAAAATATTGCAACATTCTCTAAAGCTATCTCTTTGTACATCTTTATGTCAATTAATGCCCCTTTAAGTAAATTCCAGGGAGTGTGCTCCCCCCCCCTCAAAAAAGGGCATTAATTTGTACATTTCAAGTCTATCTTTTTTTTTTTGCAGTTAGATTGCTTCAATATGATTAGCATACTTACATACGTTTAATTGCTAAAGTATAATAATAATAATAATAATAAAATTCAATACATAGATACACAGTTCGCTTTGAATGTTGGAGATTTGTATAAATACTATTGTTCTACTACAAGGGATTCAGTTAATATTCCGAATGATTCTTTGCATTTGTAAAATGCTGGCAATTACCTAGAATGCTAATTTAGTGTGTGGTGTATTGTCAGAAATGAGAAATGACTGATTTACTCTATATCAGGGGTATGCTGATTGTGATCAGCTGAAAGATGTTAAGTTGCTGACCAGTAGGTCAGAAAAGTGTTGTACAATTGCTGCTTCTTTGCAACCAAGAGTAAAAAAATATGTTATTAAAGGGATATAAAGTCCAACATTGCTATTTAACTTTTAAATAGAAACATTTTTGCAATATACTTCCATTACTTCTAGTAAAGGTTATTGCTTTTTATCAGTGGCATACATACATATGCTGGGAGTACCCTATGCACCAGCATTCAAAATCAACACATTCTCAGACAGTCAGGAGTGGCTTGTATGGCACAAATTAAAGGACCATTAAATACACAATAACTGCATAATAAACAAGTGCAAAATAAAAAGACAATGAATAGCAGTTATTCTGAATTTTAAATGAGCAGTAGATTTTTTTTTCTGACAAAGATCAAAATGTATTTTAATTTTCCAGCCTCCAGTATCATGTGACAGCCATCAGCCAATCACAGACTCATATGTTTACACTGTGAACTCTTGCACATGCTCTGTAGTAGCTGGTGCCTCATAAAGTGTGCATATAAAACAAAACTGTGCACAATTTGATAATGGAAATAAAGTGGAAAGGCTTATTAGCAGTTTTCTTTGTTCTCTTGGTATCGTTTGTTGAAACACAGGAATGTATGCTTAGTAGCTGGCCCATTTCTGGAGCACTTATATGGCAGTAGTTTTGCAAGAATGAATTCCATATGCAAGAGCACTAGAGGGCAGCACTATTTCCTGCCACGTAGCGCTCCAGATGCCTACCTAGGTATCTCTTCAACACAGAATATCATGGGAACAAAGCAAATTTGATAATAGAAGTAAATTGGAAACTTTATTAAAATGGTCTGTTCTGTCTCAATCACAAAGAACATTTTTGGGTTTTGTATCCCTTTAAAAGTAGGTGCTTTACCTAAATCATGAAAATTGTATTTTGACTTTAGTTTCACAGGCACAATACACACCACTGCCAGGGTTAGGCATGGTGTTTGAATCCTGCTCCTCTGGTCACACATAGCATATGTGCATATCCTGCTGAAACAGTAATAAGCAGGAATGAAGCTTAGAAGTCGGCCCAATTTTTGTTCAGCACCCTGGGTAGTGCTTGCTGATTGGTGGCTACATTTAGCCACCAATCAGCAAGCGCTACACAGGTGCTGAACTGTACCAAAGATGGGCCGACTTGTAAGCTTATATTCCTGCTTTTTCAAATAAAGATACCAAGTGAACGAAAAAAAACTGATAATAGGGGTAAATTAGAAAGTTGCTTAAAATTGCCTGCTGTTTCTGAATCATAAAATAATAATTTGGGTTCAGTATCCCTTTAAGGTAGAATAAAACAAATATTTTGCATGAATAATTACTGGTTGAGTTCTTAAAATGTTCATGTGTAAGTTTCGATCCCAGTAACAAACCACAAGAGAAGATTTTATCTTGCCAAAGTACTCACACAACTTTTATAAACTGTATAGTTTTATAGTTGATCATTTATATAGACGCTTATCACACTACAAAATATAGACGCAAGCAGAGATAATAGATGAGTATAAAGTAAAGGGCTTATAAATGCCACTTCCTATAAGTGCTACAAACACATCTTGCATTATCCATACTACTGCTGATGCACATGTTGGTTTATGTATGGTATAATCTGTGTGATTTATTAACTGGCCTTCAGCCATCTGTCATGTTGCTAATTATAGGAGATGGAGACTTCTGATCTAAAACATCTTCAGGCTCCAACACTATGGTATCATGCAAGATTTGCTCACCAGTTCACAAGGGTTTTATTGGAAAGATAGGTCGGTCAGTATTTAATAACTTCCGAGTTAATAGTGATTCACATTTCCTCACTACATTGCTCAACGAATATGTCACCAAATCTAGAAGACATATGTTAATACCAACGAATGGTCGTTCAAAAACCACAACCTACTAAAACATTCTGTCCATATGTATAATATTTTAATTTAGCTCCTTTCTTTTGATAAGCATCAGAGGGGTTCCAGCAGTATAGGAACATCTGGTGCTTTACACTTCAAGAACAACCATCTCTGTCATTAACAGCCACAGATCATTGAAGAAGGCAACGTCTACAAACCTCAACTACCCTAAAGTAATGATGTATTAATTTGCTATTTGTTTTGATGTTAATCATCAGACTCTCACAAGTGAGCTATTAAAGGGACAGTCAACACCAGAATTTTTGTTGTTTAAAAAGATAGATAATCCCTTTATTATCCATTCCCCAGTTTTGCATACCCAACACAGTTATATTAATATACGTTTTACCTCTGTAATTACCTTGTATCTAAGCCTCTGCAAACTGCCCCCTTATTTCAGTTCTTTTGACAGACTTGCATTTTAGCCAATCAGTGCTGACTCCTAGCTAACTTCACGTGCATGAGCTCAATTTTATCTATATGAAACACATGAACTAACACCCTCTAGTGGTGAGAAACTGTCAAAATGCATTCAGATTAGAGGCTGCCTTCAAGGTCTAAGAAATTAGCATATGAGCCTACCTAGGTTTAGCTTTCAACTAAGAATACCAAGAGAACAAAGCAAAATTGGTGATAAAAGTACATTGGAAAGTTGTTTAAAATTACATGCTTTAATTGAATCATGAGTTTTTTTGGACTTGACTTGACTCGTGCAATGCCGCCCCCTACCATCACACAACCTATTGCGTGAGAGTAGGGCTTGTCAATCACCCCTGTCAAATTCATCCAGGGTGATTTTTTTTCTGCCAACTCCAGTCTTCAAACGATTGGGGAATTCGCCTCATCATAAATCTTGTCCATAGTCTAAATACAAATACGCATTCTATGTTAAAGGGACATAAGGCCAAAATAAATAAATAAAAATAAGGTGTTATTGAATGAGCAAACGACAAGAGGCATATGTGCTTGTTCACCAATCATCAACTAGTTCCCAGTAGTGCAATGCTGCTCATGAATCTACTTAGTTATGCTTTTCAACAAAGGATTTCAATAGCATGAAGTAAACTGAGAAGTCTCTTAAAATTGATTGCTCTATCTGGACTATTTAAGTTTAACTGTGACTTTTTATGTCCCTTTAAAGGCTGATTTGTGTCATACAAGTCATTGCTGACTCTCTGAGAAGGTGGATAGTCTAAATACTGTTGCTTGGCACTCACAGGATATGTGCATATGCCACAGAAAAACAGTAATATTTCTAACCTTATTCAAAAACACCTTTCCCACACTTCCATGGTATCCTGCCCTGACCTTGCTACAGACCACTATAACAATACTCTTTCCTCTGCACTCAACACCCTTGCTCCTCCACAAATACGCAAAACCCCACGTCGTCAGCTCCAGCCCTGGCACTCTCAGCAAACACGCTATCTACAAAAATGCTCCCGTGCTGCTGAACGTGCCTGGAGGAAATCCCGCTCTGAACACGATTTCCTACACTATAAGTTCATTCTTTATTCTTACTCCTCTGCCCTTCACTTAGCCAAGCAAAACTACTTCTCTTCTCTCATATCTTCTCACTCCTCAAACCCTAAACGTCTCTTCTCCACTTTCAACACTCTCCTCTATCCACCTGCACCACCCCCCTCATCTGACTTTAGTGCTCAAGACTTGGCAGATTACTTTTTCAACAAAACACTTACCATCAGAAGCAACATCCCACCACAAGACTGCAACCTTTCAACTGCACCCCCGGTCACCCCCTCCAACACTCTCAGTACCTTCCCCCCAACCACTGAGAATGAAGTGAGTTCCCTAATATCTTCCTCACACCTCACTACATGCCCCCTTGACCCTATCCCTTCACATCTAATACCCTCTCTGTCCTCTACCCTCACCCCAGCTCTTACTCACATATTCAACCAATCCCTTACTACTGGTTCATTTCCATCATCATTCAAACATGCAAAGGTCACCCCCATCCTCAAAAAAAACTCCCTCGACCCCAATTCTCCTGCAAACTACCGCCCCATATCACTACTTCCGCTAGCTTCTAAAGTCCTAGAAAAACTAGTTTTCGATCGCCTAACACACTTCCTATCCTCCAACTCACTGCTTGACCCCCTGCAATCTGGCTTCCGTCCCCAACACTCAACTGAGACTGCCCTCACCAAGGTTACGAACGATCTTCTTTCTGCTAAAAACAATGGCCACTATTCTATACTTATCTTACTTGACCTGTCTGCTGCCTTTGACACTGTTGACCATCCACTCCTCTTACGGACTCTCAGCTCCCTTGGACTCTGTGACATTGCCCTCTCCTGGATCCACTCTTATCTCTCTAATAGATCCTTTTCTGTCTCATTTGCTGGTGACTCATCCTCTCCACTGCCTCTGTCTGTTGGAGTACCTCAAGGCTCTGTTCTAGGCCCTCTACTTTTCTCTATTTATACTTCCTCGCTGGGTCAACTTATTAGTAGCTATGGCTTCAACTATCACCTCTATGCTGATGATACTCAGATCTACCTATCCACTCCTGCACTCTCTCCGTCTGTCCTTTCCCACATCAGCAGCTGCTTATCTGGCATTTCTTCCTGGATGGCCTCTCACCACCTAAAAATCAACATGTCCAAGACTGAGCTTCTTCTAATCCCCCCAACTAATTCTACTCCAGTTTCTAACTTTACTATCACTGTCGGTGACACCACTATCTCCCCATCACCCCAAGTCAGCTGCCTTGGAGTTACACTCGACTCCAATCTGTCCTTCATACCCCACATCCAATCGCTCTCTTCATCCTGTCGCAACCACCTACGCAATATCTCCAAAATCCGTCCTTTTCTGAGCGCTGATACTACTAAACAGCTAATCCATTCCCTAGTAATTTCCCGGCTTGACTACTGTAACAACCTACTAACTGGCCTTCCTCTCTCCCGCCTCTCCCCCCTTCAATCCATCCTAAATGCCTCTGCTAGGCTAATCCACCTCTCCCGACGCTCTGTATCTGCCACACCCCTCTGTGAGTCCCTTCACTGGCTCCCCATTCACAGCAGAATTAAATTCAAAATTCTCACTTTGACCTACAAAGCCCTTACCAATGCAGCCCCCCCATACCTGTCCTCACTCATCAACAAATATACTCCAGCCCGTCCCCTAAGATCCAACAACGATCTACTCCTTGCCTCTTCTACCATCACCTCCTCTCATGCTAGACTACAGGACTTCTCTCGTGCGGCACCAACCCTCTGGAACGCACTTCCTCGTGCTGTCAGACTTTCCCCCAACCTCTCCTCCTTTAAACGCTCCCTAAAGACCTTCTTGTTCAGGGAAGCCTATAACCAAATCAGTAACTAATGAATTCCACTTGCCTAATAGTTGCCCTCATCTAACTTCACACTAACATCACTCCCACCTTTGCAGTCCCCACCTCCTGTTTCTCACCCTCCTACCCATTTAGATTGTAAGTTCCCACGGGAACAGGGCTCCCAATTCCTCCTGTATTTGTTTGTTAAATTTTGTCTGGTGTCTCATATTGTACTGTCCTTTTATCTTTGTTACCTATGAACAGCGCTGCGGAATCTGTTGGCGCTTTATAAATAAAGAATAATAATAATAATAATAATAATAATACCTTTTACTAGAAGAATTCTTGCTAAAGGAAGTATATTGCAAAAATGCTTGTATATTCTTAATTAAAATGCACACATGCACATTTCTTTTTTGACCTTTCTACCCCTTTAACTATAACCCTTTGCTTAGTGCTATTTTATTTAAACAATTTAAACAACAGAATGCTTAATAGCTCTTTAAGATATTCAAATGTTACAAACCTAAAGGGAAAACCATTGTAACTATTTATGTCAAATCTTTGGACATTGATGTTATAAGAGTAGTGTACACCTGAAGTATGCATAGATGACATTAATATCAGATCAAAATTACTTACTACAGTTAATTTGTTTTCATTGCCAGATCAAAATAACATTTATTTAAAATTTGCCAGTTTGTTCAACTAGGAGTTTAGTATATTTGAGACTTACAGTTTTGGGCCTGGCCTATCTAGATTAAACCAGATGCCTTACTGTACATGTTGGATTAAAACTCAGTTTAGTTGGTATATATAGTCTGTAAAAGTGAATTTATTAACCCAGAAAGAGCCTACACGCACACAGATAATTTGTTTGTCAATAGCATAAACATTCGTCTATGATAGACCAATAGTCTACTTCTTTATGTGACGTCATTACGCAACAGAATATTGCCAAAATAATTGTCTAAATAGAACAAATTCTTGCAGCTAAACTCAATTGCAAAAGTTCATTCACCCTTAAAGCAGGTTGTATTGTTTATTTTTTTAACTGTTACAGCTTATGATGAAATGCCCTAAACTAAGAGATTGAGCGATTCATGTTAAATAAATGTGTTGTGAAAGTCCTCTACACAGTGAACTGAGTCTTTTATAGCCAAACAATATACTGTACTACTGTATGTGATGTCATTAAAATATAAAACTACTAAACTTCTTTAAAACATAAGATAGCTCAGGGGAAAGAATCTCTCATTCATTTGGTGAAATTCACAGGTTCAGGACACACTCCAGTTACTAAATATGTTTTATTTTTTCATATTTAATAATCATGAAGCTATCTGGGATAGAGAATCTCACAGTGGAAAATGAAGTCAACAGGGGAGCACCTGGCACTAAAATAAAGTCTTAGTTTGCAGCAAATACAAATTTAACTGAAACACATTCACTACAATTTAACTTGCATTTGGTTCCAGTTTACTACACATTACTTTTTAGATAGTTATCTAATTGCGTAATATAGAGAGTGAAAATGTCCATGTAGAGAGAGAGGCTAGAAGAGATACTATGTATCAAAATGAACATACTAATAGGTACGTGCTGGACTGCGATAACACCACTCCTACCTTTTTACACGTAACATGCAACCCAGGATCATACTGAGCGTAGTTTACAAATCAACAATATCCCATAAAGTTCACAATTGGGGGCAACTTATGCAGGGCATACACACCGCTCCTTACTCTTTTCATATACTTGTCGATAATTAAATCAACTCACCCCTTTAGCGGAAGCAGACGAGGCAAACAAGTTCATCTCCTTAGAGCCTAATAGGATCCTCTGCCAGAGTCAGGTACACATCCACTCCCAAGGTTGATGACGTCAGAAGCCAAAAGGAAATTCACGCTCCATATAGTTGTACTTACTAGCCAACTGTTGAATAAAATAGAAAGCCCATAGATCCAAATGCGAAAACACTTTCAAGGTAGCAGTCCCTGTATTCCATATATAAATATTGAAAACATAGAACTTGAAGAAAGTGTATTAAGCATAAAAGCGCAAAAATGTATTAATTGTAATCCATTTAAAGCTGATAGCGAAAAGGGTCAAATAGAATATAAAAAGTCAGACCAGTTTCGGTCTTCCGACCGTACTCATAGACTTGTCTATCAGCTTTTAATGGATTACAATTAATACATTTTTGCGCTTTTATGCTTAATACACTTTTTTTTCAAGTTCTCTTTTTTCAATAGTTATCTAAGTGTATTGTGGATTTTGAACAAACTTCACCTGAATAGTCCATAGATAAAGTTTTATTGGAACACAGCCACCCTCATTTATGCATTATCTATGGCTTATTTTTTGCAATAAATGACTGAGCTTAATAGTTGCAACAGAGACAGTATGTGGTACTCATCTTTTTTACACTGCTGTTTCGCACACTACAATATGTTGACACAATACTCCCAACATGAAAGGAAAACAACGGTCAGAAAAAAATTGAAAATGTAATCTCATTACAGCAGAAATTATTCACAAAAATAGCAATGGAAAATGAGGCTGCAACTAAAGAAAGTTTCTCAAAAAGTTTATCAAAAGTTTTTAACTTCATTAATAAAAAAATCTGGAAATGTGTTTTCTCTCTTGTTATAGAAGTCCTTAAATTATATCCTTGATTTTATTTCTTGGTCTGCATTGCCTGAAGTATATATTATCTGACCCTTTACAGAAAAAATTGTCAACATCTTTTGCATAAAGTACTATCGGAAATGTTCCCTGATACCATACATAAGATGTCATAAAATAAATTAGGTTATAAATATTTTATATATCATCCAAAAGACTCAATAGTTATTTTTTTGAATCCAATTACTTTTGAGGTACTACTAGTAGAAGTTTTTGCCACCCAGCTGGTCCTATTGCAATAGGATAGGGATGACCACAACAATGTAAATATAATATAATAAATACGCTAAATTACAATATTTTTATTTTAAATTTGGGAGAAATGTAAACATAATAGAATGGTCTCTTTTTTCAGATCTATGTGTTTATATACAGTATATATATATATATATATATATATATATATATATAACCTTCTTCTCCACCCAGTTTCAGAAATTAAGATATTTTATTTCTCCCTATTTCCCAATTTCCTTCAAGAAGCACAAAATAATCTAATCTGACAAAAGAAAAGATCATTTTGTCTGTTATTTTTCAACTGCTGATTCTTAGTGGGAAACATATGTGTACAATAGTAAATCTTGGTGTTTTGGAAAAGTAAATGAATATCAAATGTATAAATCTAAAGCTTTTATATGTACAGTTTTTGGGGGGGAAGAACACTATGATGTCCTTATTTGGCATTTTCTCTATTGGTGTTTTTAATAACATGCAATGTTTTTGGCATTCTGGGCTGCATTTTACTGTCATATCAGCAGGTGTCCACAAATGAACAATCTTATTAAAAAAATTAGAGAAGAAAAACTGACCCTGTGACAGTAAAAGGCTAAAAAAAAGAGGGACATGGATCTTAAAAAAAAACCCCAAGACCATAAAGGGATATTGTACACTAGATTTTTCTTTGCGTAAACGTTTTGTAGATAATCCATTTATATAGCTCATCTGGGAGTATTTTTGGAAAAATCTATAGTTTTGCTTATTTTAATATATAACATTGTGCTGATATTCAGACTCCTAACCAAGTCTTAAAGTTTTAGATGTATACATGCTGTCTCCTGTTTGTCTAATGGGTCTTTTCAAATGCAGGGGGAGAGGGGGAGTGTCTGCTTTCATGATTTCGCAGCCCATTTCAGTGGGTGTCCCAGCCTAAACTCATCAACATTTCTTAATTTGGAGCTTTTAAGTAAGTTTTTAAAAGGTTTTATACTGGATTTTATATCAGTATCTGCGCGTATTCTTATTTATAGTAATGTCTATTACATGATATGAAAATTGATGTAAACTTTCACTTTAAAAGCAGTGAATAAATCTTGTCTACTAATAACTAGAACTTTTATAAATGTGAGTTAAAGGGACATGAAACCCAAATTTTTTCTTTCATGATCAGATAGTGAATACAATTTTAAACAACATTCCAATTTACTTCTATTACCTAATTTTCTTCATTCTTTATGTCCCTTTAAATATATCCTCTTGGGATTCTATTATGGTAACATGAGTGGAATCAAGATTGTTAAAGGCAACTGAATATGAACAGTATATATATATATATATATATATATTTATATACATATATATATATATATATATATATATATATATATATATATATATATATATATATATATAAATATATATATAAATATATATATATAGAGAGAGAGAAAGACTGTGTAGTAAACCAGGCACTTTTGCTTTTCAATGAATAGATTCTATATTACACTTTTTGCCAACAGATCCTTGAGGTTATTGCCCCTTCTAAAACCCACTAGAAGGGGCAATAACCTCAAGGATCTGTTGGTAAAAAGTGACCCTATAGGGAGCTATGTTCATAAGTCTTGGGATACTAAAGTTGGATGCTATAGGTCGGATGGATATGTCACATGTAATAGTCTTATTTTAGGGGAATCCTTTGGACACCCACAAACTGGGAAGATGATGTACTTAAAACATAGATTAACTTGTTCATCTGAGATGGTGGTGTACATTATTAAATGCCCATGTGGGTTAATGTATGTTGGCAAAATGGAGCGCCCTCTAAAGGACAGGATTGCAAATCCTAACTCCACAATCAGACAGGCTTTAAAAAACAGGAAAAGTGACCACCCGGTTGCTCTACATTTTTTTGAAGCAAACTATGGTGTAGTAGACCTGAGGTGCATGCCTATAGATCAGATTAAGCGCCATCCAAGAGGGGGTGACTCTAAATAGCAATTTCTCTGCAGGGAGGTGGAATGGATCTATCGCCTGCAAACAATGCCCCCTTGGGGGTTAAATAAACAAGTAAAATGTCATGTTTTCTTTCTGAAAGATAGAGATTCACTTCTGTATTATAGCTCTGATAGATTATAGAGAGTATTCTGCAATTATACCTATGAATATTTTATTATATAAATGGAGATGTTAATAACATTGCCGATACTAGCTCAACTACATTAAAATTTATATTGTATTTATGATTTGTATTCCGTAAGTGTCTTTCATTTTCGGATCTGGTTCTGCATACATATTGATATTTGTAGATGGTTTTTTATTTGATTTTTTTAGTAAAATTAAGAACGTTTTTTATCTGCAAATAGTGATCCCTTTTTACTTTCTGCTTGCTGTTAGATTGTCATGGCGATGGTTTTCGCTGTTAGCCTTTTTTGATTGGTTTATTTTTGAGCCGGTAGCTTTAAATCCTGAGGTTAATGTAGGGGAAGTATGTGATAGCCGGACCCGGATCAGGTATGACGTCACTTCTGGTTTTACGATGTGCTCTGTAGTGTGATGTGTGATATTGTGAAGATGTATGTAGATTAGTTTTTGATTATTTATATGTTGTTTTGACAGATATTTACCCTTGATAAAGGTCCAATGTGAGGACCAAAATGTTGGGAACACCGGATTGTACCGGATAATAAAGAATGTATTCATTAAAAAGCAAGAGGGCCTGGTTTACTACACAGTCTTTCTATTTTCATGGACTGAGCACCTGCGAATTGGCACAGCAAGAGTGTGCAGTGGTTTGAGTTGGATATATATATACTATATATATATATATATATATATATACACACCTATAATATAAATATCTCTCAAATAGTTGAGAACCCCAACTCATGCAGCTGAAACTACAAATATCTGCAAAGTTCAAGCACAGGAGAAGGGGCGCAACATATCATGTTACAGTATGGTGGTGCAAAGTTATATTCAGATAGGTGCTAGTAGTTCCATTTTTCCTGTATTATGAAATTAGTTCCACTCTTTATATTTTGAGTGCTCACCACTTTCATTTATCTATCTATCTATCTATCTATCTATCTATCTATCTATCTATCTATCTATCTATCTATCTATGAACAACGTCACATAGAATTCTAATAACGTAATATATAAGTATGTGATTGCAAGTATCATTGTTACTGCTCCATACAGAACAGTTGAGCTAATTAAGGCATTCCATGCTTTCATGTTTTCTGGGTCAGTGCAAGGAAATTAGCCTTGGCAGTAACTGCGTATTCAGACATAGTGTCTTCCTCATTCCAAACATTTGTTTGAATTCTTCACTTTGACACCAGTTTGCTAATTGGAAGCTGTAATTATTCTACTTGTGTTTGAGTGTCAAAACAAGAAATCCCTAACCAATTATCTATGGACACTAAATCCAACATAGAACATCAACCAAAGTCTTTCATGGTTTTTGGTGATTTCATGGGCTACATTTATTCAGCTTTTTTTTCCCTTTCACATTTTAATTAAAAGGATACCTACAAATTATTCTTTAAAGAAACAGGAAACCACAGCTTTTACCTCCTAGCTACTAAGACTTTTATTTTTCTGTTATTCTGCTATAGGTATATGCACATAGACTCTACCGACTCCTGTAAAACATTTATCTAACTACTAATCAAGCTGGCAACTGCCAGACTATATCTTTGAAATTTTAACTGTGAGCACCTCCTAGTGGTTATTTTTTTAATAGAGCCACAAAGGTATAAAAAAAAACTTTTAAAAAAGGACACTAAAAATCTTGTAATTACAAGACATTTCTGTAGTCTTGCTATAAAATAATGTCAGCCAAATCTAAACATTTTTTAAAACAAATTAACATTGTTTTTCAATAGCCAAAACTTTTGCCACTGTTTTCCTTATTTGGAGGAACCAATCATCTGGGCTTGCTTTTGCTGAAGACAATGCTAACCATATTCATTATTTTAGAATAAACTATATTGTTTTGCAGTTGTTATCTGATTAAGCCAATTAATGATATGTAGCAGGGTTAGCTTTGGGAAATCTGCAGCATGCATTTCCTATTCTGAGAATTAGAAAATCCACAATGTTTAATGCTAAATTAAACAAAAAGGGGACCCAATAAAAAATGAATGTATATTGCAAAGTTGCTTTACTACTCGTAACTAAATATTTTATATTAAAATATCAAGGAATTTACTGTGCTTTTAAGGAAATGTTATGAAATACAGAAACAACATTATGATTTGACAATTTGGAGGATCTCACACATTAAACTCAATCTCTAGTTTCAGAATAATGATATTACTATGTATCATTTTCCATTAATCTGCAATGGTTTTAGTCTGCACAACTTTCTTGAAAGACTGGTAGGCAGATAGAGTGGTACACATATGGTTCTATTTGGTGAGTCTGGCATAAAGGAATGATACATTATACACTAATTTCTTCCTCATATATTTTTTCTATCTTTGCAGGTCTTATATGGTACGTAGCCCCCTCTGCAAACAAGCTCATGTGAGGAGCACTGTGATCCACAAGAGGGCATTAGTCTGAATGTCATAGAACTCACTTGTTTAATGCTAGAGCACTTGCTTTCCATTCTAGAACTCACTAATTAAATGCTAGAACACACACATTTGATCCATACATCCTCTTTTTGATTGCTATATTTGGGCTGTAATGTATTATGCTGTAATATATTACACCCTTCACTTACAGTCAAGATGTGGAGTGTATACACTGGCATCCCGCTGCATTTTTAGAGTTGTAGGAATCAAACATGTAATATTAGATTTCTAGGAATTTAAATGTGGGTATAATTTGAATTTGTTCAACATATCTTTTAGTAATAATGATAATTAGCCGCATTGTTCATCCAACATAAATGTCCAGTGTCAACAAAAACATTTGAGATTACATTTTGCAAATAATATATAGAAATTGTCCCCTTGTTTGGAACATTGTACATGTTGTCCATATATTATTACTTCCACTAAGACACTGGTGAATATAATAAGGGCTAGATTTTAAGTGTTGCGCTAACGTTATTGCAGGCGTGTTAACTTACAAGTTGAAAGTACATGCGTTCGCTGAGCACAATCGAATTGAACGTGTGTTGGGTTAGCGCAACAGAAGATCTTGTGTAAAGGGTTAGGGATAAAAAAGTTGCACCAAACACAATATAAATACATTAAAATATACTCATATATTCACTAACTGATAAAACAATCATATAAGTATCCATAAAAGATATTTATAAGGGTTTAAAGGTATATGGTGTATGGCTGTGGATTTGACTGCAAAAAGGCTGTAATATATATATACTGTATGTGTATATATATATATATATAGAAAGAAAAAAACACAAATGCAGGCGGCTTCTCCAAATCCAATACTCGATTTTATTCCATGTTAAAATCCATGTCATACATGATCATACGAAAGTTCACAAAGGCAAAAACTTGAGAACAACTGCTAGGTATATGGTGTATGGCTGTTGATTTGACTGCAAATAGGCTGTAATATATATATACTGTATGTGTATATATATATATATATATATATATATATATGTGTGTGTGTGTGTGTGTATCTTAATAATAATTCCATAATAATATTCAGTGTTTTACTGTGTATTTATTGTAAATATTTAACATTCCAATGTTTGTCACATAAGGGAATGTTATTTTTATTGTAAATATATGTTTCTCTATATATCTGTATATTTTTTAATATTTAATATTTCAATAACACGCCTTAAGATAACTACGTTTTGATGTGTGCTAACCTGACACCGTGACATTGCCAAGCATGAAGCGTATTACACATATTTTACATTCTTGTGTTCTTCACATAGAAAAAAGATAAAAAAGTATTATTAAATATATATTGCTATATATATCTGATAATAGTAATGTAAAATATTTATCTATACCTACATATCTATAGAAATAGATATACAGGCATAGGTATATACAGATAGATAATTATTTTACATTAACATTATCGTATATATATATATATATATATATATATATATATATATATATATATATATATATATATATATATATATATATATATATATTATTTTTTTTACAGTATCTATGATCATTTTTAATAATAATGATTATTTTTTAATATTTAATATTTCAATAACACGCCTTAAGATAACTACGTTTTCATGTTTGCTAACCTGACACCGTGACACTGTCAAGCACGAAGAGTATTACACATATTTTACATTCTTGTGCTCTTCACATAGAAAAAAAGATAAAAAAAATATTATTAAATATATATTGCTATATATATATATATATATATATATATATATATATAGTAATGTAAAATATTTATCTATACCTACATATCTATAGAAATAGATGTACAGGTATAGGTATATACAGATATATATAGACATATGTATTTACAATAAAAATAACATATTCCTGTATGTGAAGAACATAGGAATGTGAAATACTAATATCTCCTGTTGGGTTAGTGCCCAAGCGATAAGTATTAGTTTTTATTTTTTCTTCGCTCTCCATTGAAGTTTATGGCATGAATGTGTTGTTGAATATTGCCTAATTAATCCTGTATGTTGCTCCTTTGTCTTCTCTGTGCAAAATTCAGTTTAAATATTGTTTAATAGAATGTTGAATTTCTTAATGGACAAAGACATGTCAACTCTTTGTTTAACCAGATGTAATGTAAGTACTTTATCAAATAATGCTGTTTGTTGGTTATTTAAACATTCTGATATATATAATTAACATTTGAGTAATGGTTAGATGAAGCTCTGCATTTGGGCACATTGTTGGGTACTTTTATTTGGGTAAGCCACAGTTTTATATACACAATTTTAATTGTTGAGTCAAAAAAAAATATATTTTAATTTATTGTCAAAATACTTTGCAGTTTCCATAAATATAATGTTGAATGTGGTCTTTGATCCAAAACACTGTTAATTTTTGTATTGATACTTAAGAGAAGTCACTTTATCCAAAGTTGCAGTTGTGTACAACTATTTAAAAATAAACAAATAATTATTGCTGTTACCCAGCATGGAGCACAGCAGTTCTTTGTAGACTCTTTCCAGTAGTAAAGCTGTTGAGCTCAGTAATTATTTTATGCCTGTAGAAGTGTTGGATGGGAGATTTGAATTTAAGAACAAGGACATTTGGTGACTTCATCTCAGCCTGGAATTTCCAGTAAATCAAAACAGAGAGGTCTGTCAACTAGGGGGAACCAAACTCAGCACTTGGAAAGACCTGGAGATGTTATGCCGTCAGGGCTTCTTGTTTTGCAATTAAGGAATTTATTCCAACAAGTTTGTAAAATTAGTCAAGCAAAGAAAATTCTAACAAAAATGTAATTTGTCTTGGTGTGTAAGTTGATTGTAAATTTTTACACAGCTGAAAAGACCAATAAAAAATAAATAAAAAATTGAGAGAATCTAAAGGGGTTTCTTTCTTTTTCTTTCTCACATGCATCTTCTCCAATTTCAATGCTTCATATTTATTAGATTTTTTTGAAAATTAATATGTATGTAAAAAAGAGTTTTCTTTTTTAAGGAATCTGCTTTATGACCCCAATTTGGAATAGGACTTATAGGTTGACTCAAGGGGGGGCGGGTGGGCTGGGTTAAAAATGGTTTGTATCAACTAGAAGTAGGAAAAGGCAGATGAGAGCTAATAATAATTAGAGCAAGCTGAGGATTTCAGTGGTGCCCATCAGTGATTTCTGGCTGCATTTCATAATTATCGGTCAACTAGCTGGTCAGGAGCAAGAGGATGGGAATAGTGAGTGCCTGGTATGGGTTTGTAATGGCTGATTTGGGCATTGCATCTTCTAGTTCCAGGGCTAATGGACTCCATATATGTTTTTCATGTGGTGGATTTCTAGGCTCCTTATCAACTAGGTTGCAGGTTTAAATTGGAACAGGTAAGAGTTCTGCTGAAGGCAGGAAAATAAGAACTGGTAGTGGGATTAGTTTGGTGGTTCCTTCCAGTAACTTTATGCTATGGCTTCCGAAAGTCAGAACCTGGGACACAGATCACTATGTCCTTTTTCCAAAGCAAAAAATAATGGTAATCTAGGTTTGCCCTTTGGACTCTGAGTTGGAAGCAGATCCTTGGGAATCTTTTCACCTAGTGAATGAGTAAAGCTGTAAGATCAAGGAAAGGTATTTTATTATGTCAGACATGCGGCAGTCCCTGCTTTGTGGGTGCGTGAACTACATGCTGGTTGTCTTTTTAGACTAGTTGATGTAAGGAGTCAATAGTTTAGATACACATTTAGAGCTGATTTGAGCAGGCCAAAGGATGGATTTTCTGTGCAGAGTGGTCTCAAGTTGTGGGGAGATCTGCTGGTAGAGCAATAGAGAGAGTTGTGTTTCTTATCATTTTGCAAGTTGTGAAGGTTAAAGAACAAACAAAGGGATATAGGACAGAAATGAAAGAAAGTGCATAGTGACATGGTTGGGTATTGTCATCACCCTACATTCCAACAAGAGTATGTGCAAGCTTTGTGTGATGATAATATATATTTTACTCTCTTTTCTCATAGATCTCACAGTTTTTGTTGAAAAAGGAGACCTTACTGGGGCACATCGCTAACCCATAGTTTTCATAAGAGTGAATACCAGAGAGCAGTGAGCTAGTTCTAGGAATGGGGATGGTGGATAGCTAGAGAAGCAAGGCATAAGACCAGTAGAAAATCCAACCTCTACTGTTGGATCTACAAGTGTTTGATGTTTTTACCATATATGGAATTTAATAAAATTAACTTGAATTTGCAAAAAATACCCAAATATGGGAGAATGCAAAAAAGTGTAATTTGCTATAGCATATGTAGTAAATAACAGCATGGAATACATTTTTTTCTAAATAATTCAGACATTTTATCTTTCCACCAAAATCGTGGATTCTATACCAATATCAGTCAATAAAAATTACTTATGGAAAATTATAAAAATATGTTTTTGTTGCTTTGCAAAATCTTGCAAATTCTGCAGAAAAGAGCAGAAATAATATATATACAACCATACAACTATTTGCTACATTTTAAAGGGACACTGTACCCAAAAATTTTCTTCAGATTGAGCATGAAATTTTAAGCAACTTTCTAATTTACTCCTATTATCAAATTTTCTTCATTCTCTTGGTATCTTTATTTGAAATGCAAGAATGTAAGTTTAGATGCCGGCCCATTTTTGGTGAACAACTTGGGTTGTCCTTGCTGATTTGTGGATAAATTCATCCACCAATAAAAAAGTGCTGTCCAGAGTACTGAAACCAAAAAAAAGCTTAGATGCCTTTTTTTTTTCAAATAATGATAGCAAGAGAACGAAGAAAAATTGATAATAGGAGTAAATTAGAAAGTTGCTTAAAATTGCATGCTCTTTCTGAATTACAAAAGAAAAAATTTGGGTACAGTGTCCCTTTAAACCAAAAGAAATTCTGATTTCAATCAGATTTCTAAATAATGATTCTCATTCCTTTATATCAAAACGAGAGGGAGATATAGGGACTTTGTAATAGCCCCCTCCCTGCAATATTAAACCAACCCGGTGATCATGTGATTACTGTTTCTTCATTGTCCCAAGGAGAACTGGTCACTCCTTTGATAATTTATTTATTGGCTGGTTTACAGATCCCTATACAATGTTTTCAATGTTGGAGCGATCACAAAGCAAATTATACCCCCATTTACATATTTGAAAAGGATCCCAATGAACCTGACAGGATTTTGGAAAATGCATCCGTACCATGCATAGACAATAATTACAATCTATCTGATCTCAAGATATAGACATATCAAGTTTAACAGCAAAAAGTATTTAATAAATGTTTACAACTCAAAATGATCTGCCCAAACTCAGAGCAGAAAAACAAGATGGGGCATGGTCACTGAAGTGAATAATTATTGGATATCTGTAAGCATACAATTATATAGTGAAGTGAGTGTGCTCATTATTGGATGATTTCAAATATCCATTAAAGGGACACTGAACCCAAATTTGTTCATTTGTAATTCTGAAAGAGCATGCAATTTTAATCAACTTTCTAATTTACTCCTATTATCATTTTTTCTTCGTTCTCTTGCTATCATTATTTTAAAAAGAAGGCATCTAAGCTTTGTTTTGGTTTCAGTACTCTGGACAGCACTTTTTTATTGGTGGATGAATTTATCCACCAATCAGCAAGGACAACCCAGATTGTTCAACAAAAATGGGCCGGCATCTAAACTTACATTCTTACATTTCAAATGAAGATACCAAGAGAATGAAGATAATTTGATAATAGGAGTAAATTCGAAATTTGACTGAAATTTCATGCTCAATCTGAATCACGAAATTAAATTTTTGGGTACAGTGTCCCTTTAAGTCATGCAATAGGCAAACAAAGGGGTTTGGAATAGCTTACACAAAAGGTTGTCACCAATCAGAATAATTGAAATAGGGATTGGGAGACATAGCAATATAAAACATCTGAGAAGTTTATACAATTTGATGCCCTTCTTAGCACTGTGGTATTTGTTGGTGTTTTACAAATAAATGATAATAATAATAATTCTTAACTGAAAATAGTTAGTAGATTGTTAAATCATATTATCCACACTATGCAATAGTTCAATCTACTTGGTTTTAATAATGTGCCTAATGCAGCAATTTAATCCCCTTATTGCCAGTAATGCACACAGTACAGTGATTTAACCTGTTATTGCCAGGGCACAAACTTGCTCTTTCAGTGGTTGGGTATTTGTGAAGTTAAACTGCCATCATGTTGTTAATGGTAACAAGGGGCATTATTTGCCATCACCTGACACGGAAGTGCTAAAATGTTGAAGGGAAATATATCAGGTAGGAGATGTAGAAATTACCCCCCCTCTCCACTTAACACCATGGATTTTAATTTATCCTAAGGGCACCAAGATCCATTTCTAGGGTGGCTGATGGCTCAAAACGTGCTAGGAGTAAATATATACACAGAATAATAAAATAACTTAATGGACTGAGCGAACCAGTGCAATAAGGTGATAGCCACAATTGGAATATATCCATGTGAAAATACATATAAAGACTAATTACTATCTTGCACTTGTTTTTAACAGATAGTGTTTATAAACGTCGCCCAGTATTGTCACTGTGTTTAGTTTTTTTTATTCCCAGAGGCTCGAAAATTTTACCTACTGTAACGAAGCATAAAATTATCTTTGTCATAAATTTCCCAATTTCGTAATTCAAAAACAAATGTGCAGTATGAAGGACACATAAAATGGTGACTTTGTTGGTTTAGAGAATACATTACAGGTTGACCTATGTATGTCGACGTATTCCTTTTAATAGTGTTTAGTGATACTGATAGGTGACATGTATGGAATTATCTCGTTTTGCTCCAAAATGTGTGTATATCTACAATGCATTATTGGAATAGTTCACGTGTGTTTGTTAGGTTACTAAATTTGCTATATTTTTTTTGCATGTAAAAGTGATTTATATTCATTTTTTAAACATTGATTAGCGGGTGAAGTTTTTATCAGTTTGGTGACAATGCTTTCTAATGCCATCCAATATATTGGGGGTAATTTCAGCATATTTTGCCCATGTGCAAACCCAGACAAAATAAAAAGACAGAGCGCAACCTAGACTCAAGGTAGTAGTTTATTAGTGACAGAAAAATTTGATAAAAATCTATCTGCGTACCAAAGAATAAAAATAGAATCTAGTAGCCCCAAAACGGATCCGGATTTTAGCCGCTCACCTTCGCTTCCTGATGGGTATTTGCTCTTCCATAGCTTTCCGCTATTTCTCAGAGATTTCTATCCCAGACGCAGTCCTTTTGTTCAGCTATATAGTGTCCCGGCTGGTCTATGCCAGTGGGCGTGTTCCAAAGCCAGTGTTATTTTCAACCAAACTTTCTGGGTAACTCAGTAATAATTTATCATATTGTTTCAAGCCCTTTTAGCTGTAAAATTCGATAAGTAAAACATTTGGATTTTGCTCATTCAAACAGGATTGGCACATGTTAAGTATATGAACATTTTTCTCTAATAAAATAATAAAAATAATACTGCTGATAAACATTGAAAATAGATGATTGTGATAGCTTTGACACAAGCATAGATTGTGATCAATACTAGCAGGGGGTGTCAATCATCTTGATTGTATCAGATCGGGATGATAGGTGGCGGACAAGTAAAGGAGCAGCGTTCTTACGACCGCTGCTACTTAACTTATGTTTCTGGTGAGCCAGAAACTTTGGGGGTAGAAAGCAGCATCCACTGCTTTTTAAATCCACCCCTAAATGTAGAAAGTTTATTATATTTTAAAAATAATTTTAGTATAAAGAATGTTTTCTCACAAATTGTTCTTAGAAATAATGTTAAAGTTCTGTCCGTCCAGTTACAAGGAAAGTTCATGTCATTAAAATACAATACAGCAGCAACACACCAGTTGCTTAACTTATATCATATTTATTATGCATAAAAAAACGATATCGGCTATATTGCTGCAACATGCCCTTAGTCATGCTATACACATAATAATCCATTCCCACTATTTAAATTATACAAAAGCCACTCCTATATATTGAAATGGTAACCCCTCCATCACAAAAGTCATATATATCTCATTACTGCCAACTAGTGGCATAACTATATATATATATATATATATATATATATATATATATTTCTTCTGTTATGTGCGATCAGTCCACGGGTCATCATTACTTCTGGGATATAACTCCTCCCCAACAGGAAATGCAAGAGGATTCACCCAGCAGAGCCGATATAGCTCCTCCCCTCTACGTCAGTCCCAGTCATTCTCTTGCACCCAACGACTAGATAGGATGTGTGAGAGGACTATGGTGATTATACTTAGTTTTTATGACTTCAATCAAAAGTTTGTTATTTTACAATAGCACCGGAGCGTGTTATTACTTCTCTGGCAGAGTTTGAAGAAGAATCTACCAGAGTTTATTACTATGATTTTAACCGGAGTAGTTAAGATCATATTGCTGTTCTCGGCCATCTGAGGGAGGTAAAGGCTTCAGATCAGGGGACAGCGGGCAGATGAATCTGCATTGAGGTATGTAGCAGTTTTTATTTTCTGAATGGAATTGATGAAAAAATCCTGCTATACCGTTATAATGACATGTATGTATACACTTCAGTATTCTGGGAATGGTTTTTCACCGGAACTACTCTGTTAAAGGTCACTAATCCTTTTAATAAATATTGTCATGTTAAACGTTTTTGCTGGAATGTAGAATCGTTTACATTGCTGAGGTACTGAGTAAATAAATGTTTGGGCATTATTTTCCACTTGGCAGTTGTCTGCTTTAAATTGTGACAGTTTCGTTTCTCCTCACTGCTGTGTGTGAGAGGGAGGGGCCGTTTTTGGCGCTCTTTTGCTACGCATCAAAAAATTCCAGTCAGCTACTATTATATTTCCTGCATGATCCGGTTCACTGACAGATCTCAGGGGTCTTCAAACTTCTTTGAAGGGAGGTACATTCTCTCAGCAGAGCTGTGAGAATTTTTATTGACTGTGAATAAAAACGTTACTCTATAATTTTTTATGTCAAATTTAGTTATTTACTAATGGGAACAAACCTTTGCTAAAAGTTGTGTTATTTTAAACTTGATGCTATAACTGTTTCAGTTCATTATCTCAACTGTCATTTAATCGTTTAAGTACCTCTTTGAGGCACAGTACGTTTTTGCTAAAAAAGATTATAACCAGGTTGCAAGTTATTGCTAGTGTGTTAAACATGTCTGACTCAGAGAATATCTGTGTCATTTGTTCCAATGCCAAGGTGGAGCCCAATAGAAATTTATGTACTAACTGTATTGATGCTACTTTAAATAAAAGTCAATCTGTACAATGTGAACAAATTTCACCAAACTGCGAGGGAAGAGTTATGCCGACTAACTCGCCTCACGCGGCAGTACCTGCATCTCCCGCCCGGGAGGTGAGTGATATTATGGCGCCTAATACATCTGGGCGGCCATTACAGATAACATTACATGATATGGCTACTGTTATGACTGAAGTTTTGTCTAAATTACCAGAACTAAGAGGCAAGCGTGATCACTCTGGGGTGAGAACAGAGTGCGCTGACAATACTAGGGCCATGTCTGATACTGCGTCACAGCTTGCAGAGCATGAGGACGGAGAGCTTCATTCTGTGGGTGACGGTTCTGATCCAAACAGATTGGATTCAGATATTTCAAATTTTAAATTTAAATTGGAGAACCTCCGTGCATTACTAGGGGAGGTCTTAGCAGCTCTCAATGATTGTAACACCATTGCAATACCAGAGAAAATGTGTAGGTTGGATAAATACTTTGCGGTACCGGCGAGTACTGACGTTTTTCCTATACCTAAGAGATTAACTGAAATTGTTACTAAGGAGTGGGATAGACCCGGTGTGCCGTTCTCACCCCCTCCAATATTTAGAAAGATGTTTCCAATAGACGCCACTACTCGGGACTTATGGCAAACGGTCCCTAAGGTGGAGGGAGCAGTTTCTACTTTAGCTAAGCGTACCACTATCCCGGTGGAGGATAGCTGTGCTTTTTCAGATCCAATGGATAAAAAATTAGAGGGTTACCTTAAGAAAATGTTTGTTCAACAAGGTTTTATATTGCAACCCCTTGCATGTATCGCGCCGATTACGGCTGCGGCAGCATTTTGGATTGAGTCTCTGGAAGAGAACCTTAGTTCATCTACGCTAGACGACATTATGGACAGGCTTAGAGTCCTTAAACTAGCCAATTCATTCATTTCGGAGGCCGTAGTACATTTAACCAAACTTACGGCTAAGAACTCTGGATTCGCCATACAGGCACGTAGAGCACTGTGGCTAAAATCCTGGTCAGCTGATGTTACTTCTAAGTCTAAATTACTTAATATACCTTTCAAGGGGCAGTCTTTATTTGGGCCCGGGTTGAAAGAAATTATCGCTGACATTACAGGAGGTAAGGGCCACGCCCTACCTCAAGACAAAGCCAAAGCTAAGGCTAGACAGTCTAATTTTCGTCCCTTTCGGAATTTCAAACCTGGAGCAGCGTCAACCTCCACTGCACCAAAACAGGAAGGAGCTGTTGCTCGTTACAGACAAGGCTGGAAACCTAACCAGTCCTGGAATAAGGGCAAACAGGCCAGGAAACCTGCTGCTGCCCCAAAGACAGCATGAACCGAGAGCCCCCGATCCGGGACCGGATCTAGTGGGGGGCAGACTTTCTCTCTTCGCTCAGGCCTGGGCAAGAGATGTTCAGGATCCCTGGGCGCTGGAGATCATATCTCAGGGATACCTTCTAGACTTCAAATTATCTCCCCCAAAAGGGAGATTTCATCTGTCAAGGTTGTCAACAAACCAGATAAAGAAAGAAGCGTTTCTACGCTGTGTACAAGATCTGTTATTAATGGGAGTGATCCATCCAGTTCCGCGGTCGGAACAAGGACAAGGGTTCTACTCAAACCTGTTTGTGGTTCCCAAAAAAGAGGGAACTTTCAGGCCAATCTTAGATTTAAAGATTCTAAACAAATTCCTAAGAGTTCCATCGTTCAAAATGGAAACTATTCGGACAATCTTACCTATGATCCAAAAGGGTCAGTACATGACCACAGTGGATTTAAAAGATGCTTACCTTCACATACCGATTCACAAAGATCATCAACGGTATCTACGGTTTGCCTTCCTAGACAGGCACTACCAGTTTGTAGCTCTTCCATTCGGATTGGCTACGGCCCCAAGAATCTTCACAAAGGTTCTGGGCGCCCTTCTGGCGGTACTAAGACCGCGAGGGATTTCGGTAGCTCCGTACCTAGACGACATTCTAATACAAGCTTCAAGCTTTCAAACTGCCAAGTCTCATACAGAGTTAGTTCTGGCATTTCTAAGGTCGCATGGATGGAAAGTGAACGAAAAGAAAAGTTCTCTTTTTCCTCTCACAAGAGTTCCATTCTTGGGGACTCTTATAGATTCTGTAGAAATGAAGATTTACCTGACAGAAGACAGGTTAACAAGGCTTCAGGATGCATGCCGTGTCCTTCATTCCATTCAAC
The DNA here is from genome assembly GCF_027579735.1 of Bombina bombina. NCBI lineage: Eukaryota > Metazoa > Chordata > Amphibia > Anura > Bombinatoridae > Bombina > Bombina bombina. Next base: position 1,513,392,802 of record NC_069499.1, on the reverse strand, counting down.
ACCCGTCAGTAGCTCAATGCATGGAGGTGATCGGCTTAATGGTAGCGGCAATGGACATAGTACCTTTTGCACGCCTACACCTCAGACCGCTGCAATTGTGCATGCTAAGTCAGTGGAATGGGGATTACTCAGATTTGTCCCCTACCCTGAATCTGAATCAAGAGACCAGAAATTCTCTTCTATGGTGGCTTTATCGGCCACACCTGTCCAGGGGGATGCCATTCAGCAGGCCAGACTGGACAATCGTAACAACAGACGCCAGCCTGCTAGGTTGGGGCGCTGTCTGGAATTCTCTGAAGACTCAGGGATTATGGAATCAGGAGGAGAGTCTCCTTCCAATAAACATTCTGGAATTGAGGGCAGTTCTCAATGCCCTTCTAGCTTGGCCCCAATTAACAACTCAGGGGTTCATCAGGTTTCAGTCGGACAATATCACGACTGTAGCTTACATCAACCATCAGGGAGGGACAAGAAGCTCCCTAGCAATGATGGAAGTATCAAAGATAATTCGCTGGGCAGAGTCTCACTCTTGCCACCTGTCAGCAATCCACATCCCGGGAGTGGAGAACTGGGAGGCGGATTTCTTGAGTCGCCAGACTTTTCATCCGGGAGAGTGGGAACTTCATCCGGAGATTTTTGCCCAAATACTTCGACGTTGGGGCAAACCAGAGATAGATCTCATGGCGTCTCGCCAGAACGCCAAACTTCCTCACTACGGGTCCAGATCCAGGGATCCGGAAGCGGTTCTGATAGATGCTTTGACAGCACCTTGGAACTTCGGGATGGCTTATGTGTTTCCACCCTTCCCGCTGCTTCCTCGATTGATTGCGAAAATCAAACAAGAGAGAGCATCTGTGATTCTAATAGCGCCTGCATGGCCACGCAGGACTTGGTATGCAGATCTAGTGGACATGTCATCCTGTCCGCCTTGGTCTCTACCTCTGAGACAGGACCTTCTGATACAGGGTCCATTCAAACATCAAAATCTAACTTCTCTGAAACTGACTGCTTGGAAATTGAACGCTTGATTTTATCAAAGCGTGGTTTTTCTGAGTCGGTTATTGATACCCTGATCCAGGCTAGGAAGCCTGTTACCAGAAAGATTTACCATAAAATATGGCGCAAATACCTATACTGGTGCGAATCCAAACGTTACTCCTGGAGTAAGGTTAGGATCCCTAGGATATTGTCTTTTCTACAAGAAGGTTTAGAAAAGGGTTTATCGGCTAGTTCATTAAAGGGACAGATTTCAGCTCTGTCCATCTTGTTACACAGGCGTCTGTCAGAAAATCCAGACGTCCAGGCTTTTTGTCAAGCTTTAGCTAGGATCAAGCCTGTGTTTAAAGCCGTTGCTCCGCCATGGAGTTTAAACTTAGTTCTTAACGTTTTACAAGGTGTTCCATTTGAACCCCTTCATTCCATTGATATAAAATTGTTATCTTGGAAAGTTCTATTTTTAATGGCTATTTCCTCGGCTCGAAGAGTCTCTGAGTTATCAGCCCTACATTGTGATTCTCCTTATCTGATCTTTCACTCAGACAAGGTAGTTCTGCGTACTAAACCTGGGTTCTTACCTAAGGTAGTTACTAACAGGAATATCAATCAAGAGATTGTTGTTCCATCCTTGTGTCCAAATCCTTCTTCAAAGAAGGAACGTCTTCTACACAATCTGGATGTAGTTCGTGCCCTCAAGTTCTACTTGCAGGCAACTAAAAATTTTCGCCAAACTTCTTCCTTGTTTGTCGTTTATTCTGGACAGAGGAGAGGTCAAAAAGCTTCTGCTACCTCTCTCTCTTTCTGGCTTCGTAGCATAATACGTTTAGCCTATGAGACTGCTGGACAGCAGCCTCCTGAAAGAATTACAGCTCACTCCACTAGAGCTGTGGCTTCCACTTGGGCCTTTAAGAATGAGGCCTCTGTTGAACAGATTTGCAAGGCTGCAACTTGGTCTTCGCTTCATACTTTTTCCAAATTTTACAAATTTGACACTTTTGCTTCTTCGGAGGCTATTTTTGGGAGAAAGGTTCTTCAGGCAGTGGTTCCTTCTATATAATGAGCCTGCCTATCCCTCCCGTCATCCGTGTACTTTTGCTTTGGTATTGGTATCCCAGAAGTAATGATGACCCGTGGACTGATCGCACATAACAGAAGAAAACATAATTTATGCTTACCTGATAAATTCCTTTCTTCTGTTGTGCGATCAGTCCACGGCCCGCCCTGTTTTTTAAGGCAGGTAAATATTTTTTAAATTATACTCCAGTCACCACTTCACCCTTGGTTACTCCTTTCTCGTTGATTCTTGGTCGAATGACTGGGACTGACGTAGAGGGGAGGAGCTATATCGGCTCTGCTGGGTGAATCCTCTTGCATTTCCTGTTGGGGAGGAGTTATATCCCAGAAGTAATGATGACCCGTGGACTGATCGCACAACAGAAGAAAGGAATTTATCAGGTAAGCATAAATTATGTTATATATATATATTATATATATATATTATATATATATATATATATATATATATATATATATATATATGTATATATAAGATAAGAAATCAAGTTACATAATCTTTAAAAAATAATACATTATTATCTTTCGGCTAGATTACGAGTTGCGTTACTTGCATTATGAGTAAAAAAGCAGCGTTAAGCTGCTATTACAAGTCTTGCAGATTTATGGACACCGCACACTTTTTTGGCCTTACCGCAAATCAACTTACACAATTTGCGTATAGTCTTTTTTCTTTGGGACTTCCATAGCGCCGGTATTATGAGCTTGTCCTGGGAGGCCAAAAAGTGAGCTGTACACCCTATTCTGTCAAGATTTGTACCGCATTTTAAAGTCAGTAGTTATGAGTTTTACACTACAAAGCTGTAGCATAAAACTCATAACTAAAGTGCTAAAAAGTACACTAACACCCATAAAACTACCCATTAACCCCTAAACCGAGGCCCTCCCACATCGCAAACACTAAAATTAAATTATTAACCCCTAATCTGCCGCTCCGGGCATCGCTGCCACTATTATAACCATATTAACCCCTAAACCGCCGCACTCCTGCCTTTCAAACATTAGTTAAATATTATTAACCCCTAATCTGCTGTCCCTAACATCGCTGCCACCTAGCTACATTTATTAACCCCTAATCTGCCACCCCCAACGTCGCCGCCACTATATTAAATTTATTAACCACTAAATCTAAGTCTAACCCTAACACCCCCTAACTTAAATATAATTAAAATAAATATAAATAAAAATTACTATCATTACCTAAATAATTCCTATTTAAAACTAAATACTTACGTATAAAATAAACCCTAAGGTAGCTACAATATAACTAATAGTTACATTGTAGCTAGCTTAGGGTTTATTTTTATTTTACAGGCAAGTTTGTATTTATTTTAACTAGGTAGAATAGTTACTAAATAGTTATTAACTATTTAATAACTACCTAGCTTAAATAAATACAAATTGACCTGTAAAATAAAACCTAACCTGTCTTACACTAACACCTAACTTAACCCTACAATTAAATAAATTCCCTAAATTAAATACAATTAACTAAATTCAAAACAATTAGCTAAATTACAAAAAAAAACCCACTAAATTACAGAAAATAAAAAACAAATTACAAGATCTTTAAACTAATTACACCTAATATAATAGCCCTATCAAAATAAAAAAAGCCCACCCAAAATAAAAAACAAGCCTAAACTAAACTACCAATAGCCCTTAAAAGGGCCTTTTTGCTGGGCATTGCCATAAAGAAATCAGCTCTTTTATCTGTAAAAAAAAATACAAACAACCCCCCCAACAGTAAAACCCACCACCCACACAACAAACCCCCAAATAAAACCCTAACTAAAAAACCTAAGTGCCCCATTGCCCTGAAAAGGGCATTTGGATGAACATTGCCCTTAAAAGGGTCTTTAGCTCTATTGCGGCCCAAAGCCCTAACCTAAAAATAAAACCCACCCAATACACCCTTAAAAAATCCTAACACTAACCCCCGAAGATCCACTTACCGGGAGAAGTCTTCATCCAAGCGGCAAGATGTCCTCAACGAAGCAGGCAGAAGTAGTCCTCCAGACGGGCAGAAGTCTTCATCCAGAAGGCATCTTCTATCTTCATCCTTCCAACGCGGAGCGGCTCCATCTTTAAGACATCCGGCACGGAGCATCCTCTTCAATCGACGGCTTCTTCTGGAATAAATGTTTCTTTAAGTGACGTCATCCAAGATGGCGTCCCTTAGATTCCGATTGGCTGATAGAATTCTATCAGCCAATCGGAATTAAGGTTGAAAAAATCCCATTAACTATCTTTGGATGTCTTGAAGATGGAGCCGCTCCGCGTTGGACGGATGAAGATAGAAGATGCGTCTGGATGAAGACTTCTGCCTGTCTGGAGGACCACTTCTGCCCGTCTGGAGGATCACTTCTGCCGGCTTTGTTGAGGATATCTTGCCTCTTGGATGAAGACTTCTCCCGGTAAGTGGATCTTCAGGTGTTAGTGTTAGGATTTTTTAAGGGTGTATTGGGTGGGTTTTATTTTTAGGTTAATTTTTGGGCCGCAATAGAGCTAAATGCCCTTTTAAGGGCAATGCCCATCCAAATGCCCCTTTTCAGGGCAATGGGGAGCTTAGGTTTTTTTAGTTAGGGTTTTATTTGGGGGGTTGGTTGTGTGGGTGGTGGGTTTTACTGTTGGGGGGGGTTGTATTTTTTTTACAGGTAAAAGAGCTGATTTATTTGGGGCAATGCCCCGCAAAAGGCTCTTTTAAGGGCTATTGGTAGTTTAGCTTAGGCTAGGGTTTCTTTTTATTTTGGGTGGGCTTTTTTATTTTGATAGGGCTATTAGATTAGGTGTAATTAGTTTAAAGATCTTGTAATTTGTTTTTTATTTTCTGTAATTTAGTGTATGTTTGTTTTTTGTAATTTAGCTAATTGTTTTGAATTTAGTTAATTGTATTTAATTTAGGGAATTTATTTAATTGTAGGGTTAGGTTAGGTGTTAGTGTAAGACAGGTTAGGTTTTATTTTAAAGGTCAATTTGTATTTACTTTAGCTAGGTAGTTATTAAATAGTTAATAACTATTTAGTAACTATTTTACCTAGTTAAAATAAATACAAACTTGCCTGTAAAATAAAAATAAACCCTAAGATAGATACAATGTAACTATTAGTTATATTGTAGCTAGCTTAGGGTTTATTTTATAGGTAAGTATTTAGTTTTAAATAGGAATTATTTAGTTATTAATAGTAGGTTTTATTTAGATTTATTTTAATTATATTTAAGTTACCGGGTGTTAGGGTTAGACTTAGGTTTAGGGGTTAATAAATTTAATATAGTGGCGGCGATGTTGGGGACAACAGATTAGGGGTTAATAACATTTAACTAGTGTTTGCGATGCGGGAGTGCAGCGGTTTAGGGGTTAATATGTTTATTATAGTGGCGACGACGTTGGGGCGGCAGATTAGGGGTTAATAAGTGTAGGTAGTTGCGGCGACATTAAGGGCGGGAGATTAGGGGTTAATAAATATAATGTAGGTGTTGGCAATGTTGGGGGCAGCAGATTAGGGGTTAATAAGTGTAAGATTAGGGGTGTTTAGACTCGGGGTTCATGTTAGGGCGTTAGGTATAACATAAATTTAGTTTCCCCATAGGAATCAATGGGGCTGCGTTACTGAGCTTTACGCTGCTTTTTTGCAGGTGTTAGACTTTTTCTCAGCTGGCTCTCCCCATTGATATCTATGGGGAAATCGTGCATGAGCACGTACAACCAGCTCACCGCTGACTTAAGCAGTCCTGGTATTGGAGTGCGGTATGGAGCTCAATTTTTCTCTACGCTCACTTCTTGCCTTTTAACGCCGGGTTTGTAAAATACTGTAATACCAGCGCTGTAGGTAAGTGAGCAGTGACAATAACGTGCAAGTTAGTACCGCACCCCTCATAACGCAAAACTTGCAATCTGGCCGTTTATTTTTTTATGCACAATACATATGATATAAGTTAAGAAACTGGTGTGTTGCATTTGGATATTTTATTGGGGCTGGTGTGCAAAGCCAGATTGCAGATTTGCACCCTAAATCTGAATGCACTGGTACTGGACACTGTCACTTTATGCAACATAATATCAAGTCAGAAGCAGAAACGGGTATCTAAATAGTATTGAGTTATAAGATACAAATAAAAAATAAACCAAGTTGAAAATGTAACAGTTGTACAGAGTTTTTCCATTAGGGGTATCATTTTGAAATGCCTCCAATACAACTATGTGCAACTACTGCAATATTTACAATGCTGACATTTTCTCTGACGTTGAAAATCTTGCTGTTCATGAATAGTTTATAACTTGTAGCAACTTTAAAGGGACATGAAATCCAATTTTTTTCTTTCATGCTTTAGATTATTAATTTTAAAGGGACACTGAACCCAAATTTTTTCATTTGTGATTCAGATAGAGCATGTAATTTCAAGCAACTTTCTAATTTACTCCTATTATCAATTTTTCTTTGTTCTCTTGCTATCCTTATTTGCAAACTAAGGCCTAGATTTAGAGTTGGGCGGTAGCCGTGAAAACCAGCGTTAGAGGCTCCTAACGCTGGTTTTGGGCTACCGCCGGTATTTGGAGTCAGTCAGGAAAGGGTCTAACGCTCACTTTCCAGCCGCAACTTTTCCATACCGCAGATCCCCTTACGTCATTTGCGTATCCTATCTTTTCAATGGGATCTTTCTAACGCCGGTATTTAGAGTCATGGCTGAAGTGAGCGTTAGAATTCTAATGACAAAACTCCAGCCGCAGAAAAAAGTCAGTAGTTAAGCGCTTTCTGGGCTAACGCCGGTTCATAAAGCTCTTAACTACTGTGCTCTAAAGTACACTAACACCCATAAACTACCTATGTACCCCTAAACCGAGGTCCCCCCACATCGCCGCCACTCGATAAAAATTTTTTAACCCCTAATCTGCCGACCGCCACCTACGTTATACTTATGTACCCCTAATCTGCTGCCCCTAACAGCGCCGAACCCTATATTATATTTATTAACCCCTAATCTGCCCCCCTCAACGTCGCCTCCACCTGCCTACACTTATTAACCCCTAATCTGCCGAGCGGACCGCACCGCTACTATAATAAAGTTATTAACCCCTAATCCGCCTCACTCCCGCCTCAATATCCCTATAATAAATAGTATTAACCCCTAATCTGCCCTCCCTAACATCGCCAACACCTAACTTCAATTATTAACCCCTAATCTGCCGACCGAATCTCGCCGCTACTGTAATAAATGGATTAACCCCTAAAGCTAAGTCTAACCTAACACTAACACCCCCCTAAATTAAATATAATTTAAATCTAACGAAATAAATTAACTCTTATTAAATAAATTATTCCTATATAAAGCTAAATACTTACCTGTAAAATAAACCCTAATATAGCTACAATATAAATTATAATTATATTATAGCTATTTTAGGATTTATATTTATTTTACAGGTAACTTTGTATTTATTTTAACTAGGTACAATAGCTATTAAATAGTTAAGAACTATTTAATAGCTAAAATAGTTAAAATAATTACAAAATTACCTGTAAAATAAATCCTAACCTAAGTTACAATTAAACCTAACACTACACGATCAATAAATTAATTAAATAAAATACCTACAATTACCTACAATTAAACCTAACACTACACTATCAATAAATTAATTAAATACAATTTCTACAAATAAATACAATGAAATAAACTAACTAAAGTACAAAAAATAAAAAACAACTAAGTTACAAAAAATAAAAAAATATTTACAAACATTAGAAAGATATTACAACAATTTTAAACTAATTACACCTACTCTAAGCCCCCTAATAAAATAACAAAGCCCCCCAAAATAAATAAATGCCCTACCCTATTCTAAATTAAAAAAGTTCAAAGCTCTTTTACCTTACCAGCCCTGAACAGGGCCCTTTGCGGGGAATGCCCCAAAGAATTCAGCTCTTTTGCCTGTAAAAAAAACACATACAATACCCCCCCCCAACATTACATCCCACCACCCACATACCCCTAATCTAACCCAAACCCCCCTTAAATAAACCTAACACTAAGCCCCTGAAGATCTTCCTACCTTATCTTCACCTCGCCGGGTATCACACCGATCCGTCCTGGCTCCAAAATCTTCATCCAAGCCCAAGCGGGGGCTAGACATCCATCATCCGATGGCTGAAGAAGTCCAGAAGAGGGTCCAAAGTCTTCATCCTATCCGGGAAGAAGAGTAGATCCGGACCGGCAACCATCTTCTTCCAAGCGGCATCTTCTATCTTCATCCGATGAGGACCGGCTCCATCTTGAAGACATCCACCGCGGACCCATCTTCTTCTTCAGACGACTTCCCGACGAATGACGGCTCCTTAAAGGGACGTCATCCAAGATGGCGTCCCTCGAATTCCGATTGTCTGATAGGATTCTATCAGCCAATCGGAATTAAGGTAGGAAAATTCTGATTGGCTGATGGAATCAGCCAATCAGAATCAATTTCAATCCGATTGGCTGATCCGATCAGCCAATCAGATTGAGCTCGCATTCTATTGGCTGTTCCGATCATAGGATAGGATGAAGACTTTGGAGCCTCTTCTGGACCTCTTCAGCCGCAGGATTATGGATCGCCAGCCCCCGCTTGGGTTGGATGAAGATTTTGGAGCCAGGACCGATCGGTGATACCCGGCGAGGTGAAGATAAGGTAGGAAGATTTTCAGGAGCTTATTGTTAGGTTTATTTAAGGGGGGTTTGGGTTAGATTAGGGGTATGTGGGTGGTGGGTTGTAATGTTGGGGGGTGGTATTGTATGTTTTTTTTTACAGGCAAAAGAGCTGAATTCTTTGGGGCATGCCCCACAAAAGGTCCTTTTAAGGGCTGGTAAGGTAAAAGAGCTTTGAACTTTTTAAATTTAGAATAGGGTAGGGCATTTTTTTATTTTGGGGGTCTTTGTTATTTTATTAGGGGGCTTAGGGTAGGTGTAATTAGTTTAAAATTGTTGTAATATTTTTCTAATGTTTGTAAATATTTTATTATTTTTTGTAACTTAGTTCTTTTTTATTTTTTGTACTTTAGTTAGTTTATTTAATTGTAGTTATTTGTAGGTATTGTATTTAATTAATGTATTGATAGTGTAGTGTTAGGTTTAATTGTAGGTAATTGGAGGTATTTTATTTAATTTATTTATTGATAGTGTAGTGTTAGGTTTAATTGTAACTTAGGTTAGGATTTATTTTACAGGTAATTTTTTAATTATTTTAACTATTTTAGCTATTAAATAGTTCTTAACTATTTAATAGCTATTGTACCTGGTTAAAATAAATACAAAGTTGACTGTAAAATAAATATTAATCCTAAAATAGCTGTAATATAATTATAATTTATATTGTAGCTATATTAGGGTTTCTTTTACAGGTAAGTATTTAGCTTTAAATAGGAATAATTTATTTAATAAGAGTTAATTTATTTTGTTAGAATAAAATTATATTTAATTTAGGGGGGTGTTAGTGTTAGGGTTAGACTTAGCTTTAGGGGTTAATCCATTTATTACAGTAGCGGCGAGATTCGGTCGGCAGATTAGGGGTTAATAATTGAAGTTAGGTGTCGGCGATGTTAGGGAGGGCAGATTTGGGGTTAATACTATTTATTATAGGGTTATTGAGGCGGGAGTGAGGCGGATTAGGGGTTAATAACTTTATTATAGTAGCGGTGCTGTCCGCTCGGCAGATTAGGGGTTAATAAGTGTAGGCAGGTGGAGGCGATGTTGTGGGGGGCAGATTAGGGGTTAATAAATATAATATAGGGGTCGGCGGTGTTAGGGGCAGCAGATTAGGGGTACACAGAGATAATGTAGGTAGCGTCTGTTTACGGAGTGGCAGATTAGGGGTTAAAAAAATATGCAGGGGTCAGCGATAGCGGGGGCGGCAGATTAGGGGTTAATAAGTGTAAGGTTAGGGGTGTTTAGACTCGGGGTACATGTTAGAGTGTTAGGTGCAGACGTAGGAAGTGTTTCCCCATAGACAACAATGGGGCTGCGTTAAGAGCTGAACGCGGCTTTTTTGCAGGTGTTAGGTTTTTTTTCAGCTCAAATGGCCCCATTGTTTTCTATGGGGATATCGTGCACGAGCACGTTTTTGAAGCTGGCCCCGTCCGTAAGCAGCGCTGGTATCTAGAGTTGCAGTGGCGTTAAATTATGCTCTACGCTCCCTTTTTGGAGCCTAACGAACTGAAAACCCAGCCATTCTGTTTATAAAGCTCTTAACTACTGTGCTCTAAAGTACACTAACACCCATAAACTACCTATGTACCCCTAAACCGAGGTCCCCCCACATCGCCGCCACTCGATAAAAAATCACACCGATCCGTCCTGGCTCCAAAATCTTCATCCAAGCCCAAGCGGGGGCTAGACATCCATCATCCGACGGCTGAAGAAGTCCAGAAGAGGGTCCAAAGTCTTCATCCTATCCGGGAAGAAGAGTAGATCCGGACCGGCAACCATCTTCTTTCAAGCGGCATCTTCTATCTTCATCCGATGAGGACCGGCTCCATCTTGAAGACCTCCACCGCGGACCCATCTTCTTCTTCCGACGACTTCCCGACGAATGACGGTTCCTTAAAGGGACGTCATCCAAGATGGCGTCCCTCGAATTCCGATTGTCTCATAGGATTCTATCAGCCAATCGGAATTAAGGTAGGAAAATTCTGATTGGCTGATGGAATCAGCCAATCAGAATCAATTTCAATCCGATTGGCTGATCCTATCAGCCAATCAGATTGAGCTCGCATTCTATTGGCTGTTCCGATCAGCCAATAGAATGCGAGCTCAATCTGATTGGCTGATCGGATCAGCCAATCGGATTGAACTTGATTCTGATTGGCTGATTCCATCAGCCAATCAGAATTTTCCTACCTTAATTCCGATTGGCTGATAGAATTCTATCAGCCAATCGGAATTCGAGGGACGCCATCTTGGATGACGTCCCTTAAAGGAACCGTCATTCTTCAGTTGGACGTCGGAGGAAGAAGATTGATCCGCACTGGAGGTCTTCACGATGGAGCCGTTCCTCATCGGATGAAGATAGAAGATGCCGCTTGGATCAAGATGGTTGCCGGTCTGGATCGCCTCTTCTTCCCGGATAGGATGAAGACTTTGGAGCCTCTTCTGGACCTCTTCAGCCGCAGGATTATGGATCGCCAGCCCCCGCTTGGGTTGGATGAAGATTTTGGAGCCAGGACCGATCGGTGATACCCGGCGAGGTGAAGATAAGGTAGGAAGATCTTCAGGGGCTTATTGTTCGGTTTATTTAAGGGGGGTTTGGGTTAGATTAGGGGTATGTGGGTGGTGGGTTGTAATGTTGGGGGGGTATTGTATGGGTTTTTTTTACAGGCAAAAGAGCTGAATTCTTTGGGGCATGCCCCACAAAAGGTCCTTTTAAGGGCTGGTAAGGTAAAAGAGCTTTGAACTTTTTAAATTTAGAATAGGGTAGGGCATTTTTTTATTTTGGGGGTCTTTGTTATTTTATTAGGGGGCTTAGAGTAGGTGTAATTAGTTTAAAATTGTTGTAATATTTTTCTAATGTTTGTAAATATTTTATTATTTTTTGTAACTTAGTTCTTTTTTATTTTTTGTACTTTAGTTAGTTTATTTAATTGTAGTTATTTGTAGGTATTGTATTTAATTAATGTATTGATAGTGTAGTGTTAGGTTTAATTGTAGGTAATTGGAGGTATTTTATTTAATTTATTTATTGATAGTGTAGTGTTAGGTTTAATTGTAACTTAGGTTAGGATTTATTTTACAGGTAATTTTTTAATTATTTTAACTATTTTAGCTATTAAATAGTTCTTAACTATTTAATAGCTATTGTACCTGGTTAAAATAAATACAAAGTTGACTGTAAAATAAATATTAATCCTAAAATAGCTATAATATAATTATAATTTATATTGTAGCTATATTAGGGTTTCTTTTACAGGTAAGTATTTAGCTTTAAATAGGAATAATTTATTTAATAAGAGTTAATTTATTTTGTTAGAATAAAATTATATTTAATTTAGGGGGGTGTTAGTGTTAGGGTTAGACTTAGCTTTAGGGGTTAATCCATTTATTACAGTAGCGGCGAGATTCGGTCGGCAGATTAGGGGTTAATAATTGAAGTTAGGTGTCGGCGATGTTAGGGAGGGCAGATTTGGGGTTAATACTATTTATTATAGGGTTATTGAGGCGGGAGTGAGGCGGATTAGGGGTTAATAACTTTATTATAGTAGCGGTGCTGTCCGCTCGGCAGATTAGGGGTTAATAAGTGTAGGCAGGTGGAGGCTATGTTGTGGGGGGCAGATTAGGGGTTAATAAATATAATATAGGGGTGGGCGGTGTTAGGGGCAGCAGATTAGGGGTACACAGAGATAATGTAGGTAGCGGCTGTTTACGGAGTGGCAGATTAGGGGTTAAAAATATATGCAGGGGTCAGCGATAGCGGGGGCGGCAGATTAGGGGTTAATAAGTGTAAGGTTAGGGGTGTTTAGACTCGGGGTACATGTTAGAGTGTTAGGTGCAGACGTAGGAAGTGTTTCCCCATAGACAACAATGGGGCTGCGTTAAGAGCTGAACGCGGCTTTTTTGCAGGTGTTAGGTTTTTTTTCAGCTCAAATGGCCCCATTGTTTTCTATGGGGATATCGTGCACGAGCACGTTTTTGAAGCTGGCCCCGTCCGTAAGCAGCGCTGGTATCTAGAGTTGCAGTGGCGTTAAATTATGCTCTACGCTCCCTTTTTGGAGCCTAACGCACTGAAAACCCAGCCATTCTGTTTATAAAGCTCTTAACTACTGTGCTCTAAAGTACACTAACACCCATAAACTACCTATGTACCCCTAAACCGAGGTCCCCCCACATCGCCGCCACTCGATAAAAATTTTTGAACCCCTAATCTGCCGACCGCTACCTACGTTATACTTATGTACCCCTAATCTGCTGCCCCTAACACCGCCGACCCCTATATTATATTTATTAACCCCTAACCTGCCCCCCACAACGTCGCCGCCAGCTACCTACAATAATTAACCCCTAATCTGCCGACCGCAAAGCGCCGCTACCTACGTTATCCTTATGTACCCCTAATCTGCTGCCCCTAACAGCGCCGACCCCTATATTATATTTATTAACCCCTAATCTGCCCCCCTCAACGTCGCCTCCTCCTGCCTACACTTATTAACCCCTAATCTGCTGAGCGGACTGCACCGCTACTATAATAAAGTTATTAACCCCTAATCCGCCTCACTCCCGCCTCAATAACCCTATAATAAATAGTATTAACCCCTAATCTGCCCTCCCTAACATCACCGACACCTAACTTCAATTATTAACCCCTAATCTGCCGACCGAATCTCGCCGCTACTGTAATAAATGGATTAACCCCTAAAGCTAAGTCTAACCCTAACACTAACACCCCCCTAAATAAAATATAATTTAAATCTAACGAAATAAATTAACTCTTATTAAATAAATTATTCCTATTTAAAGCTAAATACTTACCTGTAAAATAAACCCTAATAGAGCTACAATATCAATTATAATTATATTATAGCTATTTTAGGATTTATATTTATTTTACAGGTAACTTTGTATTTATTTTAACCAGGTACAATAGCTATTAAATAGTTAAGAACTATTTAATAGCTAAAATAGTTAAAATAATTACAAAATTACCTGTAAAATAAATCCTAACCTAAGTTACAATTAAACCTAACACTACACGATCAATAAATTAATTAAATAAAATACCTACAATTACCTACAATTAAACCTAACACTACACTATCAATAAATTAATTAAATACAATATCTACAAATAAATACAATGAAATAAACTAACTAAAGTACAAAAAATAAAAAACAACTAAGTTACAAAAAATAAAAAAATATTTACAAACATTAGAAAGATATTACAACAATTTTAAACTAATTACACCTACTCTAAGCCCCCTAATAAAATAACAAAGCCCCCCAAAATAAATAAATGCCCTACCCTATTCTAAATTAAAAAAGTTCAAAGCTCTTTTACCTTACCAGCCCTGAACAGGGCCCTTTGCGGGGCATGCCCCAAAGAATTCAGCTCTTTTGCCTGTAAAAAAAACACATACAATACCCCCCCAACATTACAACCCACCACCCACATACCCCTAATCTAACCCAAACCCCCCTTAAATAAACCTAACACTAAGCCCCTGAAGATCTTCCTACCTTATCTTCACCTCGCCGGGTATCACACCGATCCGTCCTGGCTCCAAAATCTTCATCCAAGCCCAAGCGGGGGCTAGACATCCATCATCCGACGGCTGAAGAAGTCCAGAAGAGGGTCCAAAGTCTTCATCCTATCCGGGAAGAAGAGTAGATCCGGACCGGCAACCATCTTCTTTCAAGCGGCATCTTCTATCTTCATCCGATGAGGACCGGCTCCATCTTGAAGACCTCCACCGCGGACCCATCTTCTTCTTCCGACGACTTCCCGACGAATGACGGTTCCTTAAAGGGACGTCATCCAAGATGGCGTCCCTCGAATTCCGATTGTCTCATAGGATTCTATCAGCCAATCGGAATTAAGGTAGGAAAATTCTGATTGGCTGATGGAAACAGCCAATCAGAATCAATTTCAATCCGATTGGCTGATCCTATCAGCCAATCAGATTGAGCTCGCATTCTATTGGCTGTTCCGATCAGCCAATAGAATGCGAGCTCAATCTGATTGGCTGATCGGATCAGCCAATCGGATTGAACTTGATTCTGATTGGCTGATTCCATCAGCCAATCAGAATTTTCCTACCTTAATTCCGATTGGCTGATAGAATTCTATCAGCCAATCGGAATTCGAGGGACGCCATCTTGGATGACGTCCCTTAAAGGAACCGTCATTCTTCAGTTGGACGTCGGAGGAAGAAGATTGATCCGCACTGGAGGTCTTCACGATGGAGCCGTTCCTCATCGGATGAAGATAGAAGATGCCGCTTGGATCAAGATGGTTGCTGGTCTGGATCGCCTCTTCTTCCCGGATAGGATGAAGACTTTGGAGCCTCTTCTGGACCTCTTCAGCCGCAGGATTATGGATCGCCAGCCCCCGCTTGGGTTGGATGAAGATTTTGGAGCCAGGACCGATCGGTGATACCCGGCGAGGTGAAGATAAGGTAGGAAGATCTTCAGGGGCTTATTGTTAGGTTTATTTAAGGGGGGTTTGGGTTAGATTAGGGGTATGTGGGTGGTGGGTTGTAATGTTGGGGGGGTATTGTATGGGTTTTTTTTACAGGCAAAAGAGCTGAATTCTTTGGGGCATGCCCCACAAAAGGTCCTTTTAAGGGCTGGTAAGGTAAAAGAGCTTTGAACTTTTTAAATTTAGAATAGGGTAGGGCATTTTTTTATTTTGGGGGTCTTTGTTATTTTATTAGGGGGCTTAAAGTAGGTGTAATTAGTTTAAAATTGTTGTAATATTTTTCTAATGTTTGTAAATATTTTATTATTTTTTGTAACTTAGTTCTTTTTTATTTTTTGTACTTTAGTTAGTTTATTTAATTGTAGTTATTTGTAGGTATTGTATTTAATTAATGTATTGATAGTGTAGTGTTAGGTTTAATTGTAGGTAATTGGAGGTATTTTATTTAATTTATTTATTGATAGTGTAGTGTTAGGTTTAATTGTAACTTAGGTTAGGATTTATTTTAAGGTAATTTTTTAATTATTTTAACTATTTTAGCTATTAAATAGTTCTTAACTATTTAATAGCTATTGTACCTGGTTAAAATAAATACAAAGTTGACTGTAAAATAAATATTAATCCTAAAATAGCTATAATATAATTATAATTTATATTGTAGCTATATTAGGGTTTCTTTTACAGGTAAGTATTTAGCTTTAAATAGGAATAATTTATTTAATAAGAGTTAATTTATTTTGTTAGAATAAAATTATATTTAATTTAGGGGGGTGTTAGTGTTAGGGTTAGACTTAGCTTTAGGGGTTAATCCATTTATTACAGTAGCGGCGAGATTCGGTCGGCAGATTAGGGGTTAATAATTGAAGTTAGGTGTCGGCGATGTTAGGGAGGGCAGATTAGGGGTTAATACTATTTATTATAGGGTTATTGAGGCGGGAGTGAGGCGGATTAGGGGTTAATAACTTTATTATAGTAGCGGTGCTGTCCGTTCGGCAGATTAGGGGTTAATAAGTGTAGGCAGGTGGAGGCGATGTTGTGGGGGGCAGATTAGGGGTTAATAAATATAATATAGGGGTCGGCGGTGTTAGGGGCAGCAGATTAGGGGTACACAGAGATAATGTAGGTAGCGGCAGTTTACGGAGCGGCAGATTAGGGGTTAAAAAAATATGCAGGGGTCAGCGATAGTGGGGGCGGCAGATTAGGGGTTAATAAGTGTAAGGTTAGGGGTGTTTAGACTCGGGGTACATGTTAGAGTGTTAGGTGCAGACGTAGGAAGTGTTTCCCCATAGACAACAATGGGGCTGCGTTAAGAGCTGAACGCGGCTTTTTTGCAGGTGTTAGGTTTTTTTTCAGCTCAAATGGCCCCATTGTTTTCTATGGGGATATCGCATGAGCACGTTTTTGAAGCTGGCCGCGTCCGTAAGCAGCGCTGGTATCTAGAGTTGCAGTGGCGTTAAATTATGCTCTACGCTCCCTCTTTGGAGCCTAACGCACTGAAAACCCAGCCATTCTGTGAACTCTAAATACCAGCGGTATTTAAAAGGTGCGTGGGAAAAAAAGCACGCGTAGCTAACGCACCCTTTTGGCCGCAGAACTCTAAATCTAGGCGTCAGGCCTAGATTTAGAGTTGGGCGGTAGCCGTCAAAACCAGCGTTAGAGGCTCCTAACGCTGGTTTTGGGCTACCGCCGGTATTTGGACTCAGTCAGGAAAGGGTCTAACGCTCACTTTGCAGCCGCGACTTTTCCATACCGCAGATCCCCTTACGTCAATTGCATGATTAAATAGTTCTTAACTATTTAATAGCTATTGTACCTGGTTAAAATAAATACAAAGTTGCCTGTAAAATAAATATAAATCCTAAAATAGCTAAAATATAATTATAATTTATATAGTAGCTATATTAGGGTTTATTTTACAGGTAAGTATTTAGATTTAAATAGGAATAATTTATTTAATAAGAGTTAATTTATTTTGTTAGAATAAAATTATATTTAATTTAGGGGGGTGTTAGGGTTAGGGTTAAAATTAGCTTTAGGGGTTAAAACATTTATTAGAGTAGCGGTGAGCTCCGATCGGCAGATTAGGGGTTAATACTTGAAGTTAGGTGTCGGCGATGTTAGGGAGGGCAGATTAGGGGTTAATACTATTTATTATAGGGTTATTGAGGCGGGAGTGAGGCGGATTAGGGGTTAATAACTTTATTATAATAGCGGTGCGGTCCGCTCGGCAGATTAGGGGTTAATAAGTGTAGGCAGGTGGAGGCGACGTTGTGGGGGGCAGATTCGGGGTTAATTAATATAATATAGGGGTCGGCAGTGTTAGGGGCAGCAGATTAGGGGTACATAAGGATAATGTAAGTAGCGGCGGTTTACGGAGCGGCAGATTAGGGGTTAAAAAAAATATGCAGGTGGCAGCGATAGCGGGGGCGGCAGAATAGGGGTTAATAAGTGTAAGATTAGGGGTGTTTAGACTCGGGGTACATGTTAGAGTGTTAGGTGCAGACGTAGGAAGTGTTTCCCCATAGGAAACAATGGGGCTGCGTTAGGAGCTGAACGCGGCTTTTTTGCAGGTGTTAGGTTTTTTTTCAGCCCAAACTGCCCCATTGTTTCCTATGGGGGAATCGTGCACAAGCACGTTTTTGAAGCTGGCCGCTTCCGTAAGCACCGCTGGTATCTAGAGTTGCAGTGGCGTTAAATTATGCTCTACGCTCCCTTTTTGGAGCCTAACGCACTGAAAAAACAGCCATTCTGTGAACTCTAAATACCAGCGGTATTTAAAAGATGCGTGGGAAAAAAAGCATGCGTAGCTAATGCACCCCTTTGGCCGCAGAACTCTAAATCTAGGCGAAAGACATTTAAGCTTTTGTATTAGTTCAGAACTCTGGACAGCACTTTTCTATTGGTGGATGAATTTATCCACCAATCAGCAAGAACAACCCAGGTTGTTCACCAAAAATGGGCCGGCATCTAAACTTACATTCTTGCATTTAAAATAAAGATACCAAGAGAATTAAGAAAATTTGATAATAGGAGTACATTAGAAAGTTGCTTAAAATTTCATGCTCTATCTGAATCATGAAAGAACAAATTTGGGTTCAGTGTCCCTTTAAGCAACTTTCCAATATACTTCTGTTATCAAATGTATTCTCTTCTCTTGGTATTCTTTGTTGAAAGAGCAGCAATGAACTACTAGGAGCTAGCTGAATGTACCAGGTCATCCAGTGACAAGAGGCATATTTGAGCAGTCACCAATCAGCAGCTAGCTCTCAATAGTGCATTGCTGCATCTGAGCCTACCAAGATATGCTATTCAACAAAGGGTACAAAGAGAGAGAAGCAAATTAGATAGTAGAAGTACATTGGAACGTTTTTTTAAAAAGGGATACTCTGATTATTGAAATAAAAATGCTTAGTTTTATGTCCCTTTAACTGCTATTTGTAGTTCCAACTTTACAATACAGGGAGTGCAGAATTATTAGGCAAATGAGTATTTTGACCACATCATCCTCTTTATGCATGTTGTCTTACTCCAAGCTGTATAGGCTCGAAAGCCTACTACCAATTAAGCATATTAGGTGATGTGCATCTCTGTAATGAGAAGGGGTGTGGTCTAATGACATCAACACCCTATATCAGGTGTGCATAATTATTAGGCAACTTCCTTTCCTTTGGCAAAATGGGTCAAAAGAAGGACTTGACAGGCTCAGAAAAGTCAAAAATAGTGAGATATCTTGCAGAGGGATGCAGCACTCTTAAAATTGCAAAGCTTCTGAAGCGTGATCATCGAACAATCAAGCGTTTCATTCAAAATAGTCAACAGGGTTGCAAGAAGCGTGTGGAAAAACCAAGGCGCAAAATAACTGCCCATGAACTGAGAAAAGTCAAGCGTGCAGCTGCCAAGATGCCACTTACCACCAGTTTGGCCATATTTCAGAGCTGCAACATCACTGGAGTGCCCAAAAGCACAAGGTGTGCAATACTCAGAGACATGGCCAAGGTAAGAAAGGCTGAAAGACGACCACCACTGAACAAGACACACAAGCTGAAACGTCAAGACTGGGCCAAGAAATATCTCAAGACTGATTTTTCTAAGGTTTTATGGACTGATGAAATGAGAGTGAGTCTTGATGGGCCAGATGGATGGGCCCGTGGCTGGATTGGTAAAGGGCAGAAAGCTCCAGTCCGACTCAGACGCCAGCAAGGTGGAGGTGGAGTACTGGTTTGCGCTGGTATCATCAAAGATGAGCTTGTGGGGCCTTTTCGGGTTGAGGATGGAGTCAAGCTCAACTCCCAGTCCTACTGCCTGTTTCTGGAAGACACCTTCTTCAAGCAGTGGTACAGGAAGAAGTCTGCATCCTTCAAGAAAAACATGATTTTCATGCAGGACAATGCTCCATCACACGCGTCCAAGTACTCCACAGCGTGGCTGGCAAGAAAGGGTATAAAAGAAGAAAATCTAATGACATGGCCTCCTTGTTCACCTGATCTGAACCCCATTGAGAACCTGTGGTCCATCATCAAATGTGAGATTTACAAGGAGGGAAAACAGTACACCTCTCTGAACAGTGTCTGGGAGGCTGTGGTTGCTGCTGCACCAATGTTGATGGTGAACAGATCAAAACACTGACAGAATCCATAGATGGCAGGCTTTTGAGTGTCCTTGCAAAGAAAGGTGGCTATATTGGTCACTGATTTGTTTTTGTTTTGTTTTTGAATGTCAGAAATGTATACAGGTAGCCCTCAGTTTATGCCGGGGTTAGGTTCCAGAAGGAATGGTTGTAAATCGAAACCGTTGTAAATTGAAACCCAGTTTATAATGTAAGTCAATGTTAAGTGAGGGAGAAGGTTCCAGGCCCCTCTCAAAATGGTCATAAGTAACCCCTAATACATTATTTTTAAAGCGTTGAAATGAAGACTTTAACCCCTTAATGACCGAGGACGTGCAGGGTACGTCCTCAGAAAAAAGGCAGTTAACGCCTGAGAACGTACCCTGCACGTCCTCGGTGTGGAAAGCAGCTGGAAGCGATCCTGCTCGCTTCCAGCTGCTTTCCGGTTATTGCAGTGATGCCTCGATATGGAGGCATCCTGCAATAACCTTAGATGGCCATCCGATGCAGAGAGAGCCACTCTGTGGCCCTCTCTGCACCGGACATTGATGGCCGGTATCGTTGGTGGGTGGGAGCCGGTGTGGGAGGTGGGTGGCGGCCATCGATGGCCCTGGTCATGTGGAGGGGGGCGGGATCGTGGGCGTGCAAGTCCGGGCGCGCGCACGTGCACGAGGGGGCGCGCGCAGGCGCGCGCCGGGGCAGGGACCGGGTGGGGACCGCTGCACTACAAAAAAAGTGTCCCAAAATAAAAGTGGGACCAGTAATTTTTTTTAAAAAACCTTAGTCGTTATTTAGGTGGTGGGGGTTGGTCCGTGGGAGGGGGGAAGCTATACTACAGAAACAATAAAAAAAATAAAAAATAAATAAACATTTGATTGTGCAAAATGGGTACTGGCAGACAGCTGCCAGTACCCAAGATGGCCCCCAATAAGGCAGAGGGGGAGGCTTAGAGAGCTGTTTTGGGGGGGATCAGAGAGGTTGGGGGCTAAGGGGGGATCCTAAACACAGCATATGTAAATATGCTTTTTTTTTTTTCTTTAAAAAAAAAAAAAAATCTTTTATTTTAGTACTGGCAGACTTTCTGCCAGTACTTAAGATGGCGGGGGACAATAGTGGGGTGGGGGAGGGAAGGGAGCTGTTTGGGAGGGATCAGGGGGTGGGATGTGTCAGGTGGGAGGCTGAACTCTACACTAAAGCTAAAATTAACCCTGCAAGCTCCCTACACACTACCTAATTAACCCCTTCACTGCTAGCCATAATACACGTGTGATGCGCAGCAGCATTTAGCGACTTTCTAATTACCAAAAAGCAACGCCAAAGTCATATATGTCTGCTATTTCTGAACAAAGGGCATCCCAGAGAAGCATTTACAACCATTTGTGCCATAATTGCACAAGCTGTTTGTAAATAATTTCAGTGAGAAACCTAAAATTGTGAAAAAATTAACGTTTTTTTTTAATTTGATCGCATTTGGCGGTGAAATGGTGGCATGAAATATACCAAAATGGGCCTATATCAATACTTGGGGTTGTCTACTACACTACACTAAAGCTAAAATTAACCCTAGAAGCTCCCTACATGCTCCCTAATTAACCCCTTCACTGCTGGGCATAATACGCGTATTTTGCGCAGGGGCATTTAGCAGCCTTCTAATTACCAAAAAGCAAAGCCAAAGCCATATATGTCTGCTATTTCTGAACAAAGGGGATCCCAGAGAAGCATTTACAACCATTTATGCTATAATTGCATAAGTTGTTTGTAAATAATTTCAGTGAGAAACCTAAAGTTTGTGAAAATATTTGTGAAAAAGTGAACATTTTTTTTTATTTGATCGCATTTGGCGGTGAAATGGTGGCATGAAATATACCAAAATGGGCCTACATCAATACTTTGGGATGTCTTCTAAAAAAAAATATATACATGTCAATGGATATTCAGGGATTCCTGAAAGATATTAGTGTTCCAATGTAACTAGCGCTAATTTTGAAAAAAAGTGGTTTGGAAATAGCAAAGTGCTACTTGTATTTATGGCCCTATAACTTGCAAAAAAAGCAAAGAACATGTAAACATTGGGTATTTCTAAACTCAGGACAAAATTTAGAAACTATTTAGCATGGGTGTTTTTTGGTGGTTGTAGATGTGTAACAGATTTTGGGGGTCAAAGTTAGAAAAAATGTGTTTTTTTCCATTTTTTCCTCATATTTTATAATGTTTTTTATAGTAAATTATAAGATATGATGAAAATTATGGTATCTTTGAAAGTCAATTTAATGGCGAGAAAAACGGTATATAATATATGTGGTTACAGTAAATGAGTAAGAGGAAAATTACAGCTAAACACAAACACCGCAAAAATGTAAAAATAGCCTTGGTCCCAAACGGACAGAAAATGGAAAAGTGCTGCGGTCATTAAGGGGTTAAATGCTAAACAGCATTATAAACCTAATAAAATAATCACACAACACAGAATATATAATTAAACTAAGTTAAATGAACAAAAACATTTGCTAAACAGCATTATAAACCTAGAAAAATAATCACACAACACAGACTTCACTTGCATTTTTCTGCAAACAGTTCTTTCTATGCATTCCAATCTGGACTGATTTATAGACAGGAAGATCTTGTTCCTTGGAAATCTGTTCGATAGCTCAGGTCTGGTTAAACTGATTAATTTCAGCTTGCTTGATTTTGCTGCAACATAAGCGGACAGCTCCACGTACTAGCTATTTTATTTCTTATTATTTTGCACTGCTTCTCAATGCTTTACAATAGCAGTCACATGACTGGAAAAAAAGGTTGTTATTTTGAAACGGTGTAAATTGAACCGTTGTAAAACGAGGGCCACCTGTATTTGTGAATGTTGAGATGTTATATTGGTTTCACTGGTAAAAATAAATAATTGAAATGGGTATATATTTGTTTTTTGTTAAGTTGCCTAATAATTATGCACAGTAATAGTCACCTGCACACACAGATATCCCCCTAAAATAGCTATAACTAAAAACAAACTAAAAACTACTTCCAAAACTATTCAGCTTTGATATTAATGAGTTTTTTGGGTTCATTGAGAACATGGTTGTTGTTCAATAATAAAATTAATCCTCAAAAATACAACTTGCCTAATAATTCTGCACTCCCTGTAGTAAATCACAGGAATACAACAAGACGCTGTGCTTTCCGATAAATATTTGCCTAGATTCAATAAATCTAATTTTTTAAACTAATATCGCACTGAAAAAAAATTGACTCTCAAAAATGATGGAATTCATAAAGATTTGTACCTGCCTCCTCATTTAAATCAATGGAACCGATTATTTACAGCCGTGAATTTCCCAAAACATTGAATGACTTACAATGAAACAACTAAAAATGAAACAAACAAAAAAAAACAGCCTATATTAAACAATCCACTCTAACATATGCAGAAAAGAAAATTTGGAAAAAATAATAAAGAAAAATAAAATGAAAAATGAGACAACCTTGTCAGTTCTGACCTAGCAAGACCATCTGGAAGATACTTCACATGGGCAATTAAGCTTTTCTCAATCCTGCATGTTGTGTCATTATTTAGGCAAGAAATCCAGGAATTTCACGAAATACCAATGGTCAGCACCTCTTTCACATCTGCAAGATTGCCCAGAGAAATTCTGTCCAGTTCAGTGACATTACTTTTAGAGACTTTAATTTAGATGATACACGAATAGCCATATACCTTATTGGACTAAACAAATGAAGAACAAATGACTGTATGACTAAATCAATTTGTTCATTTGTTTGTACCGTTGGGTGCTAAAAAAAAAGTTCAGTAAGGGGAGAAAGAGGAACTTTGTTTGGCTAATCAGTTGCTTTGTTTGTTATAAAATACAGGGGGTCTGACCATTCATGTGTCCATCCTCCCTCATCCAATCCTCCAATAATATTACTAATGACTGATGTTAGGGGCAACCAGTCAGGCACTAAATGTTGGATTTTAGTCACACAGACTTGTCATAGTTGGAATCCTATAATTAAAGAATTTTATTAAAATTAGTTGTATGTATTTGCTGTTCTAAAAGGAAATAATGATGAAGAATTCAAATCCAGTATTCATCCAAAACGAATGACCACGTGGATGAAATTCAGCCAAATCGGACGTTCATAAAAATCTGAAACAAATCTTTTGGACAAAACAAAATGTTCACCTCTGCACACATCTAATTACTTTAACATAGCAAAACAGACATGTAAATATTTAACAATGCAACTGTGTTTCCAAATTGTTATAGTTGTAATTATTGCTTTTCCAAGTTGTTAGCAGTTTTCCTTTGCTGTGCGAAATATCATGTATTGTTCTATTTAACGCAACTATATATGTTAATGGAAGGAACACCAACTGGGTGACGTGATAGGTGACATGAGCCTCAATGCATTTGTAACAAAGGCTTGTGTGAAAGGCGAGGCTCCTTGGCACCTTAACGAGTGTCCCTTTGTCTCTAGTCCATTTCACAAACACATTTAAAGGGAGATACTTTCATGCTTCAGATAGAGCCTGTAATTTTAAGAGACTTTTTGAATTTATTTCTGTTAACATATCAGGAGCATAATACCTTTTGCCACTGTCCTACCTGATGTGTTCAGGTACCTCCCAGCTGTGTACTGCTTCTCTGGAGAATACTTGGGCTAGATTACAAGTGGTGTGCTATTTAGAACTTTTGCTCATGTGCAAACATCGCCAGAAGTAAACTTGTAACATGCACAGGTTAGCGCATGTATTACAAGTTGAAAGTGATTGATTTGTGTGCGAGCAAAACCCAACATGTGCTAACTTCAGGATTTTAGATATCGTGACCGCGTTAATATCTTCTCCCCTTAGAGTTCAAAAGAGCATGAAAAATACTCAAAACAAAAACCTAACACTTATCGCTCGCGCACTAACCCAACACCTCTTTCAACCTACAGCGCTAACCCGAAGGAAGTAATTCATATTTTACATTCCAATGTTCTACACATAGAATTTTTTTTTTATTTATTTTTAAATATATATTTCTATATATATCTTAAGTATTTTTTTAAAATATATATCTATACCTATATATCTATATACAGATATATATAGGAATATGTACATAAAAATACATAGAACATTTCCCCCTATGTGAAGTACATTGGAATGTAAAATATTTACAGTATTTACTCACTAAAAAACATATTAAAAATTACATTTAAATAAAAAATATTTGTCATGTTTTCAGGTATTTCAGTGTATATATGTGTTATCATAAGTTTACATACCCTGGCAGAATTTATGATTTCTTGGCCATTTTTCAGAGAATATGAATGATAACACAAAAACTTTTCTTTCACTCATGGTTAGTGTTTGGCTGAAGCCATTTATTATCAATCAACTGTGTTTACTCTTTTAAATAATAATGACAACAGAAACTACCCAAATTACCCTGATAAAAAGTTTACATACCCTGGTGATTTTGGCCTGATAACATGCCCACAAGTTGACACAAAGGGGTTTGAATGGCTATTAAAGGTAACAGTCCTCACTTGTGATCTGTTTTCTTGTAATTAGAGTGTGTGTATAAAAGGTCAATGAGTTTCTGGATTCCTGACAGACCCTTGCATCTTTCATCCAGTGCTGCACTGATGATTCTGGATTCTGAGTCATGGGGAAAGCAAAAGAATTGTCAAAGGATCTGCAGAAAAAGGTAGTTGAACTGTATAAAACAGGAAAGGGATATAAAAAGATATCCAAGGAATTGAGAATGCAAATCAGCAGTGTTCAAACTCTAATGTGGAAAATGAGTATATATATATATATACTGTATATACACAGTATCTCACAAAAGTGAGTATAACCGTCACATTTTTGTAAATATTTTATTATATCTTTTCATGGGACACCACTGAAGAAATGACACTTCGCTACAATGTAAAGTACTAAGTGTACAGCCTGTTGAACAGTGTAAATTTGCTTTCCCTCAAAATAACTCAACACACAGCCATTAATGTCTAAACCGTTGGCAACAAAAGTGAGTACACCCCTAAGTGGAAATGTCCAAATTTGGCCCAATTAGCAATTTTCCCTCCCCGGTCTCATGTGACTCATTAGTGTTACAATGTCTCAGGTGTGAATAGGTAGCAGGTGTGTTAATTTGGTGTTATCGCTCTCACACTCTCTCATACTATGTACAAAATCACAGCAGCACCACTGTAGTGTTTCCAATCTTTTTTCTTTATTCGATGACACAAGTATAGCAAACAGAAATGGAACAGAACGACGTTTCGGGTTATGTACCCTTATTCATGTTCATACAAAATGAATCACTACACACAAACTTAAATACCTACAAACAGGTGTGACCACACCTCTTAGGTTAACACCTTCAGGTATACTTCACAATTCTTAATTTCTAAATACTGACACCCAGTGGTCAACACCTGTAAATGTTACAAACATTTTTTTAAAAAATCCAACATTAAAAACATAGTGTGAATACTGATGGGGAGGGGATAGTTCTAATACATAGATTACATCAAAGATAATGCTCTAACACTTCAAATATTCCTTGAAACTAATCTATATTAGAATACACTCAAATCTATCTCCCTATTCATACCTTTGGGAATTAATTATTCTAATTTATTAATCCAAAGTGCTTCTCTCCTTTTAAGGAGAATTTCCCTATTCCCCCCTCTCCTTGGGATAGGTATATAGTCAATAATTTGGAACCTTAATTGTGAGACTGTATGGCCCTTCTATACAAAATGGTGTGCTACTGGGGCATTAAGATCACCATTTCTAATATTTGATTTGTGTTGGAGATTTCTATCCCTGACCCTTTGGGTCGTCTCGACAATATAAATTATACCACATTGGCATTTAATTAGATAGATCACATAAGTGGCATTACAATTATAGTATCCTTTGATTCCAAATTTCTGACCCGTTAGGGGGTGGTCACTGCAAGATCAACATGGCACATCATGGCACTGAGGAGCTACAGTTCATTGAGGGAACCATGAAATCCAACATGTACTGTGACATACTGAAGCAGAGCATGATCCCCTCCCTTCGAAGACTGGGCCACAGGGCAGTTTTCTAATATGATAACAACCTCAAACACACCTCCAAGATGACCACTGCCTTGCTAAAGAAGCTGAGGGTAAAGGTAATGGACTGGCCAAGCATGTCTCCAGACCTAAACCCTATTGAGCATCTGTGGGGCATCCTCAACTGGAAGGTGGGGGAGCGCAAGGTCTCTAACATCCACCAGCTCTGTGATGTTGTCATGGAGGAGTGGAAGAGGACTCCAGTGGCAACCTGTGAATCTCTGGTGAACTTGATGCCCAATAGGGTTAAGGCAGTGCTGGGAAATAATGGTGGCTACACAAAATATTGACACTTTGGGCCCAATTTGGACATTTTAACTTAGGGGTGTACTCACTTTTGTTGCCAACGGTTTAGACATTAATAGCTGTGTGTTGAGTTATTTTGAGGGGACAGCAAATTTACACTGAGTGTACACTCACTACTTTACATTGTAGCAAAGTTTAATTTCTTCATTATTGTCATATAAAAAGATATAACAAAATATTTACTAAAATGTGAGGGGTGTACTCACTTTTGTGAGATACTGTATATATATATATATATATATATATATATATATATACATACATACACATATTTAGACATGTATATATACATTACAGGGCTTTCCATTCAAATAACTTGTCATATACCGTATACCTTTTAACCCTTAATAACTTTTCAAAATATTTCTATGAATTCTTTTAATTAGATTGTGTATGTATGAGTGCAACACTTTATTTTAATGTATTTATGATGTGTTTGGTGCAACTTTTTATTTAGACCTAACCCTTAACGTGAGGACTTCAGTCCAGCTTACCCGACAACCGCAAATTTCATGTTTAATTTCAACTTGTAATAATTTTTATTATCAAAGTGATCACAATCGTTCTGATTAACTCACATGGGACTTGATATCCTTTTTCCCACAATGATGAACTAGCCCATAATGGATGACGATCACTGAAATCCTAAATTGGTTAATGAGATAGCCTGTGTGTATTTTGCAATTGTGGTGTTTATGATCATTGTTAAAATGAATTTCATCTGCATATGGTAATGATGGTTATACTGGAGATGTCTGATCATTGATGTTTTTTTAAATTTTAATATGTTTAAAACATTTTTAAAATTCAATATTCATTCGTTAATAAAATATTATTTTCAGTTTTAGCGAGATTTTCATCTAAAATCAAGAAAAGCACTGTGGGACATTAATTTCCATAAGAATAAACTTATCTTCTAAAACGTGATTAAGCAGTTCTCACACCTTAAGGGCCAGATTACAAGTGAAGCGCAAAATATCACTTTCCCAAAGGCGATATTTGCACTCCACTTAGTAATACCAGCGCACGCAAATGTGCGCTGATATTACAAGTAGGTGCAATGTGAATGCGACCTCGTGTTCGCATTGCATGGAAGCATTGTGCTCACAAGAGCTGTGGCACATCATGAGTACCTAGCACAGCGAAGGGGTAAGTCGTGCAGCGATGGGCAGCAATTTGAAATATATACCGGTATGTAAATGCTTATATACATATATATGTGTTAATATATGTATATACATATTTAAACACATAAATATATATGTATATAAGCATATACATATATATTTATAGAGAACACACAGTTCCCTATAGACCGCAATGTAAAGGCACTTTTCAGTGCCGTTTTTTTTCTAACACCCAACACCTGCCAACTTTTAGAGAAAGAATGAAAGTAAAGACCGGAAGCCTCAGCTAAATGACAACAGTAGCCGCCATATGACACACAAAGGGAGTTAGGTTAACAAATAAATAGAGAGCTATCGAAGTATGACATTATTAGTAAACAAAAAGAAAAACCGGAAGTAAACACAATAAACACTAGCGAAACCGGAAGTGTAGGTGGAATACAAATCTATCATCCTAAGTATGTCAACTAAGGGCACACAGGCAAAGGAAATAGCCCAAATAGGAATGGCCCTAAGAACACAATAATAGCTAAGAATCATAAATTAATATTTTAACTTTTTAACAGCACAATTTGAAACGAAACTCTTGCCCATACCCACAATGCACCTAACAGGAAGGGGGCGTGGTCTACTAGCTTTTTGGCGCCCAAACATTAGCAACAGCTCCTATAAATTCTCTCAGCTTACTCACAATGTTAGTCTTGATAAAGGCCAGGAGTACATGGCCGAAACGCGTCGACTGATTTGAGTAAGCATAATACTGATATACCCACTTAACAGTTTGTATATATTATAGTATTGTTTGTTTTCTTTACAGGTTTTTGCACAGTGTTACTTGTTTTTTATTGCATCAAACTGAGCGACAACTTCATTGCACAGAAATCACTATATCACATTGGACACTTTTTTAACCACCTTTGAAAGACTTACTTTTTGCCACATTAACTTGAGGATTCTCACATCTTTTGCAAGGTCACATATTATTTTTTTCATATTTTTCTAATTTTTTTTCCAATTTTTTTCTCCATTTTTTTCACATCAAGTGATCACATTATTTTTCACATTTTTAGTATTTTCTCATTTTTCACTTTTTCAGGCACAGGACACACACTGCTTTGGAATTTTTTCAGAATTGGTCACTGACAAAGATATTAATTTTTTTTGCCATATTGCGATTTAATTGGACAAAC
The DNA here is from genome assembly GCF_027579735.1 of Bombina bombina. Lineage (NCBI taxonomy): Eukaryota > Metazoa > Chordata > Amphibia > Anura > Bombinatoridae > Bombina > Bombina bombina. Next base: position 1,513,363,240 of record NC_069499.1, on the reverse strand, counting down.
ATAACCATAAGAACATTCATCACCATCTGGACTGTTCCAAAATGTACTAGCCTAATTAGGACACTTGGTCTATCAGATAAATCTTTGTTAAAAGGTTTTATTGTGCATTCCCATTTTTTTGAATTTATCTTATTGTAACATGGATCCATGATTTTATATGACTGTTATTTTTATTTTTATGTTTATGATTGTGTATGTTTTTAAGAAGATCACAGATATTTTAACATTTTGTGTGGATTAAACATTGATATACATTTTAAAGTTTACATAACCAATTTATAGTTATTAGACTATTTGTACATCTACTCCACCATCGTCATCAAGAGAACCCACATAGTGGGCACCTCTCTATCAGCCTAACAGGTGTCCCCATCCCCTACCTCAGCCTTTTTTGGCGCTCACCTCCACCCCCTTCTAACTTTGTCTTTAACCCCTTAAAACTGCTTTTGTGTAGTTACTTTATTAAAAAATAAACATTCTTTTTTAATTTTTTAATAAAGAACACTACACTGAAACGTGGGTGCAATCGGGGGAACATTTATAACATTAACCAGAGATCTGGTTTATTTTATGAACGCTAATTGCTTGTAATGACTGATTATTTATCGCGAGCCTGTAAACGGAAATTCTGTTTACTGTAAAACCTATAAAAAAAAATATCTTGGTTATCAATGAACAAGACAAAGCACAAATCCCAGTCACAAATAAGGTATTGCTGATAAAAATCACGTTTATGAATATGAAATTATTGTAACTTAAAATCGCAATAACGCATGAAATAAAAATAAACATTTTAAGAGCGCGATTGCTAAACGTAATTTCCTGCAGATCTTGCTAGCTGTATGAGATATCACATATACCTTTGAATGTTGAATTTGATGTGTCCATTTTGTTGCTGAAATAAAATGCCACACCAAAAGGTCTGGTAGGACTGTGATCATTAAAGCCATTGCTGTGCATGAATCGTATGGGCAATTTCCCTGATATCTGCTTGAATACGATCAGAACTTTTTCCAGTGCATATATGGTTTTATCGCTTGGATTGTGATCACTCCAAAATTGAAAAACACGGATCAGAAGACGACAAAACACGGTTGGTATTGTAAAAATTGGAATTGACCCTATAGTTATATTCAAGCAATTGTTCAATAATAAAAATATCTAATACATTAGTACATTTTCTTAAGAATGTTATATCCCTTTAATATATTCCTATAAACCCATTTACATTCTTGACCAGATTTTTTTTTTTTCTTGATTTCTTTTTACACCATTTATTTTATATCAAGATTGGACTTATGCCCATATTTATGTAAAATTTACTTTTAGTGTTATGACATATGTCATTATTGAGAAATGTGTACAGAGAATAAGCTCTGCAGAACTAAAGACACATAACTGACAAAATGCTTGATAGATATATGCCTAAACCATGCGCATTATCCAGGTATTTGCTACACCGCAGAGTTGGCATGGACAGGAGCACAATGCTATGCCTTGTTTTATATAAAATACTCAGGTTTGTTCTATGTTTAGCCCATGTCTGTTTGAATTTCGTTCACTATTTCACCCTCTACCACTTCCCACAGGGAGTCCATTCCCTAAAACCACTACATTCTCCAGAATTCCTTACATTTCTCTTTAGCCTGGCAGTCTCAGTAGATCATAGCATTTATCTTACTTTAAAATGTGATTCCTTCCTCCTCATGTTGAATCTACAAAGTGTTATTTTGGATATTTGTATAACAGCTCCTCTTTTAAGCTACTTTTATCAAAGTTGTTAGAATTTTTTTGTACAGAATCAATGCTAGGCAAAGCAGACCAGAGGTATTAATGGCTGAGAATGTACAAAACCTAATATACACATCTATTTGTGTACTATATTCCAAGCTGCAGCAGATTAGATTTTTTTTGGTACATTTTTCATACAATATTATTATTTTTATTATTACTACAGGGAGTGCAGAATTATTAGGCAAGTTGTATTTTTGAGGATTAATTTTATTATTGAACAACAACCATGTTCTCAATGAACACAAAAAACTCATTAATATCAAAGCTGAATATGTTTGGAAGTAGTTTTTAGTTTGTTTTTAGTTTTAGCTATTTTAGGGGGATATCTGTGTGTGCAGGTGACTATTACTGTGCATAATTATTAGGCAACTTAACAAAAAACAAATATATACCCATTTCAATTATTTATTTTTACCAGTGAAACCAATATAACATCTCAACATTCACAAATATACATTTCTGACATTCAAAAACAAAACAAAAACAAATCAGTGACCAATATAGCCACCTTTCTTTGCAAGGACACTCAAAAGCCTGCCATCCATGGATTCTGTCAGTGTTTTGATCTGTTCACCATCAACATTGCGTGCTGCAGCAACCACAGCCTCCCAGACACTGTTCAGAGAGGTGTACTGTTTTCCCTTCTTGTAAATCTCACATTTGATGATGGACCACAGGTTCTCAATGGGGTTCAGATCAGGTGAACAAGGAGGCCATGTCATTAGATTTTCTTCTTTTATACCCTTTCTTGCCAGCCACGCTGTGGAGTACTTGGACGCGTGTGATGGAGCATTGTCCTGAATGAAAATCATGTTTTTCTTGAAGGATGCAGACTTCTTCCTGTACCACTGCTTGAAGAAGGTGTCTTCCAGAAACTGGCAGTAGGACTGGGAGTTGAGCTTGACTCCATCCTCAACCCAAAAAGGCCCCACAAGCTCATCTTTGATGATACCAGCCCAAACCAGTACCTCCACCTTGCTGGCGTCTGAGTCGGACTGGAGCTCTCTGCCCTTTACCAATCCAGCCACGGGCCCATCCATCTGGCCCATCAAGACTCACTCTCATTTCATCAGTCCATAAAACCTTAAAAAAATCAGTCTTGAGATATTTCTTGGCCCAGTCTTGACGTTTCAGCTTGTGTGTCTTGTTCAGTGGTGGTCGTCTTTCAGCCTTTCTTACCTTGGCCATGTCTCTGAGTATTGCACACCTTGTGCTTTTGGGCACTCCAGTGATGTTGCAGCTCTGAAATATGGCCAAACTGGTGGCAAGTGGCATCTTGGCAGCTGCACGCTTGACTTTTCTCAGTTCATGGGCAGTTATTTTGCGCCTTGGTTTTTCCACACGCTTCTTGCGACCCTGTTGACTATTTTGAATGAAACGCTTGATTGTTCGATGATCACGCTTCAGAAGCTTTGCAATTTTAAGAGTGCTGCATCCCTCTGCAAGATATCTCACTATTTTTGACTTTTCTGAGCCTGTTAAGTCCTTCTTTTGACCCATTTTGCCAAAGGAAAGGAAGTTGCCTAATAATTATGCACACCTGATATAGGGTGTTGATGTCATTAGACCACACCCCTTCTCATTACAGAGATGCACATCACCTAATATGCTTAATTGGTAGTAGGCTTTCGAGCCTATACAGCTTGGAGTAAGACAACATGCATAAAGAGGATGATGTGGTCAAAATACTCATTTGCCTAATAATTCTGCACTCCCTGTATACTTTCTTTTGTTGAATAACACGTGTTTTAATATAACATAAGAGACCTAAAGGGACACCATACCCAAATGTTGAAGCTCTTGAAAGTGATGCAGCCTTGCTGTAAAAAGCTGCCTAGAAAATATCGCCTGAACATCTCTATGTAAAAAAAGAAGATATTTACCTCAAAATTTCCAAAATATCCACACCCCACTGTAAAGAGACTTTAGTCCCAGGACACACCAGAAAGTGTGTATCTGGCGTGTGCAGTCACAGTCATGTTATTTTCTTATTCAGTTTAAGAAGGTTTACTGTGAAATCTCATGAGATTTAAAGGGACATAATACTCATATGCTAAATCACTTGAAACTGATGCAGTATAACTGTAAAAAGGTGACAGGAAAATATCACCTGAGCATCTCTATGTAAAAAAGGAAGATATTTTACCTCACAATTTCCTCAGCTCAGCAGAGTAAATTTTGTTTAAAAAGTTATACTTCTGCTGCTGCCCAGCTGCAGGTAAAAAAAAAAAAAATAATAATAAATGAACTGCAGCCAATTAGCATCAACAGTGCTGAGGTCATGAACTCTTTTACTGTAATCTCATGAGATTTGACTCAACTCTCATGAGATTTCATATTAAACTTCCTTAGAAGTGTGCATAAGGCTCACTACCTTGTCTGTCCCGGGACAGGCATACTGATTTGCTGCTTAAAGTCTTTCTTTACTTTCAAGTGTTTCAACATTTGGTTATCACGGTCTCAAAAAGATCACAGCAAACAATGTATGACCACACACTGCTGATGTTGATTGGCTATTGTGTGTTTTTTGTTTTGTTTTTTTAGCATGTAGCTTTACAGCAGCTCTAACTGTTTGCAGAGCACTTACTCTGGTGAGCTGAAGAAATTTTGAGGTAAAATATCTTCCTTTTTTACATAGCGATGCTTAGGTGATATTTTCATGTCAGCTTTTTACAGTTATGCTGCCTCACTTTCAAGTGAATTAGCATATGAGTATTTTGTCACTTTAAACAACAGGGGCATTTAATCCTAGTGAACACTTTTGCCAATATAGGGTCAGATTACAAGGGGTGCGTTAACCCCTTAATGACCACAGCACTTTTCCATGTCCGTTTGGGACCAAGGCTATTTTTACTCGCTTACTCGCTTACTCGCTTACTGTACCCATACATATTATATACCGTTTTTCTCGCCATTAAGTGGACTTTCAAAAGATACCATTATTTTCATCATATCTTATAATTTACTATAAAAAAGTTTATAAAATATGAGGAAAAAATGAAAAAAAACACACTTTTTCTAACTTTGACCCCCAAAATCTGTTACACATCTACAACCACCAAAAACAAAACATGCTAAATAGTTTCTAAATTTTGTCCTGAGTTTAGAAATACCCAATGTTTACATGCTCTTTGCTTTTTTTGCAAGTTATAAGGCCATAAATACAAGTAGCACTTTTCTATTTCCAAACCACTTTTTTTAAAATTAGCGCTAGTTACATTGGAACACTAATATCTTTCAGGAATCCCCGAATATCCATTGACATGTATATATATTTTTTTAGAAGACATCCCAAAGTATTGATCTAGGCCCATTTTGGTATATTTCATGCCACTATTTCACCGCCAAATGCGATCAAATAAAAAAAAATTGTTCACTTTTTCACAAATTTTTTCACAAACTTTAGGTTTCTCACTGAAATTATTTACAAACAACTTATGCAATTATAGCATAAATGGTTGTAAATGCTTCTCTGGGATCCCCTTTGTTCATAAATAGCAGACATATATGTCTTTGGCTTTGCTTTTTGGTAATTAGAAGGCTGCTAAATGCCACTGCGCACCACACGTGTATTATGCCCAGCAGTGAAGGGGTTAATTAGGGACCATATAGGGAGCTTCTAGGGTTAATTTTAGCTTTAGTGCAGTATAGTAGACAACCCCAAGTATTGATCTAGACCCATTTTGGTATATTTCATGCCACCATTTCACCACCAAATGCGATCAAATTAAAAAAAAAGTTACATTTTTCACAATTTTAGGTTGCTCACTGAAATTATTGCTTGTGCAATTATGGCACAAATGGGTGTAAATGCTTCTCTGGGATCCCCTTTGTTCAGAAATAGCAGACATATTTGACTTTGGTGTTGTTTTTTGGTAATTAGACGGTCGCTAAATGCTGCTGTGCATCACACGTGTATTATGGCTAGCAGTGAAGGGGTTAATTACTTAGTTTGTAGGGAGCTTGCAGGGTTAATTTTAAAGTCTGCCAGTACTAAAATGAAAGTTTTTTTTTTTAAAAAATATTTTTTTAGCATATTTACATATGTTGCTGTGTAGGATCCACCCTTAGCCCCCAACCTCCCTGATCCCCCCCAAAACAGCTCTCTAACCCTCCCCCTCTGCCCCCAGCTTGCAAATTTTTTTTTTTTTTCTCTAGTGTAGCTTCCCCCCCACAGACCAACCCCCACCTGACTGATGTCTTTTTTTTAAACTTTGTATCCCCCTTTTTACCCAATTTTATTGCACATTTTTCTGTAGCGCGCCCCATTTTTCCGTGCACGCCCCCAGTCATCCCTGCCCATGATCCTGCCCCCCTCCACATCAGCAGGGCCATCGATGGCCGCCACCCGCCTCCCAAGTCGGCTCCCACCCACCAACGATACCAGCCATCGATGTCTGGTGCAGAGAAGGCCATAAAGTGGCTCTCTGCATCGGATGGCCATGCAAGATTATTGCAGGATGCCTCCATATCGAGGCATTACTGCAATAACCGGAAAGCAGTTGGAAGCGAGAAGGATCGTTTCCAGCTGCTTTCCACACCGAGGCTGTGGAGGCTGTGCAGGGTACGTCCTCAAGCGTTAACTGTCTTTTTTTTTAAGACGTACCCTGCATGTCCTCGGTCGTTAAGGGGTTAATGATAGCACGTGCCTTGTATTACAATTCCATGGTAAAGCTAACTCTTCTCTGGCTAGTGCAATTTATACTTTATTAGTTACAAGTTGAAAGTTTATAGTTTGCGCTCGTCAAAAATGCACAAGAATATTTAGTGCAGTTTGAGACATGAAGTAAAGGGATAAAAAAGTTGTACACAACACATCAAAACACATTAAAATAAAGTATTACACACACACACATATATATATATATATATATATATATATATATATATATACTTTTTAAATAGAAATATATAATTTAAATATTAATAAAAAAGGTTTTAAAAAGGTTAAAAGCTATATGGTATATGGCATGGTGTTTGACTAGGAAGGGCTCCAATATAAATATATATATATTATTTATTTCATAATAAATAAGTAACATTGCACCTTTCGGTGCTCCACTTACAACATAAACTTAGTTCAATGATAAGAAATGAAACAACATAAAGAATATCAATGTAACCCACTTTTTGGGTTAGGTCATTACTTCAATCTTAGAATTACATAAATACGTCCAGAAATGGAGGCAAATAACAATATAATAAAATATATTGAATATATTCCAGTTGGGGGGTGAGGATGAAGGGTGAGGGATAAAAAGGAGAGGGGGGGGGGTAGGGATGGGATCTAGGGGACCAGGCAGTCATAGGGAAATGGAGAGGTCTCTTGGATCTGGGGGATACTAGTCCCTAATTATCTAGACTCAGGAGCCATTGAGTGTCATGTATAGATTTCCATGCGGCCCATGTCATTTCAAAAAGGTCTATTTTTCCACCGGAAAAGAAAATATTCCTCTCCATTGAGTACAAGAATGCCATAAGCTTAACTATGTCAGACCATGGCGTGGGGCTTATCATTTTCCAGGATCTGGCAATTGAAAGTTTAACTGCCGAGAAGAGGTATATACATAGATATCCTTGATACCTAGGCAAGCCACAGGTACCTATATAGAGTAAGGCTATCTCCAGGGTTTTAGTTAATGTTATCCCTATACTGGCTAACAGGGAGAAACACGCACTCCATAGTCTGCTTGGGAGGACGACCACATGTCAGCAACTCTCACAATACCCAGATTTTCCCATGTGGCTGTGTGCGAGTCAGGTAGTCTGGTAAGAAGGCCAGATATAGAGGTGATGGGGGAAGGGTGGGGCGCAATGGGTTTATAATGCCTAAGCTGTTCCCATATGGCTAGGCATTCTTTATGATAATATTATTAATTGCTAGAGTCCGTCTACAGTGTGGGGGATCCATATAAGGTATTTTAGGCAAATTTCGTGAGGTAGTGAGGCTTGTTCAAGTGACCTCCACTTCTGTTGGAGTCGTTGATGCCCCATTGTGAGATATGCGTTAGCATCGCCGCCTCAGGTTATGGATGGAGTGGCCGCTCCCCCATGTTCTCTGTAATATTGGAGGGTTTTGTGTGCTATTCTAGGGGGCTTGCCCTGCCATATAAATTTGGTGAATTCGCTTTGGAATTGAAGTAAAGTGTGTTTGGGGACATGGATTGGGAGACACCTGAATAGGTAAGTCAACTTAGGAAGAAAACTCATTTTAAGGGCTGCCACTCTCCCTAGCAATGATATTGATTCGTAATTCCATTTATGTTTTAGGGATCTAAGCTCAGACAGAAGGGGCTGATAATTGGCTTTAATTTCTGTAGGGACATCATGCGATAGCTTAACTCCTAAATGTGTGAAATGGGAGGTCCTAATAACAAACTTTTATTTATCTTGTATATATTTGGCCACTTTCTCAGGAAAACCCCTTATGTATACCTCTGTTTTATGTTGATTGAGTTTAAAGTGGGAAATACTGCCAAACCTCTCTAAAGTCTCTAAGAGTCTGGGTATGGTTTGTAAGGTTTTGGAGGAAAAGACTGTGGTTTGGTTCATTCCATGAATAGTTACTCTCTCCATTGTGTGGTCTTTTCTTATTTGAGCTGCCAAAGGCTCTATTGCAAGTGCAAATAGTAGTGGAGAAAGGGGGCACCCCTGACGCGGCCCATTAGTAATGGGGAAAGGGATTGAGCTGAATCCAAGTCCTCTAACCAAGGCTATAGGGTGAGAGTAAAGTGCTTTGATGGCCAGGATTGTAAGTGCCGGGAATTGAAAGGTATTTAAGACCTTCCATAAATACACCCAACGAACCCGGTTGAACGCCTTCTCAGCGTCGAGGAAAATTACCGCTATGGGCCTATTTAGTCTGTTAGATTCCGTAAAGATATTTAATAATCTCCTAGTATTATCTGGACTTTCCCTACCTGGTATGAAACCCACCTGGTCAGGATCAATGAGGTCTGGCAATAGGTTAGAAATTCTGTTTGCAAGCAATTTTGAGTAAATCTTTATATCCGAGTTTATCAAAGAGATTGGTCTGTAATTTGTGCAAAGTGCAGGGTCTTTATCTGTTTTAGGGATCGTTATTATGATCGCCTCGAGGAACTCTTTACGAAATATGCCTTCCGTGTTTGCTAGATTAAAGAAACTGAGCAGTAGCGGTGATAGTTCCTGGATGTAAGTTTTATAAAAGATTGACGTATACCCGTCAGGCCGGGAGCTTTAAGGGGATTTAAGTATTTGATGACATGTTTTATTTCTTGGAGCGAGAATGGATTATCAAGGGATACTTTTTGGTCTGTATTAAGGGAGGGAAGTTTCAGAGAGGTCAGAAAGGAGCTTATTGCCACAGAAGAGGCAGGAATAGTATACTCATTATCTCGAATATTATAAAGTGACGAATAGTAATCACTAAATTGCTGGCCTATTTGGGATGGAAGTCTGAAGGTCTTATCACCTTTTTTAATAGCATGGATTCGGGAGGCGCCTGCTCGCTGCCTAAGTCTTTTGGCTAGGACAGAATCAGCTTTATTGCCTTGGCATACATAGTTTGTTTAAGCTTGAGGAGATTGGCTTGGGTCTTTTTAAACTCTATCTGGCCTATATGGAGCCTAATTTCTTTGATTCTGTTGCTCAAAACTAGCGTGTCAGTTGTGCGCTGCTGCTGTTCCAGTTCCCTCAATTTGTAGTATGCCTGTGACAGAGATAGACCTGCCTGTTTCCGCAAGGAAATGATAAGGCATTAAACACCCCCCAAATTATATCTTCCCTGAAAGGGATGTCTGAGAGGATGTGGTGGGGGAGGCTCCATGAAGTCCTGGTCTTGGCTGCTTCACAGGAGTATATGTCAATTAGTAGTTGGTCGTGATCCGACCAGGGGCAGATAGAGATGGAGGCCCGATTTACTGCATCTAGGGTATCCACGTGGGAAAAATTTAATCAAGTCTCGAGTAGGAGGCATGCGAATGAGAAAAGTGTGTGTAATCTCTCTCCGAGGGGTGGAGCGACTGCCAAATATGAAAATACCCATGCTGTGTCATTAGAGTGCGAAATCTACCAGTTACCGGGTTAACCTTGGGGTGTTTTAAGTTGTCAGGTTTAGCTTTCCTGTCTAATTTATCATCCCAAACCATATTAAGTCTCCTGCTAGGATCACTCTGCCCTGTTTGAACTGTTCTATTTTCCCCAGTATTTTCATCAAGCTCCTAGGCTGAAGTGTGTTCGGGAGGTATGCAGAGATTAATGTGTATGGGACATGGTCGAGGGTGCATATCAAAATAAGAAATCTGGCCTGGGGGTCTCTAAATACATGGATGAGCTCAAAGGCTACTCTCTTATGTACCAAAATAGCAACCCCTCTAGCTTTTTTAGTGTAAGAGGCTTCTTCAAAAACGGGGTAATCTCTAGAGATGATTGTGGGTTGGCACCTGCCAGGAGATGTGTCTCCTGAAGGAACGCAACATCTGCCCCTTGGTGTCGCAAGGATCTGGCTAGAAGGCTTCTCTTACCCGTGGTGTTTAGTCCCCTAACATTGTGTGTGAGAAATCTTAGGTGAGCCATAGGCTCTCCAGAAAGTCACAACCCTGGGAAAGTGGGAGCGTATACCTAAGTGGGGTCGGTGAGGGTAGATACTCAGATAAGGATAGGGGTGGGGAATAACAGGGGAAGGAGGTGTGTGGGTAGAAGAGGAATTGGTGGAAGTAGTCCACCTATGTGGGGCCCTATTATGGGCACCTAAATCAGGGGGGGGGGAGCTAGTGTGAACCTTACAATCAAGGTTGAGAAGGTCAGCCCCGCTCTCTTGAATACAGCATAACAGTATAAACAGTTTAAACATGCTTACTAACTGTAATAGACAGAATACATAATAATATGTAAATTTAACTCAAAGTCAAAATGTCCCTTTTAGTGGTGTAGGTGTTTCTCAGGTCAGTAGAGCCTGGGGTCTTAATGATTGGTCCGATAGGTTGGATTTTTGACGCTTAGGCCCACGTTCTCTAAGAGACCACTCAGGGGCTTATGCCCTTAACTTAGAGGGAGGTATTGACCTTTGCTGATCTGGTTCAGTCAGGATACCCCAATTTGCCAAGAGGGTACTACCGAGTGAAGGAGAGGAAACAATATGTGTTTTATTATCTTTTGTGATGATGAGCTTCTGTATTTAATGTTGGCTTTCCTTAATTGCATGGTCAGAGAGGCGTATAGTCTCCTTTGTTGCAGAGTGTAGGCAGATAGGTCTGGCAGCAATTGGACGTCCTTGAAGGCATCTGATAGCGTAGGTTTGCTGAAAGCAGCCTGCATCAGGTGATCCTTAAATGTATTATGGAAACACACTACCACATCTCGTGGTTTATCTGATGACATTGATTTCGGTCTAAGGGCTCTGTGTGCTCGTTCCATGGTGTGCGAGTTACCCTCCAGTAGGCCCAGCAATTCTGAGAAGAGGGATTTAAGGAATCTTTGTAACTCTCCTGTGGAGACTCCTTCTGGGATACCTCTAAAGCGGACATTGTTCCTTCTGGCTCTATCTTCCATATCTGCAAGCTTCAACTCCAATTGAAATATTTGATCTGCTAAATTCTCGGCATAAGAGAGTAAATTGGAGTGGTCAGTGGTAAGATCGTCGTGTTGTCGTTCCAGCGTATCCACTCTATCACCTATCTCAGCGATGTATTTTCGTAGCTCCGCTGAGCTGCGTTGAATTTCAGATGTAATAGATTTTGTTTGTGCTGCAAGTATTTTCTTTAAGGTGTTTTCAGTGATGTAATGTTGCAGATGAGCCGTGGATTTGGCGCTTGACTGAGAGCCCTCATTCTGAGAGTCCTGATCACTACCCATTCTCTCATTCTGTGCAGGGTCAGTGGTACGTTGAGAAAAATGGTCCAGGATTGTTTTCTTAACAACTGAAGGGGTTTTGGGATGTCTCCTTGAATTGTGCGGCATTTTAGAACGGGGCATAGGAACCTCTTTACACCTCAATACTGTACCACAGTTATTTTTACACAACCTGTAAAAGTTAAGGGATACAATTACCTAAACCTGTCTATCTAGAGAGTATATAAAACACATATGTTTAGCATGAGAATGAGAGCAGGGCTGAGAACCACCCGTGCAGTTGAGCTAAGTCATCTTTCGTATAATATCACCAAATGTAAATAGTCATACCAATTGTCATAGAAAAATCGGTCACTACGGATCCCCATGCACCTCAGGGAGAAGGGGATATGACCTTAAGGAAGGGGAAAAGGGAAGGGGAGGTGAACAACCCAGACAAGCTGGGCAGGAAAGGAGGAGGCACGAGGGGGCCCACAACAACCCTTCTCCACCTGCGAGACTCACAGTTTTGTACTTAAAATTTACAATGCGAATAAAATATGCAACAGAGCAATACAATTTACAATGAACCAGGCAGAAAATACAATTAAATTACACTACATTTCGGGTCAGAACCCAAAGATATTAAAGCTGGCTCAGCAGCTGTGAGGTGGGGGTTGTACACTCAGGCCTTTATAAATATGTCACAGTTCCGGGTATCAGCAAGTAGGGGATAGGACTGCACAGTAGTAAGTGCCTGCAGTACGTAACAATTGGTATTAGTAAAGCGTGGGCTTAAGGGACAGGAGAGAATATAGGTCAATACTTGTGGGGTGTCCTCAAGAGACACAAGCTGAGTTGCTTTAGCGAAGCATTTTCACAGGGTCTGCAGTGGTTAGGTTGGCAGTCTATGGGAGATAATTCCTAAAGGGGGTCTTGGCAATATAAGGGTATAGGCCTTGCTTGTTCATGATGTGGTAAACCTCTGATCTACTCTCAGAGGTAGGGATTATGTATATGGGGGTATAGTATATTAGCCTGACCCTTGTTACCTTTATTTTCACAGTAGCCCCTAAGTGTTTTGTTTTTGCCGGAGTATTTTGTGGAGGAGTCTCTCCTTTAGTCCCTAACGGCTTGTGAAGGCTGGTGTCTGGTGGTTTAGGGGTCTTGATATAAATGTCGATGTGTGGGGCCGAGCTCTACAGTTCTGTGGTCTCACAGAAAATCACACTACCACTATGGTCAGGCAGGCCTCCAAATATACTGGAAAATCTCTTACCGAGGAGAAGAACACTCCACGTGAGTGAGGCTTTGATGGCCAATCTCTCTTTTAGCTGTTAGCTGCCCCAACACAAAGGAGGCTGCTGGTTCTGCTGGGATATTAGCGTTCCAATCACTAGCACCCACAATCACCTCCCAAAGGAACTACGGGCCCACCGCAGGCCAGGAAATGCATAGGTCTGAACTGCAAGGCCTAGATGGAAAGATGGCTGCATTTCGCGCCACTTCCCCAACAGCAGATGGACCTTATTTTCAGAAGAGACTCCGGTTTTATTAGTCACCTCTTTAGGCTTGTATATCTCACATGTTGTCTCCTTCCTTCTAGATTGCTTCCGGTGAGTCTTCTGCTTAGTTTCCTGACAGGATGTCCAAGAACTCCGGTCACCTCTTCAGATGAATCTCCCGCTCTTTCTCCTCCTCTGTCGAAAGACCCAAGGATCACTTCTCCAGTGCAGGCTGTGGGGGCAGGATCGATCAGATGGTCTTCTGTCCAGGTGGTCCCATGGCCGCACAGCACCCACAGCAAAAGTCTTCCCCGGGATTGGAACAAGGCACCTCTGTGTATGGTGTATGTTGGGAGATGAGCCTCCGGAGCGGAGCCCCGACCCTCAAGATGGCCTGTGTAAGCACTGCCACAGTGCCTGTAGTCTGGCGTTGTAAGCCGCCTCTGTGCAAAAGTTCCCGGCTGGTGTAAGATAATTCAAAGTCCTGGTCACACGGTTACCTGTATGAGTACAGTTTTAGGGATAATAAAACTGCAATTTTTTAGATTAAGTCTAAGTACCCAACACTGCTTTAATTAGTTTAATTGAACGGAGCTCCCCTGAGATGTGTCCTCTCAGTTCAGTGGTTAGCTCCGCCCCCTAAGAGGTAACATTTGATATATCCTATAATATAAAAGGGCAAGTGTGTTTGTCCGAAGCTGTCATGCACACTAGAGACTGTCAACACACCTGGCCTTTAGGATGCTGACAGCAGAGGTGGGGTAGCGTGGCCAGCGGGACTGCCACGATAGGAACGTGGCAAGGCATGACGAGGGGCATGACCGGATGGGGCCACAATGGGGGTGTGGTCTGGTGGGCGTGATCTACAGGAGTGTTGTGATGGGGTGTGGCTGGGCGGGCACATCCATGGGGGCGTGGACAGCCGGGAGTGGTCGTGGCTGCGAGAGAGAGCCATATAGCGGGGAGAGAGAGAGTCAAAGAGGGGGCAGAGAGATAGCAAAAAAGAGAGGGAGAGAGAGAACAATAGAGAGAGGGCAGAGAGAGCAAAAGAGAGAGATCAAAAGAAAAGGGGAGAGAGCCAAAGAGGGGGAAGAGAGAAAATCAAAGAGGGGGAAGAGAGAAAGTCAAAGAGGGGGAAGAGAGAGCCAAAGAGAGGGGGCAGAAAGAGCAAAAGAGAGGGGGAGAGAGAGAGAAAGCAAAAGAGAGGAGGGAGAGAGAGCAAAAGAGAGGGCAGAGACAGCAAAATAGAGGAGGAGAGAGAGCAAAAGAGAGGGGAGAGAGAGCAAAAGAGAGGGGGAGAGAGAGAGAGCAAAAGAGAGGGGGAGAGAGAGATCAAAAGAGAGGGGAGAGAGAGCAAAAGAGAGGGGGAGACTGAGAGAACAAAAGAGAGGGGGAGAGAGAGCAAAAGAGAAGGTGAGAGAGAGCAAAAGAGAGGGGGAGAGAGAGAGCAAAGGAAAAGGGGAGAGAGTGCAAAATAGAGGGGGGGAGAGAGAGAGAGCAAAAAAGAGGGGGAGAGAGAGCAAAAGACAGGGGGAGAGAGAGCAAAAAAGAGGAGAGAGAGAGCAAAAGAGAGGGGGAGAGAGCAAAAGAGAGGGGGAGAGAGCAAAAGCGAGGGAGAGAGAGAGCAAAAGAGAGGGGGGAGTGAGAGCAAAACAGAGGGGGGAGAGAGAGAGAGAGCAAAAGAGAGGAAGAGAAAGAGAGCAAAAGAGAGGGGGAGAGAGAGAGCAAAAGAGGGAGCAGAGAGAGCAAAAGAGAGAGAGGAGAGAGGGAGCAAAAGAGAGGGCAGAGAGAGCAAAAGAGAGGAGGAGAGAGAGCAAAAGAGAGGGGAGAGAGAGCAAAAGAGAGGGGGAGAGAGTGAGAGCAAAAGAGAGGTGGAGAGAGAGATCAAAAGAGAGGGGAGAGAGAGCAAAAGAGAGGGGGAGAGAGAGAGCAAAAGAGAGGGGGAGAGATAGCAAAAGAGAAGGTGAGAGAGAGCAAAAGAGAGGGGGAGAGAGAGAGCAAAGGAAAAGGGTAGAGAGCGCAAATAGAGGGGAAGAGAGAGAGAGCAAAAAGAGGGTGAGAGAGAGCAAAAGACAGGGGGAGAGAGCAAAAAAGAGGGGAGAGAGAGCAATAGAGAGGGGGAGAGAGCAAAAGAGAGGGGGAGAGAGCAAAAGAGAGGGGGAGAGAGCAAAAGAGAGGAGGGAGAGAGCAAAAGAGAGGGGCAAGAGAGAGCAAAAGAGAGGGGGGAGAGAGAGCAAAAGAGAGGGGGAGATAGAGAGCCAAAGAGAGGGGGCAGAGAGAGCAAAAAAGAGGAAGAGAGAGAGAGCAAAAGAGAGGGTGGGAGAGAGAGAGCAAAAGAGGGAGCAGAGAGAGCAAAAGAGAGGGGGAGAGAGAGAGCCAAAGAGGGGGTAGAGAGACAGAGACAAAGAGGGGGAAGAGGGAGAGCAAAAGAGGGGGAAGAGAGAAAGCCAAAGAGGGGGAAGAGAGAGCCAAAGAGAGGGGGCAGAGAGAGCAAAAGAGAGGGGGAGAGAGAGATCAAATGAGAGGGGAGAGAGAGAGAGCAAAAGAGAGGTGGAGAGAGCAAAATGGGGAGAGAGAGAGCAAAAGAGAGGGGGAGAGAGATAGAGCAAAAGAGAGGGGAGAGAGAGAGAGAGAGAGACTAAAAGAGAGGGGGAGAGAGAGAGCAAAAGAGATAGTGAGAGAGAGAACAAAAAAGAAGGGAGAGAGAGAGAGCAAAAGAAAGGGGGAGAGAGAGAGCAAAAGAGAGGAGGGGAGAGAGCAAAATTGAGCGGGGGAGAGAGAACAAAAGAGAGAGGGGAGAGAGCAAAAGAGAGGGGGAGAGAGAGCAAAATAGAGAGGAAAGAGAGAGCAACATAGAGGGCGAGAGAGCAAAAGAGGAGGAGAGAGAGAGCAAAAGAGAGGGGGAGAGAGAGCAAAAGAGAGGGGAGAGAGAGCAAAAGAGAAGTGGAGAGAGAGCAAAAGAGAGAGGGGAGAGAGCAAAAGAGAGGGAGAGAGAGAGTGAAAGAGAGGGGGAGAGAGAGCAAAATAGATGGTGGAGAGAGAGCAAAAGAGAGGGGGGAGAGAGAGCAAAATAGAGGAGGAGAGAGATAGAAAGCAAAAGAGAGGGGGAGAGAGAGAGCAAAAGAGAGGATGCACAGACAGCAAAAAAGAGGGGGAGAGAGCAAAAGAGAGGGGGGAGAGAGATCAAAAGAGAGGGGACAGAGAGTGCAAAAGAGAGAGAGAGAGAACAAAAGAGAGGGGGAGAGAGAGTAAAATAGAGGGCAGAGAGAGCAAAATAGAGGGGGGAGATAGAGCAGAATAGTGGGGGAGAGAGAGAGCAAAAGAGAGGGGGAGAGAGAGCAAAAGAGAGAGGAGAGAGAGCAAAAGAGAGGGGGAGAGAGAGAAAGCAAAAGAGAGGGAGAGAGAGAGAGCAAAAGAGAGGGGAAGAGAGAACAAAAGAGAGGGGAAGAGAGAGAAAGCAAAAGAGAGGAAGAGAGAGAGAGCAAAAGAAAGGGAAAGAGAGAGAGCAAAAGAAAGGGGGATAGAGATAAAAAAAAAGGGGGAGAGAGACCAAATGACAGGGGGAGAGAGAGAGCAAAAGATAGGGTGAGAGAGAGCAAAAGAGGGGGAAGAAAGCAAAAGAGAGGGGGAGTGAGCAAAAGAAAGGGGAGAGAGATAGAACAAAAGAGAGGGCAGAGAGAGAGAGCAAAAGAGGAGAGGAGGAATCGTGAAGTCAAGATCTGTTTGAGTCCCCTTACAAATGATGATTATGTCATCTATGTAGCGGCGATAGAGGACCAGGTCCGCGCTGGCTGGGCAAGACTCCCAAAAGATGTGCTCCCACTTGCCCATATACAAATTAGCGTAACCGGGCACGAACCTGGTCCCCATCGCCGTGCCGCAAATCTGTTGGTAGTAATTTCCTTCGTCACAAAAATAATTGTGGGTCAGAATATATTGGATACTTTCCAAGATAAAATTTCTTTGATCATCAGGGACATCTGGATCTTTTTCAAGAAAGAATTCTACTGCTCTTAACCCTTCTTGGTGCGGAATACATGTATATAATGACGTCCCGTCACACGTTGCTAGAATATAGCCATCTTCCCACGGGATTTCTTCAAGGAGATTTAATATCTGAGTTGAATCCTTCAGATAAGAGGGCAGTTGCCTGACATATCTTTGCAGATTGAGATCTATATATTCGGACAAATTACAGCTTAAAGAACCAATGCCCGAAATTATTGGTCTTCCTGGGGGTTTCTGCAGTGATTTATGGATCTTCGGCAGATGGTATATTACTGGGGTGACAGGGTGACTAATGTTAATATAGTTGAACTCTTTCTCATTCAATATACCCAGTTCCTTTGCTTTGTCCAATATCACCATTAGTTCCTTTCTGTATGTTTCCACCGGATTGGAGGACAATTTCCGATAGGTCTTCTGGTCACTTAAAATTCTTTCATTCTCCAATCTGTAGTCAGTCTTGTTCATGATGACGATTCCCCCTCCTTTGTCCGTCGGTTTAATAGTAAGGTCATGGTTTTCCTCTAATGTTCTGATCGTTTTAATCTGCTGGTTTGAAAGATTATGTTTCCTTAGTTTCAATTTCTTCGACTGTATATCTCTTATTTCTTTACACACTATAGTTTCAAATTACTCTATAGCTGCTCATTTGCTATTGGTAGGGTAAAAAACTGACTTAGGTCTCAATTTGGTATGTCTATAAACATCAGTATATTCCCTTGGTGCCCAGATGGATCTCTCAACTGGAGACTTTAAGAAGAATCTTTTCAACATCAGTTTTCGGATAAATTCTTTGCCACAATATTTCATTGCCACATTTGTTTGAAGATTTTTCTACACATATATTCTTTTTCTTTTGCAGGAGGATTTCCATATTGCATTTTGTGTTTTTTGGTTCCTACTCTGATAGTCCTTAGAAGCTTGGATACACAGCAATTTTGATTGTTTATTGCACATTTCGTTTCCTATTTTTACTTAATCACCACTTTTTATCACCTTCACCGTTTTTGTGGATATTATCATCTGTTTATTTGGACACATTTTGGATTTTCAACGTTTTTGGATTTATATTTATATTTTTATTGACACAGACATCACATTTTTTTTTACATTTTTTATGACTTTTCCAACACTGTTTCATCATTGACTTAGCACTTATTGCTCTCACGAATAGCCTGTCTTCATTTAGGATCATCATTGTTATTTATTGTTATTGTTATTTTTTGTTTAACCCATCATTGTCTGCTTCCTATTTGTTTTTGTTTTATTTTACTTATTATTGTCTGTATTTCTTTGTCTTATCTTTGCTTTTATTGTTGACAGTATTTGTAATGATTTTTATTGAATTTTACTGAATATTATAGTTCATGGACCCATGTTTATAATTTATTGATATTGTTTTAATTTGTTGCTTTGTGTCGAATAAAATTTGCACTGTATCATACACGCTCTTATTTTACCTTAGTCTCCGTCAGGTGGTGCCTGGGTTCTTCTCCTCCTTACACTTGTTAGCGGTGATAGCTAGGGATCACCACCCCTGGGCATTAAGGTATCCCATCGGCACTTAAGTACCCCTTAGTTTTTAATTTAGTGTCGGGTTATCTCCCAAAAACCTATATTTTTTTTTGTAGCACGCCCTAAAGAAGTCTAAAATCCTGAAGTTATCCCATGTCTGTTGCTTGCTCGCATGCTAACATTTTACTTTCAATTTGTAATGCTTGCGCTAATACAGCTGCGCTAATTTTTTTACTGAGAAAAAAAATAGCATATGACCATGGTCATGTCTTGTATAAAATCAATCCTCCTAGATTAACAAACAAGCGGCTAGATTACGAGTTTTTGTCGGTAAGGCTTGCGGTGCTAACGAGCATTTATTTTTCAATGCTCCCTTAAGACAACGCTGGTATTACAGATTTTTTTAAACCCGGCGTTAGCCTCAAAAAAGTGAGCGTAGAGCAAAATTTAGCTCCACATCTCACTGTAATACCAGTGCTGCTTACGGTAGCGGTGAGCTGGCTAAACGTGCTCATGCACGATTTCCCCATAGGAAACAATGGGGCTGAGCCGGCTGAAAAAAACCTAACACCTGCAAAAAAGCAGCGTTCAGCTCCTAACGCAGCCCCATTGATTCCTATGGGGAAAGGAATTTTATGTCTACACCTAACACCCTAGCATAAACACCCCTAATCTTACACTTATTAACCCATAATTTGCTGTCCCCGACATCGTCGCCACCTACATTATAATTATTAACCCCTACTTTGCCGCTCCGGACACCGCCGCCACCTACATTATATGTATTAACCCCTAATCTGCCGCCCCCAACATCGCCGAACCCTACATTATGTTTATTAACCTCTAATCTGCCCCCCAACGTCGCCGCAACTATATTAAATGTATTAACCCCTAATCTGCCGCCGCCAACGTCGCCTCCACTATAATAAAGTTATTAACCCCTAAACCTAAGGCTAACCCTAACCCTAACACCCCCTAACTTAAATATAATTTAAATAAATCTAAATAAAATAACTACACTTAAATAAATTATTCCTATTTAAAACTAAATACTTACCTATAAAATAAACCCTAAGATAGCTACAATATAACTAATAGTTACATTGTAGCTATCTCAGGGTTTATTTTTATTTTACAGACAACTTTGTATTTATTTTAACCTTAAGTAGCTGTGATAAAACCTCCATACCCCCTACCTGGTCCGTTGCAACTGGTCCAGATGTTGAAGCTTGTGGCTCCTCCTCTTCAGCAAAATCGCTGTAATGCTCCTCCAGCCATAACGAATCACAATCCTCCTGTGCGGGCGAACCCACTTTGCCAGAACTTCTCCCTGTTGATTGACGCTTTGCTTGAATAATATCTGGGGAAAAAGATACATTAAAATGCCTAGAGGCAACCCCCCTGCATTCCCTGAAGCGGTTACCACAAGGGAGGCATCTAAGGTCCCTAGTAATTCAGGTGAGAGTATCGGTACTTTTTTGCTGCCTAATGAGAGCGTTTCTGGGTATGTTAGGTGTGATTCGGTGTTGAAAGGTCTTAAAGAACTGGTTGCTCAGCTGGAAGGTGGTTATCAGCCTAGCCTTAGCTGCCCTTCAGGTCCGGTCGGGGTCTGGGTATCCCAGAACGTAGAATCCGGGGGTGGTCCCCTGGATCGTCCTAGTTTGGTGATGTCGGGCAATTTGGGTATGAGTGGGCAGTTGGTTCGGGTTTGCGATCAGGCATTTAGGCGTCCTTGCTTATGCTCGGTTGGTCCTTTGGGTATCCATTTATCTAAATAGGTGAAGGAAAAAAATTGGAGACGGGAGTTTGTGGAAAGTTTTTCCCTTCTACCTGTTGATCAATTTTTTTATATTAAAGGGACATAATACTCATATGCTAAATCACTTGAAACTGATGCAGTATAACTGTAAAAAGCTGACAGAAAAATATCACCTGAGCATCTCTATATAAAAAAGGAAGATATTTTACCTCACAATCTCCTCAGCTCAGCAGAGTAAGTTCTGTGTAAAAAGTTATACTTCACCTGCTCCCAGCTGCAGGTAAAAAAAAAAAATGAAGAAATGAACAGCAACCCATCAGCATCAGCAGTGCTGAGGTCATGAACTCTTACTGTGATCTCATGAGATTTGACTTAACTCTCATGAGATTTCATAGTAAGCTTCCTTTACCTGATTGGTGAAATAATATGAGAGTTCACGAGGCTCATCCCCTAAGATGTCCTAGGACAGACACACTAAAATGCTGCTTAGAAATCCTTTACAATGGGAGGTGGCTACTGAGGAACTTTTGAGGTAAAATATCTTTCTTTTTTACATAGAGATGTTCAGGAGATATTTTCTAGTCAGCTTTTTACAGCTATGCTGCATCACTTTCAAGTGTTTAAACATTTGGGTATTATGGCCTTTTAAGGAGGATTCTAAAAGTGACTTGGTTAAAAAAGAAGAGGAGGAGCGGAAGAGAAGGTTCAGAAAACTTTCTAAGACCTTGTCTAATTGGTCAAAAGCATTTTGCATTTTGGCTAGTGTTGTGGGGGAAAAGAATCCGGAGGTATGCTCTTCCCTGTTTTGTTACTTGGACGAGATTGTGGGCACCTGCCGTACGTACGGCGGGCTCGCATGGTGGGAATATGATGAGCAATTTCGTCAACGTATGGCGGTTCATCCAGAAATGAGGTGGGATGATAGGGACATGGGGATTTGGCTGGAGCTTATGACTCCTTTAAGGTCCGGGCAGCCCTTTCATGGGGTTGGGGGGTGGAAGCAGTGTCCCCTCCCCAGCATTGTCAGCAGTGGCCCTATTTTTTTTATTTTTTGGGGGGTTTTCTTTTTTTTTTTTTTTTAGGTATCTGGTAAATATAAGATCAAAAGAACTATAATTTTGAGATATATGTAATCTGTTATTTGCTTTCTATTTCTGGGGTCCTGTGTGACCCGCGGTTCAATTTTGAAAACACGGTATATCACTTGAGATTCTTTTGTTGTTGTGTGATAAATAAAAGATTTAAAAAAAAAAAAAAAATATTATCCCAGTGGGAGTATTTGAAATAGCTGATTGTGCCCATTGAACCCCCTCAAGACATAATTATAATTTTAGTTCCTAAATGTGTGTGTTTAGACATAGATAATATTAGCAGGTCTGCTCTCCTTGCAGATTCAGCCCATCTTTATGGGCATGTCCTTGAGAGCAACAGGGGATGCTTTCAATGACCAAGTTGGCTAATTCACATGCAAAAATAAAAACAAAGGAACAGCTTCCCATAAATGTAATACTCTGCAGTAAATATAAAATGTGGAATGCATTAATGGGACCTATGTCTTTTAGCCAATCACCAGGGGGCATTCCTGACATTAATTGATATAGGGTTAGATTACAAATGGAGTGTTAAATTGGCTGGTTATTGCTAGTGCAAGCTCAGTAGCAGTTAGCACTCAGAGATCCAGGTTAATTTTCTAAAAGTGAACAAAATGTCCTTCAAATAGAGGGAATTGTAGTTTAATAAAAAATAACAGCAATATGCATTTTTGGGGTCTAAAGTAGGTGGGAGTGCCTTTACATTGTGGTTTATTGGAACTGTGTGTTCCCAGTAAATATATATGTCTCTTTTTTATATATATTTCTAAAACCCACCCCCCCAAATAAAAAACCTATTTAAAATAACCTAAGCTCCCCATTGCCCTGAAAAGGGCATTTCTATGGGCATTACCCTTAAAAGGGCATTTAGCTCTTTTACATGCCTAGACCCTAATCTAAAAATAAAACCCCCCCAAAAAACCTTAAAAAAAACCTAACACTAACCTCAGACGATTCACTTACAGTTTTGAAGTCCCGATTGAAGGATCCATCCAGCCGGATAAGTCTTCATCCAGGCTGCAAGAAGTCTTCATCCGGGCAGCCTCTTCCATCTTCATCCAGCCAGAGAAGTCCTCATCCAGGTGGCAAGAAGTCTTCATCCATACGGCATCTTCTATCTTCATCCATCCGGTGCGGAGCGGGTCCATCCTGAAGACATCCAGCGCAGAGCATCCTCTTCATACGGTCGCTACCATAAACTGGAACTTCAATGCAAGTGATGCCATCCAAGATGGCGTCCCTTGCATTCCTATTGGCTGAAAGATTTCAATCAGCCAATAGGAATTAGAGCTGCTAAAATCCCAGTTTATTGTAGGCTAGGTTTTTTTTATTTTGTTGGGGCTTTTTTATTTTTATAGGGCTATTAGATTAGGTGTAATTCTTTTTTATTTTTAATAATGTGTTTTTTTATTTTTCGTAATTTAGTGTTTGTTTTTTGTAACTTAGATGGTGGCGATGTCAGGGAGCGGGGAATAGGGTTTAATAACTTTATTTAGGTTGCAGCGGTGTCGGGGAGCGGCGGAATAGGGGTTAATAACTTTATTTAGGTTGAGGCGGTGTCGGGGAGCGGCGGGATAGGGATTAATAACTTTATTTAGGTTGCAGCGGTGTCAGAGAGTGGCGGGATATGGGTTAAACATTTTAGTATAGTGGCAGTGTTTAGTAACAGGGTATAAATAAAGTTTGGAAAAAGCTGAATAGACGTGAGATTGATGACTGCTAGTTAACAACAGTCGCAATGTTAGGCGATGTTAGGCGAGCGTATTGATGCCGGCGAATGCAACATAGTTGACAGCTTGATACATATACCCCATATTATCATTTGTGTACTTCTTACTAATGCTCATTGGATGAGAGTCACTTCCTACTAATGCTCATTGGTTGGTCAATACTTCCTGTTAATGCTCATTTGTTAATAGGAACTATTGATAATGCTAATTGAACAATAGTAGGAAGTAGGTAATGGTTTATAGGTTTAAAGGGGCACTCAAGTCAAAATGATACTTTCATGATTCAGATGGAGCATGCAATTTTTAACAACTTTTTAATTTACTTTTATCATCAAATTTGCTTTGTTTCCTTGGTATAGTTAAAAGTTAAACCTAGGTAGGCTCTTATGCTAATTTTTAAGCCCTTGAAGGCCGCCTCTTATCTGAATGCATTTGACAGGGGGCATTATTTCATGTGTGCCATATAGATAACATTGTGCTGACGCCCGTGGAGTTACTTATGAGAGGACACTGATTGGCTAAAATGCAAGTCTCTAAAAAGAACTGAGATAAGGGGCAGTCTGCAGAGGCTTAGATACAAGGTAATCACAGAGGTAAAAAGTATATTATTGGTTATGCAAATCTGGGAAATGTGTTAGAAAGGGTTGATCTCTTTTTTTAAACTTCATTGTCCCTTGAAATGTAATTCAATCCTTTTTTTACTTCATTATTTTTATTACCAGATACATATGTACCTATCTAAATGCTGCTCCGTCATTGGGTTACACAAATGAGAAATACAGTGTTCTGTTAATACTTTATACACATTAAAGTTGTAATATGTAGCAAGCAGTGATGCACTATAAATATATTTTTCTATTTTTACGTGTGACTTTTTTTGTTTCCGTTTCATTGTTTGCTGCATTGGTCCATCACAAAGGTCACTGTTGCTATGGATGTACAGGAAAACAAAATTAAATATCTTTTCCTAATTTTCATTCTCTTAATATAGCCTCTGACAACATAATACTGTATCACTCCTTCATAGACTCATGGCTAGCTTAGAAAGGATTATGAGGGGCCTTATACAAAACAGGAGTCCTATCCTAAGATCAAAAATGAGGGCTAAAAATTGGGATCACTACCTGATCTGTAGTCCAGAAATTAAAATGAAATATGATATGATTTTAATAAAGTTTATGGGCGCGATCCGATATAGATCGCAGTTTGCGGCGCAAGTGAGGGAACCCGCGTTGCCCGCAGTTTCAGCTCGCAACTCGAGCTATCCCATATATGGCGCCGTCAGATGCTAACGTGCCGTAAGTCTGACAAACCAGCGATGTCCAGAAATCTGCGCAAGTACAAATTTCTGGCGTCGCCAGTGACTTGCGGCACGTTAGAAACTGCCGGCGCCTACAAAACCTGACTAAAGTCTAAAACACCCGCACTGTCTAACACGCCTCCCTAACATAGCCCGACAAGTCTAACACGCCTCCCTAACATAGCCCGACACGTCTAACCCTCTATCCGCTATCCCCCCTCACTAGCCTAACAATAAAATATGTATTAACCCCTTAACCGCCGCTACCTAATAAAGTTATTAACCCCTAAACTGGCGCCAGCTATATTAAATCTATAACCCCCTAAAGTGAGCCCCTAACACCGCCGCCATCTACCTTACCTACTCCCTAAAGTGAGCCCCTACCCCGCCGCTATCTATTTTAAAATTATTAACCCCTAATCTAATCCCCCTACCCCGCCGCCATCTATATTAAATTATTTAACCCCTAAAATACTAAACTATCCCTACCACTAAACCTAAGTCTAACCCTACAAATAGCCCTGAAAAGGGCTTTTTGCGTGGCATTGCCCCAAAGTAACATTTCTTTTGCCAGCCCTTAAAAGGGCTTTTGGCGGGGCTTTGTCACAAAGTAAACTGCTCTTTTGCCTACAATCTACATCCCCCTACACCGCGGCCACCTATAATAAATGTATTAACCCCTAACCTAATCCCCCTACACCGCCGCCAGCTATATTAACTATATTAACCCTAATTATATTAGGGTTAATATAGTTAATATAGTTATTATATTATATATATTAACTATATTAACCCTAATTATATTAGGGTTCATATAGTTAATATCGTTATTATATTATATATATATTAAGTATAATAACCCTATCTAACTCTAACATCCTAACTAAACTCTTATTAAAATAAATCTAATATTAATATTATTAATTAAAATATTCCTATTTAAATCTAAATACTTACCTAAGAACCAATCAGCCAATCGGATTGAACTTGAATCTGATTGGCTGATTCAATCAGCCAATCAGATTTTTCTAACTTAATTCTGATTGGCTGATAGAATCCTATCAGCCAATCGGAATTCGGCGGACGCCATCTTGGATGACGTCATTTAAAGGTACCTCATTAGTCGTTCAGTCGTCGGCCGGGATGGATGCTCCGCGGTGGCGGAGCGAAGAAAGAAGATTGAAGATGCCGCTTCATGGAAGATGCTGTCGGAAGGAAGAAGACTTTGCTGCCGCTTGGAGGAAGACGTCGCCGGAGGAAGAATTCTTCTTTGCCGCTTGGAGGAAGACGTCGCCGGAGGAAGAATTCTTCTTTGCCGCTTGGAGCAAGACATCGCCCGAATCGGATGAGGAGTTCGGCCCGGTGTGGTGAAGACAAGGTAGGGAGATCTTCAGGGGGGTAGTGTTAGGCTTTTTTAAGGGGGGTTTGGGTGGGTTTAGAATAGGGGTATGTGGGTGGTGGGTTGTAATGGGGGGGGGTATTGTATATGTTTTTAAATGCAAAAGAGCTGAATTCTTTGGGGCATGCCCCACAAAAGGCCCTTTTAAGGGCTGGTAAGGTAAAGAGCTTTGAACTTTTTTTCATTTAGAATAGGGCAGGGATTTTTTTTTTATTTTGGGGGGCTTTATTATTTTATTAGGGGGCTTAGAATAGGTGTAATTAGCTTAAAAATCTTGTAATCTTTTTTTTATTTTTTGTAATTTAGTGTTTTGTTTTTTTTGTAATTTAGTTTAGTTTATTTAATTGTATTTTTAGATAGATATTTGTAGTTTATTTAATTTATTGATAGTGTAGGTGTATTTGTAACTTAGGTTAGGATTTATTTTACAGGTAATTGGGTAATTATTTTAACTAGGTAGATATTAAATAGGTAATAACTATTTAATAGCTATTAGACCTAGTTAAAATAATTAACAATTTACCTGTAAAATAAATATTAACCCTAACATAGCTACAATGTAATTATTAATTATATTGTAGCTATCTTAGGGTTTATTTTATAGGTATTTAGATTTAAATAGGAATATTTTAGTTTATAATATGAATTAGATTAATTTAATATAAATTTAGTTAGGGGTGTTAGGGTTAGATAGAGTTAATATAGTTAATATAAATACTATAGTAACTATATTAACTATATTAACCCTAATATAATTAGGGTTAATATAGTTAATATATATAATGTAATACCTATATTAACTATAATATACTTAGGGTTAATATAGATAATATAGCTGGCGGCGGGGTAGGTAGATTAAATTAGGGGTTAATAATTTTAATATAGATGGCGGCGGTGTAAGGGGCTTACATTAGGGGTTAATAATATTAATATAGCTGGCGGCGGTATAGGGGGATTAGATTAGTGGTTAATAATTTTTATATAGGTGGCGGCGGTGTAAGGGGTCAGATTAGGGGATAGATAAGGTAGATGGCGGCGGTTTTAGAGGTTCACATTAGGCGATAGATAAGGTAGATTGCGGCGGTTTTAGGGGCTCACAGTAGGGGGTTAGTTTATGTAGATGGCGGCGGGGTCCGGGAGCGGCGGTTTAGGGGTTAATAACTTTATTAGGGATTTCGGGGGGTGGATCGCGGTTGACAGGTAGCTAGACATTGCGCATGCGTTAGGTGTTAGGTTTCTTTTCTAGTTAGTTTAGGGAGTTACGGGGCTCCAATAGTCAGCGTAAGGCTTCTTACGGCTGCTTTTTGTGGCGAGGTGAAAATGGAGTAAGATTTCTCCATTTTCGCCACGTAAGTCCTTACGCTGCATATTGGATACCAAACTGCGCTGGTTTGGTATACCTGCCTATGGCCCAAAAAACTACGGGCGACGGCAGAAATATACGGGCGTAACTTCTAGGTTACGCCGTATATGTGATACCAAACCAGCGTAAATATTGGCGTCGCTGGCTTTTGCGGGCGGCGATTTTTATCGGATCGACCCCTATGTGTTTTTGAGTAGCC
Source organism: Bombina bombina (assembly GCF_027579735.1). NCBI lineage: Eukaryota > Metazoa > Chordata > Amphibia > Anura > Bombinatoridae > Bombina > Bombina bombina. The sequence continues at coordinate 1,513,335,770 of NC_069499.1, read as the reverse complement.
ATCTTGTTCTTGTAATGTCTATGCAAAAAAAAAAAAAAAAATAATTCAAACTCCAGCTTATTATTGTGATATATTGTGATACTTTGATGAAAACATGTGTGGACCAAGTTCCCAACTAGTAAGGTTGCCTGGTGTCCAGCATTAAACTGCACAGTCCAGTATTTTAGAAAGTTGTCCAGTTAAAGGCCTCTATTTATCAAGCCGTCAACTTACCTGCATTCGATGGCACCAATACGCTCTCCTAAGATCGCCTAACATCGCGGCCGCGGACCTGAATACGTTCTCCAAAATTATAAAAAAACTGTCATAAAGCTGCGCACCAAGTACGGGGCGATGAGCAGTGGACTGTTGTTAACTAACAGTCATCGTTCTCGCTGCTCTTCAGCTTTTTTACAGCTTTCTTGGTACCCTGTCACTAAACACCCACGCTATACTATACTGTTTACCCCCTATACCGCCGCTCCTGGACCCCGCCGCAACTAAATAAAGTGTTTAACCCCTAAACCGCTGCTCCTGGAGCCCACCGCAACTCTAATAAATGTATTAACCCCTAAACTGCCGCTTCCGGAGCCCAGCGCCACCTACATTATACATATTAACCCCTAATCTTCCGCACCCTATACCGCCGCCACCTACATAAAGTTATTAACCCCTATCCTGCCGCTCCCGGACCCCGCCACAACTAAATAAAGTGTTTAACCCCTAAACCGCCGCTCCCGGAGCCCAACGCCACCTACATTATATTTATTAACCCCTAATCTGCCCCCCCCTACACCGCCATCACTATATTAAATGTATTAACCCCTAAACCCGCGGTGGAGGTCTTCAGGATGGAGCCGGTCGTCATCAGATGAAGATAGAAGATGCCGCTTGGATCAAGATGGTTGCCGGTCCGGATCGCCTCTTCTTCCCGGATAGGATGAAGACTTTGGAGCCTCTTCTGGACCTCTTCAGCCACCGGATGATGGATCGCCAGCCCCCGCTTGGGTTGGATGAAGATTTTGGAGCCAGGACGGATCGGTGATACCTGGTGAGGTGAAGACAAGGTAGGAAGATCTTCAGGGGCTTAGTGTTAGGTTTATTTAAGGGGGTTTGGGTTAGATTAGGGGTATGTGGGTGGTGGGTTGTAATGTTGGGGGGGGGGATTGTATGTTTTTTTTTTACAGGCAAAAGAGCTGAACTTTTTTGGGGCATGCCCCGCAAAGGGCCCTGTTCAGGGCTGGTAAGGTAAAAGAGCTTTGACCTTTAGTAATTTAGAATAGGGTAGGGCATTTTTTATTTTGGGGGTCTTTGTTATTTTATTAGGGGGCTTAGAGTAGGTGTAATTAGTTTAAAATTGTTGTAATATTTTTCTTATGTTTGTAAATATATTTTTATTTTTTGTAACTTAGTTCTTTTTTATTTTTTGTACTTTAGTTAGTTTATTTCATTGTAGTTATTTGTAGATATTGTATTTAATTAATGTATTGATAGTGTAGTGTTAGGTTTAATTGTAGATAATTGTAGGTATTTTATTTAATTAATTTATTGATAGTGTAGTGCTAGGTTTAATTGTAACTTAGGTTAGGATTTATTTTACAGGTAATTTTGTACTTATTTTAACTAGGTAACTATTAAATAGTTCTTAACTATTTAATAGCTATTGTACCTGGTTAAAATAATTACAAAGTTGCCTGTAAAATAAATATTAATCCTAAAATAGCTACAATGTAATTATAATTTATATTGTAGCTATATTAGGATTTATTTTACAGGTAAGTATTTAGCTTTAAATAGGAATAATTTATTTAATAAGAGTTAATTAATTTCGTTAGATTAAAATTATATTTAACTTAGGGGGGTGTTAGTGTTAGGGTTAGATTTAGCTTTAGGGGTTAATACATTTATTAGAATAGCGGTGAGCTCCGGTCGGCAGATTAGGGGTTAATAATTGAAGTTAGGTGTCGGCGATGTTAGGGAGGGCAGATTAGGGGTTAATACTATTTATTATAGGGTTAGTGAGGCGGATTAGGGGTTAATAACTTTATTATAGTAGCGGTGCGGTCCGCTCGGCAGATTAGGGGTTAATAAGTGTAGGCAGGTGGGGGCGACGTTGTGGGCGGCAGATTAGGGGTTAATAAATATAATATAGGGGTCGGCGGTGTTAGGGGCAGCAGATTAGGGGTACATAAGGATAATGTAAGTAGCGGCGGTTTACGGAGCGGCAGATTAGGGGTTAAAAATAATATGCAGGGGTCAGCGATAGCGGGGGCGGCAGATTAGGGGTTAATAAGTGTAAGGTTAGGGGTGTTTAGACTCGGGGTACATGTTAGGGTGTTAGTTGCAGACGTAGGAAGTGTTTACGCATAGCAAACAATGGGGCTGCGTTAGGAGCTGAACGCGGCTTTTTTGCAGGTGTTAGGTTTTTTTTCAGCTCAAACAGCCCCATTGTTTCCTATGGGGGAATCGTGCACGAGCACGTTTTTGAGTCTGGCCACGTCCGTAAGCAACTCTGGTATCGAGAGTTGAAGCTGCGTTAAATATGCTCTACGCTCCTTTTTTGGAGCCTAACGCAGCCTTTATGTGGACTCTCAATACCAGAGTTATTTTTATGATGCGGCCAGAAAAAAGTCGGCGTTAGCTACGCTGGTCCTTACCGACAAAACTCTAAATCTAGCCGTAAGCTAGCTACAATATAACTAATAGTTACATTGTAGCTATTTTAGGATTTATTTTTATTTTTCAGGCAACTTTGTATTTATTTTAACTAGGTAGAATAGTTATTAAATAGTTATTAACTATTTAATAGCTACCTAGTGAAAATAAATACAAAAGTACCTGTAAAATAAAATCTAAGTTACAATTACACCTAACACTACACTATCATTAAATTAATTACCTACATTAACTACAATTAAATAAAATTATCTAAAATCCAAACCCCCCCCACTAAATTACAGAAAATAATAAAGTAATTACAAGTTTTTTAAACTAATTACACCTAATCTAATCCCCCTAATAAAATAAAAATGTCCCCCAAAATAATAAAAAGCCCACCCTATACTAAATTACAAATAGCCCTTAAAAGGGCTTTTTGCGGGGCATTGTCCCAAAGTAATCAGCTCTTTTAACTGAAAAAAAAGTACAATACCCCCCAACATTAAAACCCACCACCCACATAACCAACCCTACTCTAAATCCCACCCAATCCCCCCTTAAAAAAACCTAAAAAAAAAATAACACTAACCCCTTGAAGATCACCCTACCTTGAGACGACTTCACCCAACCGGGCCTAAGTCCTCCACGAAGCCGGGCGAAGTGGTCCTCCAGACGGGCAGAAGTCTTCATCCAAGTCGGCCAGAAGAGGTCCTCCAGACGGACAGAAGCCTTCATCCAGGCGGCATCTTCTATCTTCATCCATCCGGCGCGGATCGGGTCCATCTTCAAGACATCCGACGTGGAGCATCCTCTTCCAACGACATCTGACGACTGATTGACGGTTCCTTTAAATGACGTCATCCAAGATGGCGTCCCTTGAATTACGATTGGCTGATAGAATTCTATCAGCCAATCGGAATTAAGGTAGGAAAAATCCTATTGGCTGATGTAATCAGCCAATAGGATTGAAGTTCAATCCTATTGGCTGATCCAATCATCCGATAGGATTGGGCTGGCATTCTATTGGCTGATTGGAACAGCCAATAGAATACGAGCTCAATCCTATTGGCTGATTGCATCAGCCAATAGGATTTTTCCTACCTTAATTCCGATTGGCTGATAGAATTCTATTAGCCAGTTGGAATTCAAGGGACGCCATCTTGGATGACGTCATTTAAAGGAACCGTCATTCACTCCGCGACGGATGGATGAATATAAAAGATGCAGCCTGGATGAAGACTTCTGCCCGTCTGGAGGACCTCTTCTGGCCGATTTGGATGAAGACTTCTGCCCGTCTGGAGGACCACTTCGCCCCACTTCATGGAGGACTTCGGCCCGGTTGGGTGAAGACGTCTCGAGGTAGGGTGATCTTCAAGGGGTTAGTGTTAAGTTTTATTAAGGGGGTATTGGGTGGGTTTTAGAGTAGGGTTGGTTGTGTGGGTGGTGGGTTTTAATGTTCGGGGGGGGTATTGTACTTTTTTTTCAGGTAAAAGAGCTGATTACTTTGGGGCAATGCCCCGCAAAAAGCCCTTTTAAGGGCTATTTGTAATTTAGTATAGAGTAGGGCTTTTTATTATTTTGGGGGGCTTTTTTATTTTATTAGGGGGATTAGATTAGGTGTTATTAGTTTAAAAAACTTGGAATTATTTTATTATTTTCTGTAATTTAGTGTTTGTTTGTTTTTGGACTTTAGATAATTTTATTTAATTTTATTTAATTGTAGTTAATTGTAGTTAATGTAGGTAATTCATTTAATGATAGTGTAGTGTTAGGTGTAATTGTAACTTAGGTTAGGTTTTATTTTACAGGTACATTTGTATTTATTTTAACTAGGTAGCTATTAAATAGTTAATAACTATTTAATAACTATTCTACCTAGTTAAAATAAATACAAAGTTGCCTGTAAAATAAAAATAAACCCTAAGTTAGCTATAATGTAACTATTAGTTAAATTGTAACTAACTTAGGGTTTATTTTACAGGTATTTAGTTTTAAATAGGAATTATTTATTTAGATTTATTTAAATTATATTTAAATTAGGTGGTGTTAGGGTTAGTGTTAGACTTAAGTTTAGGGGTTAATACATTTAATATTGTGGCGGCTGTGTAGGTTGGGCCGATTAGGGGTTAATAAATATAATGTAGGTGGCGGCGGTGTAGGGGGGTAGATTAGGGGTTAATAAGTATAAAGTAGGTGGCGGTGGGCTCCGGGAGTGGCAGTTTAGGGGTTAAACACTTTAGTTGTGGCTGGGTCTGGGAGCGGCGGTTTAGGGGTTAATAAGTATACTGTAGGTGGTGGCGGTGTAGGGGGGCAGATTAGGGGTGTTTAGACTCGGGGTATATGTTAGGGTGTTAGGTGTAGACATTCCCATAGGAATCAATGAGATACCGGGCAGCAGCGAACATAAGCTTTCGCTGTTTTCCGACTCCCATTGATTCCTATGGCATCCGTGGCCTCCAGGGCTGCGGATTGAAAACCAGGTACGCTAGGCCGGAAAAATGCCGAGCGTACCTGCTAGTTATTTGATAACTAGCAAAAGTAATCAGATAGTGCCGAACTTGCGTTCGGAACATCTGTAGTGACGTAAGCATCGATCTGTGTCAGACTGAGTCTGGCGGATCGTATGTTACGTCACTAAATTCTACTTTTGCCGGTCTGTAGGGTTTGATAACTAAGGCGAATCAGGCTCACCACAAATATGCTGCGGAATTCCAGCGTATTTGCGGTTGACGGCTTGATAAATAGAGGTCAAAGTCATCAAAAATAATACTGGACAGCTTTTTAAGGTCCCTAAGTGTTAGCTAAATATAATATGCCTCTAATACATAAATGCATTACAGATATGGAACAGAATGAAGTGAGGGGCTGTCAAGGGGGTCAAATTACTTCTGTTTACATATATTACTGGCAGCCAAAGAGGTAAAATTATTGATTTCTTTGTTACTGGGTAAAATTGAGAAATATGAATATATATATATACAGGGAGTGCAGAATTATTAGGCAAGTTGTATTTTTGAGGATTAATTTTATTATTGAACAACAACCATGTTCTCAATGAACCCAAAAAAGTCATTAATATCAAAGCTGAATAGTTTTGGAAGTAGTTTTTAGTTTGTTTTTAGTTATAGCTATTTTAGGGGGATATCTGTGTGTGCAGGTGACTATTACTGTGCATAATTATTAGGCAACTTAACAAAAAACAAATATATACCCATTTCAATTATTTATTTTTACCAGTGAAACCAATATAACATCTCAACATTCACAAATATACATTTCTGACATTCAAAAACAAAACAAAAACAAATCAGTGACCAATATAGCCACCTTTCTTTGCAAGGACACTCAAAAGCCTGCCATCCATGGATTCTGTCAGTGTTTTGATCTGTTCACCATCAACATTGCGTGCAGCAGCAACCACAGCCTCCCAGACACTGTTCAGAGAGGTGTAGTGTTTTCCCTCCTTGTAAATCTCACATTTGATGATGGACCACAGGTTCTCAATGGGGTTCAGATCAGGTGAACAAGGAGGCCATGTTATTAGATTTTCTTCTTTTATACCATTTCTTGCCAGCCACGCTGTGGAGTACTTGGACGCGTGTGATGGAGCATTGTCCTGCATGAAAATCATGTTTTTCTTGAAGGATGCAGACTTCTTCCTGTACCACTGCTTGAAGAAGGTGTCTTCCAGAAACTGGCAGTAGGACTGGGAGTTGAGCTTGACTCCATCCTCAACCCGAAAAGGCCCCACAAGCTCATCTTTGATGATACCAGCCCAAACCAGTACTCCACCTCCACCTTGCTGGCGTCTGAGTCGGACTGGAGCTCTCTGCCCTTTACCAATCCAGCCACGGGCCCATCCATCTGGCCCATCAAGACTCACTCTCATTTCATCAGTCCATAAAACCTTAGAAAAATCAGTCTTGAGATATTTCTTGGCCCAGTCTTGACGTTTCAGCTTGTCTGTCTTGTTCAGTGGTGGTCGTCTTTCAGCCTTTCTTACCTTGGCCATGTCTCTGAGTATTGCACACCTTGTGCTTTTGGGCACTCCAGTGATGTTGCAGCTCTGAAATATGGCCAAACTGGTGGCAAGTGGCATCTTGGCAGCTGCACGCTTGACTTTTCTCAGTTCATGGGCAGTTATTTTGTGCCTTGGTTTTTCCACACGCTTCTTGCGACCCTGTTGACTATTTTGAATGAAATGCTTGATTGTTCGATGATCACGCTTCAGAAGCTTTGCAATTTTAAGAGTGCTGCATCCCTCTGCAAGATATCTCACTATTTTTGACTTTTCTGAGCCTGTCAAGTCCTTCTTTTGACCCATTTTGCCAAAGGAAAGGAAGTTGCCTAATAATTATGCACACCTGATATAGGGTGTTGATGTCATTAGACCACACCCCTTCTCATTACAGAGATGCACATCACCTAATATGCTTAATTGGTAGTAGGCTTTCGAGCCTATACAGCTTGGAGTAAGACAACATGCATAAAGAGGATGATGTGGTCAAAATACTCATTTGCCTAATAATTCTGCACTCCCTGTATATATATATATATATATATATATATATATATATATATATATATATATATATATATATATATATTTATATATATAATAGGATGTATATAGAGGTAAGGTAGAGGTTTTAAGGGGACATTGTAACCCCTTCTACCATCGTACCCGGTCCCCAACTTAGGCCTCAATTACAAGTGGAGTGCTAAATTATTGCGCATCTGCTAACGTGCATTTTTTTTAATAAAAAAAATGCACTAGGCAGTATTTTGGGGTTAAAATTGGTGGGAGTGGAAGTGTTTGAAAAAAATAATGGCACTAAAAAGTGCCTTTATATTGCGTTCTGTGGGAACTGTGTGTTCCCAGTAAATATATCTGTATATGCTTATATACATATATATTTATGTGTTAATAAGTGTAAATACACATATTAATAATAAATAAAGGTTCCAGCGAGCCAAGAGTGAATAATAAAACTTAGCGTTTATTCTTCTAGTATAAAAAGGAGAACAATACTTGAAATGGTGTGCAAGAAAAATAAATTCACTATTGGCTCCCTGGAACCTTTCTCCTTTATTGTTCATGGACCAGTTATTCCAGCAGAGCGCTATATGGAGTATACATACACACTGAGGGAAGATACCTGTAATTGGATGGGCGGATCACGTCACTACCTGTGATTGCGTCGAAGTGAAGGAGTTGGTCCGGGGTTCCCGGCTGAAGAGAAGAAGGCTGAGTGAATCATTCTGGGGAAGTTCCGTTGAAGGAGCGTATGTTGTCCAGAGGTCCAGAGGTTTCAGTGCCGCGACAAGAAATGTTCAGTGCGGCTTATCCGTTTGTAAGCTGCAGTTCTGGAAGTATTGACAACTGAATAGTAAGTCTGCTTTTGCAAGTGTAAAGCCCTTTATAACCCTATACATTGGGAACCTTTAATAGGATTATGCTTCCATTTGATCTCAGTGTGTATGTATCATACACTGCAGTATCTTATTGATAATATTGATGCAGGACTTTGTTTGAATTGTTGAGTCAACTTTTGTGCATTATTTATACACATATTAACACATAAATATATATCTATATAAGCATATACATATATAATTATATGCTGCTCATCGCTGCGCGACTTACCCCCTTTCTGATGCTGTCTCTGACCGTATCAGAATGAGCTCTCATGAGTGCAATGCTTTCCAGCAATGCAAATGCAACCTTTATATATATATATATATATATATATATATATATATATAATCAGGGTAAGGATTAGCACTCATTGGATTTAAATACAACTATTTTATTAGGCAGTGAGGTTTCGGGGCATTCACCCCTTCCTTTGTCCGAAACGTCACTGCCTAATAAAATAGTTGTATTTAAATCCAGTGAGTGCTAATCCTTACCCTGATTGAATATCCTGTTTAGCACCCTGGTCTGTGCTTGGGTTGGCGAGTGAGAGTGCACTTATTTGGAGCTGTATATATATATATATATATATATATATATATATATATATATATATATATATATATATATATATATATATAAATATATACATGTTACTATTAAGCGCTACATTGCAAAAGATCAGTATACAAAATAAATGTTTTGTTAGCACAATTTATAGGATTATACAGCTCAAGAGCAGTCCATGGATAGCCCCCTTTATAAAACCTGGTGGAATTCATGTTTCTGGTCTCTTTTACTGTAGTAATATATAAATCAACTTGTGCTTTTGTCTAAGCAATCAATTACCTACATTAAATAAAAACTATTCCTGAAACTAATACCTTGCTAAAAAAAACTTGCCACAACATTGCTGGAAAGTGGCAAGATTTATTGTGAATTGTAACTGACAAGATCAGATCTTTTGAAATCAATAGACACAAGTTTTATTCATAACAAAACAGACATACAAAGTTTCACACATATTTACAGATGCCATTTTGCAACTGTGTTTCCAAAGTGTTGTTATTTTATGTTTTGTTTGATGTGTAAGATATCATTTGCTATACAATTTAACGCAACTGGCGATCAGCTACAAAAGATAGATTAAATTAAAACAACTGAACAAGAAGCTTCCGCGGCAGCATAACGGGCATCTGTTAATCTAATTCAGTGTGTAGTAGTAGGGCATTGCTGCTCTGGAACAAATTTTAACACCCTTGCAAGGGTTAAAATCCTAGTTACTGTATATGCAGGGCTAGACTGGGAATAAAAAGCAACCCAGGAAAATTTGGAGACCAGCCCTATTTTTCGTTGAGTTAGTAGACTGCGCACAGCCCATTTTTCTAATAGGGGATTACTGGGATACTCCTTCCCCCAATATATATATATTTTAATAGAATTATATTATACTAGTTTGTATTAAAAAAAAGTGCCAGATTGTTGTTATATGCACTCTACAACACAATTGCATCCATTGATCACCTCTTTAAGTTGTAGCTTGCTGCAGCCTACCGGGAAATCTCCTGGTATCCTGGTAGGCCAATCCAGCCTTGGCTATATGCCAACAACATGGCAATAGTAAAATGCTCTAACATATCACACCTTTATGTCACTTTAAGTATGATGAAGGATGACTCTACAGCCTGTCTGGAATATTTTGCAGCAAAATAAATCATGGATGTAGGTAGTATAATGCAATGTTCTTTTATTTGCTTTAAACTATTGGAAAAAAGGTATTGTGCATAGTTTAGTAACTGCCAAGCCTCCTACAACAATATCTATAACAGGCAGGTTCCTCTGTTCTGTACAAGCCCCGTCTCTTCTCAACACAGACTTTCCAGGCCCCACCTTTATCAATCATTTAAAGAGACATTAAATGTTCTTGGTGGGGGCGGGGGGGGGTTCACTTTAAAAAATAATTTATTTTAAAATATAGTACAGCATATTTTTTAAATAGTTTTTTTTTGTTTCTGTACTTACTAAGCCACTTTTATTTTCACTCTTGCATACCCCGCAACATCTGCCAAGAGGTTAAATGCTTGTAGAGAAGGCTCCTCTGGTAGTTTGTAGGTGGGCCTTGTGTGTGAGCAGCAGGATTATGGGCATTAAATGTGAATGCTTTAATGGGGTTTGGTCTGGGAGGGGCTTATAACTGGGACACCAAGAGGTTGGTGGTGGTAAGTGGGGTGGTTGGGAGGTATGCCTTTGTGTCTCAGTATACCATCATAGCTTTGGCAGTTGTCCATTATCAGTGACTGAGCAACTGATACTTGAGTATCACTTGCGCATAAACATGCATTTCCTGTTAGTTTTAATATTATTTTAAACCATCTTATGCAAAAACATTTTAATGTATTCATTTGATGCCCATTCCTGTGCATGATACACATTTTTTAGTTATACATTTGCACTTTGAAGTCTCATTTCTTTTTTTACTAGTTTCTCATTCCATGTTTAGAGTTTTAAGGGTTTTTTTCCATAAATATTTTTTTTGATTAATAAAATGTCGGTCTCCTATTTGCTAAATTTCCTTGCTATGTCATCTTGCATTTGTAATTGTGGCTTTCCATTCATAGTTACAGTAATAAACTGTAAGTTTTTTGTCTCTGTTAATGGTCTCTGAGTAATGTTTCTGGGTGTACTCTACTGTGATACTAAATAATTATAATAATTAGAACAATTATCATTATTTTTTATATTTAGTATCCATTTAACTCAGACATATGTCTGTACAATTACACACACACACACACGTATGTGTGCATATATATATATATATAGATATAGATATATATATATACACACATATGTCTGTACAATTACACACACACACGTATGTGTACAGTATATATATATATATATATACACATATGTCTATACAATTACACACACTACACACACACGTATGTGTACATATATATATATATATATACTGTATATACACAGTATTTATATATATTTATATATTCAGTATATACATAAACAGTATATTTCTGTATTTTCTGAGTAAGCTCACCGATTAACAGACAAACAGAAAGATAGACAGATAGGCAAAAACAGACAGATGGGCAAAAAATTAGAAAGATAGACAGACAGGCATATTGACAGACAGACAACATAATACCTTGCTAGAGTAACACATTATTTCACGGAAAGGCACCACAGCATGTAAAGCACATTGGAAACCCAAGTAAAAAAGTTCCTTAAGACTGCTGCACGTCAAGGCTCAATTATACTTTCCCACAGCACATAAGGCAACTGACAGGGACAGATAATGGATTCAGGCAATCACACATGAATCTCAGAGACTTCTGTGTCGTCTGCTCTTTCACTTTTAACAACTCATCTTTGCTCAATTAGTCCCTGAATCATACAGCAGTTATTCATACATATATTTATAGATCCCTGATTGGCTGACGAGTCTTATCTACCTCCGGGCCAAGATTCTCACCTCTCTGCAACTAAGTGTGTACAGTTTAGAGCAAACAAACACTGCTTTATGTATTTTGAAGAAAAATACTTCATTTTCAACTGCTTGCCCAGAAGTTATTGCCACAGACACTTGCTAAGTGTAGTAACATTGACCTTGTGGTTTGTTTATGATATTGAAGTCTATGCATATTTTTTTTTCTAGGAACTGTGAATCCATCCATCCATTTTTTTTTTAACTTTGGATTAATGTCTGTGAAATACATTCTAAGAACTAGATTAAGAGCCTGTTTATTGTCCGAAAACGCCATGAAGGAGATGACGTGGTTTAAATCAGTTGTCACCTTGTTCCACGAGTAATCAGGGAGAAAAGCTATTTTAGTTTAACCCCTTTGCTTCAAGAGAAACTCATATCATATTGATTTGCAGCTGTCACTGGCAACCAAAGGGTTAATAGTTGTTGTTTTTTTACTTCTTTTACCTAATTCCGGAATTATTTATTTCTTCTAAACCCAATTGAGCTCTCCTGCTTAATACAATTATTTTTCTTGTAATGTTTGATGCATTTCAAAATGAAGATTTTAATATATATTACAGTTTTCTGCTTTTTTTTTAAATATATATGCTTTTGTCATGAAGAAAAAAACTTTCCCTTTACACTAATAGAACCGTGGTTTTCCTTATTAACCTGTTAAAATATATCCATAGGGATTAGTGCACAAATATTCATTTCCTGTAAGTTTCAATTTAAACAGCATTAAAATATGGCTAGATTACGAGTTTTGCGTTAGAGGCTATGCGGTGCTAACGAGAAGTTTATGCTCACCCCTCACTTACAGACAGCACTGGTATTACAGGTTTTTAAAACCCGGCGTTAAGCGCAAAAAAGTGATCGTAGAGCAAAATTTTGCTCCACATCTCACCTCAATACCAGCACTGCTTACGTTAGCGGTGAGCTGGCTTAACGTGCTCGTGCGCGATTTCCCCATAGGAATCAATGGGGGAGAGCTGGCTGAAAAAAAACCTAACACCTGCAGGTAAATTTGTATTTATTTTAACTAGGTAGTTAGTAAATAGTTAATAACTATTTACTAACTAATCTACCTAGTTAAAATAAATACAAACTTGCTTGTAAAATAAAAATAAACCCTAAGCTATATACAATGTAACTATTAGTTATATTGTAGCTAGCTTAGGGTTTATTGTATAGGTAAGTATTTAGATTTAAATAAGAATTAGTTAATGATAGTAATTTTTATTTAGATTTATTTTACTTATATTAAAGTTAGGGGTGTTAGGGTTAGACTTAGGGTTGGGGTTAATATATTTATTTAGTGTTAGTGATGGTGAGGTTTAGGAGTTAATAACTTTAGTATAGTGGCGGCGGCGACGTTGGGGGCAGCAGATTAGATGTTAATAAGTATAATGTAGGTGGCGGCGACATTGGGGGCGGCGGATTAGGGTTAATAAGTGTAGGTAGGTGGCGGCGACATTGGGGGCGGCAGATTAGGGGTTAATAACTGTAATGTAGGTGGCAGCGAAGTTAGAGGTGGAAGATTAGGGGTTAATAAGTGTAATGTAGGTGTCGGCGATGTCGGGGGTGGCAGATTAGGGGTTAATAAATTTATGTAGGTTGCGGCGACATTGGGGGCGGCAGATTAGGGGTTAATAAATGTAATGTAGGTAGCGACAACATTGTGGGCAGCAGATTAGGGGTTAATAAGTGTAATGTAGGTGTCGGCGATGTCGGGGGCAACAGATTAGGGGTGTTTAGACTCGGGGTTTATGTTAGGGTGTTAGGTGTAAACATAACTTTTCTTTCCCCATAGGAATCAGTGGTGCTGCGTTACGGAGCTTTACGCTCCTTTATTGCAGGGGTTAGGCTTTTTTTTACCCGGCTCTCCCCATTGATGCTTATGGGGAAATCGTGCACGAACACGTAAAACCAGCTCAAAGCAGAGCTGGTGTGTGCAGTATGGAGCTCAACGCTGCCATATTGCCTGCTAACGCCGGGTTTTTTCAAACCTGTAATAGCAGCGCTATTAAAGGTGAGTGGTGGAAATAACTTGCAAGTTATTACGGAGCCACTCATAACGCAAAACTCGTAATCTGGCTGAATATTAACAGCGCAATTTATGGCTTCAGTTGTTAGATATAGGGGCCCATTTATCAAGCTCCGTATGGAGCTTGAAGGACCGTGTTTCTGGCGAGCCTTCAGACTCACTAGAAACACCAGTTATGAAGCAGCGATCTAAAGACCACTGCTCCATAACCTTACCGTCTGCTTTGAGGCGTCGGACAGAGATTGCATGAAATCAACACGATCAAATACAATTGGGTTGATTGACACCCCCTGCTAGCGGCCAATTGGCCGCCAATCTGCAGGGGGCGGCGTTGCACCAGCAGTTCACAAGAGCTGCTGGTGCAATGCTGAATGCGGAGAGCGTATTGCTCTCCGCATTCAGCGATGTCTGTCGGACATGATCCGCTGATCGGATAATGTCGGAAAGATATTTGTTAAATAGGCCCCAGAGAGTAAAGAATAGATGTGGGTATTGAGAACAATAATAATAATAATAATAATAATAATAATAATAATAATAAAACAGTATAGTCACCCCAAAGTTTTTTTTATTATTTTTTAAAAATAGATAACAAAAATATGACAAAAATAAATCAATAATCACTGAATGAACTGAATAATTAAATAACAATACAATTTTTATAAAAACAATAAATAGAATAAATGAAAGTGCATATTGTGCATGCTGCTTATATGTTACCAGCTCCCTTGAGGACAAGTTATTTGGCTCAGTTCCAGAGTCAAATGTCAATCAAACGTTGAACAGGTCAGTCAAATAATTGATAATTCCAAGAAATCCTCCAATTCCAGTCTCTGCCAGGTGCTGCCAAACTCAGAGGTGTCTCACTTACACTCTCTATTTAGAAAATCTGTAGCAAAACAAGAGAAAAAGGTGCAACCCCACATCAAGGTAGAATTACACTTTTATTGGAGCTAAAATACAGTTAACACTCACAAGAAGTAAGAATAATATCGGCAGTAATACAAGAAGAAGGTTCAGTCTGTGTCTGTGATCACTATATCCACTGGTTCCAACACCGGACTACCAAGGGTCACCACAGCTGAGAAGATTGATTATGGATTTGGTCCTTCAGCAATCCACCACAGGCTCAGGAAAGTTTAATTATGTGACCTCCATGTTCTATGTTAAAAACATTTTTCATGTTTATCTATCTGTCATCTATTTATCTGTCTATCTATCCAGTAAATATATACAGTATGTGTATGTGTATATCTTATAAACATATTGTATATATATACAAACAGGCAGGCATACCTCAGAGATATTGCAGGTTCAGTTCCAGACCACCACAATAAAGCGAATATAGCAATAAAGTGAGTCACACTATTTTTTTGTTTCCCAGTGTATATAAAAGTTACATTTACACTATACTGTAGCCTACTAAGTGTGCAATATCTAAAAAAATACAATGTAGATACCTTCATTAAAAAATACTTTATTGCTAAACATGCTAACCATCATCTGAGCCTTCAGTAAGTCATAATCTTTTTGCTGTTGTGTATATATAGGTGTGTATTCATGTGTATTTATGTGTTTATATGTGTATATATGTGTATTCATGTGTATTTATATGTGTATTTATGTGTTTATACGTGTATTCATGTGTATTTATATGTTTATATGTGTATATATTTATGCATTTATGTGTAAATATGTGCATCCATGTGTATTTATATGTTTATATGTGTATATATGTGTATTCATGTGTATTTATGTGTTTATACGTGTATTCATGTGTATTTATATGTTTATATGTGTATATATTTATGTGTAAATATGTGCATCTATGTGTATTTTTGTATTTATATGTGTAAAAATGTTGGAAAAATTTCGCAGATAGACTTGCTTGACACAGAGTTGCCACAAAGCTTTAATTTGTAAAATGAACAATATCTACGAAGCTCAATAACATGAGGTATTCCTATATAAATAAATCTCTCTCTCTCTATATATATATATATATATATAGAGAGAGAGAGAGAGTGTGTTTCTGCAGAAGAACAAGATAATGCATTGGAGAGATCAAGATGTCAAGATAAAGTGGTTTTGCAGAAGCAAGGAAGATTTTTAGGACAGTTAAAGCCTGCTGTCTAAGACATGAAGCAAGCTGTCTCCTATGTGATTTATATATGTGATATCAAATATCTTATATTTTCTATGGGAATTCCTTTTAGTTTATAACTCAAAATACAGAAACACAGGAAAACATATTTAGAATGAATATTTAATAATTGTTGACATTCTGTAGGAGGAGGAAGGAAGAATTAATCCTAAAATTCAGTCCACACAAGATGATTGTTGCTCCATCTTATCATGTTACTGTTAATCGTCCAGAATGTAAAAGAGCTATGGTGAGAGATGTCCTGTATCATTACTCCCTATATCCTGTATTATTACTCCCTATATCCTGTATTATTACTCCCTATATCCTGTATTATTACTCCCTATATCCTGTATATTACACAATTTAGCCTGCATATTACTCCCTATATCCTGTAT
The DNA here is from genome assembly GCF_027579735.1 of Bombina bombina. Lineage (NCBI taxonomy): Eukaryota > Metazoa > Chordata > Amphibia > Anura > Bombinatoridae > Bombina > Bombina bombina. Next base: position 1,513,319,642 of record NC_069499.1, on the reverse strand, counting down.
ATTACTCCCTATAAACTGTATATTACATCATATAGCCTGCATATTACACAATATGTCTTGCATATTACTCCCTATATCCTGATTATTACTCCCAATATTCGGTATATTACTCCTTATATCCTGTATATTATTCCCTATATCCTGTATATTACTCCCTATATCCTGTATAATGCACCCTACATTATGTATATTATCCCATATATTTGCTGCATATTACTCCATATATCCTGTATAATACACCCTACATCCTGTATAATACTCCCTATATCCTGTATATTACTACCTATATCCTGCATATTACACCCTATATCCTGTATAATACTCCCTATATCCTGTATATGATTACCTATATCCTGTATATTACTTCCTATATCCTGTATATTACTCCATATATCCTGTATATTACTACCTATATCCTGTATATTACACCCTATATTCTGTAAATTACACCCTATATACTGTAAATTACTCTGTATATCCTGTATATTACTCCCTATGCAGTATCTTGTATATTACTCCCTATATCCTGTATATTACTCCCTATATCCTGTATATTATACCCTATATCCTGTATAATACTCCCTATATCCTGTATATTACTCTCTATATCCTGTATATTACTTCCTATATCCGGAATATTACTCCCTATATCCGGAATATTACTCCCTATATTTAGTATGTTACTCCTTATATACTGTATATTATTCCCTATATCCTGTATATTATTCCCTATATCCTGTATAATACACCCTACATCCTGTATATTATTCCCTATATTTGCTGTATATTACTCCCTATATCCTGTATAATACACCCTACATCCTGTATATTACTCCCTATATCCTGTATATTACTCCCTATATATACTGTATATTACTCCTTATATCCTGTATATTACTACCTATATCCTGTATATTACTCCATATATCCTGTATATTACACAATTTAGCCTGCATATTACTCCCTATATCCTGTATATTACTCCCTATAAACTGTATATTACATCATATAGCCTGCATATTACACAATATGTCCTGCATATTACTCCCTATATCCTGATTATTACTCCCTATATTCGGTATATTACTCCTTATATCCTGTATATTATTCCCTATATCCTGTATATTACTCCCTATATCCTGTATAATGCACCCTACATTATGTATATTATCCCATATATTTGCTGTATATTACTCCATATATCCTGTATAATACACCCTACATCCTGTATAATACTCCCTATATCCTGTATATTACTACCTATATCCTGCATATTACACCCTATATCCTGTATAATACTCCCTATATCCTGTATATGATTACCTATATCCTGTATATTGCTTCCTATATCCTGTATATTACTCCATATATCCTGTATATTACTACCTATATCCTGTATATTACACCCTATATTCTGTAAATTACACCCTATATACTGTAAATTACTCTGTATATCCTGTATATTACTCCCTATGCAGTATCTTGTATATTACTCCCTATATCCTGTATATTACTCCCTATATCCTGTATATTACTCCCTATATCCTGTATATTATACCCTATATCCTGTATAATACTCCCTATATCCTGTATATTACTCTCTATATCCTGTATATTACTTCCTATATCCGGAATATTACTCCCTATATCCGGAATATTACTCCCTATATTTAGTATGTTACTCCTTATATACTATATATTATTCCCTATATCCTGTATATTATTCCCTATATCCTGTATAATACACCCTACATCCTGTATATTATTCCCTATATTTGCTGTATATTACTCCCTATATCCTGTATAATACACCCTACATCCTGTATATTACTCCCTATATCCTGTATATTACTCCCTATATATACTGTATATTACTCCTTATATCCTGTATATTACTACCTATATCTTGTATATTACACCCTATATACTGTAAATTACTCTATATATCTTGTAACTTACTCCCTATACAGTATCTTGTATATTACTCCCTATATCCTATATAATACTCCCTATATCCTATATATTACATACCCCAAACAATCACTTTTGTTAGTTATTTTTTTTTCTGACAGGATTTCTTTCTTATTCTCTTCAATTTCCATATATCTCCTCAGATCTGCCTAGCTATCTGTCCCATTCATTTCTGTATATTTTTAAAAAAAAATCTTTAGGTAGAACCTAAAATACCAAGCCTAGGAAAAACTCCTTCAAGGGTCATACAATATTTGACTATTATGACCTCATTAAAGGTTAGTTGAAATAATCCATGATCTAATTAATTAGAACACGTCCGTTTAGCACAAGTGACCCTGCAACTGTGTTTAACCCCCTCAAAGATAGTTTGTGCAACTTCCGCTGCTGATTAATTTACTGTCCGAAGAACAGCTGGTCCTGAGCAACAATACCCCTTTTGTGGAGTTAAACACATAGAGCTAGTAGTGCTAAAACTAATGTGTAAGCGCGTGTCATTTTTTCACTATAATGACCTATTAAAAAGGTCAGAAACAATAGATGTGCATTAGTTAAATATTGTTATATGGCTCTTGGAAGAGTTTTTACTCTATAATGGCCCTTTTTAACAAACAATGCTAGACTTTTTTTTATTATTTCCATTGTATCTGATACATACGGCTGGCCCTTTTAACTAAATTGCATATGATACTTTCAAGAGTGAGGAATCCCATGCCAAAAGGTAGGTGGCACTCAGAGATTAAAAGCAAACCTTTATTAAAGAGCAACTTTTCGGGGCCCTTTGTCAATCTGACAATGAATAAACACAACACACCTTATATAGCATACATACAAAGGAGCACCAATAACCTGTTTCAATGGGAGGGGTTATAACACATACATTGGCTACAAGTTAATTAGAAGATCAGAATCTTACATGGTTAACCCTCACCTAGCAGGAGCAAATCGGTGCACCTGTTTAAACAAAGCAGCAAGCAGCTCATTTAAAGAGACAGGCAAAAACTCTGCTTCCTACAATTGGTATATATATTTCCTACAGTTATGCACAAGTATTTCATGTTATATTTATGTAGAAAGACTGTCAACACCATTTAAAGTGTTATATCCTAAATTAAAGAAAGATAATTGATATATTGTATCCTTGATAAAAGGAAGCAATTTGAAATCCCTATTTAGACCCTTAGGGTGCATATTATTCAGTTGCCAGATTCACTTGGATTCTTTATGAAGCAAGTCCCTGATTCAGTCACCACCCCTTAGTTTTTTGCTAGCATGGTCTATGACCATGAATCTAAGCTGACTCACCTGGTGTCCCATATCAAGGAAATGGGCTGGTACAGGTAAGTGAGTTGTAGATTAATTCCTTATAGTGGATTTGTGTTGGCAAATCCGGTCTTTGATTTTTTGGGTGGTCTCGCCCACATAGAGTAACCCACCTATGCACTTAAGGGAATACACCACATAGGTGGAATTACATGTGTAATACCCAGGTACGCTAAAATACTTTGCCTGTGTAAAGGTGAGAAATGCATCCACCTTTGATTACACTATTACATTGTGCAAAACCCAGATATTGAAAAGTTCCATGTCTGGGTGTGCCAAAGAAGGTGGTCTTATTGTCAGTGTCGGCACAATTGGCATGCACCAATCTCTTACCTATTGAATTTCCTCAATGGAATTCTTTAATTTCAGGACACACTTCCTGTAATAAGTACCAATTTCTTTTGATAATATTGAAAACCTTTCTACGCATAGTGTTATAGGCACTAACAAACGGCGAGATTACGAGTTTGGTGTTAACAGGGGTGCATTTCTAAATAGGCTTTTTTAACGCTACCTTAAGCCAACGCTGGTATTACAGGCTTTTTTTAAACCGGGCGTTAGCCGCAAAAAGTTGAGCGTAGAGCAAAATTTAGCTCCACATCTCACCTCAATACCAGCGTTGCTTATGGTAGCCTTAAGCTGGCTAAACATGCTCATGCATGATTTCCCCATAGGAATCAATGAGGCTGATCTGGCTGGAAAAAAAACTAACACCTGCAAAAAAGCAGCGTCCAGCTCCTAACGCAGCCCCATTGTTTCCTATGGGAAAATAAAATATATGTCTACACCTAACACCCTAACATGAACCCTGAGTCTAAACACCCCATATCTTATACTTATTAACCCCTAATCTGCTTCCCCGACATCGTCGCCACCTACATTATATAATTAACCCCTAACCTGCCGCTCCGGACACCGCCGCCACCTACATTATCCCTATGAACCCCTAATATACTGCCCCCAACATCGCCGCCGCCTACATTATACTTATAAATCCCTAATCTGCCGCCCCCAACGTCGCCGCCACCTACCTACAATTATTAACCCCTAATCTGCCGACCGGACATCGCCGCCACTTTAATAAATCTATTAACCCCTAAACCGCCTTACACCCGCCTCGCAAACACTAGTTAAATTTTATTAACTCCTAATCTGCCCCCCCAACGTCGCCGCCACCTACCTACAATTATTAACACCTAATCTTCCGACCCCAACGTCGCCGCTACTATAATAAATTTATTAACCCCTAACCCTAAGTCTAACACCCCCTAACTTAAATATAATTTAAATTAAACAAAATTAATTTAACATAATTAAATAAATTATTCCTATTTAAAACTAAATACTTACCTTAAAATAAACCCTAAGCTAGCTACAATATAACTAATAGTTACATTGTAGCTATCTTAGGATTTATATTTATTTTACAGGCAACTTTGTGTTTATTTTAACTAGGTACAATAGTTATTAAATAGTTATTAACTATTTAATAACTACCTAGCTAAAATAAGTACAAAATTACCTGTAAAATAAATCCTAACCTAAGTTACAATTACACCTAACACTACACTATCATTAAATAAATTACCTAAACTACCTACAATTAATTACAATTAAATTCAATAAACTAAAGTACAAAAAAAAAACCCCCACTAAATTACAGAAAATAAAATTAAAATTAAATTACCTAAACTACCTACAATTAATTACAATTAAATTCAATAAACTAAAGTACAAAACCCCCCCCACTAAATTACAGAAAATAAAAAAAGAATTACAATAATTTTAAACTAATTACACCTAATCTAATCCCCCTAATAAAATAAAAAAGCCCCCCAAAATAATAAAATTCCCTACCCTATACTAAATTACAAATAGCCCTTAAAGGGGCCTTTTGCGGGGCATTGCCCCAAAGTAATCAGCTCTTTTACCTGTAAAAGAAAAATACAATACCCTACAACATTAAAACCCACCACCCACACACCCCTACTCTAAAACCCACCCAATCCCCCCTTAAAAAACCTAATTCTAACCCCCTGAAGATCTCCCTACCTTGAGCCATCTTCACCCACCCGGGCACAAGTGGTCCTCCATACGGCAGTAGTCTTCATCCGATCGGGGCAGAAGAGGTCCTCCAGATGGCAGAAGGCTTCATCCAAGCTGCATCTTCTATCTTCATCCTTCCGAGCGGAGTGGAGCCATCTTCTATCCAGCCGATGCGGAGCCATCCTCTTCAAACTATGTCCTAACGAAGAATGAAGGTTCCTTTAAATGACGTCATCCAAGATGGCGTCCCTTGAATTCCGATTGGCTGATTTGTCACAAAGTAATCAGCTCTTTTGCCTACAATCTAAATCCCCCTACACCGCTGCCACCTATAATAAAAGTATTAACCCCTAATCTAATCCCCCTACACCGCCGCCAGCTATATTAACTATATTAACCCTAATTATATTAGGGTTAATATAGTTAATATAATTATTATATTATATATATTAACTATATTAACCCTAATTATATTAGGGTTAATATAGTTAATATCGTTATTATAATATATATATATATATATATATATATATATATATATATATATTAAGTATAACAACCCTATCTAACTCTAACATCCCTAACTAAACTCTTATTAAAATAAACCCTAAGATAGCTACAATATAATTAATAATTACATTGTAGCTATGTTAGGGTTTATATTTAGTTTACAGGTAAATTGTTAATTATTTTAACTAGGTATAATAGCTATTAAATAGTTATTAACTATTTAATAGCTACCTAGTTAAAATAATTACCCAATTACCTGTAAAAAAAAACATAACCTAAGTTACAAATACACCTACACTATCAATAAATTAAATAAACTACAAATATCTATCTAAAAATACAATTAAATAAACTAAACTAAATTACAAAAAAACAAACACTAAATTACAAAAAATAAAAAAAAGATTACAAGATTTTTAAGCTAATTACACCTATTCTAAGCCCCTTAATAAAATAATAAAGCCCCCCAAAATAAAAAAAATGCCCTACCCTATTCTAAATTAAAAAAAGTTCAAAGCTCTTTTACCTTACCAGTCCTTAAAAGGGCCTTTTGTGGGGGCATGCCCCAAAGAAAACTGCTCTTTTGCCTGAAAAAAAAAACACAATACCACCCCCCAACATTACAACCCACCACCCACATACCCCTATTCTAAACCCACCCAAACCCCCCTTAAATAAACCTAACACTACCCCCCTGAAGATCTCCCTACCTTGTCTTCACCAGACCGGGCCGAACTCCTCATCCGATCCGGGCAATGTCTTTATCCAAGCGGCAGCAAAGTCTTCTTCCATCCGGCAGCATCTTCCATCAAGTGGCATCTTCAATCTTCATACTTCGTTCCTCCGACGCGGAGCATCCATCCCGGCCGACGACTGAACGACGAATGAGGTACCTTTAAATGACGTCATCCAAGATGGCGTCCGTCGAATTCCGATTGGCTGATAGGATTCTATCAGCCAATCGGAATTAAGGTAGTAAAATCTGATTGGCTGATTGAATCAGCCAATCAGATTCAAGTTCAATCCGATTGGCTGAACCAATCAGCCAATCAGATTGAGCATGCCCCCACAAAAGGCCCTTTTAAGGGCTGGTAAGGTAAAAGAGCTTTGAACTTTTTTTAATTTAGAATAGGGTAGGGAATTTTTTTTATTTTGGGGGGCTTTATTATTTTATTAGGGGGCTTAGAATAGGTGTAATTAGCTTAAAAATCTTGTAATCTTTTTTTTATTTTTTGTAATTTAGTGTTTTTTTTTTTTTGTAATTTAGTTTAGTTTATTTAATTGTATTTTTAGATAGATATTTGTAGTTTATTTAATTTATTGATAGTGTAGGTGTATTTGTAACTTAGGTTAGGATTTATTTTACAGGTAATTGGGTAATTATTTTAACTAGGTAGCTATTAAATAGTTAATAACTATTTAATAGCTATTATACCTAGTTAAAATAATTAACAATTTACCTGTAAAATAAATATAAACCCTAACATAGCTACAATGTAATTATTAATTATATTGTAGCTATCTTAGGGTTTATTTTATAGGTAAGTATTTAGATTTAAATAGGAATATTTTAGTTTATAATAATATGAATTAGATTTATTTAATAAGAATTTATTTAGGGGTGTTAGATAGAGTTAATATAGTTAATATATATAATGTAATAACTATATTAACTATAATATAATTAGGGTTAATATAGATAATATAGCTGGCGGCGGGGTAGGTAGATTAAATTAGGGGTTAATAATTTTAATATAGATGGCGGCGGTGTAAGGGGCTTACAATAGGGGTTAATACCATTAATATAGGTGGCGGCGGTGTAGGGAGGGCAGGTTATAGGGCAAAAGAGCTGTTAACTTTGGGGCAAAGCCCCGCAAAAGTCCCTTTTAAGGGCTGGTAATAGAGCTTATTACTTTATGGATATTAGATTAGGGGTTAATAATATTAATATAGCTGGCGGCGGTGTAAGGGGTCAGATTAGGGGATAGATCAGGTAGATGGCGGCGGTTTTAGGGGCTCACATTAGGGGATAGATCAGTTAGATGGTGGCGGTTTTAGGGGCTCACAGTAGGGGGTTAGTTTATGTAGATGGCGGCGGTTTAGGGGTTAAATACTTTATTAGGGATTGAGGCGGGGGATCGCGGTTGACAGGTAGATAGACATTGCGCATGCGTAAGGTGTTAGGTTTTATTTAGCAGATCGTGGTTAACAGGTAGATAGACATTGCGCATGTGTTAGGTGTTAGGTTTATTTTGTAGCTAGTTTAGGGAGTTACGGGGCTCCAATAGTCAGCGTAAGGCTTCTTACGGCTGCTTTTTGTGGCAAGGTGAAAATGGAGTAAGATTTCTCCATTTTCGCCACGTAAGTCCTTACGCTGTATATTGGATACCAAACTGTGCTGGTTTGGTATACCTGCCTATGGCCCAAAAAACTACGGGCGACGGCAGAAATATACGCGCGTAACTTCTAGGTTACGCCATATATGTGATACCAAACCAGCGGAAATATTGGCGTCACCAGCTTTTGCGGGCGACGATTTTTATCGGATCGAGCCCCCAGTCGTGTACCATATTAATTGTACTTGACAGTGTTAAATGTATTAAAATGAGCTGGGTTTGGTTGAAGAACAACTTTTTTCAACTATTTGTACTATTAGCTACCTGCATAACTATTGATTGTATACAGTTTCCCTAACTGATCTTTAGTAATACTTTCTACATAGAAATATTCTAGATATTTTGCATTTGCTAAATTACATATGTTTTGTCACTTTCTTTTATTTTATGTGGTTTTAACCCTATAGATGTGTTGCTTTACATTTAGGGGTATTAACTAACAGCTAGATTACGAGTTTGGCGTTATGAGTGAAAAAGCAGCGTTATGCTTTATAACACTGCTTTTTCCCTAACGCCGCTATTACAAGTCTTGTAGGTATAGATGTACCGCACGCCTTTTTGGCCATCCTGCAACGTCAGTACCACACTTTTTAAAAAGTCCTTTTTCAATGGGACTCCCATAGCGTCGGTATTACGAGTTTGCCTGGGAGGCCCAAAAGTGAGCGGTACACCCTATACTGACAAGATCCGTACTGCCATCTAAAGTCAGAAGTTATGAGTTTTACGTTACAAAGCTGTAACATAAAACTCATAACTAAACTGTCACAAAGTACACTAACACCCATAAACTACCTATTAACCCCTAAACTGAGGCCCTCCCAGCATCACAAGCACTATAATAAATTTATTAACCCCTAATCTGCTGCTCCGGACCTCTCCACCATTATTAAAATTTATTAACCCCTATTCCCCCGCTACCCAACATCGTCGCCACTATAATAAACCTATTAACCCCTAAACCACCACCCTCCAGCATCGCAAACACTATTTATATATTATTAATCCCTAATCTGCCGTACACCCACACCGCCACTGTAATAAACCTATTAACCACTAAACCGCAAGCCCCCCACAACGTAATATACTAAAATAGATTATTAACCCCTAAACTTCTGACCTCCCACATCACTAACTCTACATAAATATATTAACCCCTAATCCTAAACCTAACGTAACCCTAAGCCTAACACTCCCTAACTTAAATATAATTAAAATAAATGAAAATAAACCTTACAATTATTAACTAAAAAAAATCCTATTTAAAACTAAATACATACTTACCTGTAAAAAAGAACCTAATATTAATAATTAATATTAATTAATATTATTAATTAATTAATTAATAATAATAATAATAATAATAACAACTAATAGTTATATTGTAGGTATCTTAGGTTTTATTTTTATTTCACAGGTAAGTTTGTATTTATTTTAACTAGGTAGACTAGTTAGTAAATAGTTATTAACTATTCCGCCAACAGATTCTGCAGCGCTATAAACAAAGGGGGAGTACAACAAAACAATTATAGGGATCAAATGGGTAGAGGGCCCTGCCAAGAGTTGTAGCCAGCTCTTAAGAAGTGATCTACAAACAGCTGGACTCTTACGCTTACATGCTAAGGGGGTTCAGGGGATAGCAATGGAGGAGAGGAACTGGTATTAGGAAAGGTTAGTGTGGGTTGTATGCATCCCTGAACAGTAGAGTCTTTAGGGAGCACTTGAAGCTTTAAAACTAGAAGAGAGTCTTGTGGAGCGAGGCAGAGAGTTCCACAAGATGGGAGCCAGTCTGGAGAAGTCCTGTAAACGAGAGTGTGATGAGGTGACAAGAGAGGAGGAGAGTAGGAGGTCATGAGCAGAGCGAAGGGAACGGGAGGGAGAGTATCTGGAGACAAGGTCTGAGATATAGGGGGGAGCAGTGCAGTTGAGGGCTTTTTATGTCAGAATGAGAATTTTGTGTTTGATCCTAGAGGCAAGAGGAAGCCAGTGAAGGGATTGGCAGAGAGGTGCAGCAGATGAAGAGCGACGTGTAAGGAAGATGAGTCTGGCAGATGCATTCATTATGGATTGTAAAGGAGCTAGGCGGCAGGTGGGGAGACCAGAGAGAACAGAGTTGCAGTAATCGAGGCGGGAAAGAATGAGAGAGTGGATTAAAATCTTAGTTGTGTCTTGTGTAAGGAAGTGTCTAATTTTAGAGATATTTTTAAGGTGGAAGCAGCAGGCTTTAGCCAAGGACTGAATGTGAGGAGTGAAAGAAAGATCTGAGTCAAATGTGACTCCGAGACATCGTGCATGCGGGGTAGGGGTAATGATGGAGTTGTCGACAGTTAAAGAGAGATTGGGGGTGGAGAGTTTTGAGGAAGGGGGTGAAATAAGGAGCTCAGTTTTGGAGAGATTTAGCTTTAGGTAGTGAGAGGACATCAAGTTAGAGATGTGAGAAAGACAGTTAGTGACATGGGTTAGCAAGGAAGGAGATAGGTCTGGTGCAGAGAAGTAGATTTGGGTGTTGTCTGCATACAAATGATATTGTAAACCGTGGGTCTTTATTAGGGAACCTAGTGATGACGTGTAGATTAAGAAGAGAAGGGGACCGAGGACAGAGCCTTGCGGTACTCCGACAGAAAGTGGTGACGGGGCAGAGGAGGCCCCAGAGAAGGCTACACTAAAGGTACAGTTTGACAGGTAGGAAGAGAGCCACGAGAGGGCTGTGTCACAGATGCCGAAGGATTGGAGAGTTTGGAGCAAAAGAGGGTGGTCAACAGTGTCAAAGGCTGCGGACAGATCAAGGAGGATAAGCAGAGAGAAGTGGCCTTTTGATTTTGCTGTAAGTAGGTCGTTGGTAACCTTAGCAATTGCTGTCTCTGTGGAGTGATGGGGATGAAATCCAGATTGCAGTGGGTCAAGGAGGGAGTTTATTGTAAGGAAATGGGATAGGCGTGCATAAACTAGTTTTTCAAGAAGCTTTGATGCAAGAGGGAGGAGGGAAATAGGGTGGTAGTTGGATGGGGAGGTAGGATCAAGGGAAGGTTTTTTAAGGATAGGTGTGACCAGTGCATGTTTCAGCGATGAGGAAAATATACCGGTGCTCAGGGAGAGGTTGAAAGTGTGTGTGAGTATAGGGGTGAGGGTATCAGAGAGGGAGGGGAGTAGCTGTGAGGGGATAGGGTCAAGGGGACAGGTAGTGAGGTGAGAGCGCAGTATAAGTGCCGAAACTTCTTCCTCAGTGACAGGGGAGAAAGAGCTAAGTTTAAGGTTATGTGGGTTGTGGTTGATTGAGAGCATTTGAGGGGGTGAGAGAAAGGAATTATGTTGAGAGCTGATTTCATTTCTGATGGAGTCGATTTTGTTATTGAAGTGGCTGGCAAAGTCTTGAGCTGACAGAGAAGTTGTATTAGGAGGTGGGGGAGGGCGGAGAAGGCTATTGAAAGTGGAGAACAAACGTTTTGGGTTTGAAGAATGATTAGAGATAAGAGTAATAGCTACTTAGTTAAAATAAATACAAAGTTACCTGTAAAATAAAACCTAACCTGCCTTACACTAAAACCTAACATTACAATTAAATTAATAAAATACAATTTACTAACTTACAAAAAATAACCACTAAATTACAAAAAATAAAAAACAAAATTATCAAAAATAAAAATGAATTACTCCTAATCTAATAGCCCTATCAAAATAAAAAAGCCCCCCCAAAATAAAAAAAACCTAGCCTACACTGAACTGCCAATGGCCCTTAAAAGGGCCTTTTGTGGGGCATTGCAAGCTCTTTTACATTGCAATAAAAAATACAAACAACCCCCCAACAGTAAAACCCACCACCCACACAACCAAACCCCCAAATAAAAACCTATCTAAATAAACCTAAGCTAAACATTGCCCTGAAAAGGGCATTTGGATGGGCATTGGATCAGCCAATAGGATGAAAGCTCAATCCTATTGGCTGTTTGCAACAGCTAATAGGATATTTCCCCCTTACTTTGTATTGGCTGATAGAAATCTTTCAGCCAATAGGAATGTAAGGGACACCATCTTGGATGAAGTCACTTAAAGGGAACCTTCTGTTTACGGCAAAGACCGTAATAAGAGGATGCTCTGCTCCGGATGTCTTGAAGATGGACCTACTCCGTGCCGGATGGATGAAGATAGAAGATGCCGTCTGGATGAAGGCTTCTTTCTGCTTGGATGAGGACTTCGCCGGCCTGATGAAGATAGAAGAGGCCGTCTGGATGAAGACTTCTTGCCGCTTGGATGAGGACTTTGCCGGCTGGATGAGGATGGATGTCCGGACTTCAATAACTGTAAGTTGATCGTTGGGGTTAGTGTTAGGTTTTGTTAAGAGTTTTTTTGGTGGTTTTTTTTAGGTTAGGGTTTTGGGCAATTTGTAAAAGAGCTAAATGCTCTTTTAAGGGCAATGCCCATCCAAATGCCCTTTTCAGGGCAATGTTTATCTTAGGTTTATTTAGAAAGGTTTTTATTTGGGGGGTTTGGTTGGGTGGGTGGTGGGTTTTACTGTTGGGGGGTGTTTATATTTTTATTGCAATGTAAAAGAGCTGGTATTTTTTATTTTGGGGTGCTTTTTCATTTTGATAGGGCTTAGATTAGGAGAATTTGTTTTTATTTTTTATATTTAATTTTTTATTTTTTGTAATTTAGTGGTTATTTTTTTTTTTGTAAGTTAGTAAATTGTTATTTATTAATTTAATTTATTTCATTTTATTGTAATGTTAGGTTTTAGTGTAAGGCAGGTTAGGTTTTTTACAGGTAACTTTGTAATTATTTTAACTAGGTAGCTAGTAAATAGTTAATAACTATTTACTATCTAGTCTACCTAGTTAAAATAAATACAAACTTACCTGTGAAATAAAAATAAAACCTAAGATAGCTACAATATAACTATTAGTTATTTTGTAGCTATCTTAGGGTTTTTTTTACAGGTAAGTTTGTATTTAGTTTTAAATAGGAATTATTTAGTTAATAATTGTAAGGTTTATTTAGCTTTATTTTAATTATATTTAAGTTAGGGGGTGTTAGGGTTAGGGTTAGATTTAGGCTTAGGGTTACGTTATGGTTAGGTTTAGGGGATAATAACTTTAGTATAGTGGTGGCGACATTGGTGGCGGCAGATTAGGGGTTAATAAGTGTAGGTAGGTGGTGGCGATGTTAGGGGTGGCAGATTAGGGTTTAATAACTGTAATGTAGGTGGCAGCTATGTTAGGGGTGGCAGATTAGGGTTTAATAACTGTAATGTAGGTGGCGGCGATTAAGGGTGTTTAAACTCGGGGGTTTATGTTAGGGTGTTAGATTTAAACATTATTTTCTTTTTCCCCACAGACATCAATGGGGCTGTGTTACAGAGCTTTTGTTTTCGCAATCGCAGGTGTTAGGCTTTTTTTTTGCCGACTCTCCCCATTGATGTCTGTGGGGAAATCGTGCATGGGCACGATTTTGGTGAGGTATGGAGCTCAACGCCACCATATCGCGCAAGCTTGCTTTTTGTAAACTTGTAATAGCAGCGCTATAGAGAGGTGAAATAACGCAGCTTTTATGGCAGACGTTAAAATCCCTATAGCGCTCAAAACTGGTAATCTAGCTGTAAGATTTTAATTTATGTATCTTTTCTTGATAAAGGTCCCTGTGAGGATTGAAACGTTGACTGAACCTTTATTGATGAATCCCTAATAATAAAAATAATGCTCATTAAAGGGACAGTCAACACCAGAATTTTTGTTGTTTAAAAAGAAAGATAATCCCTTTATTACTCATTCCCCAGTTTTGCATAACCAACACTGTGATAGAAATACACTTTTAACCTCTGTGATTACCTTGTATCTAAGCCTCTGCAAACTGCCCCCTTATTTCAGTTCTTTTGACAGACATCCATTTTAGCCAATCAGTGCTCACTTCTGGGTAACTTCACGTGCATGAGCTCAATGCTATCTATATGAAACTCATGAACTAATGCCCTCTAGTGGTTAAAATGCATTCAGATTAGAGGCAGTCTTCAAGGTCTAAGAAATTAGCATATGAACCTCCTAGTTTTAGCTTTGGAATTGGAAAGCTGTTTAAAATTACATTCTCTATTTAAATCATGAAAGTTTTTTTTGGACTTGACTGTCCCTTTAAGTCTTGTGAGTGCCTCTTCTTTCTTTGAAGTTTCTGTATGTGTATATATATATATATATATATATATATATAAATATTTATTTCGGAATACATAGAACATATTCTATGTGAACATTTGAATCTGAAATATTCATATTTTGATGTAGGATTAGCACGCTTGAGAATATGAGATTTGGTTTGCGCGCGAGTAGGGTGTTTTTTTTCTACTTTTATTTCTCCACTGACTTCTGTGGGGAATATGTGAACGTTCACGCAATATTCTAAGTTCAGCATTTTTGCACTCGTAGGGGTTAACACGCAAGCAAAAACAGTTTACTTTCAACTCATAATACAAGTGCAACCCGACGAGCGCCAAAAACTTATTTCTAGCGCAAGTTAATGCTTAGGGGCCCATTTATCAAGCTCCGAACAGAGCTTGTGGGCCCCTGTTTCTGGCGAGTCTTCAGGCTCGCCAGAAACAGCAGTTATGAAGCAGCGGTCACAAAGACCGCTGCTCCATAACCCTGTCCCCCTGCTCTGATGAGGCGAACAGGAATTGCCGGAAATCAACCCGATCGAGTACGATCGGGTTGATTGACATCCCCCTGCTGGTGGCTGATTGTCCGCAAGTCTGCAGGGGGCGGCGTTGCACCAGCAGCTCTTGTGAGCTGCTGGTGCAATCCTGAATACGGAGAGCGTATTGCTCTCCGCATTCAGCGAGGTCTTGCGGACCTGATCCGCAGTGTCGGATCAGATCCGCAAGACCTTTGATAAATAGGCCCCATTAGCTTCACTTGTAATCTGGCCCTTTGTTTGATTTTGTTACTACTCATTTATCCAGGAATGCAGCAAAGCTGGCAAAATGTAACATTCTAAAAATAAGATGCTATTTATCTGACGATCTCCATTCATTATTATCCTACTTAAAGGGACACTGAACCCAATTTTTTTCTTTCATGATTGAGATAGAGCATGCAATTTTAAGCAACTTTCTAATTTACTCCTTTTATCAATTTTTCTTCATTCTCTTACTATCTTTATTTGAAAAAGAAGGCATCTAAGCTAAGGAGCCAGCAATTGTTTGGTTCAGAACCATGGACAGCAGTTTATTGGTGCTGTCCAATCAGCAAGGACAACCCAGTTTGTTCACCAAAAGTGGTCCGACATCTAAACTTACATAATTGCTTTTCAAATAAGCATACCAAGAGAATGAAGAACATTTGATAATAGGAGTAAATTAGAAAGTTGCTTAAAATTGCATGCTCTGTCTGAATCACAAAATAAATATTTTGGGTTCAGTGTCCCTTTAAGGAAGCTCTAATTGAACAGCTGTATGGCTCACTGGAGGCCACCTAGGAAGAAGTTTGTAGTTTAAATTTCTGATGCTACTACATTATATTTGTTGAGGATAACACAGATCTAAATAATCTATTTCATTCAAGCCTGTCTGGTACCCACAAGGATGAGGTGTCACATTGGTATCACAGATGTGTTAAAACAGTTTGGCAAAGTCTTGTTATTAATTGATTGCAGATTCTGAGAATGATTAAAGGGACATTAAACCCACATTTTTTCTTTCATAATTCAGACAGAAAATACAATTTTAAACAACATTCCAATTTACTTCTATTATCTAATAGCAATGCGCACGGGAGAGCCAATCACAGGAGGCATCTATGTGCAGCCACCAATCAGAAGCTACTGAGCCTATCTAGATATGCTTTTCAGGAAAGAATATCAAGAGAATGAAGCAAATTAGATAATAGAAGTAAATTAGAAAGTTGTTTAAAATGGTATTCTCTATCTGAATCATGAAAGAAAAAAATTGGGTTTAATGTTCCTTTAATTAACCCTTTAAGGACACAGCTTTCAGTTTGCTCAATTGTTTTATGACGGAAAAATTCCGTCATATGTCCTTAAGAGGTTAAAGGGACACTAAACCCAAATTTTTTCTTTCTTGATTCAGATAGAGCATGAAATTTTAAGCAACTTTCTAATTTACTCCTATTATCACATTTTCTTCTTTCGCTTGCTATGTTTATTTTGAAAGCAGGAATGTAAATCTTAGCAGCCAGCCCATTTTAGGTTCAGCACCATGGATAGTGTTTGCTTATTGGAGGCTTACATTTACCCACCAATAAGCAAGCATAACCCAGGTTCTCAACCAAAAATGGGCCGGCTCCTATGCATCACATTCCTGCTTTTTAAATAAAGATAGCAAGAGAATGAAGAAAAATTGATAATAGGAGTAAATTAGAAAGTTGCTTAAAAGTGCATGTTCTATGTGAATCACGAAAGAAATTTTTTTTGGTTTAGTGTCCCTTTAAAGGGTCATTAAGTATAAATTAAGCTTTCATGGTTCAGGTTTAGACACAGCAGGCAATTTTTATTTTTTATTTTTATTGAGGTTTAGTTAAAGGCATACATAGATCATAATAACACATTCTTTTGTCATATGAGATAAGGCTTCAAAATTACAGGAGTAATAAAATAAACATGCAAGAGACGTTTAGCCAACAATTTACATAGTTTGCAAACATTAGACAGATAAGATGCTAATCTTTCAGGAACCTTCTGCATGATACAATATATTACTTTTGGGCCAACAAAAGTAGCGGGAAATAATGAAGCGAAAGAAGGAACTTGTAACCAAGGAGACCGCTTTTGGATCTCAATGATGAACCTCTATTTTGTAGGATTAATAGCAATATTGTTTCTGAGGACCTGAAGATTCATATAACATAAAACATGAGGGGTATGAACTAGGAATACTGATGAATCCACAGGGCTACTCATAATTTATGTAAATTCAAGCGTATAGCAACTTTCTTGAAGTAAATAGGGTAGTTAGAGTATAACCAATATATATAATGCTATGTAAAGTATAAAATAATATTCACTTCCTGTAGTGATAAACAGAATCTGAGGTGCAGTGTTTAAATATAATATTTACTTCCTGTAGTAATAGATGAAGCCTGAAATGGTATATCCAAGCTAGTACCTTGATTGGGGCTACCAGACGCAGTGTGAGGAGCAAATATATAGATGGAAGGCAACAGTGATCAGTCCTGCTGATCCGGATGGTCTTACAGATTCTTCTCTTAAATATTATGAGGGAATTAAAGCTTAGGAAATGAGGAAAGCAATAGTTAGATTGCGGTATACACAAGACAAACCGCGTATTGAGCCCCTCTCGAATAGAGGGTACATTATTATGGGGGGGGGGGAGGTGAGTTAAATACATGAAGTAATCCATTTTACTAATGTTCCATTTATTGGCTCCAAAAACGTTATTTTTCTGTGAAGCTATTTTTACACATAGAGATAGAATTCCCTTAATGGGCATTTAAGACCGTTTAGGCTTAATTAGTTATATAGGAGATGCTTAGGGAAGTATCTAAATTTGGTTTGTGAGAAAAGATGAAATCATTCTAATGTTTAAGTAATATGGTGGGTTGTATATGGATAATGGTGCGGCGTGGGTAAAAGAAGCCACAAAGTTGACCCTCCTAAATTAGGAGGTATATTCCACTATGGGGGGGGGGGGAGTGGTATGCTGAACATAAAGAATAAAAAGCTAAATATAGGTGAGGGTCCAGCCTGCTCTAGAAAAAAGGACATCCTGGAGAGACTAAGATCATAACATAGAATAGATATTAGTTAGCAGTACGGTTACAGCTCTCCTATATATATATGCAAATATAAGTAATATTGATAGTGCAGGAGTATGCCATGGTTACACAACAATTGTAGATAGATAATCAAGGTCACATCTATAACTTTAGCACAAAGTGAACAATTAGAACAATACTCATGTACAAATAAACACCTTCTATAAAGGATAGATATTGGTCAGTAGTATGGTTACAGCACTCCCAAGCTGTATTCATACATAAGCATTACAGGATTCACATGGATTTGCTATGGTTTTACAGCAATTGTAGGTAGGATACCAGGGGAAAATCTGAATGTTGAGCATATAGCAATAAGTTAGGGCTTTGCTTATGTACATTGATATGTATTGTGGTGTAAGACTATATCTGGAACTATGCTATGGAGCTATAAATTTGTTAAAGAAAGGCATCACGCTGCCCCGGCCGCTGGCAGCGAGATGTCATGCTCACAGATTTCACCTCAGCTTCATGCATATTCAAGCAATATAAAAGCCCACAGACATGGAGGAGTATGTAATGAGGTATTTGGATTCTATTTCCCAGAAGGTGTAGACAATAAGAAGCTTGCAAATACATTATAATATAATAGGGCGTACAAACATTGCTGTCATCTTGCAAGAAACACTAGTTGGCATATATTAAACAGAGTTTGGTGTGTCAGCTGAATACTGTGTTGTTAAAAATACCTAAACAAACTACGAAAGAAAGTATGTCCATAGCATGTGAACTGGACTGTGACCATGTCTATGACAGAGGTATGTTGCTTATGCGGTGATAAGAAAAATGCAGTTCCACAATAACTTTTAAATCCTGTGAAAAAAAAAGAATAACCAAAACAAGCAGCAAGCATGCATACTGATAATCTGTAAGAAAACAAATGGCAAAACATAAAGAAAACAAACATGGCAAATAAGTCACCAGAGTCTCTCAACTTGTAGGCTGTAACTAAAGACAGGCTGGACAGATGACTATGGAAAATAGGGTTTGGAATTAACTGTAGTAGTAGCGATAGGTTTCTCTAGCCGATGCCTCTAAGAATCGCTATCTCTCTATCTGGCAGCAGACACTGCATGGGTGTGGAGACTGTGTTCCGTTTAGCCAATGTTACTTCTGATCTTAGTAATGGCCGCCAGACCAGGACTGAGGGTAAGTTCTGAGGAGCCCCACACTGCTGTAACATATCGCCTCCCAAAGCGCTCAGCTCCGGGTTGTCGCCACTACAGAGTCTGTGTGTCTCATAGAAGTTCCAGGAGGGTGGCTGAAGGGCTAAGATGATGCGCAGGTTTCCTACCTTTATTCGCCAGCCATTGCACTGCGGCACATCAATCAGTAGTGCTTTTCCAGGGCTGGTTTCAAGCTTGTTTGCTCCCAAGTCATATCGCTCAGTAGTGACTTCTAGGTCTGCACTGTTACCCTGCTCATCTTGCTCTTGCGTGTGGCAGTGTGGAAGAAACTGCTCCAAGGCTGGTATTAAAGATGGCAGCTGGTGGGGGCCAATTGCATCTTGTACCCGGTGCTCCATGTAAGTAGTTAGGACAACAGAAGAGATAGAGTGAGCAGCGGAAGACTTGAAAGCTTTGTTTACTGCATCTAGGAGAGCTGCGTTGTGGTGATTGAGCAATTCCTTCATCTGGGTGAGAAGGAGCGCGGCCATGTTTCCACACGCTCAGCACACAAGCGGGAGTTAGAGGACTGGGGCTGTATGACTATTCAGCAGAGTATAGTTTCCCCACAGGCAGTAGGCAGATAGATTTCCATAAAAGTAGCTGAAATAGTTGTAAAAAGTGAGTAAAATAGGCAATAAAACCATTGAGATCGTTGTAATTATCAGGAGCTCTTGAAAAGTGCGGCTTGCTTCGTTGATAGCTGGCTCCGCCTCCGACACAGCAGGCAATTTAAACACACTTTCCATTTACTTCTATTATAAAATATACTCTTGGTATCCTTTGTTGAAGAGTATATCTAGGTATTCTCTAGACACTAAAGTGAATATTTAACTTTCATGATTCATGTATAGCTTGCAATTTTACAACTTTCTGTTTAACTGCCATTATCTAAATCTGCACAATTTTTTTATATTCGCACTTTCTAAGCCACCAGCTCCTACTAAACATGTGCAAGAATTCACAGAATATACGTATATGCATTTTGTGATTGGATAATGGCTGTCACATGATGCAGAGGGAAGGAAATATAACTCATTTTGAAATTTGTCAAACTGTATTTAATGGTCCTTTAAAGGGACATTAAACACTTTGGGGCCCATTTATCAAGCTCCGTATGAATATGATCGGGTTGATTGACACCCCCCTGCTAGTGCCCGATTGGCCGCAAATCTGCAGGGGGCAGCGTTGCACCAGCAGTTCACAAGAGCTGCTGGTGCAATGCTGAATGCGGAGAGCGTATTGCTCTCCGCATTCAGCGATGTCTGTAGGACATGGTCCGCTGATCGGATCATGTTGGACAGACATTTGTTAAATAGGCCCCCATGAGATAGTAATATAAAATGAAAAATCATATATATAAAACAAAGTTTGCAATATACTTTCATTATTTATTTTGTCCCCTTTTCCTGTAATTCCATTCTGAAATTGTGAGCTTTTCAGTTCCTGTTAGAAATGGAAGTGCAGAACACTGTTATATTCCACACTGCCATTGGCTGCACACTCTAGTGACCTATTTATAACTGTATCTAATTGGCCATAGCAGAGAAGGTAACCTAAGTTACAACATGGCAGCTCCCATTGTTTTATAGACACTAAAACTTTACACTTATTTTGTCAATATTTAAATAGCTAATGAAACTATAAAAAATAAATCTACGTTATTCTCAGACTAATTTTTTTCTTTGAATGCATCATTCTATCCAGCATTTAGTTAGTGTTTTTATTGTCCCTTTAAGCCCTATTTGATAGCACTGTTTTCAGTGTTATAGATTTTTGCAAACAGTGCTGCCATCTGTTGTTTTTAAAAGGTATTGCATTGCAAAAAAACATTGTTGTAAACATTGCTGCAACATAGAGGCCTATTTAACAAATGTCTGTCGGACCTGATCCGACAGTGCGGATCAGGTCCGACAGACATCACTGAATGCGGAGAGCAATACGCTCTCCGTATTCAGCATTGAACCAGCAGCTCACAAGAGCTGCTGGTGCAATGCTGCCCCCTGCAGACTCGCGGCCAATCGGCCGCCAGCAGGTGGGAGTCAATCAACCTGATCATACTCGATCGGGTTAAATTGTGGCGATTCCTGTCCGCCTCATCAGAGCAGGCGGACAGGGTTATGGAGCAGCGGTCTTTAGACCGCTGCTCCATAATTTGTGTTTCTGGCGAGTCTAAAGACTCGCCAGAATCACGGCCTTTCAAGCTCCATACGGAGCTTGATAAATGGGCCTCATAGTGTTCAAGCCAGGTGCATGCTTCTGAGCATATCTAAATTTTGTTTTAAAACAAAGGATGAACGGGAGTAACAGGGGCAGCCTTTAACCCTTTAAAGTGATGGTAAACTCTCCCCTTTTTAAAATCAGATCTGGAATGTAAGCGCTATTTTAGATGGAGTTTTATTCATCATGTGCAATGAAGATGCGCTATAACTTAGTTATTAATATAAATATGAAATTCAAATACCCCACGTTACACCACTCACTTCAAAAGCACTGTTTTCCTGTCAGCTAAATGATTGCATTACCCTCCAATCAATGCTCTAGCTACAACAAAAGTGCCAGATGGGGAGAGCGCTGATTGGACAACAATTCAATCTGTTAGCTCACAGAAAATTTTACTTTTGAAGTGGGCGGAGGAGCATGCAGTATTTGAATTTCATATCTATATTAAAAAGCATGTTATACTGCATCTTCATTACAGCTAATAAATTAAACTCCATCTAAAATAGCGCTTACATTCCAGATCGGATTTTAAAAAGGGGAGAGTTTACCATCACTTGAAGGACACAGCTTTCTGTTTGCTCAATTGTTTTATGACGGAAAAATTCCGTCATATGTCCTTAAGAGGTTAAGGAGTCATAATAAAAGGTGATTTTTTTTTGTATGAAAACCATCTTAAATATTAAAAGTGACAGTATACTGTTGAGCAATCATGTGCAGAATGCCCATCATGTCATACAAATGGCATTCAGATGGTTTAGAAGTGGTGAGGATAAAATCATATTACAATTGTAATATTATTTTGTCTATAAATTGAATAGTACTCTGGTGAGCTAAATCCCCACGTAATAGAATTCTATAGCTGTGTGCCGTAAAATGAATGTATGATCACTCAAATTCTGAGCCGACGGTGTTCTAAGCTAAGGGTGCTCTAAGCAGATGGAGTGCAAGTACAACAAAAGTGCCAGATGGGGAGAGCGCTGATTGGACAACAATTCAATCTGTTAGCTCACAGAAAATTTTACTTTTGAAGTGGGCGGAGGAGCATGCAGTATTTGAATTTCATATCTATATTAAAAAGCATGTTATACTGCATCTTCATTACAGCTAATAAATTAAACTCCATCTAAAATAGCGCTTACATTCCAGATCGGATTTTAAAAAGGGGAGAGTTTACCATCACTTGAAGGACACAGCTTTCTGTTTGCTCAATTGTTTTATGACGGAAAAATTCCGTCATATGTCCTTAAGAGGTTAAGGAGTCATAATAAAAGGTGATTTTTTTTTGTATGAAAACCATCTTAAATATTAAAAGTGACAGTATACTGTTGAGCAATCATGTGCAGAATGCCCATCATGTCATACAAATGGCATTCAGATGGTTTAGAAGTGGTGAGGATAAAATCATATTACAATTGTAATATTATTTTGTCTATAAATTGAATAGTACTCTGGTGAGCTAAATCCCCACGTAATAGAATTCTATAGCTGTGTGCCGTAAAATGAATGTATGATCACTCAAATTCTGAGCCGACGGTGTTCTAAGCTAAGGGTGCTCTAAGCAGATGGAGTGCAAGTATTGGCGATCTTCGTGTAGTGCTGTGCTACAGTGACTATAAAAGTCTACACACCCTTATGAAATTGCAGGTTTTTGAAATGTAAGGACAGATATAATATTGTAAGACTTTTTTTTATCTGTAATGCATTCATCCAAGAAACAAAAAATTAGAGAAAAAAATAAATTATTAGAAATATTAAAAAAACAAATATAACACATTGAATGTATACTCTTTCATAATGGGGGCTCTAGCTGTGTTCACAGTTAACCAATCATATCTAAAACATGCATGTAGGTAAATAGCATACATCTGCAATCAATGAAAGTTGTTCTGAATAACCCAAGATAAATGTCAGCTGTTGCTTTAGAATGTTTGTGGTTGAATGCTACTCGGAGAGCCATGGTCCATAGTGAGTGTCCAAAACCCTCATCAATAAGTGGAGAATATATGATACCATTGAGACAATGCAATAATCAGAATGTCCCTCCAAAATTGATGAAAGAACGAGGAGAAAATTTATCAGGCAGGCTACCAAGAGGCCAACAGTAACACTGAAGGAGCTACAGGATTTTTTTGCAGGTACTTCTTGCATGTGACCACCATCTCTTGTATTCTGTGCATGTCTGGGCTATGGGTTAGGGTGCCATGACAGAAACCCTTTCTTACAAAAAAGAACATCCAGGCCCATCTAAATTATGCCAAAATATTTATTTAGTCATCCCAAACCATTTGGTAAATGTTTATGGTCTGAAGAAACCAAGGTTGAACTTTTAGGCCTACATTTTAAAAGATATGTTTGGCACAAAGCCAATAAAGCTCATCATCCAAGGAACACCATACCCACTTTATTTGTAACAGAACAAATATAGCTGCTGCTTCAGAGTCTGGGAAAGTTTTCTCATTAGCAGAATGACGTTTTGGTGGACAAAGTGCTTGAGTATTACAACAACATTTTTGGATGCCGTGTCAAGCAAACAACAACTGCCAGAAAAAGGATGCGGTGGGATTTAATGACATTAAACGCCAAACAAAAATTAAGCTTGCCTGTGAAAAGCCATTGGCTCAGGTCACCGGCGGAGGCCCTGTATATGTCACAGACCTTACTGACTTTAAATAAAAAGTACTCCAAAGACTTGGACCAGAGGTCATTGAAGTAGTCCCATTGATTGTGATAGCATCATAAGGGGTAAATATATTTAATTTCCTATTGATGTACAATGGTCAACTTCCAAGTAAGTTAAAGGGACACTGAACCCAAATGTTTTCTTTTGTGATTCAGATAGAGCATGCAATTTTAAGCAACTTTCCAATTTACTCCTATTATCAAATTTTTTCATTCTCTTGGTATCATTATTTGAAAAGTAAGAATGTAAGTTTAGATGCCGGCCCATTTTTGGTGAACAAACTGGGTTGTCCTTGCTGATGGGACAGCACCAATAAACAAATGCTGTCCATGGTCCTGAACCAACAATTTGCTGGCTCCTTAGCTTAGATTACTTCTTTTTCAAATAAAGATAGCAAGAGAACGAAGAAAAATTAATAATAGGAGTAAATTAGAAAGTTGCTTAAAATTGCATGCTCTATCTGAATCATGAAAGAAAAAAATTGGGTTCAGTATCCCTTTAAGTTGTAATTGTGATGCTAATTGTGCTTTTATTTAGCAAATACTAATCCTTGTCTGTGAACCCCAATTGATTTCTATTGCCTCCACCAACAAACAATCCACAAACTTGACGCGGAAATAGACATGAACTAAGTAATTGAACTCTTGAAAATATTTGAAATAAAAGGCGTATGATGGTATTTTCAGATAAAAAAGGAAAGCGAGCGAACACACACAGATTTGGCAGTTTACATATTTCATTTAGTTGATTTCAAAGTACTTTTTGCACGGTTTACTGCTTTGTATATTATAATTTGTATCTGAACCAGGACTTTCATGCAAAATTGCATGTGGACAACAAGTTGATGGCTTATTACATGGGACCCAGTCATAGGGGCCAATTCTAAAAACTTTGCAGAACTAGACGTGGTTTTTCATGCTGACACTCGCAGGGCAGCCCTCATGGAATTATGTAAAAAAACTTTGCCTATGTCTGAATGCTTGGAATAAAAATCACAAATATTTATTTGGAGTGCTGGGGCCTTTTCATTTTTACATTTATGTTATGTTTAGTGCAACTTTTTGTTACTGCACTAGTCTTTACGCGAGGGATTCAGTCGCGCTAACCCCATGAGCAAAAAATGCTATTAATTGTGCTCCACGTGTGAAGAAAATAGAGAAGAATGGAGCCAGTCAAAAAACTGCTGCAAGCGACATAGCAGACAAGTAGTCATGGCACTTTTTTTATGAATTTCATTCAATAAAAGCTAAATTTTATTAAATCCAGCGAGTGCTATACCTATACCTATATATATATATATATATATATATATATATATATATATATATATATATATATATATATATATATATTTATATATATATTTATATAATACAGTATATATATATATATATATATACATATGAATATATATTTATAAATACCTAGAACATACTATGCTACGTGCAGAACATAGGAATGTGAAATATTAACAGTAAATACACAGTATAACACTTTATTAAATATGATTATTCCATAAATATGCTTTTACATGTTTTCATCTGCTTGACTGCAAAGGTTTCCAATGCATTTCTATATATGTATGTACTGTATATGTATACATATGTATTTATGTGTTTATAGGTGTATATATATCTGTAAATACATAAATACATGTATAAACACATAAATACATAAGTACACACATAAACATATGTATATCTATACATATACATAGTTAGACATGTAACGTATATGTATGTACTGTATATGTATACATATGTATTTATGTGTTTATAGGCGTATATATGTCTGTAAATACATAAATACATGTATAAACACATAAATACATAAGTACACACATAAACATATGTATATCTATACATATACATAGTTAGACATGTAACGTATATGTATTTACTGTATATGTATACATATGTATTTATGTGTTTATAGGCGTATATATGTCTGTAAATACATAAATACATGTATAAACACATAAATACATAAGTACACACATAAACATATGTATATCTATACATATACATAGTTAGACATGTAACGTATATGTATGTACTGTATATGTATACATATGTATTTATGTGTTTATAGGTGTATATATGTCTGTAAATACATAAATACATGTATAAAAGCATAAATACATAAGTACACACATAAACATATGTATATCTATACATATACATAGTTAGACATGTAACGTATATGTATATACTGTATATGTATACATATGTATTTATGTGTTTATAGGTGTATATATGTCTGTAAATACATAAATACATGTATAAAAGCATAAATACATAAGTACACACATAAACATATGTATATCTATACATATACATAGTTAGACATGTAACGTATATGTATGTACTGTATATGTATACATATGTATTTATGTGTTTATAGGCGTATATATGTCTGTAAATACATAAATACATGTATAAACACATAAATACATAAGTACACACATAAACATATGTATATCTATACATATACATAGTTAGACATGTAACGTATATGTATGTATCTCTATGTTAAAGCCCTTTGCCTGCCTTTTTTTTCTAACACCTGAGACCTCAAATCTTTGAGCCAATGGGGCCTATCTATCAAGCTCCGTATGGAACTTGAGGGCCCGTGTTTCTGGTGAACTTTCAGGCTCGCCAAAAACAGCAGTTATGAAGCAGCGGTCTAAAGACCTCTGCTACATAACCTGTCCGCCTGCTCTGAGGAGGCGGACAGACATCGCCGCCATTTAACCCGATCGAATACGATCGGGTTGATTGACACCCCCCTGCTAGCAACCTAGCAAATCTGCAGGGGGCGGCGTTGCACCAGCAGTTCACAAGTGCTCTCCGCATTCAACGAGGTCTGTCAGACATGATCCGCAATGTCAGATCATGTCTGAGAGGCCTTTCATAAATAGGCACCCTTATAACTTTTTTGTGCATTTTTAAAAATAATTTTCATTAGATGTCTAGTGTTATTATGAGTGTAACAGTACTTTGCAATGTACTTTGTAATGTATTTTTTATATGTTTTGTGACACGTATTTTGTTCTGAGGACGCTGCAATCATTCTAGCATAAATCGCAATTGCGCTCACGCGGTCGCATTTATTTTACTTGTAATATAAGTGGTAAACCCAACGCATGCAAATAGCTAAGCTAAACCTCTTTTTACTCGCAGGTAACTGTTAATTTGCCACTCATAATCTTGCGCTAAAATGGAGATGTACACAAACTTACTGCTTTTTATTTAAAATTAATTAAAATGGAAAGGATCACTTTCAGACTGTCAACTCAAAAAACCCTCTGCCTTTCACAAAAAAGTTCCTGTTTTTAGTTTGGTGGTTGCTCCACTTTTTTACTTATATTTAAAATATATTTTCTTTCATCGTAGCTACAATAAACCGACAAATCTTTTTCCTAATTAGAAGTTTATTCTATAAATTGTTAGCCAAAATTTTATCCCCGAATTTTGAGGTGCGAGCAGAGTGCTCCTGGGTGGTTTGGGCCATAATGTAGCATTTTAGGGATGAAGCGAGAGTGTTTCTAAACATTACATTTCCAGTTTTGCACTATCAATATCAATCCAGCAATGCCGTTGTCTGTCAATTTATTCCTGTACCAGCCAATAATTATGTAAGCTTCACTTTTATTGCAGACAATACATACCCCATAAAAAATAAATTTTAAGAAAAGAAGGTATTTATTTCTGCTAATTATTGACTTGTAGCAGTTGTAGTAGATACTACTTTAACTTTAATAAGGTTTAAGCTGCCCTCCGGCTGCTCCTCTACTGCATTGAAGATGTTCCCTATAAGAAATAAAGGGTAAACTAATGTTTGTTAAGAAATGAATAATGTTATCATAACAACCCCATGAACTACTTCTGGATGAAAATAAATAATTCCCCCCGATTCATCCAAAAAATTTTTTTTGTCTTTGCATATATCTAGAGCAAAGCAGAACTGGGATGGGCAGGGTGGATGCTGACTAATTCCAAGGTACACCAGCTGCAAAGATAAAAACATATGGGAAATGGCTCTTTAAGGAATATTTTTGTATGTAAAATAGCTATCTCTGCTAATTGAAACCACAAGTCAATCAAGTGGGCTCAGCTTCTAGGGATAGCCAATGAGCTTATCTCATTAGCTTATCTTTCCATATTTACACAAAATCTTTGTTTAACTTATCTCTATACACAGTGAGACCATTGAAGTATCTCTTTTGTCATACCTCCACTGGGAGCGTGTTTTTTTCCAAACATTCTTGTTTGCATAGCTTTTCTATAACACATACTTAAGTATTGAAATATGCAGTATAGGTGTGGATATAACAGGCATCTATTTAAAATGTCAAAATATAGGTAAAAGAGCTATTTCTACAATTTAATAAACACCAGCAGGTAAATGGATCATAAAAGGGGGCAACAAAATCACAGTACACTATCACTTTAAAACAGGCAGCTTCTTGTGTATAAAGGCTTAGCGACCAAACACATTTCAGCATCTGATACAGTAAAACCAAATAGACAGCTCCACATGGCACAGTCACCGTTCTGTACAAATGACATCACAGTTTGCCTATTTCAAGGTAAAAGACTCAAAAACACTCACAGCTTTCGTTGAGAATAAAATAATAAAAACAATATATCCTGTTCATTTATATTTGATGAAAATGTGAGACAGAGACAGGTTTCCTGTTTAATTACGCTTTTGCTATCCACAGTGAGTCCTTTATTTCCTCTCTTACCTTTCGCACAAAGAGTTTCCAATCTGAATGTATAAAAGTCTTGTCGTTCAGGGACCTGGTGACAGAAGGTTGTATTATCTCTGATGGATACAGAAATAACTCTTGTCACATATGCTTAGCCCATTAAGTATTGTTATTAAATTCACAGCAGTCTATTTTCCTGGGTTTTGTCAGTGGTGCTGTTTCTTGCCATCCCTCCTGAATACATCTGAAAAATGAATTAGATCGAAGTCCATATCCTTTGCTGTATAAGTGCAGGCAGGTTTTTTAGGGAGAAAAATGCTAAACCAGCAACAACTACATTCTATACACATCAAACAACACTCAGGACAGTAATATGTTTCAAATAGGGTGAGAGAGAGTGTCCTTTCACTACCTTATTGTTTGTCAGGATTCAAGTGTATGTATTGTGATACATTTGTTACATGTTTATTTAATATCTGTGAGATAAAGTGCCTTTCTAACTTAAACAGACATTAAACTGCTGAGCACAAATACAAAATAATGGTCACTACTAGACATGTACATCTGTTTTGTAACAAATGTAAAAATAAAAAAAAAGTGATATTTTCTTCAAAAAAAAAGAATGTTACTTGGGACGAAATTCCTTCTACAAAACAATTGCATTCAAACATAATTTACATTTTCCATTACCCAATAACAGTACTGCAATTTTGGTCACCTGACCCATCCGGTACCCAATATAAAAAAAAAAACTCTGCACAGTCTGTTTATTTAAATGCTGGTCACTGTTTGTGAGAAGAGGATAGAGTTTTTCTGTCTGTGTCAGTCTCTGTAATTTAATATTCACTCCTCTAGCTGCTAGCCCATGGTTTAACATCAACAACTAACAGAAGAATAGATTAGTGACTCTGGGTGTGTTTTGTTTTAGCCCTGCAGTCAGCTAGATTACGAGTTTTGCGTTATGAGTGAAAAAGCTTCATAACGCTGCTTTTTCACTACCGCTGCTATTACGAGTCTTGTAGGTACAGCTGTACCGCACACCTTTTTGGCCGTAACGCAACTTAACTATCACACCTTTCAAAAAGTCCTTTTTCAATGGGACTTCCATAGCCCCGGAATTACGAGTTTGCCTGTCCGGCCAAAAAGTAAGCGGAACAGCCTCTAACTACAAGATCTGTACCGCCACCTGAAAGTCAGTAGTTCTGCTGCCCCCAATGTCGCCGCCACTATACTAAAGTTATTAACCCCTAAACCTAACCCAAGTCTAACCCTAACCCTAACGTAACCCTAACCCTAACACCCACTAACTTTAACATTAAAATAATTCCAAATAAAAATTACCATTAATACCTAAATTATTCCTATTTAAAACTAAATAAATACTTACCCGTAAAATAAAACCTAAGCTAGCTACAATATAACTAATAGTTATATTGTATCTAGCTTATGTTTTATTTTTATTTCACAGGTAAGTTTGCGTTTATTTTAACTAGGTCGATTAATTATTAAATAGTTATTAACTATTTACTAACTACCTAGTTAAAATAAATACAAATTTACCTGTGAAATAAAATCTAACCTGTCTTACAGTTAAAGGGTCATGATACCCAATTTTTTTCTTTCATGATTTAGAAAGAGCATGTCATTTTAAACAACTTTCTAATTTACTTCTATTATCTAATTTGCTCCATTCTCTTGATATCACTTGCTGAAAAGCATATCTAGATATGCTCAGTAGCTGCTGATTGGTTGCTGCACATAAAGGCCTTGTGTGATTGGCTCACACATGTACATTGCTATTTCTTCAACAAAGGATATCTAAAGAATTGAGCAAATTAGATAATAGAAGTAAATTGGAAAGTTGTTTAAAATTGCATGCCCTATCTGAATCATGAAAGTTTAATTTTGACTAGACTGTCCCTTTAAACCTAACATTACACTAAAATTAAATAAATTACATTAATCAAATACAATTAACAAAATCACAAAAAAACCCCGCTAAGTTACACAAAATAAAAAAGAAATGATCAAATATTTAAACTAATTACACCTAATCTAATAACCCTATCAAAATAAATAAGCCCCCCAATAATAAAACCCCTAGCCTAAACTAAACTGCCAATAGCCCTTAAAAGGGCCTTTTGCTGGGCATTGCCCAAAAGAAATCAGCTCTTTTACCTGTAAAAAAAATATACAAACACCCCCCCAACAGTAAAACCCACCACCCACACAACCATCCCCTCAAATAAAATCTTATCTAAATAAACCTAAGCTTCCCATTGCCCTGAAAATGGCATTCAGGATGAGCATTGCACTTAAAAGGCATTCAGCTCTTTTACATGCCAAAACCCTAAGTTAAAAATAAAACCCACCCAATAAACCCTTAATAAAACCTAACACTAACACCCGAAGATCCACTTACAGTTTTTGAAGACCGGATATCCATCCTCATCCAGCTGGGCGAAGTCTTCATCCAAGCGGCAAGAAGTCCTCAACGAAGCTGGGAGAAGTCTTCATCCAAGCGGGAAGAAGTCGTCCTCCAGGCGGGCAGAAGTATTAATCCAGATGGCATCTTCTATCTTCATCCTTCCGTGGAGTGGCTCCATCTTCAAGAAATCCTCTTCATACTGTCCCAGCCGTACACTGAAGGTTCCCTTTAAAGGACGTCATCCAGAATCCAGAATTCTATCAGCCAATTGGAATTAAAGGTTAAAAAATCCTATTGGCTGATGCAATCAGCTAATACGATTGAGCTTCAATCCTATTGGCTGATCCAATCAGCCAATAGGATTGAGCTTGCATTCTATTGGCTGTTCCAATCATGACGTCCCTTAAAGGGTGTCTTGAAGATGGAGCCGCTCCGCATTGGAAGGATGAAGATAGGAGATGACTTCTGCCCACCTGGAGGACGACTTCTTGCCGCTTGGATGAAGACTTCTCCCGGCTTCGTTGAGGACTTCTTGCCGCTTAGATAAAGACTTCTCCCGGTTGGATGAGGATGGATGTCTGGTCTTCAAAAACTGTAAGTGGATCTTCGGGGGTTAGTGTTAGGTTTTATTAAGGGTTTATTGGGTGGGTTTTATTTTTAGCTTAGGGTTTTGGGCAATGTAAAAGAGCTAAATGCCCTTTTAAGGGCAATGCCCATCCAAATGCCCTTTTCAGGGCAATGAGGAGCTTAGGTTTATATAGAGAGGATTTTATTTGGGGGGTTGGTTGTGTGGGTGGTGGGTTTTACAGGTAAAAGAGCTGTTTTCTTTGGGGCATACCCTGCAAAAGGCCCTTTTAAGGGCTATTGGCAGTTTAGTTTAGGCTAGGGGTTTTATTATTTTGGGGGGGCTTTTTTTTATAGGGCTATTAGATTAGGTGTAATTAGTTTAAATATTTGATCATTTCTTTCTTATTTTGTGTAACTTAGTGGGTTTTTTTTTTGTAATTTAGTTAATTGTATTTGATTTATGTAATTTATTTAATTTTAATGTAATGTTAGGTTTAACATTTTAACTAGGTAGTTACTAAATAGTTAATAACTATTTACTAACTAGTCTACCTAGTTAAAATAAATACAAACTTACCTGTAAAATAAAAATAAAACCTTAGATTGATACAATGGCCCCTATTTAACAAAGGTCTTGCGGACCTGATCCGACACTGCGGATCATGTCCGCAAGACCTCGCTGAATGCGGAGAGCAATACGCTCTTCGTATTCAGCATTGAACCAGCAGCTCACAAGAGCTGCTGGTGCAACGCTGCCCCTGCAGACTCGCGGCCAATCGGCTGTCAGCAGGGGGTGTCAATCAATCCGATCGTACTCGATCGGGTTGATTTCTGGCGATTCCTGTCCACCTGCTCAGAGCAAACGGAAAGGTTTTGGAGCAGCGGTCTTTAGACCGCAGCTCCATAACTTGTGTTTCTGGCGATTCTGAAGATTCGCCAGAAACACGGGCCCACAAGCTCCCTACGGAGCTTGTTAAATGGGCCCCAGTGTCACTATTAGTTATATTGTAGCTAGCTTAGGGGTTTTTTTTTACAGGCAAGTATGTATTTAGTTTTTAATAGGAATTATTTAGTTATTAATAGTAGGTTTTAATTAGATTTATTTTAATTATATTAAAGTTAGGGGTGTTAGGGTTAGACTTAGGGTTAGGGGTTAATATATTTATTTAGTGTTAGTGATGTGGGAGGCCAGAGGTTAAGTGGTTAATAACTTTAGTACAGTAGCGGCGGCGACATTGGGGGCAGCAGATTAGGGGTTAATAAGTGTAATGTAGATGTCGGCTATGTCGGGGGCAGCATATAAGGGGTGTTTAGACTCGGGGTTTATGTTAGGGTGTTAGGTGTAAACATACGTTTTCTTTCCCCATAGGCATCAATGGGGCTGCGTTACGGAGCTTTACGCTCCTTTATTGCAGGTGTTAGGCTTTTTTTTAGCTGGCTCTCCCCATTGATGTCTATGGGGAAATCGTGCACAAGCACGTAAAACCAGCTCATAGCAGCGCTGGTATTTGTGTGCAGTATGGAGCTCAACGCTGCCATATTGCATGCAAACGCCTTTTTTTTTGCAAACCTGTAATAGCAGCGCTATTAAAGGTGAGCAGTGGAAATAACTTGCAAGCTATTAGCGAGCCAGCCATAATGCAAAACTCATAATCTGGCTGATTGTGTTGTTTTTTTTTTACTTTTTTCAGTTTATTGCTAGTACTACAAATTATCACTGCTTGTGTTATTGTATTTCCTCCTGTGCTTGCAGCTGTTTTCAACACCGGTCTCCTTTTTTTAATACCTTTAATACCTTAAAGGCACATGAAACCTTTCATGATTAGGTAGAATATACAATTTTAAACAACTTTCCAGTTTACTTCTATTATCAAATATGCTTCATTCTCTTGGCATCATTTGTTGAAGGAGCAGCAATACACTACTGATTTCTAAATGAACACATGGGTGAGCCAATGACAATCAGGGCCGCCACTAAAAATTTTGGGGCCCCTGACTTAACCATTGATCAGGCCCCCCCTCCCTCCTTTGACGTGCAATTTTTGACTAAGTGACTAAAACGTATATGCACTTTGTTCTTAAGTGTCTATTTAAACTTCGAAATGTTGTAAAGGTAGTAACATACACAAACACAGACACACTCTTACACTGAAACACACAAACACACACTCACACATAAGGATTCACATATAGACACTGTAGCAGACACGCAAAGAAACACACTCAGACACAGACACCCAAACAGACACTCAGCACTTGTTTACATTGACCTGACAAGTAATGAGGTAAACTACAGTTTTGTAAAAAAAAAAAGGAGATTTAAAAAAACAAAATATGGAGTACTGATTATCTTTTTGTAAAGGAAGATGCCAACTAAATGATGACAACAGCATGCAGTGGCTGAAAGGAAGGGCCCTGAACTGCCTAAACAATAATTTAAAGGTTAAATTGTAGATTGGTTAATTCCGGAAAGGTCTCATTAGTCTCAAAGTCTGTAGAAAGATTTGAATAATCAGTAGTAAGGTCAAAATGTCCTAAAAAGGGAAAGACAATGGACACACACACACACAAACTCAAACACACAAAGACATACACACACACACACACAGACACCCACAGAAAACACACAAAGACCTACACACACAGAGAGACAACCACATAAAACACATAAAGACATACATTCACACACCCTCACTGAGACATCCACAGAAAACACACAAAGACATACACACACCCTCACAGACACCCACAGAAAACACCCACCCTCACAGAGACATCTACAGAAAACACAGACATACACACCCACCCTCACAGAGGCATCCAGAGAAAATACACAAAGACAAACATACACACACCCTCACTGAGACACCCATAGAAAAAGCTCAAAGACATATGCATGCACACACCCTCACAGACATCCACAGAAAATGCACAAAGACATACACACCCACCCTCACAGAGAGACCCACAGAAAAATATACATACATACTCATAGAGACACAAACCAAAGCACAAAGACATAAACACAGACACCCATAGAAACACTCACAGGAGGAAACATTTATGCACATTGCATCCCCTAAATCAACGTTGTGTGACATGCATGATAAAAAAATTGCAGAAATTAAGAGATCACTTTTTAAATAATCATATTTGTAAATGTGCAAACAAAAATAATTCTGTGAATTCAAAATTGTACATTAATCATCTGGGTAGATGGCTAGATGAAGAAAAGTACTTTTAAAAGGTTGTCATATGTTTGTTTGATTTTTCCCCATTTTCCCCAACCAAGAGCACCACTTCAAATATAGTGTACAAATGTTCCCATCTGTCAGCTGTACTTATGCATTTTGAAAATGCTGTACTCTATATGGGCTTGGTGGAACCATAAGCTGTGGTACGCACACACAAGTCTGTCTCACACTGTGCATAGTGGTTTAGTGCACACTCAGAAATCCTCTCAAATGCTAATACTTTACACCTTGTACTAACATCTCCCATGCTAAATTAGTACTCTGCTGTAGTACCCACTGGTGGCTGCCAAAATGGGGCCCCCCTGGCCCATTGGGCCCCTGACAGGAGTCACCCCTGTCACCCCCTGAAGGCGGCCCTGATGACAATATATATATATTTGCAGCCACCAATCAGCAGCTGGAACCTAGGTTATTTGCTGCTCCTGAGCTTTCCTAGATAAACATTTCAGCAAAGGATAACAAGAGAAGGAAGCAAATAAAATAATAGAAGTACATTTTAAAGTTGTTTAAAATTGCATGCTCTGTCTAAATCATAAATGTCTAATTATGACTTTACTATCTCTTTAAAGATGACAGCTGCTGAAGCTACGCCTCTTCATACTGGGGGTCTGATATTTAAAACCTTGCCGCTCAGGTGCGATAATCTAAGAAGTCTTGTCGGCACAGCTAGGCCCATAAAAAAACACAAATTTTTACTTGAAACATGTTTATGTTGCTATGTAGTGTTCTTTATGTGAAACAGAGACGCCTACGTTACAATATAAGGTAAAAAAAAAAAAAAAAATTCTAAAGATTTTGCGTGATTTCTCTCCATGCCAGAGAGGTTTTAAATATCAGGCCCCGGGTGCGGCCATCTTGGTATTCTCACACCCTGTATTCTCACACCCTGTTACAAAAGGGGTTCACACTCGCTTACTGATGTTGCTGGCTCTTTGACAGCTCTATGATTTGTTTGGAGCTAATTTGCAGAATACAGCAAAAGAATAATATGCACAGACACTGATCTAAAAATCCAGTATAAAACCGTAAGGGGGCAGAGCTTGGCTACGCAGGCGGATGGCTGTGATTTAGATAAGATCCTAATCCTAAGGGCAAAATAGCCTCATAAAATTGTATAAAACTATTAATTTGATGATTAAATTTGAGAGGGAGCAGTGGTGACCAAGTTTCTACCGAATTTGGGGCTGAAAAAAGACGGCTGACTCATGTACCAAGATTGATCACACAGTCTCAAAAAATCTGCGCAACACTGAAGAGCCATCTTACCGGCCCAAACTTTCACTGATGCAAGGAGCTGTGTAACGGAGTTTAAGTGAAGGTAAACTTTGGTAAATGAAAGCCCGTTTTTTTAAAAATACTATTAAAAACAAGGGCACGTTCATTCATCAAAGTTTACAAAGTAGCCATTTTGTTAAAAAAATTACCTTTTTTTCTTTTCACAGCTAGAGCAGCTTCCCGCACCTAGAGATCCTCTATTTACACATCAGCAATGACTAATCCAGCTTCCTCCAATCACAGCATGGCCTCAGGCAATGACTACCCTAGGGGGAAAGCTGTGATTGGAGGAAGCAGGATTAGTCATTGATGACGTGTGAATAGAGGATCTCTTGGTGGGGGAAGCTGCTCTAGCTGTGAAAAGAAAAAAAGGTAATTTTTTTAACAAAACGGCTGCTTTGTAAACTTTAAAGAATGAAAGTGCCCCTGTTTTTAATAGTATTTTTAAAAAACGGACTGTCATTCACCAAAGTTTACCTTCACTTTAAGGGTCCATCGGACTTCGGCAAATCATCGGTTTTATTTGCCTTACACATCGTAGTCACTCCTTATAGACCACCGCTAACACAATAATCCAGCACAGTAAAGTCCTGTGCAGCAGAGGGAACGGTGTATGCATCTATATATATTGCGCCTAACAGTGAGTTGAACTCTTTCTAATAAGGCCTTATAATAACACTTAATTTCGCCAGTCACCTGTACTATCAACACTGTGGGCTCTGCAAATATCTGATTGCTTTAGACATCCCCTTTTCTTTCTTTTTACCGCCAAGCACACAAACATCTCAACAATACAATTCAAGCATTGTGTGTCTTCACCTACTATATACCTTTGTTCACTACAGCCCCTATATAGTTACTGTGCACAGATCACTATTTTTCAGAGGTGGCTTCAAGAATTAAACAAAAATAAAGGGGGGAAAAATTAAAATAACCAAAAGGGGAACATTTAATCTTTTTAAATGGAATTGGGGAAATCTATATTGAAAAAATTGTGCTGAAACTACATTAAACCAGTAATATTGAACTCTAATTCATGGTACCCCACACTGAACTGGTCATATTCTGAAACCATCTTCCCATCTGCAATAGAGGGCTATCTGCAGAACCTCTTTCACACAATAAAAGGGACCCCATCATCATCTGAGATAATCCTGGAAAGGGCTCATAGAGCCTTGAGAGCTAAACCTCCTTCTAAAGCGCCTCCAAGAGACATCATGGTTAAGTTCCTGAACTTTAAGGTCACAAAGGAGATTCTTAGATTACATACAACCAGTAATATTGAACGCCAATTCATGGTACCCCACACTGAACTGGTCCTATTCTAAAAACCTATAAGAATTGGCCTGATCTCCTTTAAAATAAGATTTATAACACTACTTTCTATGACAAAGACATAGTACATGCTCTGACTGGAATTTTGAGTGTACGTATCTATCTCACATAATAGTGCACACGCACTGCAGATATTACCCCCAAGCCAGCTTTGAGGATAGACCACGCATAACTTATAATTCTCTGTGGACATAACTCAAAGCAAAGAAGAGCTAATATCAGGTGATGCCTAACAAACGGCAAAACAAAGCTGAAAAAAGCATGCCATCTAGACCGCTCAGCAAATTCCTGAAACCAGTGGAACCATCTGGTACAAAGACGGCTGAAGATATGGCTGAAAACCAACAAACACCTCTTATACTGGCTCACTAGAGTGATCAACTATCACAAGCTCCCTGTCAGGGTTTTCTCCCTGTTGTGTTTGCCATGTGCTGCTGGCAGCCATTTTACTCACCTCTCTTGCTGACCCTGGTGCATTGTGGGGGATGCTGCTCATTTACTGCATTTAATTTTATGGCCAGAATGGTGTGCATCATCCATGTGAGACAGGATGCAGTCTCAGAATTGTGATGTCATCACTTATTATTTAAAGGGCCTCTGTTCAGTATGCTTTGCCTTTGCGTTGTCTCAGACCTGTTTGTGAGAGTTCCTGTGTATTACCTGGCTGCCTGACGTCCTTCCTGGTTCGTGATCCCTGGCTTGTTCCTGACTCTGCTGTTTTCCTTGTTCCTGATTCCAGCTCATCTGACTATTCGCTTTGGCTCCTGACTCGGCTCGTCTGACTACCAGCTCTGGTTTTGACTTGTGGCTTGTTATTTGACTTGTGGACTTTTTATTATTTTTTGCTATTAAAAAAGGTGTGATTATTTTTGCACTTCTCGTCTCAGTCTGATTTCTGGCACCCTCACATTACGCAAAGGCCATGAATCCTGATGGTACTAATAATCCACCTTTACTTGCCATCATTTCCAGAATGGATGAACAGGATCACCGCTTGGATCAATTTGCACTAGCACTGCAAACCCTGCTGACTCGCACTGCACATTTGGACCAAAGTGTCCCGCAAGTTGTGGCTGCTCCTGTTTCTGCTGCTGCACCTAGTCCTACCAGGAGCATGTCCGGTTCTGCACCTCTACCTCAGCGATATGGAGGCGATCCTATTCAGTGCAGAGGGTTTTTGAACCAGGTGGGCATTTACTTTGGAAAGTTACCTCAGGTGTTTCCCTCTGACAGAGCTAAGGTGGGATTTCTCATCTCATTACTCTCTGACACAGCTCTTGCCTGGGCTAATCCCTTATGGGAGACTAATAAACCTGTGATTTCAAATTACCCTGAATTTGTGGCCTCCTTTCGAAGGGTATTTGATGTTCCGGCTCGCTCCTCCTCTGCTGCTAAACGACTGCATTCAGTAAGGTACAAGATCTGTTGCTCAGTATGCTACCATACATACTAATTTGACTTCTCCCTTGGGGGAGGAGATCTTGGCTGCACAAACCAATGCACCTCCTGAGAAACCTAGTGTTAAGTGTTTTGTTCCTGAGAATCTTCGAACTAAACTTTTGCACACTTACCACTATCCTAAAGCCGCAAGTCACCCAGTCAAGAACCAAATGATTTGGTCTGTCACTCGACAATACCTGGTGGCCAGGTCTGATGTTGCTGTGTATGTTGCCTCCTACTCAGTTTGTGCACAGAATAAGACTCCTTGATGTCTTCGTGTGGGTCTTCTTCAACCTATTGCTAATAGTGAGCATCCTTGGACACATCTTTCCATGGACTTCATTTTCGAGTTCCCTGTTTCCAATGGCAATACTGTTATCCTTATGGTCGTTGACCATTTTTCTAAAATGTCACATTGCATTCCCTTGATGAAGCTTCCTACCACTCAGGAGCTTGCTTCAATTTTTGCCCGGGAGGTCTTCCGTTTACACGGGTTACCCAAGGAGATAGTGTCGGACCGGGGTAGCCAGTTTGTCTCCAGATTTTGGCGTTCCTTTTGTGCTCAAATGGGGATCCAACTTTCCTTCTCCTCGGCATATCACCCTCAATCCAATGGGGCTGCGGAACGGTCTAATCAACCTCTGGAACAGTTCCCCCGTTGCTATGTCTCAGATCACCACAATAATTGGTCTGAACTGTTACCTTGGGCAGAGTTTGCTCATAATAGTGCTATTAATGCTTCCTCCAAGTTATCCCCATTCATGGCGAATTATGGGTTTCAACCATCCTTGTTGACCGATTCATTCATGTCTCAGGGTATTCCGGCTTTGGAGGAGCATCTCCGGCAACTTCGTTCCACGTGGGTGCAGATTCCGGATTGCCTTCATCGTTCTATGCAGCGCCAAAAGTTCCAGGCTGATCGTAGGCGTCTGCTCGCACCTTCCTACCAGGTTGGTGAGAGAGTTTGGCTGTCCTCCCGCAACTTGAACCTTCGTGTGCCTTCCAATAAATTGGCTCCCCGTTATGTTGGTCCTTTTCGAATACTCCAATGGGTTAATCATGTGGCCTACGCTCTTGACCTTCCTCCTGCTATGCCATGTTTTTCATATCTCCCTCTTGAAACCATTGGTTTGTAATCGGTTTACCACTGTGTTGCCTCGTCCCCGTCCTATCTTTGTTGACAACCATGAGGAGTATGAGGTCAGCAGCATTATTGACTCTCGTATGTCCAGGGGCCGTGTACAGTATTTGGTTCACTGGAGGGGCTACGGTCCAGAGGAGCGTTCTTGGGTTCCCTCCTCTGATGTTCATGCTCCCGCCCTCCTCCGTGCCTTCCATGCCCGTTTCCCCAATAAGCCTTTTGTCCTCCTGTGGGGGAGGGGTCGTTGAGGGGAGGGTACTGTCAGGGTTTTCTCCCTGTTGTTTTTGCCATGTGCTGCTGGCAGCCATTTTACTCACCTCTCTTGCTGACCCTGGTGAATTGTGGGGGATGCTGCTCATTTACTGCATTTCCTTTTATGGCCAGACTGGTGTGCATCATCCATGTGAGACAGGATGCAGTCTCAGAATTGTGATGTCATCACTTATTATTTAAAGGGCCTCTGTTCAGTATGCTTTGCCTTTGCGTTGTCTCAGACCTGTTTGTGAGAGTTCCTGTGTATTACCTGGCTGCCTGACGTTCTTCCTGGTTCCTGATCCCTGGCTTGTTCCTGACTCGGCTGTTTTCCTTGTTCCTGATTCTGGCTCGTCTGACTATTCACTTTGGCTCCTGACTCGGCTCGTCTGACTACCAGCTCTGGTTTTGACACCTGGCTTGTTATTTGACTTGTGGAGTTTTTAATATTTTTAATGTCCCATTAGACCCCCGACTAGTCACTTCAAACGGCGCTGCTAGCATTCCTGCCAGTATGCTTAAATCCATTAAATCATCTCTTTCTGACCTTGTTTTACACGATGTATGGAGAACACTGCACCCAACAACTAAAGACTTCACGTTTTACTCACCTCCATACAACAAATACTCACGCATTGACTACATCTTCATGGACACCACGGGTTTAGATATGATCAACACATGCAATATTGGTTCTATTACCTGGTCTGATCATGCCCCCATTTCTTGTACAGTACAATGGCCAGACATTCCCCCTATTACATATATATGGAGATTGGACAAATCACTCCTTGAAAACCCATTAATTAAAATAGAATTATAAAAATCTTTAACAGACTACTTCACCAACAATGACCCTACTCACTCATCTCTGACAACTATGTGGGAGGCAAACAAATGTGTCATGCATGGAGAACTCCTCAAACATAAAACCAGATTACTCAAACAATACCGAGCAAAACATTCACAATTGCTGCATACTATTTCAACTCTTAAGGAAAGGCACAAACAAAATCCCCTAGATGAAGATACCAGAAAGACTTTAATACAAACTAGAACTGAGCCAGAACATTACGCGAAAAACAGTTAAGGTTGCATATACACTACATAAAGACTACAGATGGATCACTTTTAAAATGTAGTAAACAGATAGCCCAATAATTCCACTCTTACTATAATGTTCTCTACAACATTACAAAGCCTATGGAAACACAAGAACAAGATAACATCAACCTTTCCAAACAACAAGAAATTGAGGCTTATTTGATACATTAAGACTACCGAAGTTGGACAGCGCAGGAACAGATAGCCTTCACATGCCTATTTCTGTAGAAGAGTTGTCCCAGGCAATCACAGATTTTCCTAATGGCAAAAGCCCGGGACCAGACGGGTTCATCATTAGGTACTACAAAACATTGTTTAAGACCTTAGCCCCAACTATGCTTCAACTCTTAAATAGTTTGAGTGAAAACGTCCAACTCCCTAGTTGGAAGCACACATTTCTATTATTCCTGAGTCCGGCAAACCCCCTATTGTCCCTGAAAATTTTAGATCCACTTCCCTGTTTAATTCTAGCTAAAATATTAGCAAAACGTTTAAATAAATACCTCCCTACACTCATATCTACAGATCAGATGGGCTTCATACCGGCAGGGAAGCCTGGGATAATACTTCCAAAGTACTTTAATTAGTTAACTATGCTCAAGAGGAGGGTGTGCCAATGGCACTATTCTCAACAGACGCAGAGAAGGCCTTCGACCGCGTTGACTGGCTTTTTCTGCGTCAAGTAATGAAAACTATGAACTTTGGTGACACATTCATTAATATGACACTCGCCTTATATTCCACCCTAAACGCGCAAGTTTGAATTAACGGAACCCTCTCAAACACATTTAATATAACAAATGGTACTAGAAAGGGATGCCCATTATCGCCCCTTCTATTTGCCCTATCTATTGAAGCCTTAGCTCAGAAAATTAGGATCAACCACAAAATTACTGGAATTAGAATAGGAGATTCTGAGTATAAGCAAGCGTTATACATGGATGATATAATCTACACTCTCACAAATATGAATACACCTGTCCCTGAACTCTTAAGAGAAATCAAGGTATACAGCGACATGTCTAACTTTCACCTCAACCTCACAAAATCTGAGCTTTTAAATATTAATGCACCTTCTGAGCATATACAATTACAACAAGAAGATTACACAGTTCCCATAACCACATCACCTTTAAAATAATTAGGGATCTATATAACAGTGAACAGTCAGGATATTTTTAAAAATAACTTTCTAAAACTAAAAGAAGACATAATTAGTTATCTGCCATCATGGAATAATAAACCTCTCTCTTGGCTAGGTAAGATAGGAGTGATTAAGATGAATATCCTACCGCGTATACTATGGGGCCTATCAAAGCGTGGACTATGTTACATTTGCCGGCGTCAATACGCTCGCCAGACATTGCCAAAAATTGCTGCCACGGACCTGAATAAGATCTCCTTATTTATAAAAAAAACTGTCAAAAACACTGGTGTTAACTAACAGTCATTGATGTCACCGTTATTCAGGGTTTTCCCAACTTTATTTATACCATTTCATTACAGTCCATGAACAAGCACATTTCTCTAAAGCTAATCTTTTATTTTTCATCTGTTAATGAACAAGAAATAGCTACATTTATACCTCAAAAAACAATATCTCATAGAAAGTTATTTTTATATTGATTTGCTATACAAAAAAAATATGTTATATGATACTTTCACATAAATTAATGTGTATTTGTATTCCTAGAAGTCATGATATGCTTTTATCTCATATTTTTTTATATAAATGATTATTAGTGCTAGAATTTGTACATATATCTTTGCGCATACTTGTATATATATAAATATATATATATATGTGTGTGTGTGTGTGTGTTATGTCTTTTGCAAACATATTTACATGTCCCTAAATTCCCTTTTTTGTTCTAAACAATGTTGTCTTTCATATCTCTGTGTTAATTTATACCACTATATGTATATAGTGTAAATGTATTATTATTTATTATTATTTTGAGCAGGAATAATTGCGAATATAGCATGTCATCAGGGTCATACTGTATGTATTTATTTGCAATCAATAGATATTTTAAGAGCTGGGCCAGTTTTCTCTCTGTACCTGTGTAACCCCTCCTGTTTGCAATCTAGTTTTAAAAACTATCCCT
Source organism: Bombina bombina (assembly GCF_027579735.1). Classification (NCBI taxonomy): domain Eukaryota; kingdom Metazoa; phylum Chordata; class Amphibia; order Anura; family Bombinatoridae; genus Bombina; species Bombina bombina. Next base: position 1,513,275,939 of record NC_069499.1, on the reverse strand, counting down.
TCACAGGTGTTATAAAATGGGCTGGCATATAAGATGACATTTCTTACTGAAAAAGAAATTCAAGAGAAGGAAGAAATACACTGAAAATACCATGCCAGTAAAGAGGTGATTTTAATTTCTGCTGTATCTGAATCATGACAGTTTAATGTTAGGTGGGCTATCCCTTTGAGCTATCAGCTTAAGATTATATTGAATCAAACATCAATTTGAATTTTAAAATCCTTGTCTAAAATATTACATTGATCCTAATGTCAGCATCAATGTTTATCTTTAAAGGGACACTGAACCCAATTTTTTTAAATTTGTGATTCAGATAGAGCACGCAATTTTAAGCAACTTTCTAATTTACTCCTATTATCATTTTTTCTTCGTTCTCTTGCTATCTTTATTTGAAAAAACAGAATTTATGCTTACCTGATAAATTACTTTCTCTTACGGTGTATCCAGTCCACGGATTCATCCTTACTTGTGGGATATTCTCAATCCCTACAGGATGTGGCAAAGAGAGCACACAGCAAAGCTGTCCATATAGCTCCCCTCAGGCTCCGCCCCCCCAGTCATTCGACCGACGGTTAGGAGAAAAAGGAGAACCATAGGGTGCAGTGGTGACTGTAGTTATATTAAAAATTTAATTTTAACCTGACTTAAGTGCCAGGGCGGGCCGTGGACTGGATACACCGTAAGAGAAAGTAATTTATCAGGTAAGCATAAATTCTGTTTTCTCTTACTTGGTGTATCCAGTCCACGGATTCATCCTTACTTGTGGGATACCAATACCAAAGCTTTAGGACACGGATGAAGGGAGGGAACAAGTCAGGTAACCTAAACGGAAGGCACCACTGCTTAAAAAACCTTTCTCCCAAAAATAGCCTCCGAAGAAGCAAAAGTATCGAATTTGTAAAATTTGGCAAATGTATGCAGAGAAGACCAAGTCGCTGCCTTACAAATCTGTTCAACAGAAGCCTCATTCTTGAAAGCCCATGTGGAAGCCACAGCTCTAGTGTAATGAGCTGTAATACGTTCAGGAGGCTGCTGTCCAGCAGTCTCGTAAGCCAATCGGATGATGCTTTTCAGCCAGAAGGAAAGAGAGGTAGCAGTCGCTTTCTGACCTCTCCTCTTACCAGAATAGACAACAAACAAGGATGATGTTTGTCTGAAATCTTTAGTTGCTTTTAAATAGAATTTTAAAGCACGAACCACGTCAAGATTGTGTAAAAGTCGTTCCTTCTTAGAAACTGGATTAGGACACAGAGAAGGAACAATGATTTCCTGGTTAATATTCTTATTAGAAACCACTTTTGGAAGGAAACCAGGTTTGGTACGCAAAACAACCTTATCTGCATGGAACATCAGATAGGGTGAATTACACTGCAAAGCAGACAATTCAGAAACTCTTCTAGCAGAAGAAATAGCTACTAAAAACAAAACTTTGCAAGATAATAACTTAATTTCTATGGAATGCAAAGGTTCAAACGGAACCCCTTGAAGAACTGAAAGAACTAAATTTAGACTCCATGGAGGAGCCAGAGGCTTGTAAACAGGCTTGATTCTAGCTAGGGCCTGTGCAAACACCTGAACATCTGGTACAGCTGCCAGACGGTTATGTAACAGGATAGACAGAGCAGATATCTGTCCCTTTAAAGAACTAGCTGACAGACCTTTCTCCAATCCTTCTTGGAGAAAGGACAATATCCTTGGAATCTTAACCTTACTCCACGAGTAACCCTTGGATTCACACCAACAAAGATATTTCCGCCATATCTTATGGTAAATTTTCCTGGTGACAGGCTTTCTGGCCTGTATCAGAGTATCTATAACTGATTCCGAGAACCCACGCTTAGCTAGAATTAAGCGTTCAATCTCCAAGCAGTCAGTTGCAGAGAAACTAAATTTGGATGCTTGAAAGGACCTTGAATTAGAAGATCCTGTCTCGATGGCAGTTTCCATGGTGGGACCGATGACATGTCCACTAGGTCTGCATACCAAGTTCTGCGTGGCCACGCAGGCGCTATCAGAATTACTAAAGCCTTCTCCTGTTTGATTCTGGCTACTAGCCGAGGGAGAAGAGGAAACGGTGGAAAGACATAAGCTAGACTGAATGACCAAGGCGCTATTAAAGCATCTATCAATGCCGCCTTGGGATCCCTGGATCTGGATCCTTAAATGGGAAGTTTGGTGTTCTGACGGGACGCCATCATATCCAATTCTGGAATGCCCCATAGCTGGGTCAGCTGATCAAAAAAACCTCCGGGTAGAGTTCCCACTCCCCCGGATGAAAAGTCTGACGACTCAGAAAATCCGCCTCCCAGTTGTCTACTCCTGGGATGTGAATTGCAGATAGATGGCTGGAGTGATCCTCCGCCCATTTGATGATCTTGGTTACTTCCATCATCGCTAGGGAACTCTTTGTTCCTCCCTGATGATTGATGTACGCTACAGTCGTGATGTTGTCCGACTGAAATCTGATGAATTTGGCCTCCGCTAGTTGAGGCCACGCCTGGAGTGTATTGAATATCGCTCTCAGTTCCAAAATGTTTATCGGGAGAAGAGATTCTTCCCGAGACCATAGACCCTGAGCTTTCAGGGAGTCCCAGACCGCACCCCAGCCTAACAGACTGGCGTCGGTCGTGACAATGATCCACTCCGGTCTGCGGAAACTCATTCCCTGAGACAGGTGATCCTGAGACAACCACCAGAGAAGAGAGTCTCTGGTTTTCTGGTCCATTTGTATTTGAGGAGACAAATCTGCATAATCCCCATTCCACTGTTTGAGCATGCACAGTTGCAGTGGTCTGAGATGAATTTGGGCAAAAGGGACTGCGTCCATTGCCGCAACCATTAAACCAATTACCTCCATGCACTGAGCCACAGAAGGCCGAGGAATGGAATGAAGAACTCGGCAAGTAGTCCACAGTTTTGACTTCCTGACCTCTGTCAGAAAGATTTTCATTTCTACCGAGTCTATTAGTGTTCCCAGGAAGGGAACCCTTGTGAGCGGGGACAGAGAACTTTTTTCTACGTTCACCTTCCACCTGTGAGACCTTAGAAAGGCCAGAACAATGTCCGTATGAGCCTTGGCTCTGTGAAAAGACGACGCCTGTATTAAGATGTCGTCTAGGTAAGGTGCTACTGCAATGCCCCGCGGTCTTAGTACCGCTAGAAGGGACCCTAGCACCTTTGTAAAAATTCTGGGAGTGGTGGCCAACCCGAAAGGAAGGGCCACGAACTGGTAATGTTTGTCAAGAAAGGCGAACCTTAGGAACTGATGGTGATCTTTGTGGATAGGAATATGTAGGTACGCATCCTTTAGATCCACGGTAGTCATATATTGACCTTCCTGGATCATTGGCAAGATTGTCCGAATGGTTTCCATCTTGAAAGACGGAACTCTGAGGAATTTGTTTAGAATTTTTAGATCCAGGATTGGCCTGAAAGTTCCTTCCTTTTTGGGAACTACGAACAGGTTTGAGTAAAAGCCCAGTCCTTGTTCTGCAATTGGAACTGGGTGTATCACTCCCATTTTTAGAAGATCTTCCACACAGAGTAAGAACGCCAGTTTCTTTGTTTGGTCTGAAGACAAACGAGAAATGTGGAACCTTCCCCTTGGGGGAGAATCCTTGAATTCTAGAAGATACCCCTGAGCAACTATTTCTAAAGCCCAGGGATCTGGAACATCTCTTGCCCAAGCCTGAGCAAAGAGAGAGAGTCTGCCCCCTACTAGATCCGATCCCGGATCGGGGGCTACCCCTTCATGCTGTCTTGGTATCAGGAGCAGGCTTCTTGGCCTGTTTACCCTTATTCCAGCCCTGCAAGGGTTTCCAGGTTGCTTTGGGCTGTGAAGCATTATCTTGCTTTGCGGCAGCAGAGGTTGCAGCAGGTCCGCTCCTGAAGTTGCGAAAGGAGCGAAAATTAACCTTGTTTTTGGCCTTAAACGGCCTATCTTGTGGGAGGGCATGGCCCTTTCCCCCAGTGATATCCGAAATAATTTCTTTCAGCTCTGGGCCGAATAGGGTTTTCCCCTTGAAAGGAATATTTAACTGTTTCGTTTTGGACGACACATCAGCCGACCACGATTTGAGCCAAAGCGCTCTTACATCTAAACTTACATTCTTGCATTTTAAATAAAGATACCAAGAGAATGAAGAAAATTTGATAATAGGAGTAAATTAGAAAGTTGCTTAAAATTTCATGCTCTATCTGAATCACGAAAGAAAATATTTGGGTTCAGTGTCCCTTTAATACTAATTTCACATATACATACTTTGAAAGTATAATACACAATGTAACAATACACAATGTAACAAATGGCCCATACAAGTTCTGATGAGTGATCAAAGACACAAGTATCAAGGAATTTGATTCGTTAGTGATAGTTTATAATGTGTATTTGAAACAGATTGATTGATGTCATAAATCATGTGATTATGCATATTCCAATCAAAAGTGGGGGAAAATTCACTAGTGTGTGGGTTGTTTAGGAGTTTGTGTCATAATTGGTGCGAAAAGTGTTGAGTTAAATATGGTGCGAAGTGGAGAGTGCGACTTGTATTACATGGCTTAAACATGGTGCACATAGATTTTTCCAAAAAATACAAAGGATGTTAGCTATATTATGTTATGTATTTATTTCATTTTTATCTCTATATCTATTAGTGCAACAAGTTTGGGGCAAAACTTTGCACCAAATTTGTAGAAATAATATTGTCCCCTTGCTTTGTAATGAGAAACAAAGTTGTAACATAATCCATAAGTAGTAATGGATTTTTTATTTTTATCCTTTATCTACTAGTGCACCAAATGTGGAGCAATACTATTGTTTGATTTAGAAAGGGTACACAAATGTAATAAAGTTTCTAATTTACTTTTAATATGTCATATGCTTCATTCTCTTGCAGCATCGAACATAAGCTTTCTGTGTTTTCAGACTCCCATTGAGTTCTATGGCATCCGCGACCTTTAAGGGTGGCGAATTGAAAACCAGGTACGCTGAGTCAGAAAAGAAGCAAGTGTAAATGTAGCATTTTTGATAACTTAGTGAGAGGTTCAAATAGTGTCGATTAGGAGGGTGAATGAACACAATTCCACTCGAATACCACTGTTTTCAACTCGCGGGATCGTATTTTACGTCACAAATTTCAACATTTGCCGATCTTGACGCTTTGATAACTATGGCGGATCTATCTCACGACAAATACAACGTGGAATTCCAGCGTATTTTTAGTTAATGCTTTGATAAATATGCCCCAATATATTCTTCAAATGGTTCTGATCTCCCTCCCCAGAGACTTTTTACCCTTTTTACAAAAATCTCTAGAACAATTTATTTGGAAAGGCACAAAACCGTGTGTGCCAAGAAAACTATTGTACTTACCATGAGATAGAGGGGGATTAGGTTTTCCTGACTTATCTGCTTATAGAAGCGCAATACTCTTACAACGTTTAGTGGAATGGTCCCACAATAGTACACATAAAGCCTGGGTGTGGTTAGATGGGCAAATATTTAGACTCAATAATGTAGGATCGCTGGCCTGGATTTCACACACATCGCGCCCCAAAATTCTTAACAAATTCTTAGGCGCCCATTTAACAAGCTCCGTAGTGAGCTTCTGGGCACGTGTTTCTGGCGAGCCTTCAGACTCGCTAGAAACAGCAGTTATGAAGCAGCGGTCACAAAGACCGCTGCTCCATAACCCTGTCCGCCTGCTCTGAGCAGGCGGACAGACATCGCCGGAATTTAACCCGATCGAGTACGATCGGGTTGATTGACACCTCCCTGCTGGCGGCCCATTGGCCGCGAGTCTGCAGGGGGCGGTGTTGCACCAGCAGCTCTTGTGAGCTGCTGGTGCAATGCTGAATACGGAGAGCGTATTGCTCTCCGTATTCAGCGAGGTCTGCCGGACCTGATCCGACACTGCAGATCAGGTCCGGCAGACTTTGTTAAATAGAGCCCTATATGTCTACAGAAATATTACTCGAATGGCATAAATTAGTGTCCACAAGCAGGCACATTTCTTCTAAATACTCACTATTACTACCCATATTTGAAAACCCAGAACTACCTTATCACAAGTTAGGAACAAGCAAGTGTAAACCGTATAGTTTAAGAACTGGATCCTTATACTACGCGATTGATAAATGAAAGTTACGATCACAACAACACATGGCTGAAATAAATGGCGTTATATTTTCCTCATGGTTGAGATATCACCAACTTTCACATTTCTTGTCACATCATAGCCACAAGAAGAGTTTTGCAAGGAAACTTACTCCATTTGAACACTTATGCACGATGACTACCCCTCTGAGATGACTAATTTCCCTAATATACAAAATTTTACTTCTACCTCCAAACACTCAACTCCCGACATACACCATTGCTTGGAACAAAGATCTCAATACTGACATTGACCAAGAAATCTGGCATAAGTCTTTTAAATTGATAAAGTGCTCATCAATCTCTGCTACTGTACAGGAGATACAACTCAAATTATTGTGCATATGGTATCTCACGCTAACAAGATTACATAGATGCTTCCCTTCTGTGAACCTTCTGTGTTGGAGGGGATGTGGAGAGAGTGGTACACTGTTCCATATTTGGTGGTCCTGTACAAAATCAAAGTATTTTGGACAGAGGTCTTGGGCCTTATGTCTGCTAAATTACAGACCACAATTCCAAATGCACCCAAAATAATTATTTTTCTCCACCTTCCTAAAATCAAAGAAGCACACGTGCAGGCCTTATTACTGATCATGATCACAGGAGCAAAAAAACTTATTCCCAGAAAATGGAGGTCTGGGAATATCCCAACAGTTGAAGAATGGATCTCCTTGGTTGATGATCTACTCACTCTTGAGAGATTCCACTACTTCAAAATACACCAAATTTATACGCATGAACTGATGTTGGCAGCCCGGAAGGATGCCCCCCCCCCCCCATTAATATTTAACAATTAACACCTCACTTAAAGGGCCATAATACCCAAATGTTTAAACACTTGAAAGTGATGCAGCATAGCTGTAAAAAGCTGACTAGAAAATATGTCCTGAACAACTCTATGTAAAAAAGAAAGATATTTTACCTCAAAAGTTCCTCAGTAGCCACCTCCCATTTTAAAGGACTTCTAAGCAGCATATTAGTGTGTCTGTCCTGGGACAGCTGAAAGGATGAGCCTTGTGAACTCTCATATTATTTCACCAATCAGGTAAAGGAAGCTTACTATGAAATCTCATGAGAGTTAAGTCAAATCTCATGAGATCACAGTAAGAGTTCATGACCTCAGCACTGCTGATGCTGATTGGCTGCTGTTCATTTCTTCATATTTTTTTTTTTTTACCTGCAGCTGGGAGCAGCTGAGTATAACTTTTTACACAGAACTTACTCTGCTGAGCTGAGGAGATTGTGAGGTAAAATATCTTCCTTTTTTACATAGAGATGATCAGGTGATATTTTCCTGTCAGCTTTTTACAGTTATACTGCATTAGTTTCAAGTGATTTAGCATATGAGTATTATGTCCCTTTAAGTAATCTACACACTTTTACTGGAAGCCCAACTAACTGAATGTATAGCTCAAATTCTGAGAAAAGCACTCCCCTCCCTCTCCCCCTTTTTTTTCTTCTTCTTCCAATCTTTTCTTTTTAACTGATTCACAATGAAAGATTTATGTATATTAAGCATTTATTTGTTTACAGAAAACATCAAAAGTCAAGCTTTTAACAGAACTTTTTGTTACATTATTTGTAATAACTATTTGTTCAAGAGACTTAATTTCATACAACCTTGTACACAACGAAGCTGCTGGATTGTCGGTGGTATTTGCCATTTATTCTTTTGTATTATTATTATTATATTGTTCTTGCTTTGTATTGTTCTCTTGATACTTTTGATTCAATAAAGCTTGTTTAAAAACAAAAAAAGAAGAAAAAGAAAAAAAAGGAAGGGTAAGAAAAAAAGAAAGAAAAAAAAAACCCAACTTACTTAGAAGCTCCCAATTTAGCACTGTTAAAAATGTTAGCTGGAACACACACTGAAAGTGGTTCTATAGCAAAAATTCAGACACTCCCCCTTCCTCTGCATATAAAAGACTCTTTACACAAACAGGAGCAAGCTGGAGTAGGTTTACATCAGTATTTTCCTAAAACGTTGGGCTTGGTTAGGAGTCTGAAAATCAGCGCAATGTTATTTAAAAATCTAGTGTATAATGTCCCTTTAAACAGATTAAATAGGAGAATGACACTAAAGAGAGGTGCAGTATCAGGAAGAAAAGCAATAGCAATGTGAATAGTAAATATACTATTATACTTATAACTAGAGATGGGCGAATGTGATGAAAGAGCAATTCGCTTTGTAGAACGAATAGTCCTGTAAACATTCGTTTTTGACAATCAAATGTTGATAAGAATGAAAATCCATTAAAATTCGGTAATCAAATGTTATTTCCAGTTTTCGAATGCTACTTTCTTTCTGAATGTTCATAATTAGATAGAATATCCACAATCGAAATTTAACGTTCAATTTAACAAATACTATTCAAAAGTTTAATAGTTCATAAAGTAGGGAATTTAGTAAATTTATACATAATAGATACAAATGTATATATAGATTACATTTTTTTCTAATTCAAATATGGCATAATTTGAATATTACATTTAAAGAGAGCATTAGAAATACTATTACAAATATATCAGATCAAATTTTTTAAATTAGAATATTGCATAATTCGGTTCAAATTATGCAATATTCATATTAGGAAAATTTGAATTGAATATTTATTTTAAAGATAGCATTAGAAATACTATTACATTAAACAAACGTTAGAATATTTTACAAACATTCTAAATGCAAAACGAACGAACAAATGTGTTAAAATTTGTTTCATTTTTCAAATGTTGCAAAACATTCGCCCATCCTTACTTATAACCAGCAGCTTAATGTCCAGTTAATCTAAGGCCACATCATATTATGGAGCAAGTAAAAAGAACAATGTCTGTGCAGCATATTTTCTATGGTTGCTCTGGGGCATTCTAACATTTTTGTTTTTAGTTATTATTGTTCCTGTGAGGATTCTGACAGCATCAATTTGTCTCACTGTCAATCTACTTTATATGCCCACTGGCCTCTGAGGATTTACTTTTACTGACCTATATATAGCAAGCGCCAGGCTGGAGGAGGTAAATTATGCAATTTGCCAGGTGAAATTCTGCGATAAAAAAATTAAATAAAAGCAAAATATAGCTCTATGTCTAATGGCACAGTAAGATATCCCTGTATGCATACTGCAGCATACCAGCATTCTAACAGTGAATATTTAAAACTTTGATGAGAGAAAAAATAATAATGAAAGCGGTAACAATCAGGGAGTGCACAAGCAAAAATACAAACTGTAATAAAAGTAACAAAATATAATTATATAGGGATGCACCAAAACTTTGGTCGCAGAAACATTTTGGCCGAAAATTGCATTTTTTGCCTTTTATTTTTTTTTCTTGGTAAAATTATTGTGTAGCATATTTTTTTTAAGATATTTTTGTCCAAATGCAAAAAAAAAAAACTAAAAAAAAATAATTTGAAAATAATTTTAAAAAATACATTTTCGGTAACCGTTTCAGTTTTCGGCCAAGTGCATCCCGGATTTTCGGATTCGGTTTCGGTCCAGAATTTCCATTTCGGTGCATCACTAATATATATTAACAATATAGATACATGTGAACTCAAGTCCTTGAGCAAAGCATCAATATAAAGTCTATTTAAAAGTAAGGATCGTCGATTAGAGTAGCAAGTTCCTAGGGCTGCACTCATAGTAACATAGTAAAATAATAGTAAATTAGTTTGAAAAAAAAAGACTGAAGTCCATCGAGTTCAACCTGTACAAATCTAATATACTTACAAAAAAGCTCCAGTTGATCTTAATCCCAATAAAAAGGTGACCCATTTAACACAAGCAATTATATTTCTTTTTTTTTTTTTTTTATATTATTTTTATTCAAGGTTCATTAAAAGGCATACAAGATCGTAAAAGTAAATTCACATGAGTCAAGATATCAATTGTACAAACAGTGTGAACAGTAAGACTAAGGGATAAAGAGCACAAAGCTAATAGAATGTGCACCATGTGAACATTATATACACAAAAATGCCTGTTACATAGAAACCTTCTAGGTGACGCAATAGGCCACTCATGGGCCACCAACAGATAAAAAGAAGTATATAAGTAAAAGAAGGGTATTTCACACTAAGGAGACCACTTGTGGATCTCAAATGACAAACCTCATTTTTATAATGTTTTATACTAGGCATAACAAACTCTTAGGGATTATAACAGGAGAAAAACATGCAAACATGACTAGAGTTAATCCCTTGTAACTGTTATTAAAGACAATTTAACTCAATTTGTAAGTAGTAGTGATAGTTGTAGAAGCGGCATAGGCGAGAGAAGCCGCACATTTAACCCTCCTAAGCTAGGAGGTATATTATGAAAGGAGGGGAGGAAGTTGTAAGTAACTATGGAAGATAGCATCTACAGGAAAAGTGAAGGTCAAACCTGCATCGGGTATATATCACAGAGCGGGGCGTACACACCAATAAGTTGCAGGTATAACAACAGATTGTGAGATGCAATTCAACTACAGTACGATAACAATATCAATGAACAAGGTATATCAGAGGGTCGGACATTTCTATAAAATGTAAAATAAGCTGCTACATCTTGACTCAAGGTAAACAATCTATAATAAAACAGAATGTAAGCTGAGACTGCTTAGTATAGGAAACTCAAAGGCTTTAAGGCGATACAAAGGATAGGGGTCTATACACCTCCATTTTGATGGTATAGGCAGAGGGACTGTATATTGAAGTGCAAAAGCAGGTCCAGCCTGCATTAAGCTAGTAGTGCCGCTTAAGTTGTTGGTCACGTAAAAGCGCAAAGATAATCTCTGGGTGCGCACATCTATAATGGACTGCCCTGCTTCCAGCAATGGCCACATGGAGGTCTCTAGGGGACTCTGGTTGTAATTAGACTAGTAGGGTTAGATATAAAGCTAGTAGTGGAGGGAATACATATAGTAAAGCCTCAGAGTATAGATATATCACAACTGGGTATAAACTAGTCGGCATTTAGCCTTGGGCATGTAGTCTGCAAGACGGAGCAATGTTATGTAGGTATTGAAACAAATGCTAAATTGCCACAGAAGCATGGGCCCTATGCCCCGTAGCAAAAGTTTAGAATCTGATGTGACCAACATATGTATAGAGTGTTAATCAAATGGGCTCAAAGCAGTGTCTTAATCTATCTGAATATCACAAAAGGCTACCGCTTTAATACTACCACCCCTGAGTATAGTAGTTGACTTATTAACCAATACTTTAGTAACAACAATTGGGGAACCTATAGTAATGTACAGAGCAGACTCTAATAGAGCCCCCACTATGCATCTATTGAACTTGCAGATATATTCCAACCGAACAGCTCAGTGTAGGCCCTCTATAAAATATATTCCCATGTTCTTCCCATGCAGCTCAGCTAAATACATTTATAAAATACAATATTAATACTAGCATGTACCTTAGAAGCTGTGTGATTATACTATTTGAGCAAACTAAAAAACTAAACTTTAAGTAAAAAAAAAAAAAAGGAGGAGACATTTCACCCAATTCAAGAAATATAATTTTAAGGTTAGAGTTCTCCCATTATAAGCTCCTTAATCTATGAAGATGTGATAGCAAGCACTTAGTTGAACCCACTCATGTCCTGTTAAAAGAGCTAGTGTCCGCACAGGGTCTTTCCTGAGTGGGCATAAAGGGTATTGCTGCATTATCCGATTCCTCTCCTGAGGTCATGGGAAACATATTGAGCTTGTTTTATAGGTCCCAAAAACAAAAACTGCCCTGTTACTGCAGTAGTTAAGTTCTGGCGGACACAGCACAGTTTTACCTCATAGGTTGTAGGTTTATCTATCCTGAGGTTATCGTCCAGGGGCAGCCTTCGAGACTCAGAGGAGCTCCGGTAAGAGAGCTGGCAGTCAGGAGTCGAGCGCGGTCTCCGCGTCCCTACCTCCTCTTCAGTGCGTTGAAGTGTGTCGGTCTGTCTTGTTGCTCCCGCGTCATGATAATCGGCTCCTATCTTCAGGCTCCATCCGGTGCCCAGGATATTAATCCTCACAGTCTCCGCTGTGTCGCACTGCAACAGAGTATGTCCCAATCTCGTCGGCAAAGATGGCGGCTGCTGGAGATCCGTTGTGCCGTCTGTGATGTCACAATCCTTCTCGTAGGCATGTGGGGCAAATGGAGAGGCAGCATAACTAGTGAGAGAGGTAAAAGCCTCATCGACAGCATCTAAAAGAACATCATTATGTTTTTGTAAGTCCATCATCTGCTTCAACAAAACCGCAGCCATATTTTTCATACCAGCACCTTAAGTTTGTGAAAGCTGGAAAGCATGGGTTACCAAAAAAAAAGGAAAGCATCGAGCATTACAAAGTTCCCTGTAGGGAATACAAAGCCAGATCTCTTTGTAGGTCTCCAAAATAAGGTTCAAGATGAGAAAACAAATATTAAAGTCTTTAAAGTTATGAGATATATCAGGAGCTATAAGAATATGCGTCCTGTCTCTGTGATAGTTGGCTCCTCCCCCCAGCAATTATATTTCTGAATTCAGTTTCTAGCCAGAAATGTATCCAATGGTATTGACATTCACTACCTCCTTTGGTAGTGAGTTCCACAATTTTATTGCCCTTATAGTGAAAAAACATTTCCGTTGCAGGATTAAATCTCCTTTCCTGCAGCCTTAAATTGTGTCTTCTTGTTACAAACAATTTTCTTGGAATAAACAGAGCTTCTGCCATCTCTGTATATGGGCCTTTAATATATTTTTATAAAGTAATCATGTCACCTCTTAAGCTCCTTTTTTCTAGAGAAAACATACCAAGTTTGACTAACCTCTCCTCATAGCTTAAATTCTCCATTCCCTTTATTAGCTTTGTGGCCCTTCTCTGAACATTTTCTAAGTCTGCAATGTCATTTTTTGATATCGGTCCCCAGAACTGCACTCCATACTCAAGGTGAGGTCTTACCAGAGATTTATATAGTGACAGAATTATGCTTTCTTCCCTTGCATCAATGTTGCTTTTAATACATGTTAGTATCTTATTAGCCTTAGAAGCCGCTGTCCTGCATTGTGCACCCACCTTTAGCTTGTTATCTATTACTACTCCTAAATCTCTTTCCTCCTCTGTTTGGCTAAGTCTAGTCCCATTTAAATAATAGATTGCCTGCTTACTTTTACTTCCAAAATGTAGAACCTTACATTTTCCTGTATTAAATCTCATATTCCATTTACTTGCCCATTCTTCAATTTTTTGTAGATCCCCTTATAAAGCAAGTTTTTCCTGCTCTGACCTAATGACCTTACACAACTCGTGTATCATCTGCAAAAATAGAGATGTTGCTATTTAATCCTTGCTACAAGTCATTAATACATTTTTTTTAAAAAAAGAACAGGGCCCAGTACTGATCCCTGGGGACTCCACTACTTACCTTTGTCCAATCTGAGTATGGTCCATTTACTAATACTCATTGCTCCCTGTCTTTTATCCAGTTATTTATCCAACGGTTTTGGTGAGTTTGTGAAACTGGAAAACAAAGAAAAGGCAAGAGGCATCCCATAGGCTAATAACGCCTATACAGGCAAGTGCATATGGGAATACACAAAACCACTCAAGTGATTGATTGCACTACTATTAGTGCTTGTGGAGCAGATTGAAGTCTCTAAAGTCTTCCAGCTAGACTCATCCCCATGGAACAGAAAAGAGAGAATTAGGCAAACCGATCTCCTTTACTTTGGTGTATAGCAATAGCAGTACGCCCATTTCTGTTGTTGTGTGTGGCAACATTCCCTCCTCTCTTTTAGTGAATAGCCACCGCATTTGCCAGGCACAGTTCTATAATCACAATTGGTTAATAAACAATGGCACTTTTAAAGGCAGTCTCCCAACAGAATATTTTCATAGCTTTATAGTAGTAATAGTATTACTATGATAAGTATTAAATAAGTAACAGTTCTATAATCAACTGTGGATATACTAAAAACAGGAAGACGGACTGCTTCATTGTGAAGTTATGATAAGCAATATGTAAGCTCCAGTGGGATTAATAAAAGTTTATTAAAAACAAACAATCAAAAATTAAAGAAAAAGAGAAATATTTCCTGTGATATTTTGTCAAGATCATACAATTATAAAGCAATTCAAAGGAAATCAACAAAAACATATAGGATCAGAAAATAACACTATTGACAAACAAATTATATGATACAATGCTTAGCAAAAGTATTCACCCCCTTGGCATTTTCCCTATTTTGCTGCATTACCACTTAGAATTAAAATGGATTTTCATTTGGGTTTCATGTAATGGACATTCACAAAATAGTCCAAATTGGTAAAGTGAAATTAAGAAAATAACTTGTTTTAAAAATTTCTAAAAAATAATAAACTGAAAAGTGGTGCGTGCATATGTATTCACCCCCTTTGCTATGAAGCCCCAAAATATGGTGCAACCAATAACCTTCAGAAGTCACATAATTAGTTAAAGTCCACCTATGTGCAATCTAAGTGTCACATGATCTATCACATGATCTCAGTAAATATATACCTGTTCTGAAAGGCCCCAGACTCTACAACACCACTGAGCAAGGGGTACCACCAATCAAGCGGGACCATAAAGACCAAAGAGCTCTCCAAACAGGTCAGGGACAAAGTTGTGGAGAAGTACAAATCAGGGTTTGATTATAAAAAAATATCTGAATCTGTGAACATCCCATGGAACATCAGACATATGGAAGAAGGTTGTCTGGTCAGATGAGACTAAATTGAGCTTTTTGGCCATCAAGGAAAATGCTATGTCTGGCGCAAGCCAAACACCTCTCATCACCCTGAGAACACCCTACCTACAGTGAAGCATGGTGGTGGCAGCATTATGCTGTAGGGATGTTTTTCCTTGGCAGGGACTGAGAAACTGGTCAGAATTTAAGTATTGATGGATGGCGCTACATACAGGGAAATTCTTGAGGGAAACCTATTTCAATCTTCCAGAGATTTGAGACTGGGACGGAGGTTCACCTTTCAGCAGGGCAATGACCCTAAGTATACTGCAAAAACAACACTCAAGTAGTTTAAGGGGAAACATTTAAATGTCTTGAAATGGCCTAGTCAAAGCCCAGACCTCAATCCAATTGAGAAACTGTGGTATGACCTAAAGATTGCTGTACACCAGAAGAACCCATACAACTTAAAGGAGCAGGAGCAGTTTTGTCTTTAAGAATGGGCACAAATCCCAGTGGCTAGATGTGCCAAGCTTATTGAGTTGTACCCAAAGATAAATGCAGCTGTAATTGCTGTAAAAGGTGTCTCTACAAATTATAGACTTTGGGGGGTAAATAGTTATGAACGCTCAAGTTTTCTGTTTTTTTTGTCTTTTTTTTTGTTTGTTTCACAATAAAATATATTTTGCATCTTCAAAGTAGTAGGCATGTTGTGTAAATCAAAGAATACAAACCCCCCCAAAAATCCATTTTAATTCCATTTTGCAATTCAACAAAATAGGGAAAATGGCAAAGGGGTGAATACTTTTGCTAGTCCCTGTATATCACACCCAGTATATTTAATACAATAGAATATATTAAACAGAAACAAAAAAGGCTTGAAGTTTAATTTCAGTGCATAAAAATAATATAATCCCCAAATATTCCTTAGGTTAAGGCTGAATATTCTTGTTTTATTTTACAAAATCTTCACACGTATAACAAATTCCTCAAAAGAAAGAAGAAAAAAAAACCAAATACATAGTGCAACTTGGTCACTTATCAATCCCTTTTTAAAAGTGGTAACAGGTACTCAAATTTATCTGAGCCACTATATCTCTGAGTATGCAGCATTATATCAATCCCACTGGCAATCCGGATATGTTCTCAATACATTTATTAAAAACAACTGCTTATAAATATTAAAAACAAAGGAGGTAGAACAATCACATAAGTGAATTGAAACCGGTACCACAATTTGCATCAACAGAACCGAAACAGCCATTTCTACGTGTAATACAGAGTTCCTGTGTGCCTTTCGTTTCTGCAGGTATACTACCTTCCTCATGATGTTCCTTCTTTACGTTAACTTCCGACTTACGTTTCACCTCTACAGCAGAGTTTGGCTGCAATGATTCTGATTCTGGGTTGTGATTTGGCACCTTTGCAGTCTGGCAGTTTTTTTACTTTGGCTTGTTTATTAGTTCTCTATGAGGCTTTGTGTTAAAAAGAACAGGGCCCAGTACTGATCCCTGGGGACTCCACTACTTACCTTTGTCCAATCTGAGTATGGTCCATTTACTAATACTCATTGCTCCCTGTCTTTTATCCAGTTATTTATCCAACGGTTTTGGTCTGTGAAACTAGAAGACAAAGAAAAGGCAAGAGGCATCCCATAGGCTAATAACGCCTATACAGGCAAGTGCATATGGGAATACACAAAACCACTCAAGTGATTGATTGCACTATTATTAGTGCTTGTGGAGCAGATTGAAGTCTCTAAAGTCTTCCAGCTAGACTCATCCCCATGGAACAGAAAAGAGAGAATTATGCAAACCGATCTCCTTTACTTTGGTGTATAGCAATAGCAGTACGCCCATTTCTGTTGTTGTGTGTGGCAACATTCCCTCCTCTCTTTAAAGTGAATAGCCACCGCATTTGCCAGGCACAGTTCTATACAATTGGTTAATAAACAATGGCACTTTTAAAGGCAGTCTCCCAACAGAATATTTTCATAGCTTTATAGTAGTAATAGTATTACTATGATAAGTATTAAATAAGTAGCAGTTCTATAATCAACTGTGGATATACTAAAAACAGGAAGACGGACTGCTTCATTGTGAAGTTATGATAAGCAATATGTAAGCTCCAGTGGGATTAATAAAAGTTTATTAAAAAAAAAAAAAAAAAATGAAAGAAAAAGAGAAATATTTCCTGTGATATTTTGTCAAGATCATACAATTATAAAGCAATTCAAAGGAAATCAACAAAAACATATAGGATCAGAAAATAACACTATTGACAAACAAATTATATGATACAATGCTTAGCAAAAGTATTCACCCCCTTGGTATTTTCCCTATTTTGCTGCATTACCACTTAGAATTAAAATGGATTTTCATTTGGATTTCATGTAATGGACATTCACAAAATAGTCCAAATTGGTAAAGTGAAATGAAGAAAATAACTTGTTTTAAAAATTTCTAAAAAATAATAAACTGAAAAGTGGTGCGTGCATATGTATTCACCCCCTTTGCTATGAAGCCCCAAAATATGGTGCAACCAATTACCTTCAGAAGTCACATAATTAGTTAAATAAAGTCCACCTATGTGCAATCTAAGTGTCACATGATCTATCACATGATCTCAGTAAATATATACCTGTTCTGAAAGGCCCCAGACTCTACAACACCACTGAGCAAGGGGTACCACCAATCAAGCGGAACCATAAAGACCAAAGAGCTCTCCAAACAGGTCAGGGACAAAGTTGTAGAGAAGTACAAATCAGGGTTTGATTATAAGAAAATATCTGAATCTTTGAACATCCCATGGAGCATCAGACATATGGAAGAAGGTTGTCTGGTCAGATGAGACTAAATTGAGCTTTTTGGCCATCAAGGAAAATGCTATGTCTGGCGCAAGCCCAACACCTCTCATCACCCTGAGAACACCCTACCTACAGTGAAGCATGGTGGTGGCAGCATTATGCTGTAGGGATGTTTTTCCTTGGCAGGGACTGAGAAACTGGTCAGAATTTAAGTATTGATGGATGGCGCTACATACAGTGAAATTCTTGAGGGAAACCTATTTCAATCTTCCAGAGATTTGAGACTGGGACGGAGGTTCACCTTTCAGCAGGGCAATGACCCTAAGCATACTGCTAAAGCAACACTCAAGTGGTTTAAGGGGAAACATTTAAATGTCTTGAAATGGCCTAGTCAAAGCCCAGACCTCAATCAAATTGAGAAACTGTGGTATGACCTAAAGATTGCTGTACACCAGAAGAACCCATACAACTTAAAGGAGCAGGAGCAGTTTTGTCTTTAAGAATGGGCACAAATCCCAGTGGCTAGATGTGCCAAGCTTATTGAGTTGTACTCAAAGATAAATGCAGCTGTAATTGCTGTAAAAGGTGGCGCTACAAATTATAGACTTTGGGGGGTAAATAGTTATGAACGCTCAAGTTTTCTGTTTTTTTGTCTTATTATTTGTTTGTTTCACAATAAAATATATTTTGCATCTTCAAAGTAGTAGGCATGTTGTGTAAATCAAAGAATACAAACCCCCCCAAAAATCCATTTTAATTCTATTTTGCAATGCAACAAAATAGGGAAAATGGCAAAGGGGTGAATACTTTTGCTAGTCAAAGTATATCACACCGAGTATATTTAATACAATAGAATATATTAAACAGAAACAAAAAAGGCTTGAAGTTTAATTTCAGTGCATAAAAATAATATCATCCCCAAATATTCCTTAGGTTAAGGCTGAATATTCTTGTTTTATTTTACAAAATCTTCACACGTATAACACATTCCTAAAAAGAAAGAAGAAAAAAAAAACAAATACATAGTGCAACTTGGTCACTTATCAATCCCTCTTTAAAAGTGGTAACAGGTACTCAAATTTATCTGAGCCACTATATCTCTGAGTATACAGCGTTATATCAATCCCACTGGCAATCCGGATATGTTCTCAATACATTTATTAAAAACAACTGCTTATAAATATTAAAAACAAAGGAGATTAGAACAATCACATAAGGGAATTGTAACCGGTACCACAATTTGCATCAACAGAACCGAAACAGCCATTTCTACGTGTAATACAGAGTTCCTGTGTGCCTCTCGTTTCTGCAGGTATACTCCCTTCCTCATGATGTTCCTTCTTTAAGTTAACTTCCGACTTACGTTTCACCTCTACAGCAGAGTTTGGCTGCAATGATTCTGATTCTGGGTTGTGATTTGGCACCTTTGCAGTCTGGCAGTTTTTTTACTTTGGCTTGTTTATTAGTTCTCTATGAGGCTTTGTGTTACTAGACTTTCCTACTACTTTAGGTTAAAACAAGCCATGTACTGGGGCTTATCCATTATGTTTGGATTTCATATATTTATTTGCTACATTTTATGATATTGATCATTAGAAGCACAATGATATTTATTATCAAATAATGCTCAGAAATATATATATTTTTTAAACAAGTTTTATTAAGCAGATCAATCAGAAAAACAGAGTCACTGTACATTTGAGATATTACAAAGCATACATATGTGGTCACACGCAGCGCGTACACTCATTGCGATTCCAAATTACAGTGAAGACAAGCTTGACATTTTAATATTTTAGAACAATATTTATACAAACCTATATGGACAAATAATACGTGCATTGAATGTAAGATTTTTCCAGTACACCGGTAGAGGCGAAAGAAAGGTTAAAAGTTAGCTAAAAGAAGGGGTAAAGGGGGAGGAGAAAAAACAAACAAACAAAAAAAGGGGTGGGGGTTGGGGTGGCTGTTAATCATGTGGGATTTAAAGGGCCACTGTAAGTAAATATTTTCTATGACTGTTACTAACTAACTACCCCAAATACGCTTTTTATCAATAGCATTTCATTAACATATCTCTACCGTATATCAGAAATCTTGTCTGCAAATTTAATTGTTTTCCAAACCCACTCCGTGGGTATCTTTTGCTCTGTACCAATCCGTTTACAATACCTAGGTTTCAAAATGGCGCTTTAAACACAAAGTTATTGGTTTAAGTATTTTGAACATGCAGTGCTGAAAATAGTGGGCAGGATAACGTGACATCATCGGCGAATAAAAGATATAACTTTTAGAACATTATGAAACTTTGTTTTGGAGAAAATATAGGTCAGTAGGTTTTAATTAATGTTTATTAACTTTAATATGTCAGTTGTTTAGCTTAAAAATTATAACAGAAAGTAATCCTTTAAGGACTGTCGTGTGTGAGCTTCACGCAGGGGCAGGGGCCCAAACGGCCATCATCAATTCATAATTAACCATTTGGCCACACTTGAAGTAATGCAATCTTTCCATAATTAATAGCTCCTCTACAGCGGAGAGCCAGTCTGCCAATATGGGGACCTCCCTAGATTTCCACATCTTTGGGATGAGTTTCTTAGCTCCTGTGAGCATTAATAGAAGTAGGGCCCAGCCGTGGGAAGTTTTGATGTTAGGAAGATATAGGAATAGCAGGGTTTCAGGAGTGTTTGGTATAATTTCATTCAATTTAGCTGACATTTCCCCTATAACTGTCGCCCAAAAGGTGGTCAGTTTGGGGCAGGACCGCCATATATGTATGAGCGAACCCATCTCCCCACACCCCCTCCAACATGTAGCGTTAGCTGCTGGAAACAACTGATGAAGTCTAGTAGGAGTATAGTACCACCTGGTCACTAGTTTTAAGCTGTATTTCCTGAACCTTGGCAGAAACCGAGGAATGCTTAATCAGCCCAAAAGATTTAAGCCCTTCTTCTATTATATTGCCAAGGACTCTATTTGATGCCCTGGTATATGATGGTAGCTGTATGTCTGGCGGTATAAGTTTATATACCTTTGAGATCAATTTTTTGGGCGGGATGGATCCCGTGCATAGAGATTCAAAGGGACTTAGGTTTCTAAGGAAATTATTTTTTTGTTTATGGGACAACAGGAAATGTGAAAGCTGATGGTATCTTAACCATGAGGAAAAAAGAAGCCCAAATTGCTCCTGTAATTCTTGTTGTGATTTAAGCTTACCTTTCTCTTGTGCATAGTGTAAAATTCCTGCTCTTAGACTATAGGTCGAGAACATGCGTTTGCTAAGCTCATAATAAGGTGTTTCAGGATTTTCTATGATAAGAAGCATTGGTGAGAGAGTGGAGGATATATGTGTGCTCGTGGCAATCAGTCTGTCCCATACGTGCAAGGTCTCAAGAGTTAAGTGATATTTTTGTATTAGTTTGGGGCGTTTTGACGCTGGGATCTACACCAGGGTTCCTACATTATTTAACTGAAGAATCTGTCCATCTATTCTAACCCATTGCTTTTGTGTGGTGTTGTGAGACCATTCGACCAGTCTCTGCAAAAGAATGGCCCTTCTATACAAAGCTAGATCTGGAAAACCCAAGCCTCCCCTATCTCGAGGGAGGTACAGTGTCTTTCTAGGTATTCTTGGCCTTGTGCCTGTCCATATAAATTGCTCAATGGTTCTCTGTAAGTGAGGTAGAAAATCTGTCGGAAGATGAAATGGAACTGTTTGAATTACATATAATATTTGTGGTAAAATATTCATCTTGATTAGGCCTATCTTCCCTAGCCATGACAGTGACTTATTCCTCCATGAGGACAAGTCACTGACGATTGGCATTTTCCACTAGGGAAATCTTTAATAGCCTGAGAAAGCTCATCTGCTGAGATTAGTGCGTCAAGACTGCTCTTTTGATCTGAATCCAACCGCGGCAGCTCAAGTGCAGTTAGATATTGACCAATAAGCTGGTCCTTGGTCTCAGTTTTATCAGCGTGTTCCCCTGGTTCCGACGTGTGTGTTATGTTGTATAACGCCTTATAGTATGCATGAAAAGAATTCGCAATTTGTTTACTGCCCTTTAGCATAGTTCCATCTGGGTTTAGAATGTAGTGTACATGTGTTTTAAGCTGCTTCCTACGGACCGCCCTAGCTAGCAGTTTCCCAGGTTTATTACTGCCCTCATAGTATTGCTCCTTTATCGCCAGGGACCTACGCTGAAAGGACTCCAGCAAATGAGCATTAAGATCTTTGCTAGCCCTCTCTAAGTTATTCTTGGTCTCTACATCCAAAGGGTTATTTTTGTGGGATGTTTCCAAATGAGTTACAGTATTTAGTAAGTGGGTGTGCTTTAATCTATGCTGTTTGTTGAGGCGAGCTTTGTGTTTGAGTAATTCTCCTCGGATGACACATTTGTGTGCCTCCCAGAAGTTTATTATTGAAGTTTGAGAAGGGTTTGGATTTCTGAGCTAATTATAGGGTTGTCCAATAAGGTATCATCAAGTCTCCAGATATAAGTCGTAGGTGGAAGGTCGGGCCATTGAATTACACATGTGACTGGTGCATGATCTGACCCCTAATTGGTCCAATAGAGCAAGAAGTTACCATGTCAAGTCCAGTTGTGTCGGTAAAAAAGTAGTCTATTCTAGTATATTTGTTATGTGGAGGAGAATAATATGTATAATCTTTACTCATTGGGTGCATCGACCTCCATCATATATCGTGTAGTAAAAGGTTTGAAACCGTTGTCTTAACAGATTTAATTATTTTAGTAGGGGTACTAGTCAAGCCATTGGACGCATCAATTGAAGCATCCATAGTTATATTAAAATCTCCCGAAAGAAACACAGGGCCCTTTGCAAAGTCCAAAAGGAGCTTGGATATTTTAGACATAAACAAGTGTTGATCAGTATTCGGACTATAGAGAGTGGCCAAGGTGATTGGGTGCTCATATAGTAGCCCTGTCAATAACAGGTATCTGCCGTCTGGGTCTTTTTCTACATGCAAAATTTTAAGAGGGACTGAGTGATGTATCAGTATGCCCACTCCCCCTTTTTTGGAGGGGCTGGAAGCGAAAAGAGCTGTAGGATATTGTGTATTGAACCATCTTGGCTCCCTGCCCCAAGATGCTCCAAATTTACTATGTTGAGGATTCATTCTGTATGGGGGAAAGGGGGACAAAACAAAAACAAAAAAACAAAACAAAACAAAAACAAAACAAAAAAAGGGGGGGGAGGGGGGAAAAAGTGTGAAGAGAGGGAAGAGGGTTTTTTTAGTTATAAGAGAAAATTAAGAAGGGAGTAAAAGGAGTGGCGGAAGAAGAGAGAAAGGCTGGTGTACGTAAGTAAGCAAATAATTCACAAATGGTAGGTTAAATAGTATTTATGAACTGTCATAAACCTACCGTGAACAAATAACAAACAGAAACAATTGGGGTAGTAACCCCCAGGCAAATATAACGATAAAGTTAAACAAAATACTCCTGGTGGCCAAATGGCCGCTAATTCAAGAGGTAATATGAATAAGGCATAGTAAAAAGGGAAAAGGGTGTAGGAAGGGGGGAAGGGTCCAGCAGGTATAGCAGACAGAGGGGGGGGGGCAGGCAGGGACACGATGAGAGGACCAGTACTCAGAAACAAAAAACATATGTTCACAGTATCAACATAAACATGCTGTTATTTGACAGACAATCAGTTAAGTACCCCTCATAGTTCAAGTTCAGCATAGGTCAGTCCTCAAGTTCCATATTTAAAGCCTAACTGGTGGGGCCTTTCGGGGATCACAACTACACAACAGATTTAAAGCAAACTATCTGCTAGATTTAGAGTTTTGTCGGTAACGACCCGCGTAGCTAACACTGGCTTTTTTCCCCCCGCACCTTTTAAATACCGCTGGTATTTAGAGTTCACAGAAGGGCTGTGTTAGGCTCCAAAAAGGGAGCGTAGAGCATATTTACCGCCATTGCAAATCTCAATAGCAGCGGTGCTTACGGACGCGGCCAGCTTCAAAAACGTGCTTGTGCACAATTCCCCCATAGAAAACAATGGGGCAGTTTGAGCTGAAAAAAACACCGGCAAAAAAGCAGCGTTCAGCTCTTAACGCAGCACCATTGTTTCCTATGGGGAAACAGTTTCTAAGTCTGCACCTAACACTCTAACATGTACCCCGAGTCTAAACACCCCTAACCTTATACTTATTAACCCCTAATCTGCCACCCCCGCTATCGCTGACCCCTGCATATTTTTTTTAACCCCTAATCTGCCGCTTTGTACAACGCCGCAACCTACATTATACCTATGTACCCCTAATCTGCTGCCCCTAACACCGCCGACCCCTATATTATATTTATTAACCCCTAATCTGCCCCCCACAACGTCACCGCCAGCTACCTACAATAATTAACCCCTAATCCGCCTCACTAACCCTATAATAAATAGTATTAACCCCTAATCTGTCCTCCCTAACATCACTGACACCTAACTTCAAGTATTAACCCCTAATCTGCCGACCGGACCTCACCACTACTCTAATAAATGTATTAACCCCTAAAGCTAAGTCTAACCCTAACACTAACACCCCCCTAAGTTAAATATAATTTAAATCTAACGAAATAAATTAACCAGGTACAATAGCTATTAAATAGTTAATAACTATTTAATAGCTACCTAGTTAAAATAATTACAAAATTACCTGTAAAATAAATCCTAACCTAAGTTACAATTAAACCTATCATTAAATTACACTATCAATAAATTAATTAAATAAAATACCTACAATTATCTACAATTAAATCTAACACTGCACTATCAATAAATTAATTAAATAAAATACCTACAATTATCTACAATTAAATCTAACACTACACTATCAATAAATTAATTAAATAAAATACCTACAAATAAATACAAATAAATAAACTAACTAAAGTACAAAAAATAAAAAAAGCTAAGTTACAAAAAATAAAAAAATGAATTACAAACATAATAAAAAATATTACAACAATTTTAAGCTAATTACACCTACTCTAAGCCCCCTAATAAAATAACAAAGCCCCCCAAAATAAAAAAATGCCCTACCCTATTCTAAAATTAAAATAGAAAAGCTCTTTTACCTTACCAGCCCTTAAAAGGGCCTTTTGCGGGGCATGCCCCAAAGAATTCAGCTCTTTTGCCTGTAAAAAAAACAGGCAACCCACCACCCACATACCCCTAATCTAACCCAAACCCCCCTTAAATAAACCTAACACTAAGCCCCTGAAGATCTTCCTACCTTATCTTCACCACACCGGGTATCACCGATCCGTCCAGGCTCCGAAATCTTCATCCAAGCCCAAGCGGGGGCTGGAGATCCATCATCCAGCTGAAGTCTTCTATCAAGCAGCAAGAAGAAGTCCAGAAGAGGCTCCAAAGTCTTCATCCTATCCGGGCAGAAGAGGAGATCCGGACCGGCAACCATCTTCATCCAAGCGGCATCTTCTATCTTCATCCGATGACGAGCGGCTCCATCTTGAAGACCTCCGGCGCGGATCCATCGTCTTCTTCCGACGTCCTAAGTCTGAATTAATTCCGATTGGCTGATAGGATTCTATCAGCCAATCGGAATTAAGGTAGGAAAAATCTGATTGGCTGATGGAATCAGCCAATCAGATTCAAGTTCAATCCGATTGGCTGATCCAATCAGCCAATAGATTGAGCTTGCATTCTATTGGCTGATCGGAACAGCCAATAGAAAGCAAGCTCAATCTGATTGGCTGATTCAATCAGCCAATCAGATTTTCCCTACCTTAATTCCGATTGGCTGATAGAATCCTATCAGCCAATCGGAATTCGAGGGACGCCATCTTGGATGACGTCATTTAAAGGAACCTTCATTCGGACTTAGGAAGTCTGAAGAAGAGGATGGATCCACGCCGGAGGTCTTCAAGATGGAGCCGCTCGTCATCGGATGAAGATAGAAAATGCCGCTTGGATGAAGATGGTTGCCGGTCCGGATCTCCTCTTCTGCCCGGATAGGATGAAGACTTTGGAGCCTCTTCTGGACTTCTTCTTGCCGCTTGATTGAAGACTTCAGCCGGATGATGGATCTCCAGCCCTCGCTTGGGCTTGGATGAAGATTTTGGAGCCTGGACGGATCGGTGATACCCGGTGTGGTGAAGATAAGGTAGGAAGATCTTCAGGGGCTTAGTGTTAGGTTTATTCAAGGGGGGTTTGGGTTAGATTAGGGGTATGTGGGTGGTGGGTTGTAATGTTGGGGGGGGTATTGTGTTTATTTTTACAGGCAAAAGAGCTGAATTCTTTGGGGCATGCCCTGTAAAAGGCCCTTTTAAGGGCTGGTAAGGTAAAAGAGCTTTTCTATTTTAATTTTAGAATAGGGTAGGGCATTTTTTTATTTTGGGGGCTTTGTTATTTTATTAGGGGGCTTAGAGTAGGTGTAATTAGCTTAAAATTGTTGTAATATTTTTATTATGTTTGTAATTAATTTTTTTATTTTTTTAACTTAGCTTTTTTTATTTTTTGTACTTTAGTTAGTTTATTTAATTTTATTTATTTGTAGGTATTTCATGTAATTAATTTATTGATAGTGTAGTGTTAGATTTAATTGTAGGTATTTTATTTAATTAATTTATTGATAGTGTAGTGTTAGGTTTAATTGTAACTTAGGTTAGGATTTATTTTACAGGTAATTTTGTAATTATTTAACTAGGTAGCTATTAAATAGTTCTTAACTATTTAATAGCTATTGTACCTGGTTAAAATACAGGGAGTGCAGAATTATTAGGCAAATGAGTATTTTGACCACATCATCCTCTTTATGCATGTTGTCTTACTCCAAGCTGTATAGGCTCGAAAGCCTACTACCAATTAAGCATATTAGGTGATGTGCATCTCTGTAATGAGAAGGGGTGTGGTCTAATGACATCAACACCCTATATCAGGTGTGCATAATTATTAGGCAACTTCCTTTCCTTTGGCAAAATGGGTCAAAAGAAGGACTTGACAGGCTCAGAAAAGTCAAAAATAGTGAGATATCTTGCAGAGGGATGCAGCACTCTTAAAATTGCAAAGCTTCTGAAGCGTGATCATCGAACAATCAAGCGTTTCATTCAAAATAGTCAACAGGGTCGCAAGAAGCGTGTGGAAAAACCAAGGCGCACAATAACTGCCCATGAACTGAGAAAAGTCAAGCGTGCAGCTGCCAAGATGCCACTTGCCACCAGTTTGGCCATATTTCAGAGCTGCAACATCACTGGAGTGCCCAAAAGCACAAGGTGTGTAATACTCAGAGACATGGCCAAGGTAAGAAAGGCTGAAAGACGACCACCACTGAACAAGACACACAAGCTGAAACGTCAAGACTGGGCCAAGAAATATCTCAAGACTGATTTTTCTAAGGTTTTATGGACTGATGAAATGAGAGTGAGTCTTGATGGGCCAGATGGATGGGCCCGTGGCTGGATTGGTAAAGGGCAGAGAGCTCCAGTCCGACTCAGACGCCAGCAAGGTGGAGGTGGAGTACTGGTTTGGGCTGGTATCATCAAAGATGAGCTTGTGGGGCCTTTTCGGGTTGAGGATGGAGTCAAGCTCAACTCCCAGTCCTACTGCCAGTTTCTGGAAGACACCTTCTTCAAGCAGTGGTACAGGAAGAAGTCTGCATCCTTCAAGAAAACATGATTTTCATGTAGGACAATGCTCCATCACACGCGTCCAAGTACTCCACAGCATGGCTGGCAAGAAAGGGTATAAAAGAAGAAAATCTAATGACATGGCCTCCTTGTTCACCTGATCTGAACCCCATTGAGAACCTGTGGTCCATCATCAAATGTGAGATTAACAAGGAGGGAAAACAGTACACCTCTCTGAACAGTGTCTGGGAGGCTGTGGTTGCTGCTGCACGCAATGTTGATGGTGAACAGAGCAAAACACTGACAGAATCCATGGATGGCAGGCTTTTGAGTGTCCTTGCAAAGAAAGGTGGCTATATTGGTCACTGATTTGTTTTTGTTTTGTTTTTGAATGTCAGAAATGTATATTTGTGAATGTTGAGATGTTATATTGGTTTCACTGGTAAAAATAAATAATTGAAATGAGTATATATTTGTTTTTTGTTAAGTTGCCTAATAATTATGCACAGTAATAGTCACCTGCACACACAGATATCCCCCTAAAATAGCTAAAACTAAAAACAAACTAAAAACTACTTCCAAAAATATTCAGCTTTGATATTAATGAGTTTTTTGCGTTCATTGAGAACATGGTTGTTGTTCAATAATAAAATTAATCCTCAAAAATACAACTTGCCTAATAATTCTGCACTCCCTGTAAATACAAAGTTGCCTGTAAAATAAATATAAATCCTAAAATAGCTACAATATAATTATAATTTATATTGTAGCTATATTAGGGTTTATTTTACAGGTAAGTATTTAGCTTTAAATAGGAATAATTTATTTAATAAGAGTTAATTTATTTTGTTAGCGGTGAGGTCCGGTCGGCAGATTAGGGGTTAATACTTGAAGTTAGGTGTCGGCGATGTTAGGGAGGGCAGATTAGGGGTTAATACTATTTATTATAGGGTTATTGAGGCGGGAGTGAGGCGGATTAGGGGTTAATAACTTTATTATAGTAGCGGTGAGGTCCGGTCGGCAGATTAGGGGTTAATAATTGTAGGTAAGGTAGCAGCGACGTTGGTGGCGGCAGATTAGCGGTTAATAAATATAATATAGGGGTCGGCGGTGTTAGGGGCAGCAGATTAGGGGTACATAGGGATAACGTAGGTTGCGGCGGTGTGCGGTCGGCAGATTAGGGGTTAAAAAAAATTAATAGAGTGATGGCGATGTGGGGGGGCCTCGGTTTAGGGGTACATAGGTAGTTTATGGGTGTTAGTGTACTTTAGAGCACAGTAGTTAAGAGCTTTATGAACCGGCGTTAGCCCATAAAGCTCTTAACTCCTGACTTTTTGCGGCTGGAGTTTTGTCGTTAGATTTCTAACGCTCACTTCAGCCAAGACTCTAAATACCGGCGTTAGGAAGATCCCATTGAAAAGATAGAATACGCAAATGGCGTAGGGGGATCTGCGGTATGGAAAAGTCGCGGCTGCAAAGTGAGCGTTAGACCCTTACCTACAAGACTCTAAATACCAGCGGTAGCCCAAAACCAGCGTTAGGAGCCTCTAACGCTTGTTTTGACGGCTAACGCCAAACTCTAAATCTAGCCGTATGTAACTTCTAGTATACTTAAAGAGGGGGGGGGGGAAGAAAGGAAACAACAAAACCTGAAGGCTTCTCCTGGTACAGTTTACATATTTACCCTTCAAGGTGTCCATATTATTCATTCCCCCCTTTCCCACACATCTTTTTTTTTTTTTTTTATTATTTATTTCCCCCTTTATTTTTTCACATAAGACCTGCAAATTGCCCCTGATACCCCCACCCCTTTCTCCCAAGGACATGTAAACAAATTCTCTGCCTCTAAAACCCCCAGCAAAAAGGTGACCAATGTAGCGTTCACGTAGCAGAGTACAGGTAGAACAAACCCTTACTCCAATAGACAGTAAAGGATACTATAGTGGCGGGTT
Source organism: Bombina bombina (assembly GCF_027579735.1). NCBI lineage: Eukaryota > Metazoa > Chordata > Amphibia > Anura > Bombinatoridae > Bombina > Bombina bombina. Next base: position 1,513,246,765 of record NC_069499.1, on the reverse strand, counting down.
TTGGAAGTAAAACCCATAAACTTCTCCATAGAACCTAAAACACAGGAACAACCCGTGTAAGGATGATGAAGTGGAAGTTTCAGGGGGTCCGTCACGTCCCTGCCGGACCTCTCCGATTGAAAGGCTGTTGTAGAATGCTTGAATATCCGCTCCTGCTTTATATATTGCAGTTTTGTTGTTGTGCGTGGCCACCAATGAAACTGGGAACCCCCAGCGATAGAGAACCTTGTGCGCTCTTAATTTAGCTGTAATATGTCCCATGTCCCTCCTTTTCTGCAAGGTAGTTGGGGATAAATCTGAGAAGATTTGAAGCTCCTAACCCGCATGTTGTATTGGGTGTTTATTACGGGCATGCCTAAGGATCTCTTCCTTATCTTTATAATTCAAGAAGCGGACAATAATGTCTCTTTGAGGTGCTTTGGGGGTGGCTTTGCTCTGAGCGCCCTGTGTGCGCGTTCCAACATTATTTCTGGGGAGGAAGGGGTGTCTTTCAAAGTGTGGAATAGACTCTGCAGGTACCCGTCTATCGCAGGGGGATGAATGGACTCAGAGACCCCCCTAATGCGTAAATTGTTCCTGCTGCCCCTATTGTCAAGATCTTCAAGCTTATCGGACAGTTGCTGTATGACTTCTGTGTGACCTTGGATCTCTGTGTTCATGAGCTGAGTAGAGGCTATACTGGCTGCCTGTGCTGATTCCACTTGTGTGACCCTGGTGTCTAGCACAGTAATGTCCTTTCTGAGGTCATTAAAGAGGGTGCACATTTCTTGTACTGCATTTTTTATGTCCTCTTTCGATGAGAAGTGCCGCAAATCTTCCTTTGTAATAAGGTGCATCGCCTGTGTATCAGTACTTTGAGGTTGAATACTTTTCTCCAGCTGTCTGGTCTCCATTGTGTCTGGAGGGATAGAGTTAGGCTGCTCAACCTGTTTCAAATACTTGTTGAGGGTGCGCACTGGCGTGTTTGTCAGCCTTGTTCTGTTTCTTACAAGGCATTCCTCAGTTACCTCCGCCAATAAAGTGCAGGGGTCTGGGGCGATTGTAGGCCCAAAAAGTTCCCGGATTTCTCTTGTAAGGTGTATCCAGTCCACGGATCATCCATTACTTGTGGGATATTCTCCTTCCCAACAGGAAGCTGCAAGAGGATCACCCACAGCAGAGCTGTCTATATAGCTCCTCCCCTAACTGCCACTCCCAGTCATTCTCTTGCAGCTCTCGACACGATAGGAAGTAGCTAGAGAGATGTAGTGAATTTATGTAGTTTATCTTCAATCAAAAGTTTGTTATTTTCAAATGGTACCGGAGTTGTACTGTTTTAGCCTCAGGCAGAAAGTTGAAGAGTCTGCCTGTGGTTTTTGATGATCTTAGCAGGTTGTAACTAAGATCCATTGCTGTTCTCACACATAACTGAAGAGATGAGGTAACTTCATCTGGGGGAATGGCGTGCAGGGTCTCCTGCTATGAGGTATGTGCAGTTAAAATTTTTCTAGAGAAATGAATATGCTAGAAAATGCTGTTAATACCGGATTTATTTAAGGTAAGCCTGATTACAGTGATTTAATAACGTCTAGTATCATGCTTGCTGTAAAAGGTAATATTCTTATTACTTTCTCACATTACTGAAAATAAGATAACGTTTGCTGGAAGTGTTTAAATGTTTTTTTCTACATATTGGTGATAAAACTTTGGGGCCCAGTTTTTTCCACATGGCTGGCTAGATTTTGCCTAGGGATAGTTTTTTATGGCCCTCTCACTGTGAGTACAGGTTGGGAGGGGCCCAATTTCAGGCCTATATCGTGCAATAGTTGTAGCAGCTTGAGACTTCCAGCTTCCCTGAAGGAGTCCCCTGAACACTTAGGACCTCTACAAAGGGTTTTTGTGTCTTCAAAAGTCATTGTATGTGCAGGTAGGGCCACAACAGAGCTGTGGCAGTTTGCTGTGACTGTTAAAAAACGTTTATATGGTTTTTTTGATCCGGTTTTGAAACTAAGGGGTTAATCATCCATTTGCAAGTGGGTGCAATGCTCTGTTAGCCTATTACACACACTGTAAAAATTTCGTAAGATTTACTGCTTTTTATCACTGTTTTTCAATTTCTGACGTTTTTTGTTTCTCTTAAAGGCACAGTACCGTTTTTATTTTTTGCTTGTTTACATTTATCAAAGTGTTTTCCAAGATTGCTGGTCTCATTGCTAGTCTGTTTAAACATGTCTGACATAGAGAAAACTCCTTGTTCATTATGTTTAGAAGCCATTGTGGAACCCCCTCTTAGAATGTGTACCAAATGTACTGATTTTACTTTAAGTTATAAAGATCATATTCTGTCTTTAAAAGATTTATCACCAGAGGAAACTGACAAGGGGGAAGTTATGCCGACTAACTCGCCCCACGTGTCAGAACCGTTGACTCCCGCTCAAGGGACTCCCGCTCAAGAGGCGCCAAGTACATCTAGCGCACCCATGGCGTTTACTTTACAAGACATGGCGGCAGTTATGGATCATACCCTTACAGCGGTATTGTCCAAACTACCAGGGTTACAAGGAAAGCGAGACAGCTCTGGGACTAGAAAAAATACTGAGCTCTCTGACGCTTTAGTAGCTATGTCTGATATCCCCTCACAATATGCAGAAGTTGAGGCAGGAGAGCTTCTTTCTGTGGGTGATTTTTCTGACTCAGGGAAGATGCTTCAACCTGATTCTGATATGTCTACATTTAAATTTAAGCTTGAACACCTCCGCGTGTTGCTCAGGGAGGTTTTAGCTACTCTGGATGACTGTGACACCATTATAGTGCCAGAGAAATTGTGTAGATTGGATAAATACTATGCAGTGCCTGTTTACACTGATGTTTTTCCAATACCTAAAAGGTTTTCAGAAATTATTACTAAGTAATGGGATAGACCAGGTGTACCGTTCTCTCCCCCTCCTATTTTTAAGAAAATGTTTCCAATAGATGCCGCTACACAGGACTTATGGCAAACGGTCCCTAAGGTGGAGGGAGCAGTTTCTACCCTAGCTAAGCGTACAACTATTCCCGTCGAGGACAGTTGTGCTTTCCTAGATCCAATGGATAAAAAGTTAGAGGGTTACCTTAAGAAAATGTTTATTCAACAAGGTTTTATTCTCCAGCCTCTTGCATGCATTGCCCCAGTCACTGCTGCTGCGGCCTTCTGGTTTGAGTCTCTGGAAGAGGCCTTACAGGTAGAAACTCCAATGGATGATATACTTGACAAGCTTAAAGCGTTTAAGCTAGCCAATTCATTTGTTTCTAACGCCGTTGTTCATTTAACCAAACTAACGGCTAAGAACTCAGGTTTTGCTATACAGGCGCGTAGGGTGCTATGGCTTAAATCCTGGTCAGCTGACGTTACTTCAAAGTCTAAGCTTCTCAACATTCCCTTCAAGGGGCAGACCCTATTCGGGCCTGGACTGAAGGAGATCATTTCTGATATTACTGGAGGAAAAGGTCATGCCCTTCCTCAGGATAGGTCTAATAAATTAAGGACAAAACAAACTAATTTTCGTGCCTTTCGAAACTTTAAGACGAGCGTGGCATCAACTCCCTCTAATGTAAAACAAGAGGGAAATTTTGCCCAGTCCAAGCCGGCCTGGACACCTAACCAGGCCTGGAACAAAGGTTAGCAGGCCAAGAAGCCTGCTGCTGCCTCTAAGACAGCATGAAAGATCAGCCCCCGAACCGGTAACGGATCTAGTAGGGGGCACACTTTCTCTCTTCGCCCAGGCTTGGGCAAGAGATGTCCAGGATCCCTGGGCGTTGGAAATTGTGTCCCAGGGATATATTCTGGACTTCAAAGCTTCTTCCCCAAAAGGAAGATTTCACCTCTCACAATTATCTGCAGACCAGATAAAGAGAGAGGCATTCTTACATTGTGTTCAAGAGCTCCTAGTTATGGGAGTGATCCACCCAGTTCCAAAGGAGGAACAGGGGCAAGGCTTCTATTCAAATCTCTTTGTGGTTCCCAAGAAAGAGGGAACCTTCAGACCAATCTTAGATCTCAAGATCCTAAACAAATTTCTCAGGGTCCCATCTTTCAAGATGGAGACTATTCGAACCATCCTACCTATGATCCAGGAGGGTCAATACATGACTACCGTGGACTTAAAGGATGCTTATCTTCACATTCCGATACACAGAGATCATCATTGGTTTCTCAGGTTCGCCTTCCTAGACAGGCATTACCAGTTTGTGGCTCTTCCCTTTGGGTTAGCTACGGCACCAAGAATCTTTACAAAGGTTCTGGGATCACTTCTGGCGTTCCTAAGGCCGCGGGGCATAGTAGTAGCCCCTTACTTAGACGACATTCTGATACAGGCGTCGAATTTCCAAATTGCCAAGTCCCATACGGACATTGTTCTGGCATTCCTGAGGTCTTATGGGTGGAAAGTGAACGAAAAGAAGAGTTCTCTATCCCCTCTCACAAGAGTTTCCTTCCTGGGAACTCTTATAGATTCTGTAGAAATGAGGATTTACCTGACAGAGGACAGGTTGTCAAAACTTCAAAATTCCTGCCGTTTTCTTTATTATACTTCTCGCCCTTCGGTGGCTCAGTGTATGGAAGTAATCAGCTTAATGGTAGCGGCAATGGACATAGTTCCGTTTGCCCGCCTACATCTCAGACCGCTGCAACTCTGCATGCTCAGTCAGTGGAATGGGGATTACACAGATTTGTCCCCTCTACTAAATCTGGATCAAGAGACCAGGTATTCTCTTCTCTGGTGGCTATCTCGGGTCCATCTGTCCAAAGGTATGACCTTCCACAGGCCAGATTGGACAATAGTAACAACAGATGCCAGCCTTCTGGGCTGGGGTGCAGTCTGGAACTCTCTGAATGCTCAGGGGTCGTGGACTCAGGAGGAGACACTCCTTCCAATAAACATTCTGGAACTAAGAGCAATATTCAATGCTCTTCAGGCTTGGCCTCAGCTAGCGGCAGTGAGGTTAATCAGATTTCAGTCGGACAACATCACGACTGTAGCTTACATCAACCATCAAGGGGGAACAAGGAGTTCCCTAGCGATGTTGGAGGTTTTAAAGATAATTCAATGGGCAGAGATTCACTCTTGCCATATATCAACTATCCATATCCCAGGAGTAGAGAACTGGGAGGCAGATTTTCTAAGTCATCAGACTTTTCATCCGGGGGAGTGGGAGCTCCATCCGGAGGTGTTTGCACAGTTGATTCAACGTTGGGGCAAACCAGAACTGGATCTCATGGCGTCTCGCCAGAACGCCAAGCTTCCTTGTTACGGATCCAGGTCCAGGGATCCCAAGGCAGCACTGATAGATGCTCTAGCAGCGCCTTGGTCCTTCAACCTGGCTTATATGTTTCCACCATTTCCTCTGCTCCCTCGCCTGATTGCCAAGATCAAACAGGAGAGAGAATCTGTAATTTTGATAGCACCTGCATGGCCACGCAGGACTTGGTATGCAGATCTGGTGGACATGTCATCCTTTCCACCATGGACTCTGCATCTGAGGCAGGACCTTCTACTTCAGTGTCCTTTCAACCATCCAAATCTAATTTCTCTGCGGCTGACTGCTTGGAGATTGAACGCTTGATTTTATCAAAGCTTGGTTCCTCCGAGTCGGTCATTGATACCTTAATACAGGCGCGAAAGCCTGTCACCAGGAAAATCTATCATAAGATATGGTGTAAATATCTTCATTGGTGTGAATCCAAGGGTTACTCATGGAGTAAGGTCAGGATTCCTAGTATATTATCTTTTCTCCAAGAAGGATTGGAGAAGGGTTAGTCAGCTAGTTCCTTAAAAGGACAGATTTCTGCTCTGTCTTTTCTTTTGCACAAACGTCTGTCTGAGGTTCCAGACGTGCAGGCGTTTTGTCAGGCTTTAGTCAGAATCAAGCCTGTGTTTAAACCTGTTGCTCCGCTTTGGAGTTTAAATTTAGTTCTTAAGGTTCTTCAAGGGGTTCCGTTTGAACCTTTGCATTCCATAGATATTAAGCTCTTATCCTGGAAGGTTCTGTTTTTAGTAGCTATCTCCTCGGCTTGAAGAGTTTCGGAGTTATCTGCTTTACAATGTGATTCCCCTTATCTCATTTTTCATGCAGATAAGGTAGTGTTACGTACGAAACCTGGTTTTTTACCTAAGTTGATATCTAATAAAAATATCAATCAGGAGATTGCTGTACCGTCACTGTGTCCTAATCCTTCTTCAAAGAAGGAACGTCTTTTACACAATCTTGACGTGGTTCGTGCTTTAAAGTTTTATTTACAAGCTACTAAAGATTTTCGTCAAACATCTGCATTGTTTGTTGTCTACTCTGGACAGAGGAGAGGCCAAAAGGCTTCGGCAACCTCTCTTTCTTTTGGCTAAGGAGTATAATACGCTTAGCTTATGAGACTGCTGGCCAGCAGCCTCCTGAAAGGATTACAGCTCATTCCACTAGAGCGGTAGCTTCCACATGGGTTTTTAAAATTTGATACTTTTGCTTCTTCGGAGGCTATTTTTGGGAGAAAGGTCTTGCAGGCAGTGGTGCCTTCCGTTTAAGCGCCTGCCTTGTCCCTCCCTTCATCCGTGTCCTATAGCTTTGGTATTGGTATCCCACAAGTAATGGATGATCCGTGGACTGGATACACCTTACAAGAGAAAACATAATTTATGCTTACCTGATACATTTATTTCTCTTGTGGTGTATCCAGTCCACGGCCCGCCCTGTCATTTTAAGGCATTTTAAGCCAGGCCGCGTATATCTAACAGGCTAGCGATATAACGCTAATGGAGTTGAGGAGAACGTATCTATGATATTAGCCTGGGCTACAACACAGCCATCATCCTCACTTCCAGGGCTCTAATGACTGTGGTGCAGTTTGGCCTTATCTCCTCCGTCGGAGCGAGAAAATATGCAGAGTGAAAGTAAATCTGCTTACCCAAAGGGCCTCTGTTGCACCGTTCTCTGCTTAGCTGTATTGATTAGCTGGTGCAATCCGGATCTCCATCCCTCCAACAGCCCGGCTAGAGAAAAACAAGCTGCCGTTGACGAAATCCCTCCGGTGTTTCAGGGCATTAACTTCAGCCCAAGACAGGGTGTTGCAGGGATCTTCCACGCTGCTCCAGTGAATGGCGGGGGTAAACTTTCACTTTGTCCCTTGAAGTATTTTTTAAAGCGAGTCGTCCAAATCAGTTTATGTGAGGAGCCTATTAGAGGTATATGTCCCCCTAAAGTGGAAAGTTTTAGGGATTAACTATGCCTAAATATTACATTATATTGCCTGAGGGTTTGAGAGCTCTCTTAGATCGCTGCCATCACCCTGCATGGCTATGCTCCGACCTCTCAGATATATTTTTTTAAAGCATTTATCGTTTGACATACGGTGTTCTGTAATATTTCCCTACCTTGTTACGTTGTCCTACCTATGTAACGCGCAAGACCAAGTCTACATCTAAATAGACAATTTTCATATCCGCCATATTTGTTTCAAAAGGAGGCTGATGTAAAATAGTGATCAGATTCTGTATAATTTTCCAACCACATTTTATTTGGCTGTTTTCAGTGCAGATCTTGCTGAAACATAAATAATTAAAACATAAACACAAAATATTATTTATGGTATTAGCTTGTGATGATAACATTCATTTTATACATTTATAAAAGTAATGCTATCATCAGAAGCTAATAACATACATAATATTTTTTTATTATGTTGTAATGTTTATGTTTGAGCGACATCTGCACTCAAAGCAGCCAAATATAAACACCCGATCAATATTTTCACATCATCCTCAATTTGAAACAAAAATTGCGGATATGAAAGTGCTCTATCTGGCCATACGCGTTACATAGGTAGGAAAACGTAACACAGTAGGCAGATATTAAAGAACACTGGCAGAACGCACTGAATGACAATATATCCAATACCAAGCCTATGATATCTGATAAAAAAAATAAACATTGGCTCCTAAAGAAAACAATCTGCCAGTATTTGAGACTATTAGTAATCCATTATTGTTCATAGGAGAAAAAAAACAACTAATATCTTTTTATAAAATCATGAATCACAACTTCTATGTTATGTATACATAATCATACAGCTCAACAGAGGGACAGGGCTGTGAGTAGGAATTGTAGGCGTGGCCCACTGGTGTTTGTGAGTCAAGCCACACCTGGAGGGGCGGGTCCATACGTTTGCAGTGGACAGACATCACTTGTGATGGACAGTGCTGAGAAGAGTTGGGAAATGATGTAGGTTGTAAACAGGTATGAAGGTGGTGTGTATTATTCCCCATATTTTCAGCACAAAAATATACATTCTTTTATTAGAACAGGCATGCCCGTTTGTAGTATTTCAGTCTAAGACAAACACTGTTTTAAGCGGACAACTGAGTGCTGTGGAGAATGGGACCTTTCCTGGTTACTTGCAATACTATAATAACTATAATATATATAGTCATCTAAAATTACAGGACAATTTTGAACCAATAACAACTATAAACCCAGCAAATCTGAAGAATTAACAGAATTTAAAGGAAACTTGTAGGGACATGAAACTCAAAAGGAAAATTGTCAGGATTCAGATATGCCATTTTAAGAGGCATCAGTTTACTTATTTTATCACATTTAGTGGTTATTCAAAATCTTGTGTTTTCGACAATAAACACTTTCTAAGTTTTCTAAACATATTGCTAGTGTGTTTTGCAGTGATCAGAAAATCCTTCTGCTGTTAACACCCATCAAGCATGAAATTGTTACCCCCCCCCCCCAAAAAAAAAATCCCCCACCATTCTTTGCTTTGTTAATCTCCTTATTTCAAAATCCAAAAACAAAATGGCCAGAATTAATTACAAACAAAATGGCTGTTTTGGAGATTTAGTGATTCCATCACAGATTGAAGGAACTGTTGATTGATAACTTTTAATAGTGTGTAGTGATGCTAATAAGTGTATCTCGTTTATAATGATTAAATAATAGATAGATTGTGACCAACCCCTAAATCAGTTTTGTGGTATCCTTTGTTGAAAAGCATAGCTAGGTTGGCTGAAAAGCAGCAATACACTACTGGGAGCAAATTGCTGATTGGTGCTTACACACATATGTCTCTTTTCATTTGCCTCCCATTGGTAAGCCAAGAGTTGCAGTGTTAAAATTTGTTTAAATGTTTTGTAATATTTATCACCTGTTCCTAGAGGGTAAGGTGTCTATGGTATGTAAGATTTTGTCTTATGTGATTAATCTAGATCTGTTCGCTGATCCTGCTTGTAAGTAATTCTGTCTTTGTGATGTAATTTAACATTTCTTGCTGTGTATCTGTTCCTGGGTTGTTAGAATGTTGGTATATTTTTTCATTATATATACAGAATGTCTCAGCTATTTTATCACTGTCAGAGGTGGATTCCCCAACATTGGATTCTATCGTTTGCACATGATGATTAAGAGGTTTTTGTTTCAGCTACAAGGGTGCCTGCTTTATTACCTTCTACGAAGTATGTTTATTCAAATACAGTGCTTTTTTTGTAGGCCTCCTCCTTCAAAACATATGAGTCTCTTGTTTCTGTCCGAAGTGTGTGTAGGTTTATATTAGTGGGGTCTTTTTTATGTGCAGTGTATTTCTTATTATATGTGTTTTTGATAGTAGCTTGTATTTTGAGGAATTCTCCCCTTATCACTGCCTTATGTACCTCGCATATCAGTTGTGGGTATTATGTGAGAAATAATCCTGTAGTGTTAGGGATATCTTGTTGTTCACTTCAGGTTTATGAAGTAGAGTTTCATTTCACCTCCAGAGAAATTGAATAATAGGGATCGAGGACCAAGTCCAATCCATGGAGACCATAGAATGATCGGACCATGATGTGGGATTATGTCAGTTGCAAGTATCATGGATAGGTTAATTTGGTCTAAAAGAGTATACCTGACATGAATATGAATAGAATTTTTTTTTATTGGGGTGTAAGATTCGCCATGTATCTATCAGTGTTAGTTCCCATAGTTTCCTTTTCAGGTTAGAGAGGGACCTCTGTGTTAATGTGTTTCTCTGATTGGAGCAGTCCAACATGGGTTCCAGCGCTACATTAAGGTCTCCCCCTAAGATTATTGTGCCTTTTTTGATAGACACATTTTTTTTAAAGTTTGTTTATGAATGGTATCTGTCCAGTATTTGGGCTATACACATTAATCCCTTAACGACCAAGGACGTGCAGGGTACGTCCTAAAAAAAAAACGTACCCTGCACGTCCTCGGTGTGGAAAGCAGCTGGAAGCGATCCTGATCACTTCCAGCTGCTTTCCGGTTATTGCAGTGATGCCTCGATATGGAGGCATCCTGCAATAACCTTACATGGCCATTCGATGTAGAGAGAGCCACTCTGTGGCCCTCTCTGCACCGAACATCGATGGCCGGTATCGTTGGTGGGTGGGAGCCGACTTTGGAGGCGGGTGGGCGGCCATCGGTGAGCCGTGTAAGGTGGAGGGGGGCGGGATCAGGGGCGGAGCCGACGGGGGCGCGCGCACGGGCACGCGTACGTTCACGGGGGCGGCGGGTGGCCGCATGCACGGGCAGGAGCGGGTTGGAACCGCTATACTACAGAAAAGTAGCAAGTACATATGTGGGGGAAAAGGGCACACTTAAAAAATAAAACAATAATCAAAGGGATGTTGGAGGGGTGGGGGGTTGGTCTTGGGTGGGGGGGAGCTACACTACAGAAAAAGGGATTTTTTTCTAAAAAAAACACACTTTTTTCTAAACTGGGTACTGGCAGACAGCTGCCAGTACCCAAGATGGCGCCCATTAAGGCAGAGGGGGAGGGTTAGACAGCTGTTTGGTGGGGGATCAGTGAGGTTAGAGGCTAAGGGGGGATCCTACACAGCAGCATATGTAAATATGCTTAAAAAAAAAACACAAAAAAGCCCAAATATACCTTTTATTTTAGTACTGGCAGAGTTTCTGTCAGTACGTAAGATGGCTGGGACAATTGTGGGGTGGATGAGGGAAGAGAGCTGTTTGGGAGGGATCAGGAGGTCTGATGTTTCACGTGGGAGGCTGAGCTCTACACTAAAGCTAAAATTAACCCTGCAAGCTCCCTACAAGCTACCTAATTAACCCCTTCACTGCTGGGCATAATTCACGTGTTGTGCGCAGTGGCATTTAGCGGCCTTCTAATTACCAAAAAGCAACACCAAAGCTATATATGTCTGCTATTTCTGAACAAAGGGGATCCCAAAGAAGCATTTACAACCATTTGTGCCATAATTGCACAAGCTGTTTGTAAATAATTTCACTGAGAAACATAAAGTTTGTGAAAAAGGGAACTTTTTTTTTATTTGATCACATTTGGCGGTGAAATGGTGGCATGAAATATACCAAAATGGGCCTAGATCAATACTTTGGGTTGTCTACTACACTACACTAAAGCTAAAATTAACCCTACAAGCTCCTACAAGCTCCCTAATTAACCCCTGCGCTGCTGGGAATAATACACGTGTGGTGCACAGCGGCATTTAGCGGCCTTCTAATTACCAAAAAGCAATGCCAAAGCCATATATGTCTGCTATTTCTGAACTAAGGGGATCCCAGAGAAGCATTTACAACCATTTGTGCCATAATTGCAAAAGCTGTTTGTAAATGATTTCAGTGAGAAACCTAAAATTGTGAAAAATGTAATTATTTTTTTTTAATTTGATCGCATTTGGCGGTGAAATGGTGGCATGAAATATACCAAAATGGGCCTAGATCAATAGTTGGGGTTGTCTACTACACTACACTAAAGCTAAAGTTACCCCAAAAAGCTCCCTACATGCTCCCTAATTAACCCCTTCACTGCTGGGCATAATAAACATGTGGTGCTCAGTGGCATTTAGCAGCCTTCTAATTACCAAAAAGCAACGCCAAAGCCATATATGTCTGCTATTTCTGAACAAAGGGGATCCCAGAGAAGAATTTACAACCATTTATGCCATAATTGCACAAGCTGTTTGTAAATAATTTCAGTGAGAAACCAAAAGTTTGTGAAAAAATTTGTGAAAAAGTGAACGATTTTTTGTATTTGATCGCATTTGGCGGTAACATGGTGGCATGAAATATACCAAAATTGACCTAGATCAATACTTTGGGATGTCTACTAAAAAAAAAATATATACATGTCAACGGATATTCAGAGATTCCTGAAAGATATTAGTGTTCTAATGTAACTAGCGCTAATTTTGAGAAAAAAAATGGTTTGGAAATAGCAAAGTGCTACTTGTATTTATGGCCCTATAAGTTACAAAAAAAGCAAAGAACATGTAAACATTGGGTATTTCTAAACTCAGGACAAAATTTAGAAACTATTTAGCATGGATGTTTTTTGGTGGTTGTAGATATGTAACAGATTTTGGGGGTCAAAGTTAGAAAAAGTGTGTTTTTTTCCATTTTTTCCTCATATTTTATATTTTTTTTATAGTAAATGATAAGATATGATGAAAATAATGGTATCTTTAGAAAGTCCATTTAATGGCGAGAAAAACGGTATATAATATGTGTGGGTACAGTAAATGAGTAAGAGGAAAATTACAGCTAAACACAAACACCGCAAAAATGTAAAAATAGCCTTGGTCCCAAACGGACAGAAAATGGAAAAGTGCTGTGGTCATTAAGGGGTTAATTAATAATGTTGGTCTGTTATATAACAGACCTACCAGAATGATAAACCTGCCTTCGTCTATTTCTTTGTGGAGGAGGTGGAAAGGGACCTTCCTAAGGAAAAGAATACCCACTCCATTGTGTTTCGTTTTGTGCCGAGCTAAAATACCCCAATGAATAAGCCCTGGAGCTGCATCTGGGTTGGGAGTTTAGGGCAAAATGTGTCTCTTGGATGAATACAATGTCCCCGTGCTGACGTTTAAACCAATTTATGGCTACAGAGCTCTTATGGGGTGAGTTTAGACATTCTGTGTCAGGACTTTTAAGTCTTTGTGCAGTCATTGTTTACTAATAATAATCCTATTTGATGTTGTTGTCTGATAAAATATGATGAGTAGTTTACATGATATAAGGTGAATTCACTTGGAAACCAATCACCTACCATGTCAGTCGGGTGGGTACTCCATCCAGAAGGGGACAAGGATAGAAGAGACAGTAAGGGAAGAGAAATGGAATTGAGATGATGTGCTGGAATGCTGGAACCATGGCAATCTAAGTAAAAATAATAATAATAATAAAAACAGTAAAATTCAAATACATTATATAACAAACTTGAGAACAGCGAAACCCCTTTAGTGATATCAATTTTTAGAAGGCTGAAAATATGGCTGGTGATCACTAGTACTACATTGTTCAATGCAATATGGGGTTTGAAGGTGGTAATTCCAAGGGGGAAGGTGGTCTTTGTGAAAATACGACCGACAGTCGTGGAATTATCTAGGGAAGATAACATATTATATATAGTATCTATTTTATAACATAACATATTATATATACAGTATCTATTTTATTATATCTTTTTAAGTGACAATACTGAAGAAATGACACTTTGCTAAAATGTAAAGTAGTGAGTGTACAGCCTGTACAACAGTGTAAATTTGCTGTCCCCTCAAAATAACTCATAGCCATTAATGTCTAAACCATTGGCAACAAAAGTGAGTACACCCCTAAGTGGAAATGTCCAAATTAGGCCCAATAAGCCATTTTCCCTCCCCGGTGTCATGTGACTCATTAGTGTTACAAGGTCTCAGGTGTGAATGGGGAGCAGGTGTGTTAAATTTGGAACTATCGCTCTCACACTCTCTCATACTCATTAATGGCTGTGTGTTGTGTTACTTTGAGGGGTCAGCACATTTACACTGTTTTACAGGCTGTAGTCTCACTACTTTACATTGTAGCAAAGTGTCATTTCTTCAGCGTTGTCACATGAAAAGATATAATAAAATATTTACAAAAATGTGAGGGGTGTACTAACTTTTGTGAGATACTGTATATATATAAATATATATATCTATATATCTATATCTATCTATCTATATATATATATATATATATATATATTAGTGGCCCTATAGGGTGGGGGCTTGGTAGCAAGACAGTAAAATATACTTTAAAGTTGGTAAGTCAGAGAGAAAACAGATTTTGTGGGTGCTTCAACTTGATTCCTGGACCTCTTTCTGGTCACTTTGGTCCAATTGGATCTTTGAGGTTTCGGCGGTTTGAAGATTGATCCATTGTTGGTTTCTCAGCAAATATCGATGGAAGGGATGGTGTATCAATACTTATTTTTTTGCAGAAGTCCTCCAAGTCAGATGGGGTCTGGTAGAGGGCAGTCTGATTGTCTTTTTAAACTTTAAGACAGAAGGTGAAACCCAATCTGTATTTGATCCCCAAATTGTGTAAGTGTAGCTTGAATTATCTAGCCTCTCTTATTCTATTTAGAGTCTGAGGACTTAGATATGGGAATAATTGAATAGGATCTCCTTCAAAGGTGATTTGCTCTATTTTTCTGGCTGATGTTAGTATATTTATCTTTGTCTTCATATCTAGGTATTTTTCAGGGATGCCCCTTACTCTGAGGTTCTGTCTGCGTCCTCTATTATCAAGGTCCTCCAGTTGAGTTTGTAGGTGATTAATTATTTCACCTTGAGATTGCAGTTGTTCTGTCAGCAAGGTATGGTCTGTGGTCAGTGTATCAGTATCCTCCTCTAGTTGTTCTAGTCTGTACCCTAGTTGTGATACATTGGCTTTTACCTCGGCTAGGCCATCTTTTATAAGCTTCCCAACTTGTGAAATTAACTGAGAAAAATCTTCTTTAGTCGGGAGGTGTTCAAGATCTGCTTTTGTAATTGGAGCAGAGGCATCTTCTTGATCACTTATATTATTACTTTATGCGTTTGGTGAGGGTACTGAAGTGGCAGATGTGTTATTTTCAAGTGCCTTGAAAAATGAGTTAATTATGGGAGTGCCTGAGGGCATTTGGTGTGATAACTTATTTGTCTTATCAGATTTCACTGATTTTCTAGTTGCCATTATAATGATATTACAAAAGGTCAGACAGGGAGGTAGTAAAATAACTCCAATAAAAAAGTATTGCAAAATGAATAAATATGGCACCTAAAGCCTATTATGCCCAGTATCTAAATGCAGGTGTTAGTTCCAATTTCAAAAGAGAGAAACAATGTGCCTTTCTTTGGTTATTTGCTCAGGTTTTGTTTGTTTTATATTTCAAGCTGGATGTTGCTAAAACAATGTTTGTGACCTGATGCTGATTTGGAAATTAGTAGTGGGGAAACTTGCTTTAAGGTATTAGTATGCATTTGTAGATTTTACCTCTGTCCTAGGGTTTCCTATTGAGGGTAGTAAGCTAGATGGATTGCGTGAGACAGTGTTGTTAATTTCCTGTTCATCTGCGTGCACATGGAACTAATCTATTAATGGATTCTCTTAGTATGCAGGGAAGGGGTTAAATCCAGAGATTTAGTAATCACGAATCCTATGGAGTAATCCGGAATAAGTTGGGCCGCAGTTTCTTGTAGTTACGGTGCCTGTTTCTACTGTGTATTACTGCCGATTGTGATTGTTTTACCATGGAACTACTATCAATCGGTCCCCAGCACTCTCCTTTGTAGTTATGCCCCTCAGTAGATCGCTATCTTCGGTTTATGGCAGTTTTTATGCGGGTGTGATGCGGAGCTCCAAAATCATGTGGCCATACTTAAGACTCGCTAGCTCCGCCCCCTATTTTTTTTATGATTTAATGATTAGTCCAAAAGTATTTTTGTCTGTGCACATGTCCAGTATTAGTATATAAGAAAGTCTGCTTAGTTTGAAAAACTTGAAGAAAGGGTATTTTACTGCCACATATACTTATAGTGAGTTAGGGTTGCAGACAGATTAAAGAGGGGCAAATGCTTTCACTTCTGTAACATGCAAAAACAAGATCCTGTCTTCCCTCCCTTTGGTTTGTGATGAAAGTGTGGCAGCAGGTTGGCAGGTACTTAGGAAGGTTGATATGTGACTGTTATTGTTAAATTACTGCTAAGCTATATTTTTATATGTTTGTATTTAATAAGATTTTGCTGCAACCTTTACAACCCAAGGAAGAATGTGTTTTCACTTTTTAATAAGGGGAATGTAAAAGAGTGCCAGGTGTGAGGGTCAAAGGAAAATTTCCTTTTATCATATTCAGAATTTTGGGCAAGTGAACTAATTCAAACTGCAGAATTTCTACAGGAAGGCAACTTTTTAGGTGAAGAAAAAATAAAGTTCCCTTGTGTCCCTGCAATATTTATATAGCTTAGGGTAGTATTTATCATCCTTTTCCTTTGTATAAATCACAATAAACTGGTAGATTCACTTTGCAACACTTCATCTAGCATAGATAACAGTGGCAAATCTATCTGGCACATTCATTTTTGGCATTTTACTTGGCATATATTACAGTGACTTATTTTATTTGGCCCGTTTTAACTTGGCTCTCTAGAATTACCATGGATCACAGTGGCACACTTTATCTGACACATTTTTCTTTAGCATTCTCTGCATGGAATAGATCCCAGTGGCACACTGTTCTTGGCACACTTTAGTTGTGCACAGCACGTTTGGCACATTTGGTTTTGGCACTGGCATATTTCATTGAGGCACTTCACAGGACCACATTTACTGTTCACAAAGACACATTTGCCGGTAGCACACTTTCACCCTTTCCATTTTATTTTTGCACATTATTCATTTATTTTTTATTTTTTTGGGAGGGGTTTACTCACTGCTTACCCTCAATGTATCAATACAGATGTATTTTAGTTTAAAAGGGACAGTAAACACCAAAAATGGTATTGTCTAAAAAGAGAGATAATCCCTTTATTATCCATTCCCCAGTTCTGCATAACCAACACTGTTATAGAAATATACTTTTTACCCCTGTAATTACCTTGTATCTAAGCTTCTGCTGACTGCCCCCTTATCTGAGATCTTTTGACAGACTTGCGTTTCAGGCAATTATAGCTGACTCTTAAATAACTCCATGTGGGCGAGTACCCTTGTTATCTATATGAAACACATTAACTAACGCCCTCTAGCTCTGAAAAGCTATCAAATGCATTCAGATAAGAGACAGCCTTCAAGGGCTTATAAATTAGCATATGAGCCTACCTAGGTTTAGCTTTTAACTAAGAATACCAAGAAAACAAAGCAAATTTGATGATAAAAGTGAATTAGAAAGTTGTTTAAAAATGCATGCTCTACCTGAATCATGAAAGTTTAATTTGGACTTTACTATTCCTTTAAATACATGGGTGGTCATTATTTGAAATATCCCTTGCCTCTGGCATCAGGACTTCATGCATTTCTGGCATGTACTGATTATATTAATTATTTTATTAACCTAACCCTGGAATTTGTGTGGCATTTTACTTATTAAAAGTATTCTCTCCAGTTATAAAAAGTTATAATTAGACATGTGCAAGGGTAAAAAAAAGTATTTAGTCCGAAAGATTTGTTTCAGATTTTTTCAAATGTTCGGTACGGCCAAATTTGCACATGCAGGCATTCGGTTTGGCGAATATATAAGCTTCACATTTGTTACCATTATTTACAATAGGTACAGCTAATATACACCTAGAATACGAGTTTTGCGCTAAACAGGGTGCGAAATGAACGCAACATAAGTTGTGTTATTTCACCCTCCGTAGCGCTGCCATTACGAGTTTCAGAAAAGCCTCCTTGTGCGTGCGATATGGTGGCATTAAGCTCGATACCGCACAAAAGCCAAGGGCTGATTTGACATGCTCGTGCACGCTTTCCCCATAGACATCAATGGGGAGAGAGTGTTAGAAAAAAAATAACATCTAAAGTGTGGAATGGAGATCGCTGTAATGCAACCCCATTGATATCTACGGGAAAACCTAACACCCTAACATAAACCCCAAGTCTAAACACCCCTAATCTGCTGCCCAACATTGCGACACCTAAATAAAGTTATTAACCCCTAGTCTGCCGCTCCCTACATCACCGCCACTAATAACAGTTATTAACCCCTAATTCCACCATTCCCCGACATCGCTGCCACTAATCAAAGTTATTAACCCCTATTCCGCCGATCCCCGACATTGCCGCCACTAAATAAACCTATTAATCCCTAAACCTCCAGCCCCCCACATTGCAAAAAACTATATTAAACTATTAACCCCTAAACCTAACAACCCCCTAACTTTATATTAAAATTACAATATCCCTATCTTAAAATATATAAAAACTTACCTGTGAAATAAAATTAAAAAAACTAAGTTTAAACTATAAATTAACCTAACATAACTATTATACTAAACTATTATACTAAAATTAAAATAACTACCAATTAAAAAACTAAGTTACACATAAAAAACAACTAACACTACTAAAAAAAAAGTCTAAAATTACAAAAAATAAAAAATACTAAAAAATACTAAATTACAAAAAATAACAAACAAAATTATCAAAAATAAAAAACTATTACACCTAATCTTATAGCCCTATAAAAATAAAAAAGCCCCCCCCCCCAATAAAAAAAACCCTAGCTTACATTAAACTACCAATAGCCCTTAAAAGGGCCTTTTGAAGCGCATTGTCCTAAAGAAATCAGCTCTTTTACCTGAAAAAAAAAATACAAAGACTCCCCCAACAGTAAAACCCACAACCCAACCAACCTCCCAAATCAAAAAACCTAACTCTAACAAAAACCTAAGCTACCCATTGCCCTGAAAAGGCCGTTTGTATGGGCATTGCCCTTAAAAGGGCATTCAGCTCTTTTACATTGCCCTGAAAAGGTCATTCAGCTCTTTTACCTAAAGCCCAAAACCCTAATCTAAAAAAAAAAACAAAAAAAACGTAACACTAACCCTCGAAGATCCACTCACAGTTTCTAAAGTCCGAACATCCATCTTCATCCAGGTGTCGAGAAGTCTTCATTCAGGCGGCGAGAAGTCTTCATCCAGGCGGCATCTTCTATCTTCATCCTGGCGGCGCGGAGCGTCCTCTTCATATGGTCACTGCCGTACACTGGATCTTCAATGCAAGGGAGCCTTTTCAAAATGCCGTCCCTTGCATTCCTATTGGCTGATTTGATTCTTGACATTCAAATCAGCCAATAGGACGAGAGCTTCTGAAATCCTATTGGCTGTTCAAATCAGCCAATAGGATGAGAGCTTTTGAAATCCTATTGACTGTTCAAATCAGCTAATAGGATGAGAGCTACTGAAATTCTATTGGCTGATTTGAATAGCCAATAGAATTTCATTAGCTCTCATCCTATTGGCTGTTTTGAACAGCCAATAGGATTTCAGTAGCTCTCATCCTATTGGCTGATTTGAATTTCAAGAATCAAATCAGCCAGTAGGAGTGCAAGGGACGCCATTTTGAAAAGGCTCCCTTGCTTTGAAGATCCAGTGTACGGCGGTGACCGTATGAAGAGGACGCTCCGCTGTGGATATCTTCAAGGATGGATCCACTCCATGCCACCGAGATGAAGATAGAAGACGCCGCCTGGATGAAGACCTCTCACCGTTTGAATGAGGATGGATGTCCGGACTTCAGAAACTGTGAGTGGATCTTCCGGGGGGGGGGTTAAAAAAAATGTGGGTGTTTTTTTTTTTAGATTAGAGTTTTGGGCTTTAGGTAAAAGAGCATCATTTATTTGAGTGCGGGATTGACGTTGCGTTACAGGCTAAAATGCTTGCGGTATAGCTATATGACACGATGGCTGCGTTACTGTTTTTACTTTGAAATTACCATTTTTTCAGTGTTAAAACCGTAGCACACAACTCGTAATCTAGGTGATAGCCAATTAATATTACATTGCATTATAGAATTTGAACATTTAAAAGAACCTATTTTTCAATGTTAAAAGAACATACAACTCCTGCATGTCTAAAATACAGCATTTAGTGCCTGACTGGCTTTCCCTAATATCAGTCGTTAGTAATAATATAGCAGGATTGGATAGGGGACGATGGACAAATGAATGGTAAGACCCCCTGTATACATTAAAAACAAAAGAGCTTATTAACCAAACAATATAATACCTCGCCCCATTCCTGCACCTTTCTTTGTCACAAAACAGCATGAACGAATTAATTTCGACAAGCAGTAATTCATTTTTCGTCCATTTCGTCCAAAAATGTAATTAGCATTTTGTATATCAAATGACTTGACATATTAACAAAGTTTGCACAAATTTGCATTCGACCGAAGCCCAGATGCACCTCTCTCTAATAGTTGTTTAATTACCACTTATTTATTCACCACAAAAACCATTTGTTTACCTGTCTCCTGTTCAAAAATAGATGCACTCTCAGTTTGTGTTCAACCATTCTTCATTGTTTAAGGGACAGACAAGTCATAATTAGATATTCATGATTTAGATGGAGCATACACTTTTAAACAACTTTCCAGTTTACTTCTATTATTTAATTTGCTTCCTTCTCTTGTTATCCTTTGTTGAATGATTTATCTAGGTAAGCTCAGGAGCAGTAAAGCACCTGGATGCTAGATGCTGATTGGTGGCTGCATATATATGCACTTTTGTCATTGGCTCACTCCATGTGTTTAGTTAGCTACCAGTAGTGCATTGCTGCTCCTTTGATAATAGAAGTAAACTGGAAAGTTTTTTTAAGTTGTATGCTCTATCGGAATCATGAAAGAAACATTTTAGGTTTCATATCCCTTTAAGCATAGCTAGTAAACTAGCAATGCCGTTTACTTTACCATAGAGTTTTAACCTAGAGTGACTGAAGATGCTGTACTCTAAGGCTCCCTCTAGAGGTTGATTGTGTAATATGGACTCCTGAGCCTACATCTATGCTCTCATGAAAAAAGGCTAAGTTTCATCAAAAAGAAAAAATAGCAAATTTGAAAATAGAAGTTGAATTGCACATCTGAATAACTGAAATTTAATTTTGACTTCAGTGCTCAAGATTTGGACTATTTAAATAGACATTAAACTGCCGAGGACAGTAACAGTAGCAAGCTTAATACTCATCATGCTATTGTTTTTGCTACTGTACCTGCAGCTCTGTATGAGCTTGTTCTATTATTGTAACCTATTACAGAAGCCAGATCTACATCTTCATACTGGGCGCCGTTGGTGCGCGTGTATTGTTATATCATGTGACAGACGCAGTGCATTTTCACAGATCAGTGACGTTGCAGGCGTTTTGACCTTGCCCTCTGGATTAGCTTACACATAAGAAAATAGAAAAGTCTCCAATTTACTTCTATGTTCACTTTAGCATCATTCCCATGGTATTCTTTGATGAAGGGATACCTAGGTAGGCGTTTGGAGTACTACATGGGAGGAAATAGTTCTGCCATTTAGTGCTCTTGCATATGGATAACATTGCAGCAAAACTGCTGCCATATAGTGCTCGAGATATAAGCACGCTCCTGAACTTATGTCCACGCTTTTCAGCAAAAGATTCCAAGAGAATGAAGAGTAAATTAGTTGTTTTTTTTTATTACATGCTCGCTCTGAATTATGAAAGAACAAAATGGGTTTCATGTTCCTTTACATTTTTGCATTTTTTTATTTTTGTTTGTTTCACAATTTGAAAGTTACATAACAAATATAAAAACAAATCCTTTTATAATATATAATTAATATGCAAAACTTCAAAAACATACAGCTCCCTCTCTATATTATGCAGCTCAACTGAAGTGCACATTAAGGCTTGTCAAGAAGATATCACTGATTTGTGAATGTCACGGAGTACAAGAATACTTAAAGTGATGGTAAATCCAAGCGTATAACAAACGCTAGGATTTACCAACACTAAAAATAAACATAAGTTTCAGTCATCAGTTACTGAAAAAATGCAGTTAAACTCACCCTATCTGTGCGGCGAGTATATCGCTAACTCAGCGCTTCCGGCCGCCCATGGCACAACACTCTTCTCCAATGAGACGATGTTTCCACCTCTAGCTATGCTAGGATGTCAGTTGACACACACGGCTATTGGTTTCGAGGTGGAAAGTCACCTCATTGAAGAAGAGCGATGTGCCGTGGGCGGCCGGAGGCGCTGAGTTAGCAATATATTTTATTTCTTATTGTTTATTTTGTGTGATGGTAAATCCTAGACGGCTAGATTTAGAGTTTTGTCGGTAACGACCCGCGTAGCTAACGCTGGCTTTTTTCTGGCCGCACCTTTAAAATAACTCTGGTATTGAGAGTCCACAGAATGGCTGCGTTAGGCTCCAAAAAAGGAGCGTAGAGCATATTTAACGCAACTTCAACTCTCGATACCAGAGTTGCTTACGGACGCGGCCAGCTTCAAAAACGTGCTCGTGCACGATTCCCCCATAGGATACAATGGGGCTGTTTGAGCTGGAAAAAAACCTAACACCTGCAAAAAAGCCGCGTTCAGCTCCTAACGCAGCCCTATTGTTTGCTATGGGAAAACACTTCCTACGTCTGCACCTAACACTCTAACATGTACCCCGAGTCTAAAGACCCCTAACCTTACACTTATTAACCCCTAATCTGTCGCCCCCGCTATCGCTGACCCCTGCATATTATTATTAACCCCTAATCTGCCGCTCCGTAAACCGCCGCTACTTACATTATCCCTATGTACCCCTAATCTGAGGTCCCTTACACCGCCGACCCCTATATTATAATTATTAACCCCTAATCTGCCCCCCACAATGTCGCATCCACCTGCCTACACTTATTAACCCCTAATCTGCCGAGCGGACTGCACCGCTATTATAATAAAGTTATTAACCCCTAATCCGCCTCACTAACCCTATAATAAATAGTATTAACCCCTAATCTGCCCTCCCTAACATCGTCGACACCTAACTTCAAACATTAACCCCTAATCTGCCGACTGGAGCTCACCGCTATTCTAATAAATGTATTAACCCCTAAAGCTAAGTCTAACCCTAACACTAACACCCCCCTAACTTAAATATAATTTGAATCTAACGAAATTAATTAACTCTTATTAAATAAATTATTCCTATTTAAAGCTAAATACTTACCTGTAAAATAAATCCTAATATAGCTACAATATAAATTATAATTATATTATAGCTATTTTAGGATTAATATTTATTTTACAGGTAACTTTGTATTTATTTTAACCAGGTACAATAGCTATTAAATAGTTAAGAACTATTTAATAGCTAAAATAGTTAAAATTATTACAAAATTACCTGTAAAATAAATCCTAACCTAAGTTACAATTAAACCTAACACTACACTATCAATAAATTAATTAAATAAAATACCTACAATTACCTACAATTAAACCTAACACTACACTATCAATAAATTAATTAAATACAATATCTACAAATAAATACAATGAAATAAACTAACTAAAGTACAAAAAATAAAAAAGAACTAAGTTACAAAAAATAAAAAAATATTTACAAACATCAGAAAAATATTACAACAATTTTAAACTAATTACACCTACTCTAAGCCCCCTAATAAAATAACAAAGACCCCCAAAATAAAAAAATGCCCTACCCTATTCTAAATTACTAAAGTTCAAAGCTCTTTTACCTTACCAGCCCTGAACAGGGCCCTTTGCGGGGCATGCCCGAAGAAATTCAGCTCTTTTTCCTGTAAAAAAACACATACAATACCCCCCCAACATTACAACCCACCACCCACATACCCCTAATCTAGCCCAAACCCCCCTTAAATAAACCTAACACTAAGCCCCTGAAGATCTTCCTACCTTGTCTTCACCTCACCGGGTATCACACCGATCCGTCCTGGCTCCGATATCTTCATCCAACCCAAGCGGGGGCTAGACATCCACTGAAGAAGTCCAGAAGAGGGTCCAGAAGAGGGTCCAAAGTCTTCATCCTATCCGGGAAGAAGAGTAGTTCCGGACCGGCAACCATCTTCTTCCAAGCGGCATCTTCTATCTTCATCCGATGAGGACCGGCTCCATCGTGAAGACCTCCAGCGCGGACCCATCTTCTTCCGGCGACGTCCAACTGAAGAATGACGGTTCCTTTAAGGGACGTCATCCAAGATGGCGTCCCTCGAATTCCGATTTGCTTATAGGATTCTATCAGCCAATCGGAATTAAGGTAGGAAAATTCTGATTGGCTGATGGAATCAGTCAATCAAAATCAAGTTCAATCCGATTGGCTGATCCGATCAGCCAATCAGATTGAGCTCGCATTCTATTGGCTGTTCCGATTCGAGGGACGCCATCTTGGATGACGTCCCTTAAAGGAACCATCATTCTTCAGTTGGACGTCACCGTAAGAAGATGGGTCCGCGCTGGAGGTCTTCACGATGGAGCCGGTCCTCATCGGATGAAGATAGAAGATGCCGCTTGGAAGAAGATGGTTGCCGGTCCGGATCTACTCTTCTTCCCGGATAGGATGAAGACTTTGGACCCTCTTCTGGACTTCTTCAGTGGATGTCTAGCCCCCGCTTGGGTTGGATGAAGATATCGGAGCCAGGACGGATCGGTGTGATACCCGGTGAGGTGAAGACAAGGTAGGAAGATCTTCAGGGGCTTAGTGTTAGGTTTATTTAAGGGGGGTTTGGGTTAGATTAGGGGTATGTGGGTGGTGGGTTGTAATGTTGGGGGGGGGGTATTGTATGTGTTTTTTTACAGGCAAAAGAGCTGAATTTCTTGGGGCATGCCCCGCAAAGGGCCCTGTTCAGGGCTGGTAAGGTAAAAGAGCTTTGAACTTTTGTAATTTAGAATAGGGTAGGGCATTTTTTTTTATTTTGGGGGGCTTTGTTATTTTATTAGGGGGCTTAGAGTAGGTGTAATTAGTTTAAAATTGTTGTAATATTTTTCTAATGTTTGTAAATATTTTTTTATTTTTTGTAACTTAGTTCTTTTTTATTTTTTGTACTTTAGTTAGTTTATTTAATTGTATTTATTTGTAGATATTGTATTTAATTAATTTATTGATAGTGTAGTGTTAGGTTTAATTGTAGGTAATTGTAGGTATTTTATTTAATTTATTTATTGATAGTGTAGTGTTAGGTTTAATTGTAACTTAGGTTAGGATTTATTTTACAGGTAATTTTGTAATAATTTTAACTATTTTAGCTATTAAATAGTTCTTAACTATTTAATAGCTATTGTACCTGGTTAAAATAAATACAAAGTTACCTGTAAAATAAATATAAATCCTAAAATAGCTATAATATAATTATAATTTATATTGTAGCTATATTAGGATTTATTTTACAGGTAAGTATTTAGCTTTAAATAGGAATAATTTATTTAATAAGAGTTAATTAATTTCGTTAGATTCAAATTATATTTTAAGTTAGGGGGGTGTTAGTGTTAGGGTTAGACTTAGCTTTAGGGGTTAATACATTTATTAGAATAGCGGTGAGCTCCAGTCGGCAGATTAGGGGTTAATGTTTGAAGTTAGGTGTCGGCGATGTTAGGGAGGGCAGATTAGGGGTTAATACTATTTATTATAGGGTTAGTGAGGCGGATTAGGGGTTAATAACTTTATTATAATAGCGGTGCAGTCCGCTCGGCAGATTAGGGGTTAATAAGTGTAGGCAGGTGGATGCGACATTGTGGGGGGCAGATTAGGGGTTAATAATTATAATATTGGGGTCGGCGGTGTAAGGGACCTCAGATTAGGGGTACATAGGGATAATGTAAGTAGCGGCGGTTTACGGAGCGGCAGATTAGGGGTTAATACTATTTATTATAGGGTTATTGAGGCGGGAGTGAGGCGGATTAGGGGTTAATAACTTTATTATAGTAGCGGTGAGATCCGCTCGGCAGATTAGGTGTTAATAAGTGTAGGCAGGTGGAGGCGACGTTGAGGGGGGCAGATTAGGGGTTAATAAATATAATATAGGGGTCGGCGGTGTTAGGGGCAGAAGATTAGGGGTACATAGCTATAATGTAGGTGGCGGCTCTTTGCGGTCGGCAGATTAGGGGTTAATTATTGTAGGTAGCTGGCGGCGACGTTGTGGGGGGCAGGTTAGGGGTTAATAAATATAATATAGGGGTCGGCGGTGTTAGGGGCAGCAGATTAGGGGTACATAAGTATAACGTAGGTGGCGGTCGGCAGATTAGGGGTTAAAAAAATTTAATCGAGTGGCGGCGATGTGGGGGGACCTCGGTTTAGGGGTACATAGGTAGTTTATGGGTGTTAGTGTACTTTAGAGCACAGTAGTTAAGAGCTTTATGAACCGGCGTTAGCCCAGAAAGCTCTTAACTACTGACTTTTTTCTGCGGCTGGAGTTTTGTCGTTAGAATTCTGATGCTCACTTCAGACACGACTCTAAATACCGGAGTTAGAAAGATCCCATTGAAAAGATAGGATACGCAATTGACGTAAGGGGATCTGCGGTATGGAAAAGTCGCGGCTGAAAAGTGAGCGTTAGACCCTTTCCTGACTGACTCCAAATACCGGCGGTAGCCTAAAACCAGCGTTAGGAGCCTCTAACGCTGGTTTTCACTGCTACCGCCAAACTCTAAATCTAGGCCAGAGTTTTTTAGAAGCTTGGATTTCCCATCACTTTAAATGACAAGATGCTGGCATTCCCTGTGAAGCTGCAGAACTTCCCTTTGTAGAGATAAACTATGAGAATAGCTTTAAAGATATCTACAGGTACAGGAGATAAAACAGTAGCATGGTCAGTATTAACCATGCTACTGAACTTATACCCAGCAAAGTGTGGCCATTTCGGCCATGTTTTCCTGGACAGTTGTGAGTTACACATGGTGCATGGTATGCAGGGAGGAACATGAATAGTGTTGCCCAGCAACACTATTTATGTGCTGTCCAGAGGCACAATGCATGTTACTCCCTGTACACCCTGCAGCATGTATTCTCATAAATGAAAACATGGCTGAGGTGCTAACCCTAACCCAGCAATGTAATATGCCTTTAACAAATTAATCTAGTTAAATGATTTGCTAGAAGACTATACATCTATCACCCCCCAGTCCCACTACCAAGGCTATGCAGACTTTAGACTGTTTTTAGTAGCTATACCTTGTAAATTGGAAAGACATGCCTAAATCCCTTCTTCTTCTTCTGTAATATTTATTTGGAAAAAAAATTAAAATGGCTTAAATGCAATTCTGTCATTGAATTTGCCAGATCAATTATAAATCACCTTCATTTTCATACCCCAATGAGTATTTAGTAGAGGGATTTAATGAATGTAACACAGAAATGAGCTACTGGAAAAGGAAAGGTTTTTGTTCCAACCCAAATAACTATCCTGCAGCTCAAATTAGTAGAGGAATGTATTCCATTTGCTATAAAAATTAGCTGTGAATTCTTTTTTATTGTATTTTTATTTTAAAATACTTAACTGTCTCCTGTACATAGCTGATGTTTATATTCCAAACAAAGTACAAATCATTTTAATATTATTTATGTAGGAGTGGATATTTTAGTGCCTAATTTAGAGGTTTCTGAAGGATAGTCTAGTACCCCAGTTATCTATTATTGTACCTAATCTTTCAAAGTTGTGAATAGCCCTGAGTTTGCCACAGATATTTTTTACTTGCCCAGTTCTATGTCCAGCACATTCTATGGGGCCGATTTATCATTGTCTGTCCGACATGATACACTGTAGCATATCATGTCCAACAGACATCGCTAAATGCCGACAGCATACGCTGTCGGCATTTAACATTGCACAAGCAGTTCTGGAAAAACTGCTTGTGCAATGCCACCTCTGCAGACTCGCGGCCAATTCGATTGGCCGCTAGCAGGGGGTGTCAATCAACCCAATTATATAGGATTAAGCGGATTGCAGACCGCAGCCTCAGAGGCAGTGGACCAGTTATGGAGCTGTGGTCTTAAGACTGCTGCTTCATAACTGCTGTTCCGGTGAGCCTGTGGCTCGTGCGGAAACAGGGCCATCAGGGGCCATTCTGCCCTTGATAAATTGGCCCCAATGACTGCACTAACCAATACTGGTTATCAATGAGACATTAACCCCGTCAGCACTGATAATTTCAGAGAAAAACGCCCCCATGTACTGCATTTGTGCTATCACTCTGTTTAAACAGAAACAGAGCCTTTGTTTTTTTATTTATTTATCTATCTATCTATCTATCTATCTATCTATCTATCTCTCTCTCTCTCTCTCTCTCTATATATATATATATATATATATATATATATAGCATATATATATATATATATATATATATATATATATATATATATATATATATATAAATATAAAAAAAAAATATATATATATATATATAGCATAAAAAGAGCTGGTTGTATCAACTAGCTATTTATTCAAAGAATTAAATTATTGTAAAATTACCCCAAAAAATACACAAAATATTCTGCTCTCATGGATATCAAACAATTGCAAACACAACACAGATTTATCTAACAAAAACCAAAACCTTTGTTAAATATATATGTGCCACAATTATTGGCACCCCTATAAATTTGTATGGGAAAAATATATTTGAAGTATATTCCCATTGATACTTCTGTTTTTTTACTGTTCCGATCAGCCAATAGAATGCGAGCTCAATCTGATTGGCTGATTGGATCAGCCAATCCGATTGTACTTCAATCTGATTGGCTGATTCAATCAGCCAATCAGATTTTTCCTACCTTAATTCCAATTGGCTGATAGAATCCTATCAGCCAATCGGAATTCGAGGGACGCCATCTTGGATGACGTCACTTAAAGGAATCGTCGTTCAGTCGTCGGTGGAAGAAGATGGCTCTGCGTCGGCTCGTCTGAAGATGGCTCTGCTCCACTCCGGATGGATGAAGATTGAAGACGCCGCCTGGATGATGACTTCAATCGGATGGAAGACTTCTTCAGCGCTCCTTGGATGATGACTTCAGTCGGATGGAAGACTTCTTCAGCGCCCCTTGGATGATGACTTCGGCCGCTGCGGATCTCCTCTTCTGTTCCATCGGTGGTCGGCTGGCTGAAGACGGCTAAAGGTAGGATGATCTTCAGGGGGGTAGTGTTAGGTTTATTTAAGGGGGGTTTGGGTTAGATTAGGGGTATGTGGGTGGTGGGTTTTAATGTTGGGGGGGTTGTATTTTTTTTGTACAGGCAAAAGAGCTGAATTCTTTGGGGCATGCCCCGCAAAAGGCCCTTTTAAGGGCTGGTAAGGTAATAGAGCTGTTAACTTTTTAATGTAGAATAGGGTAGGGGATTTTTTTATTTTGGGGGGCTTTGTTATTTTATTAGTGGGCTTAGATTAGGTGTAAGTACCTTAAAATTGTTGTAATATTTTTTAAATGTTTGTAACTTATTTTTTTATTTTTTGTAACTTAGTTTTTTTTATTTTTTGTACTTTAGTTAGTTTATTTAATTGTATTTAATTGTAGTTATTTGTGTAATTTATTTTATTTATTTAATGATAGTGTAGTGTTAGGTTTAATTGTAACTTAGCTTAGGATTTATTTTACATGTAATTTTGAATTTCTTTTAGCTAGGTAGTTATTAAATAGTTATAATTATTAATTACATTGTTGCTATCTTAGGGTTTATTTTACAGGTAAGTATTTAGTTTTAAATAGGAATACTTTATTTAATGATAGTGTAGTGTTAGGTGTAATTGTAAGTTAGGTTAGTTTTTATTTTACAGGTAAATTTCTCTTTATTTTAACTAGGTAGCTATTAAATAGTTAATAACTATTTAATAGCTATTGTACCTATTTAAAATAAATTGAAATTTGCCTGTAAAATAAAAATAAATCCTAAAATAGCTACAATATAATTATTATTTATATTGTAGCTATATTAGGGTTTATTTTAAAGGTAAGTATTTAGTTTTAAATAGGATTAATTTAGTTAATAAGAGTTATAATATTTAGATGTATTTAATTAATACTTAAGTTAGGGGGGTGTTAGGGTTAGGGTTAGACTTAGGTTTAGGGGTTAATAATTTTATTATAGTTGCGGCGGTGTAGGGGGGGCAGGATAGGGGTTAATAAATTTATTATAGGTGGCGACGGTGTGGGGGGGCAGATTAGGGGTTAATACGTTTAATATAGGTGGCGGCGGGGTCCAGGAGCGGCAGTTTAGGGGTTAATAAGTTTATTAGAGTGGCGGTGGGCTCCGGGAGCGGCGGTTTAGGGGTTAACATATTTATTATAGTGGCGGCGGGGTCTGGGAGCGGCGGTTTAGGGGTTAATCAGTTTATTAGAGTGGCGGTGGGCTCCGGGAGCGGCGGTTTAGATGGTAATACATTTATTTAGTTGCGGCGGTGTAGGGGGGACAGATTAGGGGTGTTTAGACTCAGGGTACATGTTAGGGTGTTAGGTGTAGACAGCTCCCATAGGAATCAATGGGATATCTGGCAGCAGCGAACATGAACTTTCGCTATGGTCAGACTCCCATTGATTCCTATGGGATCCGCTGCCTCCAGGGCGGCGGATTGAAAACCAGGTACGCTGGGCCGGAAAAGTGCCGAGCGTACCTGCTAGTTTTTTGATAACTAGCAAAAGTAGTCAGATTGTGCCGAACTTGTTTGCGGAACATCTGTAGTGACGTAAGAATCGATCTGTGTCGGACTGAGTCCGGCGGATCGAAGCTTACGTCACTAAATTCTACTTTTGCCGGTGTGTAGGGCTTCATAACTTAGGTGAATCAGCCTCGCCACAAATACGCTGCAGAATTCCAGTGTATTTGAGAAGAGAAGAGAGAGAAGAGGCGCCAAATGGTGTGTATCGTTTTGAATTCAGTAGGCCTTGCCCCCAAATAAAAACTACTTACAAAATTTCCAGCACTTGAGAAGTGCCACAAATGCCTTCTGAACTGTTAGCAGCCGTCCAGCTAGCTGATATGTATCAAAATTGCTTCTATACTGTGCTGTTCAAGACAAAAAACACAAAAGTGCCACAATAGTGTGTATCAGTGTGATCATTTGATATAGCGCAACAAATGCAATATACTCACAAGATGTAGGGCACTTGAGAAGTTCCCTACATCTTGTGAGTATATTGCATTTGTTGCGCTATATCAAATGATCACACTGATACACACTATTGTGGCACTTTTGTGTTTTTTGTCTTGAACAGCACAGTATAGAAGCAATTTTGATACATATCAGCTAGCTGGACGGCTGCTAACAGTTCAGAAGGCATTTGTGGCACTTCTCAAGTGCTGGAAATTTTGTAAGTAGTTTTTATTTGGGGGCAAGGCCTACTGAATTCAAAACGATACACACCATTTGGCGCCTCTTCTCTCTCTTCTCTTTTTGAACAGAACCTGTGACGGCCAACACCTTTCTGGAATGAGATTGCTGCCTGGAGATTACAAACACCTCTGAGAGTGTGGACTATCTTATTATACATTGTTAGAGAGATAGTTTATTCATTATAACTAATATTATCATACTCAAATCCTCTTAACTGAACAAGTTATACATCTATTTGTAGGCTATAAATATTGTTCTTGTTGTATCAATGCCAATAGTAATAACTTTTCTATGACAATTTTACAGCACATTATACACCAATACTGGCGGATTATTACTAGTATTTAAGGGCGCCTCTAATTTTATTTTTAACATTTTTCAGTGTATTTGAGGTTGACGGCTTGATAACTAGAGGCCTTCTTCTCAACGTACTGTGAAGAGGATGGTTTGAGTGGCCAAAATATCTCCAAGGATCACAGCTGGAGAATTGCAGAAATTAGTTGCACCTTGTGGTCAGAAAGTCTACAAAACTACAACGTCACCTTCAGCCAGACACTATTGGAACTCCAAATGGGTCAGATGAAACCAAAATAGAGATTTGTGGCAATAAACACCAGAGGTTGGTTTGTCACACACAGAGAGGTAGCCATATGGAAAAGTACCTCTTGCCCACAGTTAAATATGGTGGTGGCTCTGAATATTTTGGAGCCACCTTTTGATAGGATACATGGCATCATGGACTCTATCAAATATCAACAGATATTAAATCATATTATCATGTATTTTCCAACCTCACAGCCTGCTTTACTAATTTTTACCAAGGGTGCCAATATTAGCGGAGGTCACTGTATATATAAAGGTTAATTATAACTTGTAGTTTTCTAACTATAGAAAATATCATAATATTTGTTCATTGGCATCCTTTGATTCAGCTAAGGCCAATCATGTACATATCAATTTTTGTTTTTTTCTGCAGCTACCTGTATGTCTAAAATTATGCAATGGGCTTACTCTTATTTGGTAATTCAGAACTGCCCAAATTCGCAAAATTAACCCCCCAAAACTATATATATATATAGTAATATATATAACCAAAAATGGGCTGGCTCCTAAGCTTAGATTCCTGCTTTTCAAATAAAGATAGCAACAGAACAAAAACAATTATAATAGGAGTAAAATAGAAATCTGCTTAAAATTGCATGCTTTGTCTGAATCATGAAATAAAAAAAAATAGAGTTTAATATCCCTTTAAATGGACAGTCTACATCTTAGTCATCTTAAAGTCTTACCACACTTTCTATTTCATGCAGCAGGAAAAGTAAAAAAGTTATTTTAAAATGACTATTGTTCCTGGTCACTTTGAAATGGCTGCCAAGCTCTGCCCACTGATGACATCACGATCTGGGCTGCATCTATGCACTCTGCAGAATAGCATTGACAGTCTGTTATATCCAATTAGTGAGTCTTTTGTAACTAGTGAAGCCTTTAAAGCCACCCAGATCATGATGTCATCTGTGGGCAGAGCTTGGCAGCCATTTCAAAGTGACCAGAAACAATATTCATTTAAAAATAACTTTTTTACTGTTACTGCTGCATGATATAGAAAGGGTGCAGGAAGATATTTGCAGCTTAATCTAAGGTACGACTTTAGACCTTCGCACTGCCCTTTGTTTGTTATATATGTTTGTCTAAGTACTCATTGGTAAACAACGGTTACTATGTATCGGTCTGTTGTAATATAGATATTTTTTTAATAGATGTAGCACGAGGATACCCAGTCTTATTAAATTAATTGCACAGGGATCCTGCGAAAGTATAGATAGAGCCATTGTGGTTTATAGCTAAATAGGGATCTTTTTATTCACAGTACACTGTGCAATGGAGATAATTACCCAGATTGTGCTAATCTATGGTACTTATTAGGAGACCCGGCACGATATTGGATAAGTGCAAACAGAGGGCAGGCATGTGTATTTGTTTTTAAGAAATTGAATATGTCTTACCCACTTTTTAATAATAATAATAATAATAATAATAATTAAAGGTTATATTTTGATTTTTAGTTTTGGTCACCCCTTCCCGTCCCATCCACGAGTTGATATACACGCTTTATAATGTTTAATAAGTGTGCTATTATAGTGCTTCTTTCTTTCCTCCCTAGTTTGCTGTACCTATCTGTTTTTACCTGAATGTCTCTCTAACTGCTAATTTATTTAAAATAAGCATGGGTGTGTTTAAATTTTAAATAGAAGCATTTTTACTATATGCTTCCATTAGCAAAAATTCTTCTAGTAAAGGTTATTTTACTGTTCACATATGCTGTGAGCGCCTGTGCATCACACCATCTCAGAGAGTCAGCAGACACAAATTAAAGGGACACTGAACCCAAATTTTTTCTGTTGTGATTCAGATAGAGCATGCAATTTTAAGTAACTTTCTAATGTACTCCTATTATCAATTTTTCTTTGTTCTCTTGCAATCTTTATTTGAAAAAAAAAGGTATCTAAGCTAAGGAGACAGACAATTTTTGGTTCAGACCCTGGACAGCACTTGTTTATTGGTGGGTGAATTTATCCACCAATCAGCAAGAACAACCTAGGTTGTTCACCAAAAATGGGCCGGCTTCAAACTTACATTCTTGCTTTTCAAATAAAGATACCAAGAGAATGAAGAAAATTTGATAATAGGAGTAAATTAGAAAGTTGCTTAAAATTGCATGCTCTATCTGGATCACGAAAGAAAAAATTTGGGTTTGGTGTCCCTTTAAGGGCTAGATGACAAGTGGCACACTATTTAGCGATTCCACTCGAGCATTAACTTTTTACATGCATCGGGTTAGCTTTCGTATTATTCTTTGTTGAAAAGCACAGCTAGGTAGGCTCCGCACCTAGGTGGTATTTTCTGATTGATGTTTGCCCAGCAAATAGCACCCAGGTGCTGAAACTACCTAGTTATGCTTTTCAACAAAGGATACCTAAATAATGAAGCAAAATATAATAGAAGTAAATTAGAAAGTTGTTTAAAATTGTATTCTCTATCTGAATCATGAAAGAAAATATTTTGGTGTCCTGGATTTTTAAATATAAATATTACATATATGTGAAGAACATTGGAATGTGTAATATTAATGGCTCAGTTCAGGTTAGCATGAGTATAGTTTGTTTGTTTTTTTAGCTCCATTGAAATCTATGGGCAAATTATGTTAATGCTTTCACGATATCTAATGTACAACGCTTTGCGCACGTCAGGTTTCGTTTGCTCGCAAACATTTTACTTTTAACTTGTAATATGAAAGCTAACCCGATGCATGTAAAAAGTTAATGCTCAAGTGGAAGCGCTAAATAGTGTGCCACTTGTCATCTAGCCCTTATAGGGACACTGAGCCCAAATTTTTTCATTCACGATTCAGATAGAGCATGCAATTTTAAGCAACTTTCTAATTTACTCCTATTATCAATTTTTATTCTCTTGGCATCTTTATTTGAAAAGCAAGAATGTAAGTTTAGATGCCGGCCCATTTTTTGGTGAACAGCCTGGGTTGTTCTTGCTGATTGGTGGATAAATTCACCCACCAATAAACAAGTGCTGTTCATGGTTTTGAACCAAAAATTGGCTGGCTCCTTAGCTTAGATGCCTTCTTTTTCAAATAAAGATAGCAAAAGAATGAAGAAAAATTGATAATAGAAGTAAATTAGAAATTTGCTTAAAATTGCATGCTCTAACTGAATCATGAAAGAAAAAAATTGGGTTTATTGTCCCTTTAAGCCTTCACTGATGCAATACACACCACCGCCAAGTCTCTGAGCAAGCGTGATGCTTGAACCATGATCCTTTAGTCAGACATAGCATATGTGTGTATGCTGCTCAACTAGTAATAAGTCAGCAATAAGTGCAAAGTATAATTTGAAAAATAGTTCTAGGCCTCGATCCGATATGCAGCGTCGCCCGCAAAAGCTGGAGACACCAAATTTTGCGATGGTTTGGTATCACATATACGGCGTAACATAGAAGTTACGCTTGTATATTTCTGCCTTCGGCCGTAGTTTTTTGGCCCATAGACAGGTATACCAAACCAGCGCAGTTTGGTATCCAATTTACAGCGTAAGGACTTACGTGGCGAAAATGGAGAAATCCTACTCCATTTTCACCTCGCCACAAATTGCAGGCGTAGTAAGCCTTACGCTGTGTATCGGAGCCCCGTAGCTCCCTAAACTTGCTGCAAAATAAAACCTAACACCTAATGCATGCGCAATGTCTATCTACCTGTCAACCGCGATCCCCCGCTGCAATCCCTAATAAAGTATTTAACCCCTAAACCGGCGCTCCCGTACTCCGCCGCCACCTCCATTAAATGTATAACCCCCTAATGTGAGCCCCTTACACCGCCGCCAGCTACATTACCTACCCCCTAATGTGAGCTCCTTACACCACCGCCATCTACATTACCTACCCCCTAATGTGAGCCCCTTACACCGCCGCCACCTACATTACCTACCCCCTAATGTGAGCTCCTACCCCGCCGCCAGCTATATTAAAATTATTAACCCCTAATCTAATCCCCCTACCCCGCTGCCAGCTATATTTAAATTATTAACCCCTAATTTAATCCCCCTACACCGCCGCCAGCTATATTAAATACATTAACCCCTAATCTAATCCCCCTACACCGCCGCCACCTATATTAAATTAATTAACCCCTAAAATACTAAAATATCCCTACCACTAAACCTAAGTCTAACCCTACAAATAGCCCTGAAAAGTGCTTTTTGCGTGGCATTGCCCCAAAGTAAACAGCTCTATTGCCAGCCCTTAAAAGGGCTTTTTGCGGGCCATTGCCCTAAAGTAATCAGCTCTTTTACCAGCCCTTAAAATGGCTTTTTGCGGGGCATTGTCACAAAGTAATCAGCTCTTTTGCCTCTAATCTAAATCCCCCTACACCGCCGCCACCTATAATAAATGTAATACCCCCAAATCTAATCCCCCTACACCGCTGCCAGCTATATTAAATGTATTAACCCCTAATCTAATCCCCCTACACCGCCGCCACCTATATTAAATTAATTAAGCCCTAAAATACTAAAATATCCCTACCACTAAACCTAAGTCTAACCCTACAAATAGCCCTGAAAAGGGCTTTTTGGTGGCATTGCCCCAAAGTAAACAGCTCTATTGCCAGCCCTTAAAAGGGCTTTTTGCGGGCCATTGCCCTAAAGTAATCAGCTCTTTTACCAGCCCTTAAAATGGCTTTTTGCGGGGCATTGTCACAAAGTTATCAGCTCTTTTGCCTCTAATCTAAATCCCCCTACACCGCCGCCACCTATAATAAATGTAATACCCCCTAATCTAATCCCCCTACACCGCCGCCACCTATATTAAATACATTAACCCCTAATCTAATCCCCCTACACCGCCGCCACCTATATTAACTATATTAACCCTAATTTTATTAGGGTTAATATAGTTAATATAGTTATTATATTATATATATATATATATTAAGTATAATAGCCCATATCTAACTCTAACACCCCTAACTAAATTCTTATTAAAATAAATCTAATTAATATTAATACAATTAATTAAAATATTCCTATTTAAATCTAAATACTTACCTATAAAATAAACCCTAAGATAGCTACAATGTAATTAATAATTACATTGTAGCTATTTTATGGTTTATATTTATTTTACAGGTAACTTGGTATTTATTTTAATTAGGTACAATAGCTATTAAATAGTTAATAACTATTTAATAGCTACCTTGTTAAAATAATTACCAATTTACCTGTAAAATAAATCCTAACCTAAGTTACAAATACACCTACACTATCAATAAATTAAATAAACTACAAATATCTAAACTAAAATACAATTAAATACACTAAACTAAAATACAATTAAATAAACTAAACTAAATTACAAAAAAAACAAAACACTAAATTACAAAAAATAAAAAAAGATTACAAGACTTTTAAGCTAATTACACCTATTCTAAGCCCCCTAATAAAATAACAAAGCCCCCCAAAATAAAAAAAATTCCCTATCCTAATCTAAATTACAAAAGTTAACAGCTCTATTACCAGCCCTTAAAAGGGCTTTTTGCGGGGCATGCCCCAAAGTAATCAGCTCTTTTGCCTGTAAAAAAAAAAACACAATACCACCCCCCAACATTACAACCCACCACCCACATACACCTACTCTAAACCCACCCAAACCCCCCTTAAAAAAAACCTAACACTAAGCCCCAGAAGATCTCCCTACCTTGAGTCGTCTTCACCCAGCCGGGCCGAACTCTTCATCCAATCCGGGCGATGTCTTCATCCAAGCGGCAAAGAAGAAGTCTTCCATCTGGGCGATGTCTTCATCCAAGCGGCAAAGAAGAGGTCCTCCATCGGGGCAAAGTTTTCCTCCAAGCAGCATCTTCAATCTTCTTTCTTCGGACCTCCGACGCGGAACATCCAGCTGGTCCGACGACTGAAAGACAAATGAAGTTTCCTTTAAATGACGTCATCCAAGATGGCGTTCCTTGAATTCCGATTGGCTGATAGGATTCCACAGCCTATAGAATGCGAGCTCAATCTGATTGGCTGATTGGATCAGCCAATCGGATTGAACTTGAATCTGATTGGCTGATTGAATCAGCCAATCAGATTTTCTTACCTTAATTCCGATTGGCTGATAGAATCCTATCAGCCAATCGGAATTCGAGGGACGCCATCTTGGGTGACGTCATTTAAAGGAAACTTCATTCGTCTTTCAGTCGTCGGGCCAGCTGGATGTTCCGCGTTCAGAGGTCCGAAGAAAGAAGATTGAAGATGCCACTTGGAGGAAAACTTCGCCCCGATGGAGGACCTCTTCTTTGCCGCTTGGATGAAGACATCGCCGGGATGGAAGACTTCTTCTTTGCCGCTTGTATGAAGACATCGCCCGGATGGAAGACTTCTTCTTTGCCGCTTGGATGAAGACATCGCCCGGATTGGATGAAGACGACTCAAGGTAGGGAGATCTTCTGGGGCTTAGTGTTAGGTTTTTTTTAAGGGGGGTTTGGGTGGGTTTAGAGTAGGGGTATGTGGGTGGTGGGTTGTAATGTTTGGGGGTGGTATTGTGTTTTTTTTACAGGCAAAAAAGCTGATTACTTTGGGGCATGCCCCGCAAAAAGCCCTTTTAAGGGCTGGTAATAGAGCTGTTAACTTTTGTAATTTAGATTAGGTTAGGGAAATTTTTCTATTTTGGGGGGCTTTGTTATTTTATTAGGGGGCTTAGAATAGGTGTAATTAGCTTAAAATTCTTGTAATCTTTTTTTATTTTTTGTAATTTAGTGTTTTTTTTTTTTAAATTTAGTTTAGTGTATTTAATTGTATTTTAGTTTAGATATTTGTAGTTTATTTAATTTATTGATAGTGTAGGTGTATTTGTAACTTAGGTTAGGATTTATTTTACAGGTAAATTGGTAATTATTTTAACAAGGTAGCTATTAAATAGTTATTAACCAAGTTACCTGTAAAATAAATATAAACCCTAAAATAGCTACAATGTAATTATTAATTATATTGTAGCTATCTTAGGGTTTATTTTATAGGTATTTAGATTTAAAAAGGAATATTTTAATTAATAATATTAATATTAATTAGATTTATTTTAATAAGAATTTAGTTAGGGGTGTTAGAGTTAGAGATAGGGTTATTATACTTAATATATAAATAATATAATAACTATATTAACTATATTAACCCTAATATAATTAGGGTTAATATAGTTAATATAGGTGGCGGCGGTGTAGGGGGATTAGATTAGGGGGTAATACATTTATTATAGGTGGTGGCGGTTTAGGGGGATTTAGATTAGAGGCAAAAGAGCTGATTACTTTGTGACAATGCCCCGCAAAAAGCCCTTTTAAGGGCTGGTAAAAGAGCTGATTACTTTAGGGCAATGGCCCGCAAAAAGCCCTTTTAAGGGCTGGCAATAGAGCTGTTTACTTTGGGGCAATGCCACGCAAAAAGCCCTTTTCAGGGCTATTTGTAGGGTTAGACTTAGGTTTAGTGGTAGGGATATTTTAGTATTTTAGGGGTTAATTAATTTAATATAGGTGGCGGCGGTGTAGGGGGATTAGATTAGGGGTTAATACATTTAATATAGCTGGCGGCAGTGTAGGGGGATTAGATTAGGGGTTAGTACATTTAATATAGCTGGCGGCGGTGTAGGGGGATTAAATTAGGGGTGAATAATTTTAATATAGCTGGTGGCGGGGTAGGGGGATTAGATTAGGGGTTAATAATTTTAATATAGCTGGCGGCAGGGTAGGAGCTCACATTAGGGGGTAGTTAATGAAGCTGACGGCGGGGTAGGAGCTCACATTAGGGGGTAGTTAATGTAGCTGGCGGCGGGGTAGGAGCTCACATTAGGGGGTAGTTAATGTAGCTGGCGGCGGGGTAGGAGCTCACATTAGGGGGTAGTTAATGTAGGTGGCGGCGGTGTAAGGGGCTCACATTAGGGGGTAGTTAATGTAGGTGGCGGCGGGGTCCGGGAGCAGCGGTTTAGGGGTTAATAACTTTATTAGGTGCAGCGGGGTCTGGGAGCGGCGGTTTAGGGGTTAATACATTTTTTATTATTAGGAGAGTGAGGGGGGATAGCGGATATAGGGGTATACGTGTCGGGCTATGTTTGGGAGGCGTGTTAGACAGTATGGGAGATTTAATAACTTAGTCAGGTTTTGTAGGCGCTGTAAGTTTCTAAAGTGCCGTAAGTCACTGGCGACTCCAGAAATTTGTACTTACACAGATTTCTGGACATCGCTGGTTTATCCGACTTACAGCACTTTAGCAATTGCCGGCGGGGTATATTGGATAGCTCAAGTTGCGAGCTGAAACTACGGGCGGCGGGGGTTCCCTCGCTTGCGCCACAAACTACGATCTATATCGGATCGTGCCCCTAAACGTTTGTGAAAAAAGTGTATCCGATGTCTGAATAAATCCTATAGGTGCTAATTCAAAAAGTGTTGACGATGTTGATGTGTGCTGTTTTCTCTTATATGTGTATTTTAAAGTTTAATCCGATAAACCTTAATTTAAACTTTGGGGCGATTTCGCTTTGTTGCAATCAGCACTATTATACTTTTTTCTTTTAAGGCAGATTTCAAGATCTTTAACACCTTCTGGATTATCACCTATAGGATTTATTCAGATGTCATATATACTTTTTTCACAAATGTTTAGAACTATTTTTCAGGTTATACTTTTCACGTATTACTGACTTTTTGGAGACTTTTATTATGTCCGAGTATTTTATTTATCATTTGTTTATATATATAAACAATATATACTTTCCTTGTATTATACCAATTAAAGGCACAGTCTACACCAGCTTTTTCATTGTTTAAAACGATAGATAATCCCTTTATTTACCATTCCTCAGTTTTGCATAACCAGCACTGTTATATTAATATGCTTTTTACCACTGTAGTTACCTTGTATCTAAACCTCTGCAGACTGACCCCTTATTTCAGTTCTTTTGACAGACTTGCATTTTAGCCAATCAGTGCTGACTCCTAGGAAACTTCACGGGCATGAGCACAATGTTATCTATATGTCACACATGAACTAATACCCTCTAGTTGTGAAAAAATGTCAAAATGCATTCAGATAAGAGGCGACCTTCAAGAGCTAAGAAATTAGCATATGAGCCTACCTCGGTTTAGCTTTCAACTAAGAATATCATGAGAAAAAAGCAAACTTGATGATAAAAGTAAATTGGAAAGTTTGAAATGGCATGCCCTATCTGAATCATGAAAGTTTAATTTTGACTAGACTGTCCCTTTAACCAATTGATGTTTTTATTCATGCAAATCAATGATAACTAGAGGGTTCATATTTAAAGGGACATGAAACCTACATTTTTTCTTTCATGATTTGGGTAGAACATACCATTTTAAACAACTTTCCAGTTAACTTCTATTATGAAATGTGTTTAATTCTGTTGGTGTCATTTGTTGAAGGAGCAGCAATGCACTATCGGTTTCTAACTGAACACATGGGTAAGCCAATCACAATCGATAAATATATATGCAGCCACCAATCTGCAGCTAGAACCTAGGTTCTTTGCTGCTCCTTAGCTTTACTAGATAAACCTTTTAGCAAAGGATAACAAGAGAAGGAAGCAAATAAAAAAATAGGAGTAAATTTGTAAGGTGTTTAAAATTGTATGCTCTAACTAAATCATGAATGTCTAATTATGACTTTACTGTCCCTTTAAAGTGACTAGAAAAACAAATGCAATTTTCTATTAATATTTGTATAGTGCATTATTACAAAAATAACTTGTTAAACACAGAAAAATGAACAAAGAAAGTCAGTTCTAAGACAGTGCATGTCCTTCCCTGTTTTTTTTTTTTTTTTTTTTTTTTATCTCAGCAGAGCCTCTGATCTTGTGTCTTAATATTCACAGTATTTTTAAATGGGTTCTTAGCAAACATTTAGAAAATAAGTTCAAGCTAAAATCCCCGTAAAAAATGCCAAATAATAAGGATATGTGAGCTACAAATAGAAAATCTGAAACAAGGATTAAATACAAGATTTTCTAATGAACCAGGATAATTCTAACAGGGTATGCAAGGCATATACTGTATATAGACATAATATATATATAGCACAGTCACATAATGTGTTTAATAGCAGCTGGTGCCATATACTATTGCATTTTTTACTTTGAAGTATGAAGGTACAATAAGGGCAGTGCATTAGTAATAAAGAAATATTTGTCCAGTGCTTGTTTCATGCCTGTTTTCTGTATAACAGACTGTTCCACTGGCACCTTACTTAACCACCACATTTAGAAACCCAGCAAAAAATAGACATAAGACATTGCACTGTCCGGCATATGCTCAGGATGAGTGACTGAAAATGATTACTCCTGGCTCCTTTTAATAGGCGGTGTGTGCAACAGGGGCTGGCCCTGCTCCACTTCTCATTGAGCCCTTATTACCCAAGTTACGGTCTGGCGTTGACAGAGAGCTACGGCTGTCCTTAACAACTTGTAGTCTGCAGACAGGGAATAACTTTCAATCACAATCATTAGTTGTAGTCAGAACACACAAATGTGTAGAGAAGGCGCCCAGTCTGTTTAACCATCTAATTACAGAAAGTGTCTGTATGCTAAAATGCAGTAATTACATAAAATAATATTACATCAAGAGCGATTATCTATCTGTCTGCCTGTCTCTCTCTCTCTCTCTCTCTCTCTCTCTCTCTCTATCTATCTATCTATCTACTACTCTGTCTGTCTGTCTATCTATCTTTAATCTAGCTTTCTGTTAATCCGCCTGTCTGCATGTCTATTTATCTGTATCTCTCTCTCCCCCTCCCCCCTCTCTCTGTCATCTATCTATCTATCTATCTATCTATCTATCAACTTCTTTGTCTGTCTATCTATCTATCTATCTATCTATCTATCTATCTATCTATCTATCTATCTATCTATCTATACACCATTTATAATCTATTTTTCTGTTAATCCACATGTCTGCATGTCTATTCATCTGAATTTCTCTCTCTCTCTCTCTCTCTCTCTCTCTTTGTCTGTCACCTCAATTTATCTATCAATTATCTATCTATCTCACTGTTTTGAGAATAATTCAGACCATATAAAGGTGTGCATAAAATACAAAACAAAAACCAAGTGATATCACAGTGAGATATAGTGTATAAATATACTTTATATGATAACAAGGTGATTTAGTCCTTAATGATAGTGATAATCCAAATCACTGTCTTCCAGCAACTTGAGCTATCTTCAGATAGTAAAGCGGATCAGTACGGCAGCACTGACAAAATAGTAATAATGATGGCAGATAGTCCTATAAGACAGAAAAAAGGCGCCTCATAGTGTGATAACATCTATCACCAAATAATTTTAGCAAGCAGATGGCAACTCACAATTAGTAGGAGCACACTTAGTGCTATAAACATCAGGCCGAGACCTCAAAATTAGCTCAGCAGACTCGTCCCCGGCACTGCTCAGCTGGTCCCAAGAGAAGGTGTTCCAGGCGGAGGGATCCACAGAACGTCAGCGATCTCACTGGCCAACACTACAGCAAATCGGAGATACGTCAGAGCAACTTCGTAGGGACAAAGAGCCACCCAAACCACAGGGTAAAATAGCAGTGATAGCGTGATTAGTATAAAAAAGTTTTTATTAGAAAGGTAAAACCAGACTAAAGAGCAACGCGTTTCTCGGCTACATCGGCCATTTCATCAGGCTGTAATCTACAATAAAAACACACTCATTTTAAACTCTCCTACAACCAATGGTATCCACCTAGAATTCTTATAACATCAGGGGCATTTGAACAGGAATACATATATGATTCCCAGTTTGGGGCGAACCTGGTATTCTATGGCAGATATATAGATTATCTTATTTTTGTTTGGATGGGCGATGAAGACTCAGCAACATCTTTTTTTAACCATCTTAATACGAACGATAGGGGTCTGAAGTTTACTAGTTGTATTCACCGTGATTCAATAGTTTTTCTTGATCTCTCTTTGCAAATCAATCAGGACAATAATATTATCAGTACCACTTATTTCAAAAATGTGGATTGTAATAGTTATTTAAACTATGCAAGCAATCATTACCATCCTTGGAAGAAAAACGTCCCATATGGACAGTTTAAAAGAATTCGACGAAATTGTAGTAACATCAAGGACTATGACTATGAAGGAGTCTGTTCCCTAAAAAGAGATTTCAAGATAAAGGTTATCCCAAGAAATTGGTTGAAGAGGGATATAGAAGAGCAAAAAAAGACAATAGGGAGGATTTTTTTTAAACTAATAAAAATCTCAAATCCTATACATCTAACAATAAAGTAATGTTTATTACTCAATATAATTCTAATCATGATCAAATTAGAGAAGTTATAACTAGACATTGGAAAATCTTGAAAAAAGATCCCATTTTGGGGGATTTAATAGA
Source organism: Bombina bombina (assembly GCF_027579735.1). Lineage (NCBI taxonomy): Eukaryota > Metazoa > Chordata > Amphibia > Anura > Bombinatoridae > Bombina > Bombina bombina. Next base: position 1,513,202,723 of record NC_069499.1, on the reverse strand, counting down.
TGATAAACCTACGGTAGTCTTTAAAAGGGCTCCCAATTTGAAAACCATCTTAGCACCCAGCAAAATTGTCAAAAATACAAAGAAAACTCTAACTTCTAGTACATCTATCAGATTTAGGTCTAAAAAGGGATCTTTCAAGTGTGGAGTTAGGAGATGTAAAATGTGTACCCATATAGAACATGCAAAGACAAATTTTAAATCCCACGCCACCAAGAAAATTTACCCCATATCTAGCAATATCACTTGTGCATCTAGTTATGTGATATACCTTTTATCCTGCATTTGCGGAATCCAAAATGTGGGTCGCACATGCAGACGTCTTAGCCATAGATGGTCAGAACACTCTTGGAATATGAAAAATAATTTCAAACTGCATAGTGTCTCTAGATAGACATTGCAATTTAAGACATTAAGTCAACCTGGAATACTTCACCATCTTGCCAATTGAATATATTGAGAAATCAAACATTTATAATAGGTTCCATAGGTTAAGACAGAGAGAGATGTATTGGATCCACAAACTACAAACTTTACATCCCTCTGGACTTAATATGAATGTGGACCTTGTGGCTTTTAACTGACTTTACCTATGAGAGCCACTCATTAACGTCTTTGAGAAATAAATCTATACTGATTATACTAATATATACATTCTATATATATAGGGCTTACATAGAGATTATAGTCTGCATGTATGGAAGCATATCTTTGCAAATATATGGCCATTCGTCAAGCACTATAGTAGTAGTCATATTATTTCTAAACTATAGAGAATATTAATGTTTACAATATCTATTAGGTGTTATATGGTGAGAAATTAGTTACATCATTACTATGTTGTTTATTGATGGTTGGTTGGTCTCCCAGCCACAAATTTGGTCAATTGTTACGATGTGAATCACAACAGTGTTTATAAATATCTCACAAATTTACAACACATGTTTTTATTTTAACATTGGCTATTGCCATGGTTAGTCTTGATATCCTAAACTATGATAGGGTATGTGGATTCTAGGCTTTGAAATTATACAATAACTGTTCGGCCATTCATTATGTTAGGCTCCTAATATTCAATTGAACAAGGGTATTATTTTTGTTTGAATTGTTTTGCCTATTATATACATAGAGTTCTTATTTAAGATATCCTTGTTAGGATGCAAACACGGCACTTCACGTTGGAATACAGTTAGGGTTGTATTTAGTCTAAAACTCCAAATGTTGATGCAGTGTGGGTATCGTAGCTAGGGTAATTAAATGATTTTTACCAATATTTTTGGGGATCAAGAAAATGTATAGTTATATGGTTATTCTATATTTATGTTGTGATAAACTATATGGAGGGTTGGATTAATATATGCATATTTTCTATATATCTTAGGTGTGGTATTCGTAGGACATCACCCAATGAGACCATGATTATAATGAGTCTAGGTCTCAATGTTATTGGTGTAGGGTGTGTATCATAAACTAAGTGAGTAATAGTATCCCTATTGATAAATAACATTATATAATTGGGATGTATCAATCTAAATGTCGATGCAATATGTGTATCGTAACTAATGAACTCAACCTGTAACATCTTTGGGCAATGAGAATATGTATTGTATGATGGTTATGTTTGCAATCATGTTTTATAATTATTTTTGTGTCACAATCAATTATAAGGGATGTCGGATTGACTGCTGCACGTCTTAGTCATAATGCACGCAGGACACCATCTAGTGAGAATATGATTATAATCAGTCTAGATCCAAATTAACATTGGTGGAGTGTGTTTATTATAAACTAAGTAATTACTATTATCCTTATTAATGAATAATATTATCCAATCGGTGTCCCCTCATTATATACCCACCCCCTCAGAGTGTTACGTGTCTGCTTGTGGTACGTTATAAGACTTATAGGCGGATAATATAGGGGAGTGAGGGGTGCTTGTGCCGATTTTGTTTTGCCATTGGTTTAAAATGAGCGTGTTTTTATTGTAGATTACAGCCTGATGAAACGGCCGATGTATCCGAGAAACGCGTTGCTGTTTATCCTGGTTTTACATTTTTAATAAAACTTTATTATACTAATTAAGCTATCGCTCCTATTTCACCCTGTGGTTTGGGTGGCTCTTTGTCCCTACAAAGTTGCTTTGACGTATCTCCAAGTTGCTGTAGTGTTGGCCAGTGAGATCGCTGACGTTCTGTGGATCCCTCCGTCTGGAACACCTTCTCTTGGGACCAGCTGAGCAGTGCCGGGGACGAGTCTGCCGACTTTTGAGGTCTCGGCCTGATTTATAGCACTAAGTGTGCTCCTACTAATTGTGAGTTGCCATCTGCTTGCTAACATTATTTGGTGATTGATGTTATCACACTATGAGACACCTATTTTCTGTATTATAGGACTATCTGCTATCTCAATGTTTGTTTGTCTTTCTTTATAGCATTTAAATGGGTCAGAAAAAAACAGCAGGGAAATTAAAAATGTTTGTGATAACCCAGTAATGTAGAGAATAAAGTGTTATAAAAAAGGATATAAACTTAGTTTGTATTTAAATCAAAACCACAGCATTGTGTGACTACTTTGGAATTTAAAATGAGCATAAAATCAATAAGGATCTTAGTTTTGCTTAAGTGCTTAGAACTGATGAAGTTGGCATGATTTAGGGACATAATTGCAGCATAGGGGGAAGTTTGTGGTTTTGATGTTTAATTGGGAGATTTGAGGAACAGTAACCCTCAAACCTTTGAAACTAACCCTAAAAGACTGTTTCAAGATTACTAGTGGCACGCCTTAAGCTTTGCGCATGAACGATAAGGGGTTTATTGCAGATCTTTGCACATGTCGAAATTAGCTCACATATTACGAGTTGAAAGTAAATGCACTCGCTTGAGCACAATTTAATTTAATGTGCGTCAGAAAAAGTTGCACATAACACTGCAAAATTACACTTTACAGTACAGTTACACTCATAACACCAAATGACCCTGATCAAAAGTTTACATACCCTGGTGATTTTGGCCTGATAACATGCACACAAGTCAACACAAAGGGGATTGAATGGCTATTAAAGGTAACAATCCTCACCTGTGACCTGTTTTCTTGTAATTAGAGTGTGTGTATAAAAGGTCAATGAGTTTCTGGACCCCTGACAGACCCTTGCATCTTTCATCCAGTGCTGCACTGACTATTCTGGATTATGAGTCATGGGGAAAGCAAAAGAATTGTCAAAAGATCTGCGGGAAAAGGTATTTGAACTGTATAAAACAGGAAAGGGATATAAAAAGATATCCAAGGAATTGAGAATGCAAATCAACAGTTTTCAAACTCTAATAAAGAAGTGGAAAATGAGGGGTTCTGTTGAAACCAAACCACGGTCAGGTAAACTAACTAAAATTTCAGCCACAACTGCCAGGAAAATTGTTCAGGATGCAAAGACAAACCCACAAATAAATTCAGGTGAAATACAGGGCATGTGGTGTGGCTGTTTCAAGATGCACAATAAGGAGGCACTTGAAGAAAGATGGGCTGCATGGTCGAGTCGCCAGAAGAAAGCCATTACTACACAAATGCCACAAAGTATCCCGCTTACAATACGCCAAACAGCACAGAGACAAGCCTAAAACCTTCTGGCACAAAGTCATTTGAAGTGATGAGACTAAAATTGAGCTTTTTGGCCACAATCATAAACTCTACATTTGGAGAGGAGTCAACAAGGCCTATGATGAAAGTTACTGTGAAACACAGAGGTGAATAACTGATGTTTTGGGGATGTGTGAGCTACAAAGGAACAAGAAATTTGGTCAGAATTGATGGCAAGATGAATGCAGTATGTTATCAAACAGAATGCCTCATTTTTCACTTCTTGATTAGAGTTTGAACACTGCTGATTTGCATTCTCAATTCCTTGGATATCTTTCTATATCCCTTTCCTGTTTTATACAGTTCAACTACCTTTTTCCCACAGATCCTTTGACAATTCTTTTTTTTTCCCCATGACTCAGAATCCAGAAACGTCAGTGCAGCACTGGATGAAAGATGCAAGGGTCTGTCAGGAATGCAGAAACTCATTGACCTTTTATACACACACACTAATTACAAGAAAACAGATCACAGGTGAGGATGGTTACCTTTAATAGCCATTCAAACCCCTTTGTATCAACTTGTGTGCATGTTATCAGGCCAAAATCACCAGGTTATGTAAACTTTTGATTTATCAAGGCCGAATGCTTCTAATTCCGCACAAGCCTTTAGGCTCGCCGGAATCAGGAGTTAAGAAGCAGTGGTCATAAGACCTCTGCTCCTTAACTTGTCCGCCACCTCTGAGGTGGCGGACAGCAATCAGCCTGATCGGATACGATCGGGTTGATTGACACCCCCTCGATTGGCCATGATGTGCAAGGGGCTATATTGCACAAGCATTTCACAAGAGTGTGGGCATGCATGAAACAAGTGGAGACGGATTGGTGGCCCCTTTAACACCATGGCACGGTAGGAGACGTAGGTTCTTAGCTTAAAGAACCGGTCTAGCTAAACCACACCATATTTTGTTTGGTGCTTGTTTTATACCGGTTCGCCCTAGGTAGAACTCAAAATAGTTGCGGTGTCCCCCTAATAACCAAAGATAGTGGCATCTGACTATAGAAAAGACTCTGCACAAATGAAGAATATCAAGGAAGATACATAGGCAGCCTAAGAGAAATGTGCGTGTATCTCTGTGTTTGTGTAAGCCTATCTTTATACCCTTATATATCCATACAGCAATGGGCGGATGAAAACTGTTTTAAAAAAACTAAAAGGATGTTTCATATATACGTTGATTACAGCATAGAGTTGAATAGAGTCATACTGCTGTAGGTATAACGTATAAACACACAAAGCAGAACCGTAACAATTACTTTGGGAAAGCCTGGAAGATTAACAGGTCAATCCTTAGGGGGGAGGTCTAGAGGCCTTGCGGAACTGAGTGGCACAGATAAAGTGAATGTTTTGCGTTTGGCTTAGCTCTATTGTAAAGGACTTTATTGGTTCAAAAAAAGGGGCCACCTTGCTGTTGCCAAAACAGTTACCTCTGGGATTACATCAAAGTTATACTATTATGTATTACTAGGTGTAATAAAAGAGAATAAAATCAAAAACAAGAAACACCTAAGTACGGCTAGATGGACAAATATATAAAAGTACAAAAGATGTCCCCTAAAGTAATAGCTGGGGATAAGAAAAATACCAAAAGTATACATTTTTCTGGGGACTAAGTACTTGAGGAAAGGGGAGAAGAAACAACTGAGGCTAATAATATAGCCATCCAGGTCTCGCGCTTATATTCCCCAAAATTGAGGAAATTAACCTGAAACTTTCCACAATTATGGAAGAAATTAAAAATCAGAACAGCAGGATTATGGAAGTAGAGCAAAGAGTGTCTGATTGTGAGGAAAAGCAAAAAGCTTTGGAACCTAAACTTGAAATGGTCTTGAAACAAAACCAAAGATTAACTGCTAAACTAGAGGAGCTAGAGGACAGAAGTAGGCGAAACCATCTAAGGATTATAGGCCTGTCTGAAGAAAGAAACACAGAGAATTTGGTGCAATTTGCGGAAGAAATATTGCCATCACTTCTAAAGCTGGAAGGCTCAGGTGTTAAATACACTGTAGAAAGAGCCCATAGAACTGGGAGAATCCAAGATACAACGGACCAAAGACCAGATCAGAGGTCAAATAGGCCAAGACCAGTTGTGGTGAAGTACTTGAACTATCAGACTAAAATGGAGCTAATCAGAGCTTATAGAAGAACACAGCATCTGATATACAAAGAAGGAAAAATCCTTACATTTCAAGATTTCTCGTATGAGACTGCGACAAAAAGAAGATTGTTTTCAAATATATGCTATCAGTTGGCTAAAGAGGGGACATTTTTTTTCAATTGCTTTACCCAGCCAGGTTAAGGATCAAAGCAGGCAATTATTTTTTTGTTTTTGACACGCCAGAGCAAGCACAGATTTTTTTTAGATAAGAACGCCAGTTAAAGGCACGGATATGGCCTCCCTTTCAGGGTTATAAGTGGCAACAAAGAATTGTGTTTGTTATTGAAAGTTAAAAAGATTGAGATGGTTTACACTTTTGAAGGTTACATAGTTATTCATATTGTTCATATTGTTCAGTTACCAAGTGGTGTTGAAATATATAAGGATTTATTTTGTATTTATTATGTATTATGTAAGCATAATTAATCGGCACCTACAAAAGTTCAGAAAGGTGCTTAAAGTTATATAGATACACTGGGCAGCTGTACATGGGTGTTGAAGATCAGAGGGGTGCTCAAAGTTAAATCTTAGTCACCAAGAGGGGCTGAAATATATAAAGAATGCATTTTTTTTCCTTGTTATTGAAAGTTAAAAAAGGTTGAGCTGGTTTGCACTTTTTAAGGTTCAGTATTGTTCAGCTACAAAGTGGTGTTGAAATATATAAGGATGCATTTTGAATTTACAATGTACTATGTAAGCATAATTAATTGGCACCTATAAAGATCAGAGGGGTGCTTAAAGGTATATAGATACACTGCGTAGCTATACAGTGGTGCTGGAGATCAGAGGGGTGCTTAAAGTTATAAATTAGTCACCAAGATGGGTTGAAATATATAAATAATGCATTTTTTTTTAGCTAACCAATGTACAAATGGTGTTTATGTAAGTTTAATTAGTTAGCACTTACAAAGGGTAGATAGACATAATGTTTAGCTATAAAGAGGTGTTGAATTTTATAAAAAATGCATAGGGGATTTTTTTGTGTGTGTTGTAAAGGTCACTGAAAGAAAAGATTGAAAGGGTTATGGTACAGTATTTATTAATTAATTAATGTTCAATTGTTGCATATATAAGCATAACTAATTAGCACCTATAAATCTTAAAGAGGTGCTGGAGTGCACAAGTTAGTTACAGAGAGGTGCTGAAATATACACAGAATGTATGAGGCTTGCCTTTACAGCTATTTATGTACAATTGGTATTTTTGCAAGGTTGATTGTAGACCAATATTAAATCGCACTTTTGAAGGTTAAATAGATACACTGTTCACTTATAAAGTGGTGTTGAAATACATAAAGAAGGCATTTTGAAGTTATTAAGCATTATGTAAGTATAATTAATTGGCACCTATAAAGTTTAGAGTAGTGAGTAAAATTATAACTTAGTCACTAAGTAGGATTGAAATATATAAAGAGCAGGTTTTTATCTTCATGAAGGGAAGTCAGATTTAAGATCATGATAGATAGAAGATAAATTAATAAAAGTTGAACTAAAGCATGAAGGTGCCTAACAAGGCACATTTGTTTTGTGGATGTAGTAGGTGGGTTTTGAGTGCGTGTGGGGCTGTTTTTTTGTTTGTTTTTTTCTCCCTCCCCTCCTACAAGGAAGATTAAACTTAGGGATATACATAATATAATATATAATGGTTAAAATAATATTGTGGAATGTGGGAGGAATTCACTCCCCGATCAAGTGTAAAGCTAATTCTTAATATCTTGAGTAAGAAAAAAGGCAGATATTATAAGTTTGCAAAAAAACCATCTTTCTGAATTGTAACACTCAAAGATTAAAGCAAATTGGTTAGGGGTGGTTATTAGTGCTTCATCTTTTAAAGCAGCAAGAGGGGTAGCATTTCTGATAAATAAGAAACTAGACTATGAAATAAAAAAGAAGATAATTGATAAGGAGGGGAGGTATGTTTTCATCCATATTAACATAAATAAGGTAGAGTATGTAATTGGGAATATTTATGGGCCTAATAATGTGGATTGGAAATTTTGGAATAAAATTTATAAGATTCTAAATAAAAGATTTGATAAAAAGTTGATAATTATGGGTGACTTTAATGTGAACCCTTATTCCGTATTATATAGAAAAAAGCTTGTAAATAACCAGAAAACATAATTTATGTAAGAACTTACCTGATAAATTCATTTCTTTCATATTAACAAGAGTCCATGAGCTAGTGACGTATGGGATATACATTCCTACCAGGAGGGGCAAAGTTTCCCAAACCTTAAAATGCCTATAAATACACCCCTCACCACACCCACAAATCAGTTTAACGAATAGCCAAGAAGTGGGGTGATAAGAAAAAGTGCGAAGCATATAAAATAAGGAATTGGAATAATTGTGCTTTATACAAAAAAATCATAACCACCACAAAAAAGGGTGGGCCTCATGGACTCTTGTTAATATGAAAGAAATGAATTTATCAGGTAAGTTCTTACATAAATTATGTTTTCTTTCATGTAATTAACAAGAGTCCATGAGCTAGTGACGTATGGGATAATGACTACCCAAGATGTGGATCTTTCCACACAAGAGTCACTAGAGAGGGAGGGATAAAATAAAGACAGCCAATTCCTGCTGAAAATAATCCACACCCAAAATAAAGTTTAACAAAAAACATAAGCAGAAGATTCAAACTGAAACCGCTGCCTGAAGAACTTTTCTACCAAAAACTGCTTCAGAAGAAGAAAATACATCAAAATGGTAGAATTTAGTAAAAGTATGCAAAGAAGACCAAGTTGCTGCTTTGCAGATCTGGTCAACCGAAGCTTCATTCCTAAACGCCCAGGAAGTAGATACTGACCTAGTAGAATGAGCTGTAATTCTTTGAGGCGGAGTTTTACCCGACTCAACATAGGCAAGATGAATTAAAGATTTCAACCAAGATGCCAAAGAAATGGCAGAAGCTTTCTGGCCTTTCCTAGAACCGGAAAAGATAACAAATAGACTAGAAGTCTTACGGAAAGATTTCGTAGCTTCAACATAATATTTCAAAGCTCTAACAACATCCAAAGAATGCAATGATTTCTCCTTAGAATTCTTAGGATTAGGACATAATGAAGGAACCACAATTTCTCTACTAATGTTGTTGGAATTCACAACTTTAGGTAAAAATTCAAAAGAAGTTCGCAACACCGCCTTATCCTGATGAAAAATCAGAAAAGGAGACTCACATGAAAGAGCAGATAATTCAGAAACTCTTCTAGCAGAAGAGATAGCCAAAAGGAACAAAACTTTCCAAGAAAGTAATTTAATGTCCAATGAATGCATAGGTTCAAACGGAGGAGCTTGAAGAGCTCCCAGAACCAAATTCAAACTCCAAGGAGGAGAAATTGACTTAATGACAGGTTTTATACGAACCAAAGCTTGTACAAAACAATGAATATCAGGAAGAATAGCAATCTTTCTGTGAAAAAGAACAGAAAGAGCAGAGATTTGTCCTTTCAAAGAACTTGCGGACAAACCCTTATCCAAACCATCCTGAAGAAATTGTAAAATTCTCGGTATTCTAAAAGAATGCCAAGAAAAATGATGAGAAAGACACCAAGAAATATAAGTCTTCCAGACTCTATAATATATCTCTCGAGATACAGATTTACGAGCCTGTAACATAGTATTAATCACGGAGTCAGAGAAACCTCTATGACCAAGAATCAAGCGTTCAATCTCCATACCTTTAAATTTAAGGATTTCAGATCCGGATGGAAAAAAGGACCTTGTGACAGAAGGTCTGGTCTTAACGGAAGAGTCCATGGCTGGCAAGATGCCATCCGGACAAGATCCGCATACCAAAACCTGTGAGGCCATGCCGGAGCTATTAGCAGAACAAACGAGCATTCCCTCAGAATCTTGGAGATTACTCTTGGAAGAAGAACTAGAGGCGGAAAGATATAGGCAGGATGATACTTCCAAGGAAGTGATAATGCATCCACTGCCTCCGCCTGAGGATCCCGGGATCTGGACAGATACCTGGGAAGTTTCTTGTTTAGATGAGAGGCCATCAGATCTATCTCTGGGAGCCCCCACAATTGAACAATCTGAAGAAATACCTCTGGGTGAAGAGACCATTCGCCCGGATGCAACGTTTGGCGACTGAGATAATCCGCTTCCCAATTGTCTACACCTGGGATATGAACCGCAGAGATTAGACAGGAGCTGGATTCCGCCCAAACCAAAATTCGAGATACTTCTTTCATAGCCAGAGGACTGTGAGTCCCTCCTTGATGATTGATGTATGCCACAGTTGTGACATTGTCTGTCTGAAAACAAATGAACGATTCTCTCTTCAGAAGAGGCCAAAACTGAAGAGCTCTGAAAATTGCACGGAGTTCCAAAATATTGATCGGTAATCTCACCTCCTGAGATTCCCAAACTCCTTGTGCCGTCAGAGATCCCCACACAGCTCCCCAACCTGTGAGACTTGCATCTGTTGAAATTACAGTCCAGGTCGGAAGAACAAAAGAAGCCCCCTGAATTAAACGATGGTGATCTGTCCACCACGTTAGAGAGTGTCGAACAATCGGTTTTAAAGATATTAATTGAGATATCTTCGTGTAATCCCTGCACCATTGGTTCAGCATACAGAGCTGAAGAGGTCGCATGTGAAAACGAGCAAAGGGGATCGCGTCCGATGCAGCAGTCATAAGACCTAGAATTTCCATGCATAAGGCTACCGAAGGGAATGATTGTGACTGAAGGTTTCGACAAGCTGTAATCAATTTTAGACGTCTCTTGTCTGTTAAAGACAGAGTCATGGACACTGAATCTATCTGGAAACCCAGAAAGGTTACCCTTGTTTGAGGAATCAAAGAACTTTTTAGTAAATTGATCCTCCAACCATGATCTTGAAGAAACAACACAAGTCGATTCGTATGAGACTCTGCTAAATGTAAAGACGGAGCAAGTACCAAGATATCGTCCAAATAAGGAAATACCACAATACCCTGTTCTCTGATTACAGACAGAAGGGCACCGAGAATCTTTGTGAAAATTCTTGGAGCTGTAGCAAGGCCAAACGGTAGAGCCACAAATTGGTAATGCTTGTCTAGAAAAGAGAATCTCAGGAACTGATAATGATCTGGATGAATCGGAATATGCAGATATGCATCCTGTAAATCTATTGTGGACATATAATTCCCTTGCTGAACAAAAGGCAATATAGTCCTTACAGTTACCATCTTGAACGTTGGTATCCTTACATAGCGATTCAATAATTTTAGATCCAGAACTGGTCTGAAGGAATTCTCCTTCTTTGGTACAATGAAGAGATTTGAATAAAACCCCATCCCCTGTTCCGGAACTGGAACTGGCATAATTACTCCAGCCAACTCTAGATCTGAAACACAATTCAGAAATGCTTGAGCTTTCACTGGATTTACTGGGACATGGGAAAGAAAAAATCTCTTTGCAGGAGGTCTCATCTTGAAACCAATTCTGTACCCTTCTGAAACAATGTTCTGAATCCAAAGATTGTGAACAGAATTGATCCAAATTTCTTTGAAAAAACGTAACCTGCCCCCTACCAGCGGAACTGGAATGAGGGCCGTACCTTCATGTGAACTTAGAAGCAGGCTTTGCCTTTCTAGCAGGCTTGGATTTATTCCAGACTGGAGATGGTTTCCAAACTGAAACTGCTCCTGAGGACGAAGGATCAGGCTTTTGTTCTTTGTTGAAACGAAAGGATCGAAAACGATTGTTAGCCCTGTTTTTACCTTTAGACTTTTTATCCTGTGGTAAAAAAGTTCCTTTCCCACCAGTAACAGTTGAAATAATAGAATCCAACTGAGAACCAAATAATTTGTTTCCCTGGAAAGAAATGGAAAGTAGAGTTGATTTAGAAGCCATATCAGCATTCCAAGTCTTAAGCCATAAAGCTCTTCTGGCTAAGATAGCCAGAGACATAAATCTAACATCAACTCTAATAATATCAAAAATGGCATCACAGATGAAATTATTAGCATGCTGGAGAAGAATAATAATATCATGAGAATCACGATTTGTTACTTGTTGCGCTAGAGTTTCCAACCAAAAAGTTGAAGCTGCAGCAACATCAGCCAATGATATAGCAGGTCTAAGAAGATTACCTGAACATAGATAAGCTTTTCTTAGAAAAGATTCAATTTTTCTATCTAAAGGATCCTTAAACGAGGTACCATCTGATGTAGGAATGGTAGTACGTTTAGCAAGGGTAGAAATAGCCCCATCAACTTTAGGGATTTTGTCCCAAAATTCTAACCTGTCAGGCGGAACAGGATATAATTGCTTAAAACGTTTAGAAGGAGTAAATGAATTACCCAATCTATCCCATTCCTTAGCAATTACTGCAGAAATAGCATTAGGAACAGGAAAGACTTCTGGAATAACCGCAGGAGCTTTAAAAACCTTATCTAAACGTATAGAATTAGTATCAAGAGGACTAGAATCCTCTATTTCTAAAGCAATTAGTACTTCTTTAAGTAAAGAGCGAATAAATTCCATCTTAAATAAATATGAAGATTTATCAGCATCAATCTCTGAGACAGAATCCTCTGAACCAGAAGAGTCCAAAGAATCAGAATGATGGTGTTCATTTAAAAATTCATCTGTAGAAAGAGAAGATTTAAAAGACTTTTTACGTTTACTAGAAGGAGAAATAACAGACAAAGCCTTCTTTATGGATTCAGAAACAAAATCTCTTATGTTATCAGGAACATTCTGCACCTTAGATGTTGAGGGAACTGCAACAGGCAATGGTACATCACTAAAGGAAATATTATCTGCATTAACAAGTTTGTCATGACATTTAATACAAACAACAGCTGGAGGAATAGCTACCAAAAGTTTACAGCAGATACACTTAGCTTTGGTAGATCCAGCAGGCAGAGGTTTCCCTGTAGTATCTTCTGGCTCAGATGCAACGTGAGACATCTTGCAATATGTAAGAGAAAAAACAACATATAAAGCAAAATAGATCAAATTCCTTATAAGACAGTTTCAGGAATGGGAAAAAAATGCCAAACATCAAGCTTCTAGCAACCAGAAGCAAATGAAAAATGAGACTGAAATAATGTGGAGACAAAAGCGACGCCCATATTTTTTGGCGCCAAAAAAGACGCCCACATTATTTGGCGCCTAAATGCTTTTTGCGCCAAAAATGACGCAACATCCGGAACGCCGACATTTTTGGCGCAAAATAACGTCAAAAAATGACGCAACTTCCGGCGACACGTATGACGCCGGAAACGGAAATGATTTTTTGCGCCAAAAAAGTCCGCGCCAAAAATGACGCAATAAAATGAAGCATTTTCAGCCCCCGCGAGCCTAACAGCCCACAGGGAAAAAGTCAAATTTTTGAGGTAAGAAAAAATATGATAATTAAAGCATAATCCCAAATATGAAACTGACTGTCTGGAAATAAGGAAAGTTGAACATTCTGAGTCAAGGCAAATAAATGTTTGAATACATATATTTAGAACTTTATAAATAAAGTGCCCAACCATAGCTTAGAGTGTCACAGAAAATAAGACTTACTTACCCCAGGACACTCATCTACATGTTTGTAGAAAGCCAAACCAGTACTGAAACGAGAATCAGTAGAGGAAATGGTAAATATAAGAGTATATCGTCGATCTGAAAAGGGAGGTAAGAGATGAATCTCTACGACCGATAACAGAGAACCTTATGAAATAGACCCCGTAGAAGGAGATCACTGCATTCAATAGGCAATACTCTCTTCACATCCCTCTGACATTCACTGCACGCTGAGAGGAAAACCGGGCTCCAACTTGCTGCGGAGCGCATATCAACGTAGAATCTAGCACAAACTTACTTCACCACCTCCCTTGGAGGCAAAGTTTGTAAAACTGATTTGTGGGTGTGGTGAGGGGTGTATTTATAGGCATTTTAAGGTTTGGGAAACTTTGCCCCTCCTGGTAGGAATGTATATCCCATACGTCACTAGCTCATGGACTCTTGTTAATTACATGAAAGAAATACAAAATTCGGAAGTCACAATTGCAATATAAAAAAAGGTTATTCTCAAAATTTACAATGAACTATAATATAGCAGATGTTTGGAGGCTCTTTGACCCTAACACAGTCTAGAATTCACCTGTATGTCTAAATCTCACAATACTTTGTCTAGATTATACTTATTCCTAGTATCAGATTCTTTAATATCGAGAATTGGGGAAGTAAGTATTCAAGATTTTGTTATTTCGGACCATGCTCTAATTGTGATGGTTCTAAATGAACCAGTTAAAGCTAATTATAACTCTTCAATTCCTAATTATCTAACCAAGTCAATTAAATTTGCAGAATTTTTGAAACATAGGTGGAGGGAGTATGGTATTAATAATATAAAATATAGAGGCAATTTTTTGGGAAGCAGCCAAAGTGACACTAAAAGTGGAGATAACATCTTATGGTTATGTAATCAACTTTAAAGAAAGAAGGGATTATTGAGAATACCAAGTTAGCTAATAATCTTTCAGTAGCTTACTCCCGACTTAGATTGCATCCATCTAGGGAAAATAGAGAGAGGTATCTAAAAGCTAAAAAAGAGAGAGACCTGTTTTTACTAAGGGAAGCAGGAAAAGTGCTCCTTAAGAAACAGATACAGTTTGAAAGATTTGGGAAAAAGGCGGGAAAATATTTAGAGAGTCTTTTTAATAAATCGAAAAAGAGAAAACCTATACGGCTAATTAAAGAAAGAGTAATAACTACTAATAACTCAGAGCAGTTAAACGCACTCTTTCAGAAATATTATGAAGATCTATATACCTCTCAGAATCCTGAGTTGGGGGCTATTCAAAGGTTTTTAAGAGACTCAAAATTACCTGTAATAGGTCCAGAAGACATTGAGATGTTGAATGCACCTATTACTGATAAGGAAATCATTAATACTATGAGACACATGAGGAAAGGGAAGGCGCCGGGACCCGATGGGCTCCCCCTTGAATTTTATTGGTTATTAAAGGAAGAGATCATGCAGGAGCTTAAGGAGCTATATGAACAATACTTCCAGCAGAATGAAAAGATTACAGCTCAATTTAAATCAGCAAATATTATTTTACTGCCTAAAGATGATAAAGATCCAACCCAGGTGTCCTCGTACAGACCTATTTCGCTTTTAAACCTTGATTACAAGATCTTTATGAAAATAATAGCAGACAGATTGAAACAAATTTTACCAAAACTTTTACACACGGATCAAGCAAGTTTTGTTATGGGAAGAACACCTGAGTTAAATATTAGGAACATTTTACATGTCATTTGTCAATATAGAGAGACTGGAGGTACTGATATCTCGGCTCTGCAGGAGGCCTTCCTACTATCTTTGGGTGCAGAGAAGGCCTTTGACAGAGTCGAATGGAAGTATATGTTTGAGACTTTGAGGAGGTTTGGTTTGAAGGGAAATTTCTTACATTTAGTATCTAATGTATATTCAGATTCTATCTTAGTTAATAACTGTATGTCGCCCTTTTTTTGCCTGGCTAGGGGCACCAGGCAGGGATGTCCCATGTCAACTCTTTAGTTTGACTTGGTTCTGGAGCCCTTGACTAGCAGACTTAGGGAATTGCTAGCGGGTGTTAGAGTAGGTAAAGAAAGTTTCCAGCTAGCACTTTTTGTGGATAACCTATTGTTATGTGTAGTTTTCCCGGGAAAACAAGTTGATAAGATAATAAGTATTTTGGAGGAATATAGTATGATTTCAGGATATAAGATAAACTATTCTTTAAGTCAAATATCCTATGGCTAAAAAGAACTATAAATAGAGAGCAAATGGTACAGACTTAATATATCAATAATTCGTCAAAAGAATGTTGATAGTTTAAAAAAGTGGGTGAATCTGCCTCTCTTATTATCAGGGAGAGTGGCAGCTTTTAAAATGTTTATCCTCCTTAGAATATTATATTCCCTTAGAATGTTACCCCTGGTTATTAAAACTGGACCTTTTTAAATTCACAAAGGCTTTAAGACACTTTCTTTGGAGAGGGAAAAAAGCAAGGATCAGCTTTTACAATCAAGCATCACTCTTGAGGTGTCCTTTGGACTGGTTAGGTTAGTACAAACAGTCAATTTCACAAACTGTAATATCGACGGATCTATAAGCACCCCTTACTCTTCATGCTTAATGCATCAAATAAAGCGATAGGATCAGAATTTTTTTTACACCCACTATTAAAGGACATACTTGTAACTTGGAGAAAAATGATGAAGGTGAAAGGAGGGAGTAATACTATTTTGAAATGTTTGCCCTTTCTGGGGAATCCGAGATTTCTACCTGGGATCAAAAGTGGGGTATTTCAGGTTTGGAAGAAGAAGGGTATTGTCTTAGTTAAACGTTTATTTGATCCCTTAACGCTGAAACCATATAATTTTAGTGATTTGCAAAGGATATATAAGATCCACAAAAAAGATTGATTGTATTTTTAACAGGCAAACCATTATTTATGCCAGATGATTAGTATTGCACCAGAGCTAGGTCATATTCATCAACTATTGGATTGTCTTAAAATAAAAAAAAGGCTTAATAGCGCGAATATATGTTATTCTACAAAAAAGGGGGAGGATAAATTAGTCAAAGTATATAATGATGGATGGGATAAAATCTCACCCTCATTTAGCTTAGGAGCTAAGATTGAAAAGAGCTTTGGGGTTATACAAGGTTTTACAGGTTCGGCTAATCTCAGAGTCTCACTTTAGATTGATACAATTTAATTATATTACCCAGAGAAAAGCACAAAAAGGGAATCTAGAAATCGAGAATGTTTGTAGGCAATGTAGTGAACCAGACCCGAATATTGTTCATTTACTAGCGACATGCCCAAAATTACGACAAATGTGGAGTAAGGTTGAATTTTTTTTTCTTTAATTTTAAAGGAAACAATTAAAATAACAGTAGAAAATATACTATTTGTAAATAGAATACCGGAATGGGGGCCTAAGTACAAATTTATTCAATGGGGAATAGTTTTAGTTAGATCTTTGATCTTTAAGAAGTGGATAAAAAGAATATTCCATCAATTAACTTAATAAAAGACTGATTAGCTAGTCAGGCCCTAATGGAGGCATTTGATACTAAATTCTATAAACCCACCGGGCTTAAAAATTACAAGAGGGTTTGGGGGAACTTTAATGAGTATTTAGGGAAGGATTTTTAGTTGAGAATTAATCAAATCATTCCTGTGGGAGATTTTGATAGGGAGGCAGAATAAGAGCTGGGATGCTCGGAGGACTGGGGGGGAGTGTGGGAGAGAGAAGGAGGCCATTTATAACTTTATAATAGTATAGAATTTATTTTTACTCTCTTCTGTCTGTGGTGTTGTATATATATTGTTTTGGTTTAGCATGGGCTTGCTCGGTCTTGCCTATACTTGAGCTGGTAGTGCTTTCAGCTCAGTTTGGGATGGCACTACTTAGTCTAATTGAGCTAATATTCAGGTTAATGAGTTGACGTAGACGTCTTAAGGCAGGGGTACTTCTTTCTTATGTGAAAGCATTTGGATTAACCTGCAATGAAGAAAGCTGTGGTAGAACCTGTATAAGAGTTTAAGTTGGATTGCCTTTTGTATGTAAAGAAATGTTTATATATTTAAAAGAATATGAAGTCTTTATGCATAAGATTGTGAACCTTTTCAATTTTGTATTGATTATTTTTATATTTCTGAATATAAACTTATTTTTTTTTAAAAACAGACCGAACTGAGCATTACAAAATGGCAAAGCCCCTCTTGTAAATCTCATTCCCCAAGGTTCACTCGGAGTGGATACCAGAGGATCTAGGATCAGTGCAGCACCCAGCTGATCCTCTGGCATCCACCCCAAGTGAACCTTGGGGAACAACGTTGAACCACCCTAGGCGGAGGCAAAAAAGAAAGTGGAGATGGTGAAATTTCAGCTTCCATGTGTCTCGGAGTGTGTTATTATGAAATGTATTAACTCCATGTAACAGCCAATTAGTGCTTGGCAAATATCCTGCCGAGTAGGATCTGGAAAAATGCGTGTCCAGGTGCTACCTTTTTAAAAACCTTCCCTGCAAAAATCGTCTCCCCCTTTAGGATAAAAGTTTTAACTTCACAAACCAATAAACTACATTTTCTCCTGCTGTCATGACCTGAAGCATTTACCTGTGCGCGGTTCTAACCGTGCTAAGCAGCAGAGTAGAGTTGGCACTGCTAGTGCCTCATGGTGCAGTATCGTGTGTTTGGCTCTGGATAGAGGAGTTTAGAGCAGATAACAGTGATGTGGATGGAATATGCACTAAGGTTAGCACAGGGCATCCTCCTGTGGATATTAATATTTGCCCTATTCTTGCACATAGGACTATAAAACAGTGATATTTATAGTATTGAAGCTGAAAGTGGCCCTGCGGCAGGTTTTGTGTAATGTCATTAAAGTGCCTTAAAACATTTTGAGAACTGTGCATGTCCTAAAAGGGCTAATTAATTAAAAATAGTTTGCATAAAAAAATGTTTAAATATTGCTGGCAAGAATTTTAAAATAATTTTCAAAAATAAGAAAAATTAGTTACATAGCCATGTTGTCTTGAGTAGTCTGGTCCACCCACATTATCAGTGTTAAGCATCAAGAACACAGGCATTGTATTTCAACTGAGTTCACAGCTGCTTATCAAATCAAAGGTGGCTATAGATGCAGCCATAGAAGGCATTGTGTGGGGGGAGTTAAAGCTGTACAATTCGGAAACTTAAAAGAAAGGGTTAATGACGAGGCACTGCAGTATAAATTTGCAGGTAAAGTAAAAAAGTACATATAATTATATTTTGTCTCTATCCCAACTTGTTTTATGTCCCTTTAAGGAAGTTTTAAAAGGACTATAAACCCGCCAGTCGGTATTTGCATATTTCCTTATGAAGTGCCTGGGGTTCCTGTTTCTGACTTACCCTATATAATTTGACCCTGATCTGTTTCCTGTACCTGAGTATCTGCTTTACCCTTGTCTGATTCATTTGTATTGAACTGCATATCTGGCTACTGACCTGTGGAACTATTTAAATAAATTACCAGGTCTCTCTGCTCTGATTTATGGCTATTATTGTTATTCCTGGTTATTGATTCTGGCGTGTTTCCTGACTCATCAATTCCAGCTACCTTCCACCTGTTTTTGCTTTCAAGTTGCCACACACCCTCTGCATCTCTGGTTCCAGAAGCTAAGCAAGGTACAGTAACATCATATCCGTCCGACAAATGATAAATCGGCCCCCAAGTCTTTATGGATCCAGCAGAGGTGGTGGGGAGTATTATCAGCAGTTCTAACTGCAGTAAACCCCTTCATCCTGAGCCAAACATAGGATAACGCACCTCGAGGCACCGTCAGTTCTAATTCTACTGTGCAACTTAGTGACGTTACAACCACACACAGGTAAGTTCTTCCTTGCTTTTACACTCACATGCACTTGTTAATATTTCTCTATTAAAGGGCCAATCATTTATCATTTTTGGATAAATGCTATGGATATGTAAAAAATTAGTAATTTTTAACATTAATTTGAAAACAAATAAACGTCTTTAAAGTACTTTTAAGTTAACTATTACAACACTTTCTATCTAGACAATCAATTATTGTAAGCTAATATGAAAAAAACCCCATAAAATATAACAATTTATAATATACGATACATAAGATTAGTAACTGGAACCATAATTGCTATAAATTATCTTAATTAATGCTATAAACTCCCTCCCAATAATTAAAGGGATATTAAACCCACATTTTTTCTTTCATGATTTTGATAGAACATGCAATTTTAAAACAACTTTTCAGTTTGCTTATATACTCAAATTTGTTTTGTTCTCTTGTTATCCTTTATTGAAAATCATACTTAGGTAGGAGCTGCTGCCTAGTTGCTGCACATATATGCCTCATGTTAAAGCTCACCCATGTGCACTGCTGCTTCTTCAATAAAGGATACTAAGAGAATGAAGCAAATGAGGTCATAGAAGTAAATTGGAAAGTTGTTTAATATTGTATGCTCTATTTGAATTGTTAAAGAAATATTTCGAGTTTCATGTTCCTTTAATAACACAAAATTCAGAGCTATAACTTGAGTTTGCGGCTTGAAGTCTCACCAGATCTCCTGTCTAGACAACTTTCAAAGTTTATTTCTTCCACTCATAAAATTCCTCAAAGCTTCTGTCGCACTCTACAAAAAGTAACAGTTGTGTTATTATTGTTTGTTGATGAAATGTCCTCAATGCTGAGCAAGGATGGTCATCTATAATTTAGTCAAATGCCCCTAGTGGTCATCATTATGTACTGACCCTTACAAGTAGAGCACTCAGTTAAAATTTACAAACTTTGGGCTAGATTACAAGTGAGGCGCAAACGTTTTTTTTGGCGAGCCATTTTCAATCCGCTGATATTACAAGTGGTGCGAAACAAGGTAGCAATAACTTATAATGGCTGTTCATTTTCGCGCGTCTGCAAACAGGCAATTTTATAGCACTCCACTTGTAATTTAGCCTTTTGGGTTTTCAAATCAATAGTCTTGACCATCATTGAAAAAGATATAAACACATTTAAAATTTGGAAGCCACTGTCCCAATTTTAATTTAAAGAGACCTACCCATTTAAGTGGTCTACCAGCCAACTAAAACACTTGGGGGTCATTCTTTCACCTGATCCGAAAATGGTGAATCATGCTAACTATGATCCACTCTTGAAAGAATTTGAAAATCTCACCACGAGGTGGGCCAGATATGAGATCTCATGGATCGGGAGAATCCAATCGGTCAAAATGACACTATTACCTAAGGTTACATACCTTTTTCGGTGTATCCCTCTAACACTTCCAATCTATATCTTAAATCACTTTCAAACAGTGATAAATAGATTTATATGGCAGGGTAAGCCCCAGAGGATTTTGATGCAGGAATTGCAAAGGCCTATCCTGAATGGGGGCCTAGCAGCCCCCAGCATTTGTAAATACTATAAAGCTGCTATGCTCTCTCATGTGACAGCATGGGGGGCTCCGCCAGATGATACTAGATGGGGGCAACTTGAACAGGCTGTGCTTCCTTCGGGACTATCCCTTGGGTACCTTATATGGGTTCCCCAACACGTGAACATGCTTGTGGGAGTAGATAACCCTATTATTCGAGCCTGCATTAAAACATGGAGGGAACTCCGTAATCTACCACAAGTTGCACCGCATCCATCACCTGCACACTCAATAATAGCCTTGTTGTTATGCTTCCCTGAAACGCACCCGCAGCTGTGGGCTGACTGGAATATAAAGTATACTCGGGACTTATATTCACCACGTGGTCTGGCATTACAGGCTTTAGATCTATCAAATGTGGATATCCCTAAGAAACATAATTTTTAATATTTCAGACTCATCTCCATGATGTTAGCCTGGAAATTCCAAAAGAATAGCCCTAGGGAAATGACCCAATGGGAAAGACGGTGGCTTACGGGTAAACCACTCCAGAAAGCCATGACAATTCACTACCAACTTCTGTTGGACTCAGATGGATTTGTGAAGACATTCCGTGTTATGTAGTGGGAAAGAGAAATGAGGCAGGAGCATACAGAATTGGAATGGCAAAAAGCCATACAGCATACAAGAGCGGCAATACATTGTGTTACATTGTACGAGTTATTCATAAAACTAGTGCTGCGCTGGCATAGAGTCCCGGATAAGCTGCATAAAATGTTCCCCCATAAATCGGATAGATGCTGGAGGGGGTGTGGCCAGAAAGGATCTCACCTGCATATTTGGTGGAGCTGTAGCAAGATACAAGGGGTGTGGAAGCAAGTGGCGAAAATACTTGACCAACTAGGTTTACTCTATAAGTTGACACCAGATACTGCCCTTTTCCATTTAGGACTGGGGAAATTGACCAACCCGGAGAGAATTTTATGTATTGTCATAATTCTAGCTACTAAACTAGCAATAGCGAGGTGCTGGTTGGGAACTTCACAGATTTCACTTACTATGGTCAAAGACATCATCGAATATATTCGCTCAATGGAGGAGTTTTCTTTGCGCTGCAGGGTTAAACTATGTTTACATGGACAGGTTTGGGTAGCTTGGGAAAATTGGGGGAGAGATAACAAATAAATGGGGCATACTGATAATCGTAGGAAGACGCTGGCAGCCCAAATATGAAAAAGTCCTTTTGCCCCTATTGAAAGAGTCTCCTGACCTCCAATTTTCCCCTCCTTTTTTTTTTTTTTCCATATCTGCCTCCCTAAGCCCTGTCGCCTCGGGACCTATAATAGGTCTTACCAACCACATACATTATTTATTCACCTGGACAATACTGATATATTTCTGTAATGCCACCTCCCAGGCTTATCAAAGCCTGAGGAGGTAACAAAATCCAGGTGATGACTAACATGCTTGAATCTTTTCCTGTGTTATATTGTTTAAATAGATGTTCAGTTGTAAATAATATGGACAAGTGTAGGCCTAATTATTCCTACTTAGATTTTTTACTGAATCTGGGCCTAATAATTGTTACATGTTGTGTTGTATGTTAAATGTCCTTCTGGAAACGCATGTATGTAATAAGAGGTAATAGCCATGGCTAGATGTATTTCCTTATGGTTTTAGTTCTAATGCTGTTTACGGTCTCTAAGACATGCCTCTTATCTTAGATGCATAAATACTACTGTATGCCAAATAGGTGTGTTGCCATGATGTTTATAAGAATTTGTCTTTGTATGTTTTATTACCTCAATAAAAAAATATTTTTCAAAAAAAAAAAATTTGGAAGCCAGAATACCAAAAAAATAAATAAAAAATATGTACACCTGAAAGTCATGGCTGCTGTACAGTTGTCTCTGAGTAATTTTTAGGAGTGTGGAATGGCTCAGATTTGACATTGGACCTACTAATCTACAATGCAAATTGAGTAATACAGTTAACCAATCAATATGTATTTTTTTCTAAACTATAAATAAGAGGGAACTCTTGAGTTTTGCCAGATTGGTATGAAATACCATGCAAGATGGACTTGTTGTTGATGGTTATAGTGAGGGAAGGAATAAGATTATTCAGCTGGACTTCATGTAAGGAGATGTAAAGTCCTTTTGTTTATTTTGGGTGTGCAGCAAAAGAGCTAAGAGTATCCTGACAAATTTTGATAGTGAAAAATATTTTCATTCCAATTACAGCTCACTTTTACCTATTTATACAATTATATTTGCATAAAATCTGTTGCCAGCCTAATATAACTGGTTTATTTTGTTAAAAAAGCTGAACTAAATCGGCACCAATCAGCCACCAGTAATATAAATTGGGTGCTTGCAGGAGGTGCAATATCTTGTATGTGGTGATACACTTTCGAATGAGTCCATATACACCAAGGGCGAGATTACACTTTGCGCGCCAAATTTAAATTTATCTCTAGGGAAAACACTGTTAGCGAAATACTTTTTGTGCTTCTCGGAATCTGCTCATGGATGAAAGCTTTATCTTTTCATCCTATTGGCTGATTTGAAATTGAAGAATCAGCTAATAGCAATGCAAGGGTACCCCTATATAAAAGGGGTACCTTGAATTCAATCTTCAGTGTGCGACTGGAGACCGCATAAAGAGGACCTCCGTGTCATGGTCTGAAGAAGAGGACAGACGTCACCGCCACCATCGTCGCTGACCTCACCGCCACCACTGGGATGAAGATAGAAGATGGCTCCCGGCCGGGATGAAGATGGAAGAATATGGACCCATGATGGATGAAGATGGAGTGCCGCCAGGAGGAAGATGGAGTGCCGCCCATCATCATCGGTGAGTACCAATTTTGGGGTTAGACTTAGGTTTTGGTTTTTTTGTGGTGTGTTTTTTTAAGATTAGGGATATTTTTATTTTATTTTGTCTGAAAAAGAGCTGAATGCCCGTTTAAAGGCAGTGCCCATCCAAATGCCCTTTTCAGAGCAATGGGTATTTAAAGTTTTTTTTGTTAGGATTTTTTTATTTTGAGGGTGTTTGGGGGTATTTTTTTTAGGCAAGAGAGCTGTTTGCTTTTATGGGTTATTGGTAGTTTATTTGTAGAATAGTTTTTTTTCATTTTGGGGTGTTTTTTTTTTAATGGTATTAGAATAGAAATATTTTTTTTTATTATTTTTGGTAATTTTGTTTGTTATTTTTTTGTAAGGGTAGGTTTTTTATTTTTTGAAATGTAGTTTTTTTTATTTTTGGTAATGTAAGGTTATTTAGGGGTACTTTTATAGGTAAGTTTTTATTTAATTTATGGGTATTTTAATTGGGGTTAAGTTATGGGGTGTCAGGTTAGGGGGTTTAGTTGTTTATTACTTTGCGTTGTGGGGGGATGGCGGTTTAGGGGTTAATACTTTATTTATATAGTTTGCGTTGTGGGGGATGGTGGATTAGTGGTTAATATTTTATGTAGGTAGTTTGCGTTGTGGGGGATGGTGGATTAGGGGTTAATATTTTATGTAGGTAGTTTGCGATGTGGGGGGATGGCAGCTTAGGGGTTAATAGTTTATTTAGAAAGTTTGTGATATGGGGTGGCAGTTTAAGGGTTAATACTTTTATTTAGGACTGGCGATGTGGGGGGATGGCGGTTTAGGGGTTTATAGTGTAAGTGTACTTTTTAATGTATTTATGTTGTGTTTTGTGCAACTTTTTTTTTTTCAGAACACACTTTACCAGAGCTCTTAGATCGTAGTATGAATTGAAGAGGAAAAAACTATTGTGCTAGCGCAATGGCGATTTATTCCGACTTGTAATATTAACGGGAGAAAAATCGTTTGCAATATCGCCATTTCGCTAGCACAAAGTCCATTGCGCCTCACTTGAAATCTTGCCCGAAGTAAGTTAAAAAGACTGCAACACTAAACAGTCATTGCTGTCAAATTTTTCGTTTTTGTCTTGTTTTTCTATGAAAATATATATTGCTTTTTAGTTTTAATATAGTAAATGAAGTGTAAAAAATATCTTTAATTACACAAGAGTATTGCAAAAAGAACACAGTTGTGCCAGGACAGAAATCTGCCACAGTCTGAAAATGTTTAAGAACCACTGAATTAGGGGAGAACTTTGAGTGTAATGTCCCGGGGTGGACTGGGCCAGGGGCAGGGTGGCAAATGCCCCCAAGACCACTCTTGGTGATGGAATCAGGGCCAATTGTACAGTGCCCAGCAGTTTTTTTCCTGGTTATCTATTTAAATCTGTATCTATCTGTCTGCAGCATGGGTACGTAAACATACATGCATATATATATATATATATATATATATATATATATATATATATATATATATATATATACTGTATATGTATATCAATGAAAAAGTGATGACACAGAGATACCTGCACAACCTTCCCTGTATGAAAAAAAACATACAAACAAAACCATCAGTTAAGAATGAGTTAATACAAACTCTGCAGACATTCCTACTTAGACTGATGCCGGGCACCAAGAATCTGAGGGCATGTGCCAAGACTTTTTTTCACCAAACTCCCAAATGTGGCTCATTGTTGTGTTTAATCCTCAAGACACAGGATCCAAATATAGCAAATTAAGACTGAGAAAACCAAGCAAATTCAGGGAGCCATGTGTTACAATAGGACATAATATTCCTAATCAGTTTTTAAGATTCAAAGCTGTGCTAACTGGGGTAATTTGCAGATTGTTGTGCTATTAATAAAATATCACACACAGCCCCCCCCCCCATACATATTTTGGTTCAATATTGTTGCTTAAAGGGACACACAAGTAAAAAATATAATATATATATTTTTTAAAACATTCTAAATTACTTTCATACACCAATTTTCATATAATTACATGTAATAGAAACTAGTATAAAGAAGAATATGCACAGATACTGATCTAAATATCCAGTATAAAACCTTTTAAAAACTTACTTAGAAACTCCCAGTTTAGCACTGTTGATGATGTTAGACTGGGACACTCAGTGAAAGGGGCTGGGAAAACAAGTAGAGTAGACACTCAACCTTCCCTGCAACAGGAGTCTGTAAACGCGCGTATACATCTGACACTATGGGGCTTGGTTAAGAGTCTGAAAATCTGCACAATGTTATTAAAAATAACAAAACTATACATCGTTACAAAACCACTCCTAGATGGGCTATATAAATGGATCTGCTACAAAACATTTAGGCTAAGGAAATCTAGTGTACAATGTCCATTTAAGAAAATGTGCCCAATCAATTTAATAGCATTATTGAATGCTATTGACTACTGCACAAGGAAAGGTACTGAAAGTTATTATTTCATATAACATAAACATTGCAGATTTTTTAAATAATAGATCAGAAATCAACAATCCCATTCACAAATTCTCCTTAACACACTCAATACCAGAAAGGACTGTGGCTCATTATAAAGCAATATTTGCTGTCCCCCTCTGGCATGAGCTTAAAAATAAAAAAATAATGGTAATATAGACATTACAGGCTAGATTACTAGTGGCATGCTAATTGTTTCACGTAAGCGATATCTGGTTTATCTTGGCTCTTTGTGTGCATTGGAAGGAGTTTGCGTTTTACTGGTTAAAAGTATATGCGAAAGCTGGAGCGCAGTAGCAATTTATGCTCAACGGGTTAGGCTGAACATTCACCATTAGATTTTTGACAAAAAGTGTCCTTTATGGAAAAAACATTTAAATATGCTGTGTAATACAAGAAATATAGCATTAGATACAATATGGATTAATACCACCCTGAAGAAAGACAAAGCCAACTGATGTCTCTCCCCAAGCCAGTGTTAAATGTACTTCAGAATTAGAATGGCAGTGCTTCTTTCCCACAGGTCAGAGCTTCAAAGGCAGGTCTGGAAGAAACCAAATAATTTGATATTGTCAAAAGCAAACAAAGCATTAAATGAAAAGTACTCAAGAGAAGAATGAAATTCAGCAGTTTTTTGTGTCCTTAATTTGAAAGAGGCAGCTTCCAAATGATAAATGACATTAAATTCTAATAATAACAGCTAAAAAGTGCATTTTAGTAAAAAAAAACAAACGTCAGTAATAAATAGCGCTATGTGTTTCCGCAAAGAATTCAGCTCTTTTTGTTATGCTAAAAGGCGTAGAGCGTTTGAATCTGTGACTTGTGGGAAAGATGCACCGCTATTACAATTCTGAAATATGCAATGCAACCTTCAAATATTTGAATATTAACATTTGAATGTTGGCCCCTATAGAATGTAACGGCTAGATTTAGAGTTTGGCGTTAGCTGTCAAAAGCAGCGTTAAGGGGTCCTAACGCTGCTTTTTATCTAACGCTGGTATTAAGAGTCAGACAGGAAAGGGTCTACAGCTCACTTTCTTTCCGCAACTCGAGGCTACCGCAGATCCCCTTATGTCAATTGTGTATCCAATCTATTCAATGGGATTTGCCTAACACTGGTATTTCGAGTCTTGGAAGAAGTGAGCGTTAGACCCTCTACCGACAAGACTCCAGCCGCAAAAAAAGTCAGTCGTTAAGAGCTTTATGGGCTAACGCGGGAACATAAAGCTCTTAACTACTGTGCTATAAAGTACACTAACACCCATATCGCAAACCCTGTAATAAATTTTTTTTAACCCCTAATCTGCCGCTCCGGACACCGACACAACCTACATTATAGCTATGAACCCCTAATCTGCTGTCCCTAACATCGCCGACACCTATATTATATTTATTACCCCCTAATCTGCCCCCCCAACCGTCGCCGCCACCTACCTACACTTATTAACCCCTAATCTGCCGATTATTAATCTAAATAAATTTACTATAATTAAATAAATTGTTCCTATTTAAAACTAAATACTTACCTATAAAATAAACCCTAATATAGCTACAATATATCTAATAGTTACAAAGTAGCTATTTTAGGATTTATATTTATTTTACAGGCAACTTTGTATTTATTTTAACTAGGTACAATAGCTATTAAATAGTTAATAACTATTTAATAGCTACCTAGTTAAAATAATTACAAAATTACCTGTAAAATAAATCCTAACCTAAGTTACAAATACACCTAACACTACACTATCAATAAATTAATTAAATAAATTAACTACAATTAGCTAAACTAAAATACAATTAAATAACCTAATCTATAATACAAAAAAAACAAACACTAAATTACAGAAAATAAAAAAAATTACAAGAAGTTTAAACTAAATAC
This sequence comes from Bombina bombina, assembly GCF_027579735.1. Lineage (NCBI taxonomy): Eukaryota > Metazoa > Chordata > Amphibia > Anura > Bombinatoridae > Bombina > Bombina bombina. Next base: position 1,513,174,817 of record NC_069499.1, on the reverse strand, counting down.
ACCTAATCTAGGCCCCCTAATAAAATAAAAAAGCCCCCCAAAATAATAAAATGCCCTACCCTATTCTAAATTACAAAGTAATCAGCTCTTTTACCAGCCGCCCTTAAAAGGGCTTTTTGCGGGGCATTGCCCCAAAGTAATCAGCTCTTTTACCTCTAAATAAAAATTCAACCCCCCCAACATTAAAACCCACCACCCACATACCCCTACTCTAACCCACTCAAACCCCCCTTAAATAAACCTAACACTAACCCCCTGAAGATCTCCCTACCTTGAGTCTTCTTCACCCAGCCGAGCCGAATTCTTCATCCAAGCGGAGCAACAAGAGGTCCTCCATCCGGTAGAAGTCTTCATCCAAGCGGGGCAAGAAGATGTCCTCCATCCGGTAGAAGTCTTCATCCAAGCAGGGCAAGAAGATGTCCTCCATCCGGTAGAAGTCTTCATCCAAGCGGGGTCTTCTATCTTCATCCATCCGGAGCGGAGCGGAGCAATCTTCCATACAGCCAACGTGGAGCCATCCTCTTCAACCGACGAACTAACGACGAATGACGCTTCCTTTAAGGGACGTCATCCAAGATGGCGTCCCTCGAATTCCCATCGGCTGATAGGATTCTATCAGCCAATCGGAATTAAGGTAAGAAAAATCTGATTGGCTGATTGAATCAGCCAATCAGATTGAAGTTCAATCCGATTGGCTGATCCAATCAGCCAATCGGATTGACCTCGCAATCTATTGGCTGATCGGAACAGAAAATAGAATGCAAGGTCAATCCAAGTGGCTGATTGGATCAGCCAATCGGATTGAACTTCAATCTGATTGGCTGATTCAATCAGCCAATCGGATTTTTCTTACCTTAATTCCGATTGGCTGATAGAATCCTATCAGCCAATTGGAATTCGAGGGACGCCATCTTGGATGATGTCCCTTAAAGCAGTGTTTTTCAACCAGTGTGCCGTGGCACACTAGTGTACCGTGAGAGATCCTCAGGTGTGCCACGGCAGACTGACAACCGTGTGACATATTTTTTAAACTTTGCTTGTTTTTTACTCTCAGTGCAGGGGTAGTTTGTAGGAGGCATGGCATAACAGCACAATACATACAGTATGTGTGTGTTTGTCTGTATGTGTATATATATATGCTGTATTAGGCTACAATGTGTGATTTGTTTAAATTTTGGGATGGTGGTGTGCCACAGGATTTTTTAATGTAAAAAAGTGTGCCACGGCAAAAAAAGGTTAAAAATAACTGCCTTAAAGGAACCGTCATTTATCGTTAGTTCGTCGTTTGAAGAGGATGGCTCCGCGTCAGCTGTATGGAAGATGGCTCCGCTCTGCTCCGGATGGATGAAGATAGAAGACACCGCTTGGATGAAGACTTATACCGGATGGAGGACATCTTCTTGCCCCGCTTGGATGAAGACTTCTACCGGATGGAGGACATCTTCTTGCCCCGCTTGGATGAAGACTTCTACCGGATGGAGGACCTTGTTGCTCCGCTTGGATGAAGAATTCGGCTCGGCTGGGTGAAGACGACTCAAGGTAGGGAGATCTTCAGGGGGTTAGTGTTAGGTTTATTTAAGCGGGGTTTGGGTGTGTTAGAGTAGGGCTATGTGGGTGGTGGGTTTTAATGTTGGGGGGGGTTGTATTTTTATTTACAGGTAAAAGAGCTGATTACTTTGTAATTTAGAATAGGGTAGGGCATTTTATTATTTTGGGGGGCTTTTTATTTTATTAGGGGGCTTAGATTAGGTGTAATTGGTTAAACTTCTTGTAATTTTTTGTATTTTCTGTAATTTAGTGGGGCTTTTTTGTATTATAGATTAGTTTATTTAATTGTATTTTAGTTTAGCTAATTGTAGTTAATTTATTTAATTAATTTATTGATAGTGTAGTGTTAGGTGTATTTGTAACTTAGGTTAGGATTTATTTTACAGGTAATTTTGTAATTATTTTAACTCGGTAGCTATTAAATAGTTATTAACTATTTAATAGCTATTGTACCTAGTTAAAATAAATACAAAGTTGCCTGTAAAATAAATATAAATCCTAAAATAGCTACAATGTAACTATTAGTTATATTGTAGCTATATTAGGTTTTATTTTATAGGTAATTTTGTAATTATTTTAACTCGGTAGCTATTAAATAGTTATTAACTATTTAATAGCTATTGTACCTAGTTAAAATAAATGCAAAGTTGCCTGTAAAATAAATATAAATCCTAAAATAGCTACAATGTAACTATTAGTTATAGTGTAGCTATATTAGGATTTATTTTATAGGTAAGTATTTCATTTTAAATAGGAATAATTTATTTAATTATAGTAAATTTATTTAGATTAATTTAAATTATATTTAAGTTAGGGGGGTGTTAGGGTTAGGGTTAGACTTTAGGGTTTAGGGGTTAATAACTTTACTATAGTAGCGGTGACGTTGGGGGCCGCAGATTAGGGGTTAATAATTGTAGGTAGGTGGCGGCAATGTTAGGGAGGGCAGATTAGGGGTTAATAAAATTTATTATAGGGTTTGCAAGGCGGGAGTGCGGCGGCTTAGGAGTTAATACATTTATTGTAGTCGCGGCGAGGTCCGGTCGGCAGATTAGTGGTTAATAAGTGTAGGTAGGTGGCGGCGACGTTGGGGGGGCAGATTAGGGGATAATAAATATTATATAGGTGTCCGCGATGTTAGGGGCAGTAGATTAGGGGTTCATAGCTATAATGTAGGTTGTGACGGTGTCCGGAGGGGCAAATTAGGGGTTAATAATACAATGCAGGTGTCATCGATAGTGGGGGCAGCAGATTAGGGGTTAATAAGTGTAAGATTAGGGGTGTTTAGACTCGGGGTTCATGTTAGGGTGTTAGATGTAGACTTAGAAAGTGTTTCCCCATAGGAAACAATGGGGCTGCGTTAGGAGCTGAACGCTGCTTTATTGCAGGTGTTTTTTTTAAGCCAGCTCAGCCCCATTGTTTCCTATGGGGATATCGTGCACAAGCACGTTTTCCAGCTTACCGCTACCGTAGGCAACGTTGGTATTGAGGGTTGAAGTGGAGCTAAATGTTGCTCAACGCTCCCTTTTCTGAGACTAACGCAGCCATTCAGACAACTCTAAATACCAGCGTTGTCTTAAGGGTGCGCTGGAAAAAAAAGCATTGTTAGCACCGTGGGTCTTTACCGACAAAACTCTAAATCTAGGCGTAAGTTTGCTGGAATCAAAATTCAGATGTAACATATTAATGTAACATTCAATACTCGAGTATTAGAATTTGAGATTTGAATGTTAACATATGTTCAATAAAAACATTTGAGTGCCAGAAGCACATAAAGAGGGACTTTTTTTTGTATCAATAAAGGGCTAAATTACAAGTGGAGTGCTATTTTATGATCCTGCTTGTGCATGAACTTCACTAGATGGAGGCTTTTTTTATTGCATCGGGTTGCGCTCCTATTACAAGTTGAAAGTAAAAGGATAGCGTATTCTCCCAAAGAAGTCAATGAAGCAAACTGCAAAAAAACTAAGAATCATACTAGCGCGCTAACCCGAACGCATTTATTCAAGAGCGCTAAACCTGACATGAAATATAAATCTTTCACATTTCAATGTTCTTCACATAAAAGAATGTTTTATTTATTCTTAAATAAATTTGTGTGTATATATATATATATGATTTTTTTGGTAAAATATATATCTATGAATATCCCTATTAACATCACTATTTTGAAATGACCAGTGGGTGTCTTGGTGGATGATTTATAGGTGAAAGTGCGCTTTATCTGAACGTTTATATAGGCATATATATAAACAAATATATATGAGAATATATATTTTAAAATACATATTCCTCTATGTGAAGAACAGTGGAATGTGAAATAATTACTACATACACAGTTAAACAGTTTATTAAAAATGAATATTGCATAAATATGATTTTTCATGTTTTCAGCTACTTGACTTCAAAGGGCTCCAATGCGCACACACACACCCACATATATATATATATATATATATATATATATATATGCATTTATGTGTTTATATGAGTATATATATCTGTATATACATATATATACACATATAAATACATATATACACAGCATATAAACATGTAAATATATACTAGCTGTTGCCCGCAGCTTTGTGGATTTTGTGATTTGTAAAAAATAGTGAAAAACCCGACCACTCGCAACAACATGTGCCCGCACGTGTGTTCGAGTTGCACACTAGCTGACATAATCTTCTTCAGTTTTTGTTAATTCTCAGTGTTTCTCATAATCTAAATACCAATTTTCACGTCTGTAACATTGTCGATTTTTGAGATATAGGTATCCTCATAAATCAGCCCCCCATTTGACCCCCTCCTTAAGTGAATTTTGGGGAAATTGTTAAACACATGTTTCTTTATTTTTCAAGGAGAATCTAAATACCAATTTTTCACGGCTGTAACATCGTCAGTTTTTGAGATAAAGGTATCCTCATAAAACAGCCCCCCTCTTTTGACCCCCCTTAAGTGGATTTTGTGGAAATGATAAAACACATGTTTCTTTATCTTTCAAGGAGAATCTAAATACCAATTTTCACATGTGTAACATCATTGTTTTATTAAATTATAGGTATCCTCATAAAAAAGTGCAGCCCCCTTTTTCACCCCCTTAGTGAAATAATTTCCAAAAATCCTTCCCAATTGGGTGCCTACCTCATAAAATCAACGTACGTTCGAAATTTCACGTTCCTAGGTTAAATGGTTTGAGCTGGGCATTGATGAGTCACTCAGTCAGGATAGATAGATAGATATAGACATACATATATACATATATTTAGACGTATATATATATATATATATATATATATATATATATATCTTTGTTAAAACCCTTTGTCTGCCTTTTTTTCTAACTACTGAGACCTCATATCTTTGAGTTCTTATAACTTTTGAATGCAATATTTTTTTAATAATTTTTATCAGACAGTGTTATTATGAGTGTACTTTGTAATGTATTTTTGATGGGGTTTTTTTCTACTTTTTTGTCTCGCAAAACAGTTATCCAGAGCTCTGAAGTTGCGGTGTCCTGACACCATTAAATTCAATTGCGCTAAAGTGAATGGGGCATATTTATCATGCCCCGTGTTTCTGGCAAGCCTGCAGGCTCGCCAGAAACAGCAGTTATGAAGCAGCGGTCACAAAGACCGTTGCTCCATAACCTGTCCGCCTGCTCTGAGCAGGTCTACAGACATCGCCGGAAATCAACCCGATCGAGTACGATCGGGTTGATTGACACCCCCCCTGCTGGCGGCCAATTGGCCGCGAGTCTGCAGGGGGCGGCGTTGCACGATGAGCGTATTGCTCGACGTATTTAGCGAGGTCTGGCGGACCTGATCCACACTGTCGGATCAGTTCCGCCAGACCTTGATAAATAGGGGCCAATGTGTTTACTTTGTATGTATGTGGGAAGTAAAATGAAGAAACATGGAGAAAAAAAAATAGCCTTAAACGTCCTGCTAATAAGCGTGCTAGTGTCAAGCATGTTAGTGACAAGAAAACTAAAGTTTTACCTATTAAAGAGAAGACTGAAATTATAAAGCACTTTGAAAGAAATGAAAGAACATGTGACATTGATTGTGCAACTGGCTTAAAGGAGTCCACACTGCGTACAATCAAAGATAATGCAGAAAAAATAAAGTTATCTTGCTGGAACGGTGGTGAGTGCAACAAAATATGTTAGACCTAGATATAAAGTAATAGAAAAAATGTGTGTGGCTTGAAGTCCAAACAAAGAAAAGATCAGGGAAAAGCTTTCTCACAACTAAAGAAAATGAGGCCTATTTATCATATGTCTGTTGGACCTGATCCGACAGTGCGGATCAGGTCCGACAGACATCGCTGAATGCGGAGAGCAATACGCTTTCCATATTCAGCATTGCACCAGCAGCTCTTGTGAACTGCTGGTGCAACGCCGCCCTTTGCAGACTTGCGGCCAATTGGACGCCAGCAGGGGGTGTCAATCAACCCGATTGTACTCGATCAGGTTGAATTCTGGCGATGTCTGTCCGCCTTCTCAGAGCAGGCGGACAGGGTTATGGAGCAGCGGTTATGGAGCAGGAAAACACGGGGCATTAAACTCCATTTGGAGTTTGATAGATAGGCCCCAAAGCCTTAGCAATATATGAAGTCCTTAAGAACAAAGCTCAAAATACAGCAGAAGTACCTTCCATTAGTGCAAGTAGTGGCTGGTTTAGTTGTTTCAATAACCGTTATGCTTTCCACAATGATAAGCTGTCTGGTGAAGATGGAAGTGCAGATCATGAGGCTGCAAAGGCTTTGCCTCATGTTTTACAAAAAAATGATTGATGAATAAGTTTATACCCTGGATCAAATTTTTTATTTTTATGAAACTGTCTGTATTGGAAGCGAATTCCCTCAGGAACTACATCTTAAAGAAGGAACCATGAGTACCAGGGTTTAAGGCTGCACAGGATAGACTGACTGTGATTCTGGTTGCAAATTCCACTGGAGATTTAAAGCCTGCTGCCATTTATCACTCTGCTAACCCCAGAGCTTTAAAAGGAATTGTCAAGTTTAGTCTTGGGGGCCGAATTATAAAGCTCTGAGACCGCTTCTCCATAACTTTTCCACCTGCTCTGAGGCTGGGGACATGAATCCACCTGATCCTATACTATCGGGCTGATTGACACCCCCTGCTAGCGGCCGATTGGCCTCGAATCTGCATGGGGCTGCATTGCACAAGCAGTTCACAAGAACTGCTTGTGCAATGATAAATGCTGACAGCGTATGCTGTCAGCATTTATCAATGTACGGCGGACATGATACACTACATTGTATCATGTCCGCTTGCACTTTCATAAATTGGCTCCTTGAGGTCTACTTTAGATCAAGCAAAAGAGCTTGGATAACAGGGCAGATCTTTACTGATCTTCTTTGTGAAGCTTTCCAAAATGTTTTACAAAAATATTGCAAGAAGAAAACTTTGGCTTTAAAAATTATTTTTAGTTTTGATAATGCACCATGTAATCCTCCAACAGTTGCTAAACTTTTACCACATATCAAAGTCCTCTTTCTACCTCCTAACACAAACTCTCTAATCCAGCCCCTTGACCAATGTGTGAGTGCAGCCTTTAAAGCATATTATTTAAGAAGAACGTTCAAGATGCTAATTGCAGCTACTGATGGTGATAATGCACAAACAGTCCTTTAATTATGGAAGCAATTCTACATCAAGCTTGCAATTGATTTTATAGTGAAGGCCTAGAATGATATCACAAAATACTGCTTGCAAGGTGTGTGGCATAAACTTCTTCCTGATTTTATTCAGCGTAGTAAAGTGTTTAACCCTTCAGAAGAGCTCCCCAAAATCAAAGCAAATTTGTGGCAAATAAAGTGGAATTTGAAGAATTTGAGAGTGAGGGTGTTGAGGAGCGGCTGCAGTCCTATGCAAAGGATCTTGCCACACAGGATCTGCAACAACTTGTTGCTAAGGGGCAAGTGGAAGGTGCTGAATAAGAAGAAGAATAACAGCAAGCTGCCTACAAGAGCTTTCCACCTCTCAGTTATCGTTTTCTTTAATTGTTATAGAGAAATATCTGCAGTGGATAGAAGATAGTGATTATAATGCAGAACACAGCAGGATTGCACTTCATGTCATAAGGTCATATTTAGAGCCTCATAAGCAACTTCTTTATTAAAAAAGAAATATGATAAAACAACAAGAATCAAATGTCTTATTCAAGGCAATGCAAATCAAAAGAAGAAGAAAAAATAAAAGATAATAATGAGCCTGAGTCATCCACCAATGAACCTGAGTCATCCAACAATGAACTTGAGTAATCACCAATGAACTTGAGTCATCCACCAATTAACCTGAGTCATCCACCAATAAACCTGAGTTGTCCACTAATGAGCCTGAGTCATCCACCAATGGACCTGAGTCATTCACCAATGAGCCTGAGCCATCCACCAATGAACCTGAGTTGTCCACCAATGAACCTGAGTCATCCACCAATGAACCTGAGTTGTTCACCAATGAGCCTGAGTCATCCACCAGTGAGACTGTGGAATCCACTGACTGGTTAAATTGCAAGTCTGTCAAAAGAACTGAAATAAGTGGGCAGTCTGAAGAGGCTTAGATACAAGGTAATCACATAGGTAAAAAGTATATTAATATAACCATAAAATAAAAGACACAATAGGGGGCGCTAGGGTGGCACAAACGCATAAAAATAAAAACAGAAAACAGGGGGTAAATAAATGAAAGTGTGATAACAATATGTCTGATGGAAATAATTCCCACAAAAAAACAATATAATTATACAAACACTGAACACAAAAGTCCAAATAAGGCCAATGCTGGCAATCTAATATTTCACTTGTGTGGGAGATAAGTTCAGAAAGACCTTTTGGCAATTCCTCAAGCTGCCATCTTCTTAGACTTCAAACAAAAAAGTCACTGAAATGAAAAAAAGAATGAAGAGGCGCCCATATGTGTTTCAATCTTCAAAAGAGATTGCTCTAAGACACTCTGAGTAAGGGTACTCACATTTGGTTAAGCACTCTCTTGTGCTAGTAGGAGCAAGCTAACAACTCACAGCCTGTTAGCTGGCTGACCTCCAGATCAGAACTCCGTCGGTCCGATAGTAGTCACTGTCTTCCCAATAGAAACTAATCTCAAAACGTCAGTGAATAAAAACATTTATTAAAAAACGTTTTTAAAAACTAACATTAAAAACAGAGCTAATACAGAGTACATCTAACATTGATGTCTCCTGCTATATATACAACGCATTTCTCAGTGTGTATCTACGCCGTTTCATCAGGCATAAACAAACCGTCAAAATCGCTGCCTTAAATGTGGAAGAACAGTGATGATAAAATGTTGGGTGGAGTCGCTACACTAGGAGTGTGTATCTCTAGCACCATAGTCAATGGGTGATTGTACCCACTACCAGCACCATAATTGGAGCCAATATACAATAGTGGGAGGAAACTCGAGAGGCCGGGCATCAGAGAGGAGTGTTTGCAGCCTGTGGGGCGTGTGGATAAGAAAATGGAAGCCGATAAGTGCAATGACTGAAAAGGATATATAGTGAGAAAACATATATCAAGAGGTTACCTTTAATAGGACACAATATATCCGCAGGGCTTGGTGCAAGTAAAAATGGACTTTATTGTAAGTCTTGCAAACAGTTACAGGGTACAAACAAGCTCAGGAGTGAGCTAAGAACAACAAGAACGTCCGACGCGTTTCCTGCCCGTAGGCACTTCGTCAGGGACTCGAGTCCCTGACGAAGTGCCTACGGGCAGGAAACGAGTCGGACGTTCTTGTTGTTCTTAGCTCACTCCTGAGCTTGTTTGGACCCTGTAACTGTTTGCAAGACTTACAATAAAGTCCATTTTTACTTTCACCAAGCCCTGCGGATATATTGTGTCCTATTACAGGTAACCTCTTGATATATGTATTGCCTGTGCATCCGGGAACCGGAGGAGCGTTTCCCTACCTGTGAATAGGAAGTCCTGAAGTGAAGCTCCAGAGCTGCGAGAGCGGTGAGATTAACAGGCTTACTTTACAGCCTTGTACATTTAAATGCATTACTGAATTGCCGTGTATTTCACATTATCAGCAAATTCTTGCTGTTACTATAATTTTACCTTCAGGACAAAAGGACTTATGAAGTTCATTGTGCATATTACACTTTCACAAACTGTTTAGTACTGTTACGTATATGTCATACATTGCTTTACACAGTGACACACGTACAGTGATTGGAGACCTGACCGAGTGCTGCATCTGCATTGTGTGCTTGTATTTTATATAGTGAGAAAACATTCTCAGAAAAATCATAAATATAAAATTATCAAGAAAGGACCTCCGCAAGTGGGAGAAGTATACAAGTGGGAGAAGTTTGCAGACATCTTAGACAGCCCCATGAACACAAAAAAAAGAAAGTAACGATACGATCTTATCAGATGGTCAACATCCTATATAATAAAAGGCCAAGTGTGTTTGTCCGAAGCTGTCATGCGCAGTAGAGACAGCACGAGGACAAACACACCTGGCCTTTGAGTCTCTAGCTGATCTGCAGCCACGGCATAAGTGGGCATGGCCGGGCGTGAGCAGGGGCGTGGTCGGCATGAAGGGGGCGTTGCCATGCGTGAATGGCCGTGAAAAGGGCGTGGCCGGGCGCAGTCGCGCGATAGAGGGGTGAGAGATAGATAGGGGAGTGAGAGGGGGGAGAGAGAGAGAGGGGGAGAGACAGCAAAAGAGAAGGGGGAGAGAGCAAAACAGAGAAGGAGAGAGAAACAGCAAAAGAGAGGGGGGAGAGAGAAAGCAAAAGAGAGAGGGGGAGAGAGACAGCAAAAGAGAGAGGGGGAGAGAGACAGCAAAAGAGAGGGGGGAGAGAGACAGCAAAAGAGAGGGGGGGAGAGAGACAGCAAAAGAGAGAGGGGGAGAGAGACAGTAAAAGAGAGGGGGGAGAGAGCGCAAAAGAGAGGAGGAGAGAGACAGCAAAAGAGAGAGGGGGAGAGAGACAGCAAAAGAGAGAGGGGGAGAGAGACAGCAAAAGAGAGGGGGGAGAGAGCGCAAAAGAGAGGGGGGGGAGAGTGCACAAAAAGAGAGGAGGAGAGAGCACAAAAGAGACGGTGAGAGAGCACAAAAGAGAGGGAGGAGAGAGCACAAAAGAGAGGGGGAGAGAGCACGAAAGAGAGGGGGGAGAGAGCACAAAAGAGAGCGGGAAGAGAGCACAAAAGAGAGGGGGGAGAGAGACAGCAAAAGAGAGAGGGGGAGAGAGACAGCCAAAGAGAGAGGGGGAGAGAGACAGCAAAAGACAGGGGGAGAGAGTGCAAAAGAAAGGGGGAGAGAGCGCAAAAGAGAGGGGGGAGAGAGAGCGCAAAAGAGAGGGAGGGAAGAGCGCAAAAGAGAGGGGGATAGAGAGCGCAAAAGATAGGGGGAGTGAGCACAAAAGAGAGGGGGAAGAGAGCACAAAAGAGAGGGGGGAGAGAGACAGCAAAAGAGAGAGGGGGAGAGAGACAGCAAAAGAGAGAGGTGGAGAGACAGCAAAAGTGAGAGGGGGAGAGAAACAGCAAAAGAGAGGGGGGAGAGAGCGCAAAAGAGAGGGGGGGGAGAGAGCACAAAAGAGAGAAGGAGAGAGAGAGAGAGGAGAGGGGGAGAGTGCACAAAAGAGAGGAGGAGAGAGCACAAAAGAGAGAGTGAGAGAGCACAAAAGAGAGGGAGGAGAGAGCACAAAAGAGAGGGGGGAGAGAGCACAAAAGAGAGGGGGAAGAGAGCACAAAAGAGAGGGAGGAGAGAGACAGCAAAAGAGAGAGGGGGAGAGAGACAGCAAAAGAGAGAGGGGGAGAGAGACAGCAAAAGAGAGGGGGAGAGAGTGCAAAAGAGAGGCGGGGAGAGAGAGCGCAAAAGAGAGGGGGGGTGAGAGAGCGCAAAAGAGAGGGAGGGAAGAGAGAGCGCAAAAGAGAAGGGGGGAAGAGCGCAAAAGAGAGGGGGATAGAGAGCGCAAAAGATAGGGGGAGAGAGCGCAAAAGAGAGGGGGGGAGAGAGCGCAAAAGAGAGGGGTGGAGAGAGAGCGCAAAAGAGAGGGGTGGAGAGAGAGCACAAAAGAGAGGGGGGAGAGAGAGCACAAAAGAGAGGGGGGAGAGAGCGCAAAGAGAGGGGGGAGAGAGAGCGCAAAAGAGAGGGGGGGAGAGAGAGCACAAAAGAGAGGGGGGAGAGAGAGCACAAAAGAGAGGGGGGAGAGAGTGCAAAAAAGATGGGGGAGAGAGAGCGCAAAAGAGAGGGGAGAGAGCACAAAAGAGAGGGGGAGAGAGAGAGCGCAAAAGAGAGGGGGGAGAGAGAGTGCAAAGGAGAGGGGGGAGAGAGAGAGCGCAAAAGAGAGGGGGAGAGAGAGAGTGCAAAAGAGAGGGGGAGAGAGAGCACAAAAGAGAGGGGGGAGAGAGAGTGCAAAAGAGAGGGGGAGAGAGAGCAAAAGAGAGGGGGGAGAGAGTACAAAAGAGGGGGAGAGAGGGCGCAAAAGAGAAGGGGAGAGAGAGAGCACAAAAGAGAGGGGGAGAGAGAGAGCGCAAAAGAGAGGGGGAGAGAGAGAGCTCAAAAGAGAAGGGACAGAGAGAGAGCTCAAAAGAGAGGAGAGAGAGAGCAAAAGAGAGGGGTGAGAGAGAGCACAAAAGAGTGGGGGGAAAGAAAGAGTGCAAAAGAGAGGGGGAGAGAGATAGAGCAAAAGTGAGGGGTGAGAGAGCGATTTTAAAAGAGAGGGGGGAGAGAGAAAGCTCAAAAGAGAGGAGGAGAGAGAGAGCAAAAGAGAGGGGGAGAGAGAGAGAGCAAAAGAGAAGGGGAGGCAGAGAGCGCAAGGGCTGGGACCACTGTACTGCAAAAAATGGCCCGTGTAACGGGCTTTAGGACTAGTAACAATATATTGTAACAAAAAATCAACCAGAAATCAAATGATCATAAGGATAAATACTGTATAACAAGTGAGAAAATACTATGATCAACCAGAATCACTATATAGGACTCTGATTAGTGATGATAAAGTGATATGTGCAACATATAAAAAATAAATAAACTTATCAACTAGGTATGCTACAAATACAAGTACATAATTATAGTACTCACCAAAAATATGTGTGAGTATACATACTAGTATGTGTCACCTCTATACTAACGTGTGACTAGAGAAAAAGGTCTAACTATGATGAAGTATCTATAGTAATATATAGTAAGGACGGTCCAAAGTAAATAATGTGTCTAGGGTGAAGATGTATGTGCAAATACACCTATGTGTATATGTGCAATAAACAATTATATTTATTTATATATGTTGCACATATCACTTTATCATCACTAATCAGAGTCCTATATAGTGACTCTGGTTGATCATAGTATTTTCTCACTTGTTATATTTATCCTTAAGTTATGATCATTTGATTTCTGGTTGATTTTTTGTTACAATATATTGTTATATTGACCATCTGATTAGATTGTATCGGTTACTTTCTTTTATTGTGTTCATGGAGCTGTCTAAGATGTCTACAAACATTAGTATACTTGTCCTCCTTGCTGAGGTCCGCCCTTGATACTTTTATATTTATGATTTTTATGATGATGTTTTCTCACTATATATCTGTTGGTTTCGCTGTAGTTGGAGGAGTCTCTATGTATGGGGGTGTGTTCGTATCTGGAGGAACTGATTGGCTGTGTACATCCACTTATATATGTGGATTATCGTATGCCCTAGTGAGGAAGCCTTGAGTGTGAATTTGGATTGGGTATTGAAACATTTTTGGCTAATAGAAGTATATTGCAAAAATGCATCTTTATAACAATGAAATGCACCCATACACATTTTAATTTTGATCTTTCCATTCCTTTAAAGACAATATTTATATACAGCCAGAATAAATTACTAATTAAAAGTTGCACTGCAAAAGATCTGCATGTAAAATAAATATTTAAAATGCTTTTAAAACTGTATTTTTATTAGTTGTATCACTATTTTTTTTTAAATCTAATCTTGTTTGTTGTGGCCAATTAGAGATAATGATCGATCTCCTGCACAGATCAAGCCATCATGTATAGAATGCTGCAGAGTTCAGAACATGCAGAGTTCAGAACTAGAGGAAAAATGAATGAGGTCACTGCAAACTTATTTTACTATGCATAATAAAGCATTTTAGGCTAGAGTGCAAAATATTATTGCTATTGCTAACACAATGGAAGTTAAATCAATAAAGTTTTTTATTATTGCCCTCATATTACACGTAATATATTACAGATTGATCGAAAGTCTAGGGCACGCTAACGTCCGTATGTCAGATATATGTTACATAATAGACTTCTATGTGGTTTTGCTTGAAAACTCATATTGATTGAGCTCTAATTCAAAGGTGCACTAAGCTGAAGGTCAAATTATGGAGTTCTTCACTAACTTTTAAACTATGATTTTGTATTGAGATAAAAGTTTAAAAAACTGAAAGTATACATACATACACATACAAACATATGTACACACATACACATATATATATATATATATACATATATATATGCATACATACACACATATATATATATATATACTGTATATGCATACACACACACAAACACATACATCATACACCTTTGAGCCCTTCAAAGTCTTATATCTTATCATATACCATATCCCTTTAAGTCAATGTTTATTGTCTCAATAAAAAAACATTTTATATTTAATTAGTATAAATATGAGTGAAATAAGATATTATACATGTGTTTTATTATGCATATATTCAATCATTAACACTTCTGGTCTCCAAGAGCGCAAAATCTCCCGGGCTATTTTGTGTTGTGCCCAAAAGTAATTTTAACTCGCCACTTGCATTAACATTATATATGAAAAAATAGTATACTTCTAATTTTTAGTTTAGTAAAAACAGGCACAAAACATTTTTTAAAAGCTGTTTTGAGTGTTGCTTGGAATACTCTGATGAGATCCATTTTAAATTATAATGGATTATCCATTCTTTCATATTTATTTATTAAACATTCAATCCCCTCACTAGCCTTAGAACAGTTCTTCTTGGGAATAGTTCCAAAATTCAGTTAATTGAACCATTCTTATCAAATGGTTTATGTGAACACTGAATGTGTGAGCTTACAATTTAGATTCTGTCTTTACCAGCAGTTGACAGGTTAACACCTCTTCCATAAGACTCTGGCTGGAAGCCGAGGGTATTACAAACCAACATCCAAATGGTTATTCATAGTTCACTAATCATGTCTCCCTACCTCAAATAAGATTACAATACGGGGGCTGGTACAGCTTGACCGTGTTATGTAGCAACTCACTGAAAAATACAAAAGCAGGAAACAACGCCACAAAAAGCATCTTGTGATGCCAAATAATAAATGTGTTTGTAGAATTATTGTCATCTGTTTGCATCGAGGCAGTAGCCCTGAATATTTTGAAAATAAAAATATTGGTATCCTGAAACTATGTTGAGGCTGAAATTAATTTGTCAGAACTGAAACATCTCATATTTAAATAGCACATACAGTTTAGGCCTAAATACAGGCCTGTAGTTAAAAGTAAGGGTTACAGTTAGGTCTAAAGACAGGCCTGTAGTTAAAAGTAAGGGTTACAGTTAGGTCTAAAGACAGGCCTGTAGTTAAAAGTAAGGGTTATAGTTAGGCCTAAAGACAGGCCTGTAGTTAAACGTAAGGGTTATAGTTAGGCCTAAAGACAGGCCTGTAGTTAAAAGTAAGGGTTACAGTTAGGTCTAAAGACAGGCCTGTAGTTAAAAGTAAGGGTTACAGCTAGGTCTAAAGACAGGCCTGTAGTTAAAAGTAAGGGTTACAGTTAGGCCTAAAGACAGGCCTGTAGTTAAAAGCAAGGGTTACAGTTAGGTCTAAAGACAGGCCTGTAGTTAAAAGTAAGGGTTACAGCTAGGTCTAAAGACAGGCCTGTAGTTAGACGTAAGGGTTACAGTTAGGCCTAAAGACAGGCCTGTAGTTAAAAGTAAGGGTTACAGTTAGGTCTAAAGACAGGCCTGTAGTTAAAAGTAAGGGTTACAGTTAGGCCTAAAGACAGGCCTGTAGTTAAAAGCAAGGGTTACAGTAAGGCCTAAAGACAGGCCTGCAGTTAAAAGTAAGGGTTACAGTTAGGGTTAGGATTAGGAATTGCGATATGTGAAGGTCTTGTTCAATTTTAATAGGTGAATAATTTGTTAAATGTCCCCCAGAAATCAATTTATTGCTATATTATTTACTAGTGTTAAAGGTAAAGCATGTGTACGCGGGCCAAAATATCCCCTTCCTAGATCCTTTCCCTAGCCCTTATTTCCCCCCTCCACTCTAGGATCCCCCTATATCTCCTTCTCCCTCCATCCACCTCCCTGCCGTTCTTAGGATACATTTTTTCTGTAGTGTAGCGGTCCCACCTGTTCCCATACCTCCCGCCCCCCTCCAGCGATGGGCTGCCCATCTGCCTCCCTCCTAACCCTCCCACACCACCAACGATCGGCACCACCGCTGCCTGATGCAGAGAGGGACACAGAGTGTCCCTCTCTGCTTCATACCTCTGCAACACTATTTCTGCACTGCTCCACTCATGGGGCATGCAGAAATAGTGTGATTTTGCTACGTTTAGTCAGAACGCATCAGAAAGAGGCCAAGGATAGCAGCGTCGTACCCTTAACAATCAGCACCATCCTCACGCTTGTCTCAGGCAGTCTCTACTGCGCATCAGCACTAGTCGTTAAGGGGTTAAGGCCAGGTATGTTTGTCTTGCGCTGCAGTCTCTACTGCGCATGACTGCATCGGACAAACATACCTGGCCTTTTATAATATAGGATTTTTGATCAATTATCAACCATTTTTGCCATTGGCCCTTTTAGCAGTCTTATGAATCATATGTATTCTTTCCCAAAATAACAGAATAGTGTAGCACCTTATGGAGCATTAAAGAGATAGTAAAGTAAAAATTAAACTTTCATGATTCAGACTAGACGCGCATTTGTTTAGTTTTGAATGCTAATTCATAACAAAAAAAGGATATTCTTTTGTTTTCACAAAATGAATATCTGAACGAATGCATCAACTAAATTTAAAGAAAATTAAGAAATACTGAGGAAATTAATCAGTATTTGTTAGTTTTCTTTAAATTTAGGGTGAGAATACTCACCTATAGCGAGCTGGAGAGCAGCGCTAATCCAAGCCGTTCTACCTAGAGCCCCTGGCCGTGCTAATAGGAGACTTAGCAAGGCAGATCCTAAGACCTGTTCTAAAGGAGAATCACCTAGATTACAAGTTTTGCGTTCGGGTTTTAACACTGAAAAAATGGTAATTTCAGCGTTAAAACAGCACCGCACCCATTAGATGTCTTGTCGGTATAGCTATACTGCAAACCTTTTAACCCAACGTCAGTCCCGCACTCGTAAAAATGAAGTATTTTCATGGGACTTCCATAGCGATGCCATTAAGAGTTTTGCGGAGAGGCTAAAAATCTTGCATTCCAGCCGATACGACAAGATCCGTTTTCGCAATCTGAAAGCAGTAGTTATGAGTTTTACGCTACAAAACTGTTAAATAAAACTCATAACTAAAGTGTTACAAAGTACACTAACACCCATAAACTACCTATCAACCCCTAAACCGAGGCCCTCCCGCATCGCAAAAGCTATTTTAAATTTATTAACCCCTAATCTGCTGCTCCCGCCACCGCCACCACTATAATAAACCTTTTAACCCCTAAACCGCAAGCCCCCCACAACTAAATATACTAAATTAAATTATTAACCCCTAAACCGGAAGCCCCCACAACAAAATATACTAAATTAAACTATTAACCCCTAAACCGAAAGCCCCACATTGCAATAAACTAATTTAAACTAGTAACCTTTAAACCTAATGCCCCCCTTAACTTTATATTAAAATTACAATTTCCCCAATAAAATGAGAGCTGCTTAAATCCTATTGGCTGATTTGAACAGCCAATAGGATTTTAGCAGCCCTAATTCCTATTGGCTGATTCATTTTTTTTAGCCAATAGGAATGCAATGGTACCCCCAATATAAAAGGGTTACCTTGCATTTCAATCCTCAGTGTGCGGTGGGCAATCGCATGAAGAGGACCTTGACGTCGGATCGATGGACCTCCACCTTGGACCTCTGCCTGGACCTCCGCCTTGGACCTTCACCTGGACCTCCGCCTTGGACATTCGCATGGAACTCCGCCTCAGCGCATCACCACTCCGCCTCTGCAGAGATGAAGAAGATGCCGGTCCTGCAATGGATGAAGATGGAGCTGCCATGATGAAGATGGAGCCGCCGGGATGAAGATCGTTCAAGCGGGATTTCAACAACTGTGAGTACCTAAAGAGGGGTTAGTGTTAGTTTTTTTTAAGGTTTATTGGGTTGGGGTTTTTTTTTAGATTAGGGTGGGCACTCTTAAAAGAGCTGATTGGCCTTTTCAGGGCAATGCCCATACAAATGCCCTTTTCAGGGCAATGGGTAAAAAATTTTTTAGATATTTTTTTTTATTTTGTGGGTTTGGGGGGCGGGGGTTTGTAATGTTAGTGGGTCTTTGTATTTTTTTTTAGAAAAAGAGCTGATATCTTTAGGGCAATGCCCTACAAAAGGCCTTTTAAGGGCTATTGGTAGTTTATTCTAGATTAGGTTTCTTTTATTTTGGGGTGTTTTTTTTTCAAATGGGTATTAGAATAGGAATAATTTTTATTATTTTAGATCATTTGTTTGTTATTTTGTGCAATGTTTTTTTTTTTTTTCGTTTTGGAGTGGGTTTTTATTTTTAGATTAGGGGTTGAATGCCCTTTTAAGGGCAATGCCCATACAAATGCCCTTTTCAGGGCAATGGGTAGATTAGGTTTTACTTTATTTTTATTTTGTGTGTTTGGGGGGTGGGGGTTTGTATACTGTTAGAGGGTGTTTGTTTTTCTTTTGTAGGAAAAGAGCTGTTATCTTTAGGGCAATGCCCTACAAAAAGCCCTTTTAAGGGCCAACAAAAAGGCCCTTTTAAGGGCCCTTGGTAGTTTATTATAGATTAGGGTTTTTTTTATTTTGCGGTGGGGTTTTTATTTTTTTTTAAAGGGTATTAGAATAGGAATAATTTGTATTATTTTGGATAATTTTGTTTGTTATGTTTTGTGGTAGGTTCTTTTATTTTTTGTAATTTTAGTGTTTTTTATTTTTTGTAATGTTAGGTTTTAGTGTAAGGCAGCTTTGGTTTTATTTGACAGGTAAGTTTGTATTTATGTTAACTAATTATTTAGTAAATAATCACTATTTACTTCCTAGTCTACCTAGTTAAAATAAATACAAACTTACCTGTGATATAAAAATAAAACCTAAGCTAGCTACAATATAACTATTAGTTATATTGTAGCTAGCTTAGGTTTTATTTTACAGGTAAGTTTGTATTTAGTTTTAAATAGATGTTATTTAGTTAATAATTATAACTTTAATTTAGCTCTATTTTAATTATATTAAAGTTAGGGGTGTTAGGTTTAGGGTTAGGTTTAGGGGTTAATAGTTTAATTTCGGTTGTTGCAATGTGGGGGGCTGTTGGTTTAGGTGTTAATAGCTTTATTTAGTGGCAGCGATGTCGGGGAGCGGCGGAATAGGGTTTAATATATTTATTATAGTGTGGGCGATGGGGTGCGAGGGAATAGGGGTTTATAACTTAAGTATAGCGGCAGATTAGGGGTTAATAGATTTTTTTTAGGTGACAGCGATATTGGGAGCGGCATATTAGGGGTTAATAACTTTATGTAGGTGTCAGTGATGTTGGGGGAAGCAGATTAGGCGTGTTTAAACGTGGGGTTCATGTTAGGGTGTTAGGTTTAAACGTTACTTTTTTTCCCCTTAAACATCAATGGGGCTGCGTTACAGAGCTTTTCTTTCCACGATTGCAGGTGTTAGGTTTTTTCTAACCCACTCTCCTCATTGATGTCTATGGGGAAAGAGTGCACGAGCACATCAAAACAACGCTTGTATTTTGTGCGGTATGGAGCTCAACGCAGCCATATCGCACACACAAGCCGGCTGTTTCAAAACTTGTAATGGCTGCGCTATAGAGGGTGAAATAACGCAACTTTTGTTGCATTTGATAAATTCCCTATAGCGCGCATAACTCATAATCTACCTGAATGTCCTTTAGTGCTGGCCATGGGATCTGCCGGGCTAAACCTCCTATTAGTGCGGCTCAGGGCTCTAAGAAGATTGGTGTAGATTAGTTTGGTTCCCCTGTGTGCTAGAGGTAAGTATAGCGTAGGTAAACCTTTTCACCTATAACAAAGCAACATTTAAGTTTTGTTTCCCAATTCAGATAGAATAGTTTTTAAAATGTACTTTATTCTCTTGGAATCCTTTGTTGTAGAGTATACCTAGGTAAGTTCAGGAGAAGCAATGCACTACTGGGAGTGTTGCTGATTGGCTGTACATATATGCCTCTTGTTCTTGGCTCACCTGATGTGTTTAGCTATCATCCAGTAGTGCATTGCTGCACCTTCCACAAAGAAAACTAAGAGAATGAAACAGATTTGATAATAGGAGTAACTTGGTAAGCTGTTTAGAATTGTGTGCTCTTTCTGAAAGGCAAAAAATGTGTTTCAAATCCCTTTAAGAACTTATTTGAACTGCCCAGTTTATAAACAAACATTAATTTGGAAATTCAAGCAGTGTAGGCGTCTGGGTCACCAATGTAAAGATACACAACTTCACCATTTGGTGGGTGAATGACTACTAGGTAAAGAGTTGCTTATAGGTGGCCATTGCCAACTCCTCCACACAATTTGTAGACTCATATATGGTATCATATACTTAGCTACAAGTCTAATAACTTCATTCATTTTCAAGTAATGAAGATTAAAGGGCTATGAAACTCCAATTTCTCTTTCTCTTGTAAGGTGTATCCAGTCCACGGATCATGCATTACTTGTGGGATATTCTCCTTCCCAACAGGAAGCTGCAAGAGGATCACCCACAGCAGAGCTGTCTATATAGCTCCTCCCCTAACTGCCACTCTGAGTCATTCTCTTGCAGCTCTCGACAAGATAGGAAGTAGTTAGAGAGATGTGGTGAATTTATGTAGTTTATCTTCAATCAAAAGTTTATTATTTTCAAATGGTACCGGAGTTGTACTGTTTTAGCCTCAGACAGAAAGTTGAAGAAGAGTCTGCCTGTGGTTTTTGATGATCTTAGAAGGTTGTAACTAAGATCCATTGCTGTTCTCACACATAACTGAAGAGATGAGGTAACTTCAGCTGGGGGAATGGCGAGGTATGTGCAGTTTAAATTTTTCTAGAGAAATGAATATGCTAGAAAATGCTGTTAATACCGGATTTATTTAAGGTAAGCCTGATTACAGTGATTTAATAACGACTAGTATCATGCTTGCTGTAAAAGGTAATATTCTTATTACTTTCTCACATTACTGAAAATAAGATAACGTTTACTGGAAGTGTTTAAACGTTTTTTTCTACATATTGGTGATAAAACTTTATTGGGGCACAGTTTTTTCCACATGGCTGGCTAGATTTTGCCTAGGGATAGTTTTTTTTGGCCCTCTCACTGTGAGTACAGGTTGGGAGGGGCCTAATTTCAGGCCTAAATCGTGCAGTAGTTTTTGCAGCTTGAGACTTCCAGCTTCCCTGAAGGAGTCCCCTGAACACTTAGGACCTCTACAAAGGGTTTTTGTGCCTTCAAAAGTCGTTGTAGCCACAGCAGAGCTGTGGCAGTTTGTTGTGACTGTTAAAAAACGTTTATATCGTTTTTTTTGATCCGGTTTTGAAACTAAGGGGTTAATCATCCATTTGCAAGTGGGTGCAATGCTCTGTTAGTCTATTATACACACTGTAAAAATTTCGTAAGATTTACTGCTTTTTATCACTGTTTTTCAATTTCTGACAAAATTTGTTTCTCTTAAAGGCACAGTACCTTTTTTTTTTTTTTGCTTGTTTACATTTATCAAAGTGTTTTCCAAGCTTGCTGGTCTCATTGCTAGTCTGTTTAAACATGTCTGACATAGAGGAAACTCCTTGTTCATTATGTTTAGAAGCCATTGTGGAACCCCCTCTTAGAATGTGTACCAAATATACTGATTTTACTTTAAGTTATAAAGATCATATTCTGTCTTTAAAAGATTTATCACCAGAGGAAATTGACAAGGGGGAAGTTATGCCGACTAACTCGCCCCACGTGTCAGAACCTTTGACTCCCGCTCAAGGGACTCCCCCTCAAGTGGCGCCAAGTACATCTAGCGCGCCCATGGCGTTTACTTTACAAAACATGGCGGCAGTTATGGATCATAACCTTACAGCGGTATTGTCCAAACTACCAGGGTTACAAGGAAAGCGAGAAAGCTCTGGGACTAGAAAAAATACAGAGCTCTCTGACGCTTTAGTAGCTATGTCTGATATCCCCTCACAATATGCAGAAGCTGAGGCAGGAGAGCTTCTTTCTGTGGGTGATTTTTCTGACTCAGGGAAGATGCTTCAACCTGATTCTGATATGTCTACATTTAAATTTAAGCTTGAACACCTCTGTGTGTTGCTCCGGGAGGTTTTAGCTACTCTGGATGACTGTGACACCATTATAGTGCCAGAGAAATTGTGTAGATTGGATAAATACTACGCAGTGCCTGTTTACACTGATGTTTTTCCAATACCTAAAAGGTTTTCAGAAATTATTACTAAGGAATGGGATAGACCAAGTGTACCATTCTCTCCCCCTCCTATTTTTAAGAAAATGTTTCCAATAGATGCCGCTACATGGGACTTATGGCAAATGGTCCCTAAGGTGGAGGGAGCAGTTTCTACCCTAGCTAAGCGTACAACTATTCCCGTCGAGGACAGTTGTGCTTTCCTAGATCCAATGGATAAAAAGTTAGAGGGTTACCTTAAGAAAATGTTTATTCAACAAGGTTTTATTCTCCAGCCTCTTGCATGCATTGCCCCGGTCACTGCTGCTGCGGCCTTCTGGTTTGAGTCTCTGGAAGAGGCCTTACAGGTAGAAACTCCATTGGATGATATACTTGACAAGCTTAAAGCGCTTAAGCTAGCCAATTCATTTGTTTCTGACGCTGTTGTTCATTTAACCAAAGTAACGGCTAAGAACTCAGGTTTTGCTATACAGGCGCGTAGGGCGCTATGGCTTAAATCCTGGTCAGCTGACGTTACTTCAAAGTCTAAGCTTCTCAACATTCCCTTCAAGGGGCAGACCCTATTCGGACCTGGACTGAAGGAGATCATTTCTGATATTACTGGAGGAAAAGGTCATGCCCTTCCTCAGGATAGGTCTAATAAATTAAGGACCAAACTAATTTTCGTGCCTTTCGAAACTTTAAGACGAGTGCTGCATCAACTCCCTCTAATGCAAAACAAGAGGGAAATTTTGCCCAGTCCAAGCCGGTCTGGAGACCTAACCAGGCCTGGAACAAAGGTAAGCAGGCCAAGAAGCCTGCTGCTGCCTCTAAGACAGCATGAAAGATCAGCTCCCGATCCGGTAACGGATCTAGTAGGGGCAGACTTTCTCTCTTCGCCCAGGCTTGGGTAAGAGATGTCCAGGATCCCTGGGCGTTGGAAATTGTGTCCCAGGGATATCTTCTGGACTTCAAAGCTTCTTCCCCAAAAGGAAGATTTCACCTCTCACAATTATCTGCAGACCAGATAAAGAGAGAGGCATTCTTACATTGTGTTCAAGACCTCCTAGTTATGGGAGTGATCCACCCAGTTCCAAAGGAGGAACAGGGGCAAGGCTTCTATTCAAATCTCTTTGTGGTTCCCAAGAAAGAGGGAACCTTCAGACCAATCTTAGATCTCAAGATCCTAAACAAATTTCTCAGGGTCCCATCTTTCAAGATGGAGACTATTCGAACCATCCTACCTATGATCCAGGAGGGTCAATACATGACTCCCGTGGACTTAAAGGATGCTTATCTTCACATTACGATACACAAAGATCATCATCGGTTTCTCAGGTTCGCCTTCCTAGACAGGCATTACCAGTTTGTGGCTCTTCCCTTTGGGTTAGCTACGGCACCAAGAATCTTTACGAAGGTTCTGGGGTCACTTCTGGCGGTCCTAAGGCCGCGGGGCATAGCAGTAGCCTCTTACTTAGACGACATTCTGATACAGGTGTCGAATTTCCAAATTGCCAAGTCCCATACGGACATTGTTCTGGCATTCCTGAGGTCTCATGGGTGGAAAGTGAACGAAAAGAAGAGTTCTCTATCCCCTCTCACAAAAATTTCCTTCCTGGGAACTCTGATAGATTCTGTAGAAATGAGGATTTACCTGACAGAGGACAGGTTGTCAAAACTTCTAAATTCCTGCCGTGTTCTTTATTATACTTCTCGCCCTTCAGTGGCTCAGTGTATGGAAGTATTCGGCTTAATAGCAGTGGCAATGGACATAATTCCGTTTGCCCGCCTACATCTCAGACCGCTGCAACTCTGCATGCTCAGTCAGTGGAATGGGGATTACACAGATTTGTCCCCTCTACTAAATCTGGATCAAGAGACCAGGGATTCTCTTCTCTGGTGGCTATCTCGGGTTCATCTGTCCAAAGGTATGACCTTCCGCAGGCCAGATTGGACAATAGTAACAACAGATGCCAGCCTTCTGGGCTGGGGTGCAGTCTGGAACTCTCTGAAGGCTCAGGGGTCGTAGACTCAGGAGGAGGCACTCCTTCTAATAAACATTCTGGAACTAAGAGCAATATTCAATGCTCTTCAGGCTTGGCCTCAGCTAGCGGCAGTGAGGTTCATCAGATTTCAGTCGGACAACATCACGACTGTAGCTTACATCAACCATTAAGGGAGACAAGGAGTTCCCTAGTGATGTTGGAGGTTTAAAAGATAATTCAATGGGCAGAGATTCACTCTTGCCATCTATCATCTATCCATATCCCAGGAGTAGAGAACTGGGAGGCAGATTTTCTAAGTAATCAGACTTTTCATCCGGGGGAGTTGGAGCTCCATCCGGAGGTGTTTGCACAGTTGATTCAACGTTGGGGCAAACCAGAACTGGATCTCATGGCGTCTTGCCAGAACGCCGAGCTTCCTTGTTACGGATCCAGGTCCAGGGATCCCAAGGCAGCGCTGATAGATGCTCTTTCCACCGTTTCCTCTGCTCCCTCGTCTGATTGCCAAGATCAAACAGGAGAGAGCATCGGTAATTTTGATAGCACCTGCGTGGCCACGCAGGACTTGGTATGCAGATCTGGTAGACATGTCATCCTTTCCATCCTTTCCACCATGGACTCTGCCTCTGAGGCAGGACCTTCTACTTCAGGGTCCTTTCAACCATCCAAATCTAATTTCTCTGCGGCTGACTGTTTGGAGATTGAACGCTTGATTTTATCAAAGCGTGGTTTCTCCGAGTCGGTCATTGATACCTTAATACAGGCGCGAAAGCCTGTCACCAGGAAAATCTATCATAAGATATGGTGTAAATATCTTCATTGGTGTGAATCCAAGGGTTACTCATGGAGTAAGGTCAGGATTCCTAGGATATTATCTTTTCTCCAAGAAGGATTGGAGAAGGGTTTGTCAGCTAGTTCCTTAAAAGGACAGATTTCTGCTCTGTCTATTCTTTTGCACAAACGTCTGGCTGAGGTTCCAGACGTGCAGGCGTTTTGTCAGGCTTTAGTCAGAATCAAGCCTGTGTTTAAACCTGTTGCTCTGCCTTGGAGTTTAAATTTAGTTCTTAAGGTTCTTCAAGGGGTTCCGTTTGAACCTTTGCATTCCATAGATATTAAGCTCTTATCCTGGAAGGTTCTGTTTTTAGTAGCTATCTCCTTGGCTCGAAGAGTTTCGGAGTTATCTGCTTTACAATGTGATTCCCCTTATCTCATTTTTTCATGCAGATAAGGCAGTGTTACGTACCAAACCTGGTTTTTTACCTAAGGTGGTATCTAATAAAAATATCAATCAGGAGATTGTTGTACCGTCACTGTGTCCTAATCCTTCTTCAAAGAAGGAACGTCTTCTACACAATCTTGATGTGGTTCGTGCTTTAAAGTTTTATTTACAAGCTACTAAAGATTTTCGTCAAACATCTGCATTGTTTGTTGTCTACTCTGGACAGAGGAGAGGCCAAAAGGCTTCGGCAACCTCTCTTTCTTTTTGGCTAAGAAGTATAATACGCTTAGCTTATGAGACTGCTGGCCAGCAGCCTCCTGAAAGGATTACAGCTCATTCTACTAGAGCGGTAGCTTCCACATGGGCTTTTAAAAATGAGGCTTCTGTTGAACAGATTTGTAAGGTGGCGACTTGGTCTTCACTTCATACTTTTTCAAAGTTCTATAAATTTGATACTTTTGCTTCTTCGGAGGCTATTTTTGGGAGAAAGGTCTTGCAGGCAGTGGTGCCTTCCGTTTAAGCGCCTGCCTTGTCCCTCCCTTCATCCGTGTCCTATAGCTTTGGTATTGGTATCCCACAAGTAATGGATGATCCGTGGACTGGATACACCTTACAAGAGAAAACATAATTTATGCTTACCTGATAAATAAATTTCTCTTGTGGTGTATCCAGTCCACAGCCCGCCCTGTCATTTTAAGTCAGGTGTTTTTTATTTTTAAACTACATTCACCACTGCACCCTATGGTTTCTCCTTTCTCTTGCTTCTCTTCGGTTGAATGACTGGTAGTGGCAGTTAGGGGAGGAGCTATATAGACAGCTCTGCTGTGGGTGATCCTCTTGCAGCTTCCTGTTGGGAAGGAGAATATCCCACAAGTAATGGATGATCCGTGGACTGGATACACCACAAGAGAAATAAATTTATCAGGTAAGCATAAATTATGTTTTTGTGATTCAGACAGAACATTCAGTTTGAAAACATTTTTCAATTGACTTCTGTTATAAAAACTGCTTTATTCTTATAAAATTCTATACTAAAGAGCATACATATGGCTAGATTACGAGTTTTGCGGTATGAGTGAAAAAGCAGCGTCAAGGCTTTCAGGTTTAGCTGCACCGCACACTTTTTTGGCCGTAACGCAACGTAACTACTGCAGCTTTCAGAAAGTCCTTTTTCAATGGGACTTCCATAACGCCGGTATTACGAGTCTGCCTGGGATGCCAAAAAGTGAGCGGTACAGCCTATACCGTCAAGATCCATACCGTAAACTGAAAGTCAGTAGTTATGAGTTTTACGCTACACAGCTGTAACATAAAACTCATAACTAAAGTGCTTAAAAGTACACTAACACCCATAAACTACCTATTAACCCCTAAACAGAGGCCCTCCCGCATCGCAAACATTAAAATACAATTATTAACCCCTAATCTTCCGATACGGACATCTCGCCCCTATAATAAACATATTAACCCCTAAACCACCGCACTCCTGCCTCACAAACACTAGTTGAATATTATTAACCCCTAATCTGCCACCCCTAACATCGCCACCACCTACCTACATTTATTAACCCCTAATCTGCCGCCCCCAACGTTGCCGCCACTATACCAAATTTATTAACACCTAAACCTAAGTCTAACCCTAACCCTAACACCCCCTAACTTAAATATAATTAAAATAAATCTAAATAAAACCTACTATCATTACCTAAATAATTCCTATTTAAAACTAAATACTTACCTGTAAAATAAACCCTACACTAGCTACAATATAACTAAGTTACATTGTAGCTATCTTAGGTTTTATTTTTATTTCACAGGCAAGTTTGTATTTATTTTAACTAGGTACAATAGTTACTAAATAGTTATTAACTATTTACTAACTACCTAGCTAAAATAAATACAAATTTACCTGTAAAATAAAACCTAACCTGTCTTACACTAACACCTAACCTTACACTACAATTAAATAAATTACATTTATTAAATACAATTACCTAAATTACAAAAAAACCCCACTAAATTACACAAAATAAAAAAAAGAAATGATCAGTTATTTAAACTAATTACACCTAATCTAATAGACCTATCAAAATTAAAAAGCCCCCCCAAAATAAAAAAACTCTTAGCCTAAACTAAACTACCAATACCCCTACAAAGAGCCTTTTGCGGGGCATTGTCCCAAAGAAATCAGTTCTTTTACCTGTAAAAAAATACAAACAACCCCCCTACAGTAAAAGCCACCACCCACACAACCAACCCCCCCAAATAAAATCCTAACTAAAAAAAACCTAAGCTCCCCATTGCCCTGAAAAGGGCATTTGGATGGGCATTGCCCTTAAAAGGGCATTTAGCTCTTTTTCAAGTGCCCAAACCCTAATCTGAAAATAAAACTCACCCAATAAACCCTTAAAAAAACCTAACACTAACCCCCGAAGATCCACTTACAGTTTTGAAGACAGGACATCCATCCTCAACAAAGCCGGGAGAAGTCTTCATTCAAGCGGTAAGAAGTCCTCGACGAAGCCGGGAGAAGTCTTCATCCAAACCGGTGGAAGTGGTCCTCCAAACAGGCAAAAGTCTTCATCCAGATGGCATCTTCTATCTTCATCCATCCGGCGCGGAGTAGGTCCATCTTAAAGACATCGGGCGCGGAGCATCCTCTTTATACGGTCCCAGCTGTACACTGAAGGTTCCCTTTAAGGGACGTCATCCAAGATGGCGTCCCTTGAATTCCGATTGGCTGATAGAATTCTATCAGCCAATCGGAATTAAAAGTGAAAAAATCCTATTGGCTGATGCAATCAGTCAATAGGTTTGAGCTTGCATCCTATTGGCTTTTCCAATCAGCCAATAGAATGCAAGCTCAATCCTATTGGCTGATTGGGTCAGCCGATAGGATTAAAGCTCAATCCTATTGGCTGATTGCATCAGCCAATAGGATTTTTTCACCTTTAATTCCGAATGGCTGATAGAATTCTATCAGTCAATCGGAATTCAAGGGACGCCATCTTGGATGACGTCACTTAAAGGAACCTGAGGACCGAAACAATATGCAGTGTTGCCCATAAAAGCCGGCGATGCCAAATTTTGCGCTGGTTTGGTATCACATATACGGTGTAACATAGAAGTTGCGCTCGTATATATTTCACCCTTCGGCCGTAGTTTTTTGGCCCATAGAGTGATATACCAAACCCGAGCAGTTTGGTATCCAATATACAGCGTAAGGGCTTACGTGGCGGAAATGGAGAAATCTTACTCCATTTTCACCTCGCCACAAAATGCAGGCGTAGTAAGCCTTACGCTGAGTATTGGAGCCCCGTAACTCCCTAAACTACCTGCAAAATAAAACCTATCCCATGCGCAATGTCTATCTACCTGTCAACCACGATCCCCCGCCGTAATCCCTAATAAAGTGTTTAACCCCTAAACCGCCGCTCCCTGACCACGCCGCCACCTACATTATATGTATTACCCCCTAATCTGATCCCCCTACCCCGCCGCCACCTATATTAAATTTATTACCCCCTAATCTGAGCCCCCTACCCCGCCGCCACCTACATTAACTATATTAACCCCTAATGTGAGTCCCCTACCCCGCCGCCACCTATTTTAACTATATTAACCCTTAATCTGAGCCCCCTACACCGCCGCCACCTATTTTAAATATATTAACCCCTAATATGATCCCCCTACACTGCCGCCACCTATATTAAATATATTAACCCCTAATCTAATCCCCCTACACCGCCGCCACCTATATTAAATATATTAAGCACTAAACCTAAGTCTAACCCTAACACCCCCTAACTTAATTATTATTGAAATAAATCTAAATAATATTAATATTATTAACTAAATTATTCCTATTTAAAACTAAATACTTACCTATAAAATAAATCATAAGATAGCTACAATATAATTAATAATTACATTGTAGCTATTTTAGGGTCTATATTTATTTTACAGGTACCTTTGTATTTATTTTAACTAGGTACAATAGCTATTAAATAGTTAATAACTATTTAATAGCTACCTAGTTAAAATAATTACTAAATTACCTGTAAAATAAATAATAACCTAAGTTACCATTACATCTAACACTACCCTATCAATAAATTAATTAAATAAACTACAATTATCTCAACTAAAATACAATTAAATACACTAAACTATATTACAAAAAAACAAACAAACACAAAATTACAAAAAATAAAAAAAGATTACAAGAATTTTAAGCTAATTACACCTAATCTAAGCCCCCTAATAAAATAAAAAAGCCCCACAAAATAATAAAATTTCCCTACCCTAAACTAAATTAAAAAAGTAATCAGCTCTATTACCAGCCCTTAAAAGGGCCTTTTGCTGGGCATTGCCCCAAAGTAATCAGCTCTTTTACCTGTAATAAAAAGAACAACCCCCCCATTACAACCCACCACCCACACACCCCTACTCTAAAACCCACCCGATCCCCCCTTAAAAAAACCTAAGTCTAAGCCCCAAGTGGTCCTTACCTGTCCTGAAGACCAGCGGAGAAGGTCCTGTTCCAGGCGGAGAAGTCTTCTTCCAAGCAGCGACATCTTCTTCTTCCAGGAAC
Organism: Bombina bombina; assembly: GCF_027579735.1. Classification (NCBI taxonomy): domain Eukaryota; kingdom Metazoa; phylum Chordata; class Amphibia; order Anura; family Bombinatoridae; genus Bombina; species Bombina bombina. The sequence continues at coordinate 1,513,144,854 of NC_069499.1, read as the reverse complement.
CAGCTGGCGCGGAGCAGAGGAGTTGAAGACTGATAACCGCGGAGCTGAAGACCGTCCACTCTGGAACTGAAGACCGGTGATGCTGGAACTGAAGATCGGCGACGTGGAGCGTGGAGGATCCTCTTCATATGATCTCTGCCGTACACTGAATAGGAATTCAGGGTACGCGATTAAAAATGGCGTCCCTTGAATTCCTATTGGCTGATTTGAGCCTTCAAATTCAAATCAGCCAATCGGATGAGAGCTACTTTAATTCTATTGGCTGATTTGAATAGCCAATAGAATAAGAGCTACTGTAATTCTATTGGCTATTCCAATCAGCCAATAGAATTACAGTAGCTCTTATTCTATTGGCTATTCAAATCAGCCAATAGAATTAAAGTAGCTCTCATCCGATTGGCTGATTTGAATTTGATGGCTCAAATTAGCCAATAGGAATTCAAGGGACGCCATTTTTAATTGCGTACCTTGAATTCCTATTCAGTGTACGGCAGAGATCGTATGAAGAGGATCCTCCACGCACCATGGCTCCGGTCTTCAGTTCCAGTGTCGCCAATCTTCAGTTCCAGCATCGCCGGTCTTCAGTTCCAGAGTGGATGGTCTTCAGCTTCGCGGTCATCGGTCTGCAACTCCTCCGCTCCGCGCCGGCTGGTTCCTAGAAGAAGAAGATGTTGCCGCTTGGAAGAAGACTTCTCCGCCTGGAACAGGACCTTCTCCGCCGGTTTTCAGGACAGGTAAGGACCACTTGGGGGTTAGACTTTGGTTTTTTTAAGGGGGGATCGGGTGGGTTTTAGAGTAGGGGTATGTGGGTGGTGGGTTGTAATGGGGGGGTTGTTTGTTTTTTTACAGGTAAAAGAGCTGATTACTTTGGGGCAATGCCCCGCAAAAGGTCATTTTAAGGGCTGGTAATAGAGCTGATTACTTTTTTAATTTAGTTTAGGGTAGGGAAATTTTATTATTTTGGGGAGCTTTTTTATTTTATTAGGAGGCTTAGATTAGGTGTAATTAGCTTAAAATTCTTGTAATTTTTTTTATTTTTTGTAATTTAGTGTTGTTTTTTTTGTAATATAGTTTAGTGTATTTAATTGTATTTAGTTGAGATAATTGTGGTTTATTTAATTAATTTATTGATAGGGTAGTGTTAGGTGTAATGGTAACTTAGGTTATTATTTATTTTACAGGTAATTTGGTAATTATTTTAACTAGGTAGCTATTAAATAGTTATTAACTATTTAATAGCTATTGTACCTAGTTAAAATAAATACAAAGTTACCTGTAAAATAAATATAGACCCTAAAATAGCTACAATGTAATTATTAATTATATTGTAGCTATCTTAGGGTTTATTTTATAGGTAAGTATTTAGTTTTAAATAGGAATAATTTAGTTAATAATATTAATATTATTTAGATTTATTTCAATAATAATTAAGTTAGGGGGTGTTAGGGTTAGACTTAGGTTTAGTGGTTAATATATTTAATATAGGTGGCGGCGGTGTAGGGGGATTAGATTAGGGGTTAATAAATTTAATATAGGTGGCAGCGGTGTAGGGGGCTCAGATTAGGGGTTAATATAGTTAATGTAGGTGGCGGCAGGGTAGGGGGTCAAATTAGGGGGTAATAAATTTAATATAGGTGGCGGCGGGGTAGGGGGATCAGATTAGGGGGTAATACATTTAATATAGCTGGTGGCGGTGTAGGGGGATCAGATTAGGGGGTAATAGAGTTAATGTAGGTGGCGGCAGTGTAGGGGGCTCAGATTAGGGGGTAATACATTTAATGTAGCTGGCGGCAGTGTAGGGGGATCAGATTAGGGGGTAATAGAGTTAATATAGGTTGCGGCAGTGTAGGGGGCTCAGATTAGGGGGTAATACATTTAATGTAGCTGGCGGCAGTGTAGGGGGATCAGATTAGGGGGTAATACATTTAATGTAGCTGGCGGCGAGGTCCGGGAGCGGCGGTTTAGGGGTTAATATATTTATTATTAGGAGTGAGAGGGGGGATTGCGGATAGAGGTGTATACGGGTCTGGCTATTTTTGGGAGGCGTGTTAGACAGTTACGGGAGATTTTATACTAGTTAGTTTTTTTTAGGTGGCGACAGTTTCTAAAGTGCCGTAAGTCACTGGCGACTCCAGAAATTTGTACTTACGCTTATTTCTGGACATCGCTAGTTTGTCCGACTTACGGCACTTTAGCAACTGTCGGCGCCATATATGTGATAGGTCAATGTGCGAGGTGAAACTATGGGCGGCGCAAGTTTCCGTGCTTGTGCAGAAACCTGCGCCGTATATCGGATCGCGCCCCTTAATTCCGGAAGAGCCATCGTAAGAAGAGGATGCTCCGCACCGGATGTCTTGAAGATGGACCCGCTCCGCGCCAGATGGATGAAGATAGAAGATGCCATCTGGATGAAGACTTCTGCCCATCTGGAGGACCACTTCTGCCGGCTTGGATGAAGACTTCTCCCGGCTTTGTTGAGGGCTTCTTGCCGCTTGGATGAAGACTTCTCCCGGCTTCGTTGAGGATGGATGTCCTGTCTTCAAAACTGTAAGTGGATCTTAGGGGGTTAGTGTTAGGTTTTTTTCAGGGTTTATTGGGTGAGTTTTATTTTTAGATTAGGGTTTGGGCACTTGAAAAAGAGCTAAATGCCCTTTTAAGGGCAATGCCCATCCAAATGCCCTTTTCAGGGCAATGGGGAATTTAGTTTTTTTAGTAAGGATTTTATTTGGGTGGATGGTTGTGTGGGTGGTGGATTTTACTGTTGGGGAGTTGTTTGTATTTTTTTTACAGGTAAAAGAGCTGATTTCTTTGGGGCAATGCCCCGCAAAAGGCTATTTTAAGGGCTATTGGTAGTTTAGTTTAGGCTAAGGTTTTTTTATTTTGGGGGGCTTTTTTTTATTTTGATAGTGCTATTAGATTCGGTGAAATTAGTTTAAATATCTGATAAATTCTTTTTTTATTTTGTGTAATTTAGTGGGGGTTTTTTGTAATTTGGGTAATTGTATTTAATAAATGTAATTTATTTAATTGTAGTGTAAGGTTAGGTGTTAGTGTAACTCAGGTTAGGTTTTATTTTACAGGTAAATGTATATTTATTTTAACTAGATAGTTAGTAAATAGTTAATAACTATTTAGTAACTATTCTACCTAGTTAAAATAAATACAAACTGTAAAATAAAAATAAAACCTAAGCTAACTACAATGTAACTATTAGTTATATTGTAGCTAGCTTAGGGTTTATTTTATAGGTAAGTATTTAGTTTTAAATAGGAATTATTTAGGTAATGATAGTAATTTTTATTAAGATTTATTTTAATTATATTTAAGTTAGGGGTTAATAAATTTAGTATAGTGGCGGCGACGTTGAGGGCGGCAGATTAGGGGTTAATAAATGTAGGTAGGTGGCGGCGATGTTAGGGGCGGCAGATTAGGGGTTAATAATATTTAACTAGTGTTTGTGATGCGGGAGTGCGGTGGATTAGGGGTTAATATGTTTATTATAGTGGTGGCGTTGTCTGGAGCGGCAGATTAGGGGTTAATAAGTATAATGTAGCTGCCGGCGATGCCGGGGGCGGCAGATTAGGGGTTAATAAGTGTAAGATTTAGGGCTGCAACAACTAATCGGTAAGATTGATCATAAAAATAGTTGTCAAAGAATCTCATTATCAATTAGGTGGTCAGCGATTAGTTGGTTAATTGCACAGCACCAGCTGCTTTAAATCCGATGAACTCCTGCACATGGTATTGTGCAAACATTTTTATTTATTTATTTATTTTTCTATCTGATTAATCGGATGATTATTGTCCGTTTAATCGGATAGAAAAAAGATTAAAAAAAAAAATAAATTAAATTTTTTTTGCACAATCTTAGTTGCAGTAGATCATCAGATTAAAGCAGCTGGTGCTGTGCAGCTGACCAACTAATCGCTGACCACCTAATTGATAATGAGATTTGTTGACAACTATTTTTATGATCAAACTTACCGATTAGTTGTTGCAGCCGTAGTAAGATTAGGGGTGTTTAGACTCGGGGTTCATGTTAGGGTGTTAGGTGTAAACATAAATTTAGTTTTCCCATAGGAATCAATGGGGCTGCGTTACTGAGCTTTACGCTGCTTTATTGCAGGTGTTAGACTTTTTTTCAGCTTGCTCTCCCCATTGATGTCTATGGGGAAATAGTGCACAAGCACGTAAAACCAGCTCACCGCAGCTTTCAGCAGCGCTGGTATTGGAGTGCGGTATGGAGCTCAATTTTGCTTTACGCTCACTTCTTGCCTGATAACGCCGGGTTTTTTTAAACCTGTAATACCAGCGCTGTAGGTAAGTGAGCGGTGCAAATAACTTGCAAGTTAGTACCGCACCCCTCATAACGCAAAACTCGTAATCTAGCCGATAGGTAGGTAGTGTGCATGTGGACCACTACATAGAAGGAAACACTTCTGCCATCTAATGCTCTTGCAAATTGTATTAAAAGTATTTTTGCAAAATTACTGCCATATAGTGCTCTAGAAAGTTACATGCTCCAAAAATACCAAGAAAACAAAGCAGATTTGATAAATGAAGTAAATTGAATGTTCTTTTTATTTTATTTTTGTATTCTCTATCTGAATCATGAAAGATTTTTTTTTTTTTTTGGTATTTTGATATATCTGCATCAACTGTGTTATGTGATATAGCTGATATTGTTTGGTGACAAATGTGTGGAAAGTAAAAATGTTCTGGTCGAACGAATAGTCCTGTTGACATTTTTTTGGACAAAAAGATAAGAATGAAAACCCCTTAAAATTTGTTAAACAAATGTTATTTCCGATTTTCGAATGTTACCTTAGTTTTTCGAATATTCATAGATTGAATATCCAAATTTCGTACGTAACATTGGATTTAACAAATACTATTCAGAAGTTCAATAGTTCATCTGTTTCGGAATTTAGTAAAATGCTACATAATAGGTACAAATTTACAGCTAGATTACGAGTTTTGCGTTACCGTTTTAACGCTGAAAAAATGGCCATTTCAGCGTAAAACCGTAACCAAGCCATTATGAGTCTTGTCGGTATAACTGTACCGCAAGCATTTTAGCCTGTAACGCAACGTCAATCCCGTACTCAAAAAAATTACGTTTTTGCGTGGGATTTCCATAGCGCTGGTATTACAGGTTGTTCTGTGAGGCTAAAATGCTTGCGTTACAGCCTATACCAACACGATCCGTTCCGCTATCTGAGACCAGTAGTTATTTGTTTTGTGCAACAAAACTGTTACACAAAACTCATAACTAAAATGTTACAAAGTACAATAACACCCAGAAACTACCTATTAACCCCTATTCCACCACCCTCCAGCATCACAAACACTATAATAAAGCTATTAACCCCTAATCTGCCACCCACCCACATCGTGACTATTCAATAAAGCTATTAACCCCTAATTCGCTATTTACTCCTATTCCGCCGCTCCCCGACATCGCCGCCACTATAATAAAGCTATTAACCCCTATTCAGCCACCACTAAGTAAAGTTATTAACCCCTAAACCTCTGGCCTTCCACATCACCGCCACTAAATAAACCTATTAACCCCTAAACCGCCAGCCCCCGCATCGCAAATAACTAAATTAAACCCCCTAACTTTAAATTAAAATTACAATATCCCTATCTTAATATAAATAAAAACTTACCTGTGAAATAAAAAAAACTAAGTTTAAACTATAAATTAACCTAACAACAATTATACTAAAATTAAAATAACTACCAATTTAAACTAAATTACTCATTAAGAAAATCTAACACTACTAAAAAAAATTAAACCTTAAATTTCAAAAATAAAAAATACTAAATTACAAAAAATAACTAACACTAAATTACAAAAAATAACAAACACTAAATTACGAAAATTATCCAAAATAAAAACAATTACACCTAATCTAATAGCCCTATAAAAATAAAAAATGCCCCACCAAAATAAAAAAAAACCTAGCCTACAATAAACTACCAATAGCCCTTCAAAGGGCCTTTTGTAGGGCATTGCCATAAAGAAATTGGCTCTTTTACCTAAAAAAAAATACAGACCCCCCGACAGTAAAACCCACCACCCAACCAACCCCCCACAAGAAGAAACCTAACAAAAACCTAAGCTACCCATTGCCCTGAAAAGGGCATTTGTATGGGCATTTCCCTTAAAAGGGCATTTAGCTCTTGTGCATTGCCCTTAAACACTGAATCTTCAATGCAATGTAGCCTTTTCAAAATGGCGTCCCTTGCATTCCTTTTGGCTGATTTGATTGTTCAAATCAGCCAATAGGATGAGAGTTACTGAAATTTATTGGCTCCTCAAATTCATCCCGGCGACTGTATGAATAGGACGCTCCACACCGGATGTCTTGAAGTATGGACCCGCTCCACGCCCCCGGGATGAAGATAGAAGACGCCGCCGGGATGAAGATAGAAGATGCTGCATGGATGAAGATAGAAGACCTCGCCGCCTGGATGAAGAATTCTCGCCGCCTGGATGTGCGGACTTTTTAGATTAGGGTATGGGCTATTTTAAATTTTAAGGGCAATGCAAAAGAGCTAAATGCCCCTTTAAGGGCAATGCCCATACAAATGCCCTTTTCAGGGCAATGGGTAGCTTAGGTTTTTGTTAGAGTTAGGTTTTTTATTTTGGGGGGTTGGTTGGGTGGTGGGTTTTACTGTTGGTGGGGTCTTTGTATTTTTTTACAGGTAAAAGTGCTGATTTCTTTAGGGCAATGCCCTACAAAAGGCTCTTTTAAGGCTATTGGTAGTTTATTGTAGGATAGGGTTTTTTTTTATTTTGGTGGGCTTTTTTTATTTTTATAGGGCTCTTAGATTAGGTGTAATTGTTTTTATTTTGGTTAATTTCGTTTGTTATTTTTCGTAATTTAGTGTTTGTTATTTTTGGTAATTTAGTGTTAGTTATTTTTTGTAATTTAGTATTTTTTATTTTTTTAAATTTTAGATTTAATTTTTTTTAGTAGTGTTAGTTTTTTTTATGTGCAATTTAATTTAATTGGTAGTTATTTTAATTTTAGTATAATAGTTAGGTTAATTTATAGTTTAAACTTATTTTTTTTTATTTCATAGGTAAGTTTTTATTTATTTTAAGATAGGGATATTGTAATTTTAATATAAAGTTAGGGGGTCTTAGGTTTAGGAGTTAATAGTTTAATTTAGTTTTTTGCGATGTGGGGGGCTGGTGGTTCAGGGGTTAATAGGTTTATTTAGTGGCAGTGTAGTGGGAAGCCAGAGATTTTACGGGTTAATAACTTTATTTAGTGGCGGCGGTGTCGGGGAGCGGCAGAATAGGGATTAATAACTTTATTATAGTGGCAGTGTTGTCGGGGAGCAGTGGAATAGGGGTTAATATCTTTATTATAGTGGTGGCGATGTTGGGATGCGGGAGAATAGGGGTTAATAACTTTATTATAGTGGCGACGTTGTCGGGAGCAGCAGTAGGGGTGTTTAGACTTGGGGTTTATGTTAGGGTGTTAGGTTTAAACGTAACTTTCTTTTCCCGATAGACATCAATGAGGTTGCGTTACGACGATTGCAATTCCGCGCTTCAGGTGTTTTTTTCTAACACTCTCTCCCCATTGATGTCTATGGGGAAAGCGTGCACAAGCATGTCAAAGCAGCCCTTGGCTTTTGTGCGTTATGGAGCTTATCGCCACCATATCGCACACACAAGGTGGCTTTTTAGAAACTTGTAATGGCAGCGCTATGGAGGGTGAAATATCACAACTTTTGTGCGTTCGTTTCACACCCTCTATAGCGCAAAACTTGTAATCTAGGTGATTATGATTAAAAAATTTTGACTTAGAATATTCCATAATTTGAATATTACATTTAAAGAAAGCATTAACAATACTATTACATTAACGGATGTTAGAATGTTGTACAAATATTCAAAAACAAACAGGTGTTAAAATTTGTTTCCTTTTTCGAATATTGCAAACCATTCACTTCCATCCCTGTTTATTGCCTATACAGGTGGCCCTCGTTTTACAACGGTTCAATTTACACCGTTTCAGAATAACAACCTTTTTTCCAGTCGTGACTGCTATTGAAAAGCATTGAGAAGCAGTGCATTTATTAAAATAGCCAGTAGGTGGAGCTGTCCACTTGTGTTGCAGCAAAGCCAAGCAAGCTGAAATTAATCAGTTTAACCAGACCTGAGCTATCGAGCAGATTTCAAAGAAACAAGATCTTCCTGTCTATAAATCAGTCGAGATTGTAATGCATAGAAAGTACTGTTTGCAGAAAAATGCAAGTGAAGTCTGTGTTGTGTGATTATTTTATTAGGTTTATAATGCTGTTTAACAAATGTTTTTGTTCATTTAACTTCGTTTAATTATATATTCTGTGTTGTGTGTTTATTTAATTAGGTTTATAATGCTGTTTAGCATTTAAAGTCTTCATTTCAAAGCTTTAAAAATAATGTATTAGGTATAACTTATGACAATTTTGAGAGGGGCCTGGAACCTAACTCCTTCACTTCCCATTGACTTACATTATAAACTGGGTTTCAATTTACAACGGTTTCAATTTTCAACCATTCCTTCTGGAACCTAACCCCGGCGTAAACTGAGGGCTACCTGTATTTATAATTGAAAACAATGCTAAGTTTGAAGGTTAGTTAAAAAAATGTGTAATTTTGGAATATAAAACATGTGCAGGCCAGAAAATTTAGTTTCAGACAAAATTTTCGTTTTGGATATTCAAGGAAATTTGTTTCCCCGACTATTCGGTGGCTGTACTATTCAGTTTTAATTAAACATTTACATTCGAAATTAAATGTTTTGAAGCTACAGATGAAAAGTTCACCTGTAGCTACAAATACTTAACTTAACGCGCACTGGAGAGCACACTAACCCGATCCCCTTCTTGCCAGAGCCCCGGCCGCGCTAACACCTGGCTTTCTAATCTCGGTATCTTTAGTGGATCTGGTTAGCGCGCTCTCTGGCGCCTTTAACATCAGTAATTTTAGTTTTCTTTCATTTTTGTTGGTGCATTCATTCGATAATGTAAGTACTTAACCCTTAAAAAAATTAAAGGAAACAAATGAATCCTGAGGAATTTCGTCAGTATTTTTTGTTTTCTTTAATCTTCGTTGGTACATTCCTTAGGATTTTCATTTACAAAATCCAAAACATCTTTTTTGTGACAAATGTGCATAATAGGTTTATCGCGGCTGTTTGTGTGCATCAGGTTTTCCGCTCATAATACAAGTTGAAAGTAAACTCGAGCACAATTCAAGTTAATGCTCATTGGGTTAACGTGATCTCAGAGCTCTGGTTAACTGATTTGCAAGACAAAAAAAGTGTCACAAAACACATGAAAAATTCATTACAAAATACAGTTACACTTATAATAACACTATCTAATAAAATTATTAAAACAAATATTGCACAAAAAGTTATATAAGGCCACATATAAACACTTAAATACATATGTAGACATTTATAAACATACAGTATATATTTGACATTTCAATGTTCTAAGCATTTCTAAATAGATATTCCTATATATATCTGTATATATATATATATATTTATTATCATCTAGAAATATGTATTTATGAAATAAATAGAACATATTCTGCTATGTAAAAAACATTGAAATGTCAAATATTAAAATTTTCATGTCTGGTCGCGAGTAGGGTGTTAGGGTTTTTTCTGACTTTTTTTCCTCCATTGGCTTCTTTGGGGTAATACGTTATTGAGTGCACATTGCCAATATTCTAAGCTCAACTTTTTCTGCGCATCATGTTAGCACGCAAGCAAAACAGTTTCAAATACATGATACGAGCGCAACCTGGCGAACGCAAAAATCTTACTTCTATCGCTGTTAACACTCGAGCGGGATCCTTAAATAGCGCTCCATTTGTAATCTGGTCTTAATATGAATATTTCCCATTTCAATGTTCTTGACATAGAAGAATATAGAAGAATATGTTCTATTTATTCATAAATACATACACATACATAGAGATATATCTATATGTGTGTTTTTTTGGAACAATATAACAATATATATCTATACCTATATATATATATATATATATATATATATATATATATATATATATATATACAGTGTGTATATATATATATATATATATATATATATATACAGTGTATATATATATATATTTACTGTATATATATATATATACAGAATATATATATGATTATATATTGGTATAGATATACACAGATATATATATATATATATATAGGAATATCTATTTAAAAATACTTAGAACATATGCTATGGGCAGAACATTGGAATGTGAAATATTTACAGTAAATACATAGTTAAAACCTTTATTAAATATGAAAATTGCATAAATGTGCTTTTACACGCTTTTATCTACTTAATATTAACTTGAATTGAGCTCAAGTGATCACGTTTGCTTTCAATTTGTAGTATGAGCAGAAAACCTGACACGTGCACACACCCTATTTCGCTAGTAACCCTATTTGAGGCATCAGCACCTACTGAGCATGTGCAAGAGCTCACAATGTATACATATATGAGTCTGTGATTGGCGGATAGCTGTCAAATGATACATGGAGCCAGCAAATAAGGAAGAAAAAAAATAAAACTGTCAGAAAAAAATGACTGGTTATATGAAATTCATAGTGAGTGTTACTGCATTGTATTTTTATTATCCACTTGTTAATTATGCAATTATACTGTATTTAATGTTCCTTTAAGTTTTGAGGTTAGATTACAATTAGGTCTGATGCTAGAGTTACAGTAATTAGGCCCCTAAAGCATTGCAATCCAGGCATCCACAAAGGTTAACCCAAACTCTATGTTCTATTTAGATCAATCCTATTTGACAGCAATATTCTAAATGTTCCATTGTTCTGGCGTCAACATTATAATAATAATAAATCAAAGTAGTTTTACATCATACTCCTCTTTGGATACTTTCCCAATAACTTTTTTTTTTTACACATTTTCATATCCATGAAAAACCACACAGTTTTTAAGTATTTAACAGCCACTGGGTGCTATGCATTTACACAGTGGGGAACAAGTGGGCTGATGGGTAAGAAATGTCAGTTTGCTTTTCAGCTTCCGTAAATATATAAATCATGCCTGAAAAAAGGTTTATTTTTCATGTCTGGAACAGCACAAACAAGCAGTATAACATTCATTGAGGCCTCGGAGAGAGGGTTGAAGCCAAGAATTGGAGATTTCCTGCCTGAAAGTCTGAAATCTTATTTAGTTTTGTGTGAAGCTATTCTAGATTTCAAGAACGTATGACAGCATTGACATCTACATCAAAGCCTTGTGCCACAATGTAAAGTGTACAACATCCAAATACTCGTTATTTTTGGACTTCCAAATCCCCTTTAGAATCGTACAATTCTGGCTTTACTTTCTCAGAAGTTGGTTAAAGTTAATGGCTCCTTTTTTTTTGGACCGGCACAAAAAATCTCCACTGAGATTTCAAAACCTCATAGGTTTATGTTTAATTTGTCAAGAAGACATACAAGTTGCTGAAGAGACAAATAAAGTTTTAATTGAAAATAAAATGCTTTTCCGTAGAACCATTTGGCAGTCTCTGTTTTGTATGATTTTGACTTAGTAAGTTATTTGACATTTCGAGAATCAGCCTCATATATTTCAATTGGTTTTCATAAAAAAAAAAAATCTTATAATTCTACCTAGAAAAAATAAAGGCTTACCAAAGAGAACTGCAGATCCAGCCGCGCTTTACAAGAACCCAGTAGATAGATAGATAGATAGATCCATATAGGGCTCGATTTATCAAGCCCTTCGTCTGCCTACAACTGCAGGTTCTCACAAGAGAACCTGTAGTCAGTATTTATCAAGCAGCGGACTAATGATCGCTGCTTGCAAGGCTATTGGAGGGGGTGATCAGGTTTAACTTAATACAAAATATTTAGGTTGTGAAAATAGGTTACAGCATACTGCGCAGTCAATCCCACAGGCTCAACTATGCGCTCAAAGGCGTCCTCTAGCCTGCAAGATTTGTGGGGGTTACCCATCCAGTCGATTTCTTACTCTGTTCACTATTTATAATCCACAATTTTTCATTCACAACTGGGTCTGGATATTAAAACCACACGCTTACAAACTAATGGTAGACTCCTCTTATTAGAGGTTATTCTTATTGTACTATACGCAATTATTCACAATTGTTACCGTATTAACAATAACGTCTTTTAATCTGTATTCACAATGATCAAACACAAAGTAACTTGCAGGTCTCCATTATTATAGATGTTCATAGTGTCGAAGTTGGTGTGGGGGTCAGAAGGTAGTTTGATTCAGGTTGTGTGTAAGCCCCGGGTATTGACTAAAAAACTAAAGTATAAGGGGCTGAATTATCATGACCGCTGCTCTATAACTTGTCCATCTACTCTGAGGCAGACAGAAATCAACCTGATCGAATACGATTGGGTTGATTGACACCCCCTGCTAGCAGCCAATCTGCAGGGGGCGGTATTGCACAAGCAGTTCTGGTAAACTGCTTGTGCAATGATAAATGCCTACAGTGTAAGCTGTCAGCATTTATCAATGTGCAGCGGACATGATACGCTACATCGTATCATGTCCACTCGCATTTTGATAAATTTGTCCCTTATACTTTGTTGTGAATGGAACGCTATATAATAATGGAGACCTACAAGTTACTTTGTGTTTGATCATTGTGAATACAGACTTAAAGAAGTTATTGTTAATACGGTAACAATTGTGAATAATTGCGTATAGTACAATAAGAATAACCTCTAATAAGAGGAGTCTACCATTAGTTTGTAAGCGTGTGGTTTTAATATCCAGACCCAGTTGTGAATGGAAAATTGTGGATTATAAATAGTGAAAAAAGTAAGAAATCGACTGGCTGGGTAGCCCCCACAAATCTTGCAGGCTAGAGGACGCCTTTGAGCGCATAGGTGAGCCTGTGGGATTGACTGCGCAGTATGCTGTAACCTATTTTCACAACCTAAATATTTTGTATTAAGTTAAACCTGATCACCCCCTCCAATAGCCCGGCCTGTATGTTTTAAAGATTATTGTTGGGACTGAAAAACTGTCAAATGCATTCAGATGAGAGGCGGCCTTCAAGGGCTTAGAAATTAGCATATGAGTCTACCTAGGTTTAGCTTTCAACTTAGAATAACAAATTTGATGATAAAGGTAAATTAGAAAGTTGTTTAAAATTACATGCCCTATCTGAATCATGAAAGTTTAATTTTGACTTTACTATCCCTTTAAGCTTTCATGATTCAGATAGGGCATGCAATTTTAAACAACTTTCCAATGTATTTGTTATTTTGGTATTCTTTGTTGAAAGACAAACTTAGGTAGGCTCATATGCTAATGTATAAGCCCTTAAAGGCTGCCTCTTATCTCAGTGCATTTTGACAGATAACATTGTGCTCCCTCCTGTGGATTTACCTAGGAATCAGCACTGATTGGCTAAAAGGCAAAATTGTTAAAAGTACTGAAATAAGGGGGCAGTCTGCAGAGGCTTAGATACAAGGTAATTACAGAGGTAAAATGTATATTAATATAACTGTGTTGGTTATGCAAAACTAAGGAATGGGTAATAAAGGGATTATCCATCTTTTTAAACGATAAAAAAAATAAAGTAGACTGTTCCTTCAAAATTGCATGTTCTATCTGAATCATGAAAGGAAAATAAATTGGTTTCATATACCTTTAAAGCGTTGAATACTGCTAGAGTGACACACTGAGGAGCATAGGATGGATGCTTCCCAAGAGAAGTACTGGAGACAAGAGTAGAAGGTGATAAGGAGAGGGACTGAGAGACGTAGGTTAGTTGCAGGGGGGAAGTAGGCCGCAATGAAAGTATGTAGAGATGACGTTTGAGATATTCTGGAGCGTGTTGTTATGGTGGGGGTTTTGATAGGTTTAGCAATTTGGATTAGAGTGGAATTTAGTGTAAGTACTGTAAGAGAGGAGCAGTGTTTCACTATCTGTATACAGCACCACAGCAATCACAATATATGTGTAAATAGGGTAATAGAGAATCAGAAGAGGTGGAACAGTGAGCAAGGTGAATGCGCCTTGAGATCCAGGGAATTGAAACAAAAGATTTTACACAATGCTTGATGGACACATATATTTTATATGACATGGCCAATATAAGACAGAACTCATTTTGCTTTTACGTTACCAATGACATATTTCAGTGTTTGCCATGTTGGTGACTAATGCTGGTGCTACTGTGATAGTAATTAAAAAACAACTGTTCTGAATAATTAAACCTGGATTTAGATTGAGAATTGTTGCTTAGGAGGTAAGATGGTGTTAGAATGGCTATGCAATGATCATGGTTCCAGCTGTTAAGGCTTTCACTGTGGTCACACTGGTAGAACTACTAACTAATCTTGGTACATGATGAATATTCTGGAATACACCCGCTCTCCCCTACACCCATGGGCAGATCTGATTTATCCTCTTTTTTGCATTCTGCACTCAGTGTTGACTTGAGGTACTCAGTCAAATAGCAATGGCGTAATAGGAATCCAGTGAACTATCTAGTGACACAGCTGACATTTTTTAGTGCACCCTATGCTGAATAGACTGTCCCTTTAACTCTTGAATATATGCATAATTAAACACATGTATAATATCTTATAGTAATAATTTATATTTATAGATATTACATTTATTAAATAGATTATTAAAAAAAAGTTTAACAGTGATTTAAAGGGATATGGTAAATGACAAGATTTTGAAGTGGGACGGGCTCAAAGGTATATGTGTGTGTTTATATATGTGTGTATGTATTTGTATGTACATATATATGAATGTACGTGTGAAGTGTTTTAAGATTTTATCTCAATAGAACATCATCGTTTAAAGTTAATGATGAACTGCACTATTTGACCCTTGGCTTAGCGCGCCGTTGGTTTTGTTCTCAAGGGATAACGCTCCCACAGAAGTCTATTGTGTAAGGGATTTAGTGCACCTGCGCTACCCAGCATCTAAGTGTTAGCCCTCACTAGACTTGAATAAAGGCACTGTTGA
The DNA here is from genome assembly GCF_027579735.1 of Bombina bombina. NCBI lineage: Eukaryota > Metazoa > Chordata > Amphibia > Anura > Bombinatoridae > Bombina > Bombina bombina. The sequence goes on along the minus strand of NC_069499.1, from coordinate 1,513,129,803 downwards.
TTTAACTTGAGCAATGTTAGTGCACAAGAGCAATGATATTTTGTGCACTTCTTGTAATCTACACTTATTTTTTTCTTTCATGATTCAGATAGAACTTTACATTTTACTTCTATTATCTAATTTGCTTAATTCTCTTTGTTGAAAGGCATATCTAATTAGGCTCAGAAGCTGCTAATTAGTGGCTGCACATAGATGCCTCGTTTGATTGGCTCACCCATGTGCATTGCTATTTATTCAACAAAGGATATCTAAAGAATAAAGCAAATACAATAATAGAAGTAAATTGGAATGTTGTTTGAAATTGTATTCCATGGGGCCTATTTATGAAAGTGCGAGTGGACATGATACAATGTAGCATATCATGTCCTACGCACATTGATAAATGCCGACAGCATACGCTGTCAGCATTTAACATTGCACAAGCAGATCTTAAGAACTGCTTGTGCAATGCTGCCCCCTGCAGATTCGTGACCAATCGGCCGCTAGCAGGGGCTGTCAATCAGTCCAATCGTATAGGATTGAGTGGATTGATGTCAACAGCTTCAGAGCAGGCAGACCAGTTACGGAGCAGTGGTCTTTAGACCGCTGCTTCATGACTGCTGTTTCCGACAAACCTTAAGTCTCACGCGAAAAAAGGGGCATCAAGCTCCATTCGGAGCGTTATAATTTGGCCCCTATATCTGCATCATGAAAAAAATGTTGGTTTTCATGTCCCTTGTTCTTTATTTGCTTAATAGTAATTTTTTAAACATTTACGCATTTTTAAGATAGATAAGAGCTTCCTCTGATACAAATAAAAATTCCTTTAAAGCCATAGGTCTGGTAATTTACACACTGTTGATTGCTGATTTCTTTGAGGAAAATAAAGAAATTGTATTGTACGGACCTTCATTAATATTTCTTCTCACAGTCATTGCTAGTTTTTAGTCAGATTTGCTTGAGAAAATTGAAAATTTGCTTTTGACGCTACATTTCCTTGCCGTTTCTCTTCTATAATCTACAGGAATATGTCCATTATCTTCTGTCTAGACACTTAGGAAATATTTATACTATTATATATAATGTTACAGACTCCAATAAAACTCTTGCCAGTGATTTGACACAACACTGCTATTTGATTTGTATTTTTAAAACCGAGGTTTGACTTAAAATGTTGAACGGTGAATCTTTTACAGGAACAGTATTATGTGATATAAATTAAAGGGATATGAAACCCCAAATTTGTCTTTCATGATTCAAATAGAACATACGATTTCAAACAACTTTCTAATTTACTTCTATTACCATATTTTCTTCATTCATTTGGTATCTTTTGTTGAAAAGCAGGAACATATACTTAGGAGCCCCTTTCTAGAGCACTATGTGGCAGCAGTTTTGCAAGAATGTTATTCGTTTGCAAGAACACTAGATGGCTGCAATATTTCCTGCAATGCCTACTTAATTATCTCTTTAACACCAAATATCATAGGAACAAAGCAAAATTGATAAAAGAAGTAAATTGGAAACTTTTTTAAAACTGTATTAATCGCAAAAAAAAAAAAGAAATACCCAAGCACATCATTCTAGAGACAGTGGGGTAGATTTATCAAATGTTGGACTGACATGATCTCAGTAAACCATGATGAGAATAAAGAAAAATGCTTTGTACAGATTAATGTGAGCCACAAAACCATATTTAAATTCTGAGCTATAACAATCTGTATGTTGAAATATAATTTTCGCAGCACTTGAATATCCATTTTTCCAAAAAACGAAATACTGTAATACATTTGAAATGATTCTTTTTTAAATGTAACACAGAAAAAAAACGCTATCAGCAATATTAGCCATTAGTAGTACATTGATAAATAAAAACGTTTAACAGGCATTTAGGGCAAGATTATAGGTGGAGCGCTAATTATCGCTTTGACGTTCCACTGAGTAATACCAGCACACGCTAATGTGCGCTGGTAATACAAGTTGAGGGCAGTGTGAATGCAACCTTGAGTTCGCATTGCTAGGAAGCATTGCGCTCACGAGACCGCATTTCAATAGGCTCCAATGGGAGCCTCATTCTCATGCCGTCCGACACGTAGCGCTTTGATGGGCAGCATTTTTAAATATATATGTATATGATTCTATACATATATATTTACGTGTGAATATGTATATATAGTTTCTGGGAACACACAGTTCCCATAGATCGCAATGTAAAGGCTCTTTTCAGTGTCGTTTTTTTTCTAACACCCCAGATCCGCCACTTTTAACCCTTAAAAACTGCTCAGGGCATTTTTTTTTTTTGTAAATTACACATCACGCGCCTGATAAATTAGCACTCCACTTGTAATATATCCCTTAATACTGTAATTCTTTCATCAAAAAGGGATGAGAGGAGTTATTGTATCTCATTTGCTGTGGCTAATTAGTGCTTGATATAAATAAGCACCTGCACTGGTTAAGCAATCACTGTGTATGCAAATTGCAACATACATAAAGGAAATTATATATATGATGTCATTTACATTTTATGCACCACTTCAGGAGTGCCACTTGCAATCCAGCGTAAATATCCAAATGATATTACAAGGAAAGTGATCAAAATGAATACATTTATACATTGCATATTCCAACTTTTTACTGAGATTTATTTTTGAGGATATAGTGCCTACATATATTTGCAGCATGAAACAGCATCTAATAACTGGCACTGATGGGGTAAATAATTCTATAAATGAGAATAACAAAGCGGAACACTAGAAACTTTAAAACATTTGTCAAAGCAAGGATCACAAGAGATTTACATTGGTTGAACTTGATGGATAGTTGTACTTTTATTTTTAGCCTCAGCCTATTGTTCCTTAGTAATTCCAATTTTTTTTGTTGTTGTTTTGATGGATTGAATTTTTGCTATAAAGGTTAGTTCAATTGTTAATAATTTCCAAAGGGCATATTCAGTGGTGTTTTTTACAGAGGTTAATTGGATGCAAAGGCCCTTAAATCTTTATTTTGCACCTCTTGTTGGTCTGGGGGGGGGGGGGCAAAATTACCTCTCCTTGCCTCTGTCCCTTTGTATATAGACACACCGCTAACATGCATAGCCATAACTCTAAACACATAGCCACACCCTAGGCCACTAAACTACACTAGACTTCCTTGAGTAAGTCTGCAGCTTTCTAACCCCATGGAAGCCATTTATTATCAATCAACTGTGTTTACTCTTTTTAAATCATAATGACAACAGAAACTACCCAAATGACCCTGATCAAAAATGTACATACCCTGGTGATTTTGGCCTGATAACATCCACACATGTTGATACAAAGGGGTTTGAATGGCTATTAAAGGTAACCATCCTCACCTGTGATCTGTTTGCTTGTAATTAGTGTGTGTGTATAAAAGTCAATGAGTTTCGGGACTCCTGACAGACACTTGCATCTTTCATTCAGTGCTGCACTGATGTTTTTGGATTCTGAGTCATGGGGAAAGAAAAAGAATTGTCAAAGGATCTGTGGAAAAAGGTAGTTGAACTGTATAAAACAGGAAAGGGATATAAAAAGATATCCAAGGAATTGAGAATGCAAATCAGCAGTGTTCAAACTCTAATCAAAAAGTGGAAAATGAGGCGTTCTGTTTGATAACATACTGCATTCATCTTGCCATCAATTCTGACCAAATTTCCTGTGCCTTTGTAGCTCACACACCCCCAAAACATCAGCGATCCACCTGCGTGTTTCACAGTAGGAATGGTGTACCTTTCATCATAGGCCTTGTTGACTCCAAATGTAGCGTTTATGGTTGTGGCCAAAAAGCTCAATTTTAGTCTCATCATTCCAAATGACTTTGTGCCAGAAGGTTTGAGGCTTGTCTCTGTGCTGTTTTGCGTATTGTAAGCGGGATACTTTGTGGCATTTGCGTAGTAATGGCTTTCTTCTGGCGACTCGACCATGCAGCCCATCTTTCTTCAAGTGCCTCCTTATTGTGCATCTTGAAACAGCCACACCACATGTGCTGTATTTCACCTGAAGTTATTTGTGGGTTTGTCTTTGCATCCCGAACAATTTTCCTGGCTGTTGTAGCTGAAATCTTAGTTGGTCTACCTGACCGTGGTTTGGTTTCAACAGAACCCCTCATTTTCCACTTCTTTATTAGAGTTTGAACACTGCTGATTTGCATTCTCAATTCCTTGGATATCTTTTTATATCCCTTTCCTGTTTTATACAGTTCAACTACCTTTTCCCGCAGATCCTTTGAAAATTCTTTTGCTTTCCCCATGACTCATAATCCAGAATCGTCAGTGCAGCACTGGATGAAAGATGCAAGGGTCTGTCAGGAGTCCAGAAACTCACTGACCTTTTATATACACACACACACTAATTACAAGCAAACAGATCACAGGTAAGGATGGTTACCTTTAATAGCCATTCAAACCCCTTTGTGTCAACTTTTGTGCATGTTATTAGGCCAAAATCACCAGGGTATGTAAACTTTTTATCAGGGTCATTTGGGTAGTTTCTGTTGTCATTATTATTTAAAAAAAGTAGTTGATTGATAATAAATGGCTTCAGCCAAACACTAACCATGAGTGAAAGAAACGTTTTTGTGTTATTATTCATATTCTCTGAAAAATGTCCAAGAAATCATAAATTCTGCCAGGGTATATAAACTTACGAGTACAACTGTATATATTTTTTAGCATTTTTGCTAGCACTCCATTTAAACAGAAATAGAGCCTTGTTTATTAACCCCCTAATCTGCCGATCCCGATATCACGCCACATAAATAAATCTCTTGATATCGCCACCACTATACTAAACTTATTAACCCCTATTCCCTCGCACCCCAACATTGCCCACACTGTAATAAATCTATTAACCCCTATTCCGTCGCTCCCCGACATTGCCGCCAACAAATAAAGCTATTAACCCCTAAACCTCTGGCCTCCCACATCACTACCAGTAAATAAACCTTTTATCCCCTAAACCGCCAGCCCCCCACATCACAACAACCTAAATTAAACTATTAACCCCTAAACCTAACCCTAAACCTAACCCTAAACCTAATACCCCCTAACTGAGAGCTAAATTAAAGTTACAATTATTAACTAAATAATACCTATTTAAAACTAAATACATACTTACCTGTAAAATAAAACCTTAGCTAGCTACAATATAACTAATAGTTATATTGTAGCTAGCTTAGGTTTTATTTTTATTTCACAGGTAAGTTTGTATTTATTTTAACTAGGTAGACTAGTTAGTAAATAGTTATTAACTATTTACTAACTAATTAGTTAAAATAAATGCAAACTTACCTGTGAAATTAAACCTAAGCTGCCTTACATTAAAACCTAACATTACAAAAATAAAAAAACTACCATTACAAAAAATTAAAAAACATTAAAATTACAACAACAAAAAAAAACTACCATTACAAAAAATAACAAATGAAATTATCCAAAATAATAAAAATTATTCCTATTCTAATACCCTTTTAAAAAAATAAAAAACCCACTCCAAAATAAAAAAAAACCAAATCTATAATAAACTACCAAGGGCCCTTAAATTGCCTTTTTGTGGGCCCTTAAAAGGGCCTTTTGTAGGGCATTGCCCTAAAGATAACAGCTCTTTTCCTACAAAAGAAAAACAAAACACCCCCTAACAGTATACAAACCCCCACCCCCCAAACACACAAAATAAAACAAAAGTAAAACCTAATCTACCCATTGCCCTGAAAGGGGGGTTTTGTATGGGCATTGCCCTTAAAAGGACATTCAGCACTTTTTACTGCACTTAAAAGGGCATTCAGCTCTTTTATGAAACGCCCAACCCCTAATCTAAAAATAAAAACCCACACGAAAAAAAAAAAAATTATGCAAAATAATAAAAATTAGCCCTATTCTAATACCCATTTAAAAAAAACAAAAACAAAATAAAAGAAACCTAATCTAGAATCAACTACCAATAGCCCTTAAAAGGGCCTTTTGTAGGGCATTGCCCTAAAGATATCAGCTCGTTTTCTGAAAAAATAAAAAGACCCACTAACATTACAAACCCCCACCCCCCAAACCCATAAAATTAAAAAAAATATCTAAAAAACCTAATCTACCCCTTTGCCCTGAAAAGGGCATTTGTATGGGCATTGCCCTGAAAAGGGCATACAGCTCTTTTGCTGCGCTTAAAAGGGCATATGCACACCCCAAAAAAACTTTAAAAAAACCTAACACTAACCCCTCTTTAGGTACTCACGGTTGTTGAAGTCCCGCTTGAACGATCTTCTTCTTGGCGGCTCCATCTTCATCCAGGCGGTTCCATCTTCATCCATCACGGGACCGGCATCTTCTTCATCCCTGCAGGGGCGGAGCAGCAATGCGAAACAGCCAATAGAATGAGAGCTGCTTTAATCCTATTGGCTGATTTGAACAGCCAATAGGATTTTAGCAGCCCTAATTCCTATTGGCTAATTCCAATTTTTCAGCCAATAGGAATGCAATGGTACCTCCAGTATAAACGGGGTACCTTGCATTTCAATCCTCAGTGTGCAGTGGACGATTTCATGAAGAGGACCTCCACTTCGGATCGATGGACTTCCGCCTGGACCTCTGCCTGGACCTCCGCCTTGGACCTTCACCTGGACAATGCAAAAGAGCTATATGCCCTTTTAAGGGCAATGCCCATACAAATACCCTTTTCAGGGCAATGGGTAGCTTAGGTTTTTGTTAGAGTTAGGTTTTTTTATTTTTGGGGGTTGGTTGGGTGGTGGGTTTTACTGTATTTTTTTTACAGGTAAAAGAGTTGTTTAACGTAGGGCAATGCCCTACAAAAGCCCTTTTAACTATTGGTAGTTTATTGTAGGCTAGGGTTTTTTTTTATTTTGGGTGGGCTTTTTTATTTTTATAGGGCTATTAGATTAAGTGTAATTCTTTTTTATTTTTTATAATTTCGTTTGTTGTTTTTCATAATTTAGTGTTTGTTATTTTTTGTTATTTAGTATTTCTCTTGTAAGCTGTATCCAGTCCACGGATCATCCATTACTTGTGGGATATTCTCCTTCCCAACAGGAAGTTGCAAGAGGACACCCACAGCAGAGCTTCTATATAGCTCCTCCCCTAACTGCCATATCCAATCATTCTCTTGCAACTCTCAACAACGATGGAGGTAGTAAGAGGAGAGTGGTAAAATATAGTTAGTTTTTTCTTCAATCAAAAGTTTGTTATTTTCAAATAGTACCGGAGTTGTACTATTTTATCTCAGGCAGTATTTAGAAGAAGAATCTGCCTGCATTTTCTATGATCTTAGCAGCTTGTAACTAAGATCCACTGCTGTTCTCACATATGTCTGAGGAGTGAGGTAACTTCAGAGGGAGAATGGTGTGCAGGTTATCCTGCTATTGAGGTATGTGCAGTTTTAAGTTTTTCTAGGGACTAGAAAATGCTGCTGGTACCTGATTAATGTAAGTTAAGCCTAAAAACAGTGATTTAATAGCGACTTGTATCAGGCTTACTACCAGAGATATATACTCTGATAATATGGCAATATAAAACGTTTGCTGGCATGTTTAATCGTTTTTATATATGCTTTGGTGATAAAACTTATTGGGGCCTAGTTTTTTCCACATGGCTGGCTTGATTTTTGCCTAGGAACAGTTTCTTGAGGCTTTCCACTGTTGTAGTATGAGTGGGACGGGCCTATTTTAGCGCTTTTTTTTTTTTTTAAATTACAGACAGAGACATTCAGCTTCCCTCAGCAGTCCCCTGCATGCTATAGGACATCTCTGAAAGGCTCTAAAGGCTTCAAAAGTCGTTTATTGAGGAAGGTAGGGCCACAGCTGAGCTGTGGCAGTTGTTGTAACTGTTTAAAAAACGTTTATTTCGTTTTTTTGATCCGTTTTTTGCATTAAGGGGTTAATCATCCATTTGCAAGTGGGTGCAATGCTCTGCTAACCTATTACATACACTGTAAAATTTTCGTTTGATTTACTGCCTTTTTTCACTGTTTTTCACTGTTTTTCAAATTTTGACAAAATTTGTTTCTCTTAAAGGCACAGTACCGTTTTTATATTTGCTTGTTAACTTGATTTAAAGTGTTTTCCAAGCTTGCTAGTCTCATTGCTAGTCTGTACAAACATGTCTGACATAGAGGAAACTCCTTGTTCATTATGTTTAAAAGCCATGGTGGAACCCCATATGAGAATGTGTACTAAATGTATTGATTTCCCTTTAAACAATAAAGATCAGCTTTTGTCTTTAAAAAATTTATCACCAGAGGATTCTGATGAGGGGGAAGTTATGTCGACTAACTCTCCCCACGTGTCAGACCCTTTGACTCCCGCTCAAGGGACTCACGCTCAAATGGCGCCCAGTACATCAAGGACGCCCAAAGCAATTACTTTACAAGACATGGCGGCAGTCATGGATAATACACTGTCAGCGGTATTAGCCAGACTACCTGAATTTAGAGGAAAGCATGATAGCTCTGGTGTTAGGCGTAATACAGAGCATACAGGCGCTTTAAGAGCCATGTCTGATACTGCCTCACAATATGCAGAAGCTGAGGAAGGAGAGCTTCAGTCTGTGGGGGATATCTCTGACTCAGGGAAACCTGATTCTGATATTTCTACTTTTAAATTTAAGCTTGAGAACCTCCGTGTTTTGCTTAGGGAGGTTTTAGCTGCTCTGAATGACTGTGACACAATTGCAGTGCCAGAGAAATTGTGTAGACTGGATAAATACTTTGCAGTGCCGGTGTGTACTGAGGTTTTTCCAATACCTAAAAGGTTTACAGAAATTATTAATAAAGAGTGGGATAGACCCGATGTGCCGTTTCCCCCCCCCCTCCTATTTTTAGAAAAATGTTTCCCATAGACACCACCACACGGGACTTATGGCAAACGGTCCCTAAGGTGGAGGGAGCAGTTTCTACTTTAGCAAAGCGTACTATTATCCCTGTCGAGGACAGTTGTGCTTTTTCAGATCCTATGGATAAAAAAATTAGAGGGTTACCTTAAGAAAATGTTTATTCAACAAGGTTTTATCCTGCAGCCCCTTGCATGCATTGCTCCTGTCACTGATGCTGCGGCGTTCTGGTTTGAGTCTCTGGAAGAGGCTTTACAGACAACGACTCCATTGGAGGACATACTTAACAAGCTTAGAGCACTTAAGCTAGCTAATTCTTTTGTTTCTGATGCCATTGTTCATTTGACTAAACTAACGGCTAAGCATTCTGGATTTGCCATCCAGGCGCGTAGGGCACTATGGCTCAAATCTTGGTCAGCTGACGTGACTTCAAAGTCTAAACTACTTAACATTCCCTTCAAGGGGCAGACCCTATTCAGGCCTGGTTTGAAGGAAATTATTGCTGACATTACTGGAGGTAAAGGTCATGCCCTTCCTCAGGACAGGTCCAAATCAAGGGCCAAACAGTCTAATTTTCGTGCCTTTCGAAACTTCAAGGCAAGTGCAGCATCAACTTCCTCTGCTACAAAACAAGAGGGAACTTTTGCTTAGTCCAAGACGGCCTGGAAACCTAACCAGTCCTGGAACAAAGGCAAGCAGGCCAAAAAGTCTGCTGCTGCCTCTAAGACAGCATGAAGGAATGGCCCCCTATCCGGTAACAGATCTAGTAGGGGGCAGACTTTCTCTCTTCGCCCAGGCGTGGGCAAGAGATGTTCAGGATCCCTGGGCGTTGGAGATTATATCTCAGCTGTATCTTCTGGACTTCAAGGCTTCTCCTCCACAAGGGAGATTTCACCTTTCACGGTTATCTGTCAACCAGATAAAGAAAGAGGCATTGTTACACTGTGTGCAAGACCTCCTAATTATGGGAGTGATCCATCCAGTTCCAAAGTAGGAACAGGGACAGGGATTTTACTCAAATCTGTTTGTGGTTCCCAAAAAAGAGGGAACCTTCAGACCAATCTTGGATCTAAAGATCTTAATCAAATTCCTAAGGTTTGCCTTTCTGGACAGGCATTACCAGTTTGTGGCTCTTCCCTTCGGGTTAGCTACAGCCCCAAGAATTTTTACAAAGGTTCTGGGGTCGCTTCTGGCGGTCCTAAGGCTGCGGGGCATAGCAGTGGCCCCTTATCTAGACGACATCCTGATACAGGCGTTAAATTTCCAAATTCCCAAGTCCCATACGGACATAATTCTGGCATTTCTGAGGTCGCACGGGTGGAAAGTGAACGAGGAAAAGAGTTCTCTGTCCCCACTCACAAGAGTCTCCTTCCTAGGGACTCTGATAGATTCTGTAGGAATGAAAATTTACCTGACGGAGTCCAGGTTATCAAAACTTCTAAATTCTTGCCGTGTTCTCCATTCTATTCCGTGCCCTTTGGTGGCTCAGTGCATGGAGGTAATCGGCTTAATGGTAGCGGCAAGGGACATAGTTCCTTCATCTCAGACCGCTGCAACTGCTGCAACTATGCATGCTCAGTCAGTGGAATGGGGATTACACAGATTTGTCCCCTCTACTAAATCTGGATCAAGAGACCAGAGATTCTCTTCTCTGGTGGCTATCTCGGGTCCATCTATCCAAAGGTATGACCTTTCGCAGGCCAGATTGGACAATTGTAACGACAGATGCCAGCCTTCTAGGTTGGGGTGCAGTCTGGAACTCCCTGAAGGCTCAGGGATCATGGATTCAGGAGGAGAAACTCCTCCCAATAAATATTCTGGAATTGAGGGCAATATTCAATGCTCTTCAGGCTTGGCCTCAGTTAACAACCCTGAGGTTCATCAGATTTCAGTCGGACAACATCACGACTGTGGCTTACATCAACCATCAAGGGGGAACAAGGAGTTCCTTAGCGATGTTAGAAGTCTCCAAAATAATTTGCTGGGCAGAGAAACACTCTTGCTACCTATCAGCGATCCATATCCCAGGTGTAGAGAACTGGAAGGCGGATTTTCTAAGTCATCAGACTTTTCATCCAGGGGAGTGGGAACTCCATCCGGAGGTGTTTGCTCAATTAATTCTTCGTTGGGGCAAACCAGAACTGGATCTCATGGCATCTCGCCAGAACGCCAAGCTTCCTTATTACGGATCCAGGGACCCGGAAGCGACGCTGATAGATGCTCTAGCAGCGCCTTGGTCTTTCAACCTGGCTTACGTGTTTCCACCGTTTCCTCTGCTCCCTCGACTGATTGCCAAAATCAAGCAGGAGAGAGCATCAGTGATTTTGATAGCGCCTGCGTGGCCACGCAGGACCTGGTATGCAGACCTAGTGGACATGTCATCCTATCCACCTTGGACTCTGCCTTTGAGACGAGACCTTCTACTTCAAGGTCCTTTCAATCATCCAAATCTAATTTCTCTGAGACTGACTGCATGGAGATTGAACGCTTGATTTTATCAAAGCGTGGCTTCTCCGAGTCTGTCATTGATACCTTAATACAGGCACGAAAGCCTGTTACCAGGAAAATTTACCATAAGATATGGCATAAATATCTTTATTGGTGTGAATCCAAGAGTTACTCATGGAGTAAGGTTAGGATTCCCAGGATATTATCTTTTCTCCAAGAGGGTTTAGAGAAAGGATTATCAGCTAGTTCTTTGAATTGACAGATCTCTGCACTGTCTATTCTTTTGCACAAGCGTCTGGCGGATGTTCCAGACGTTCAGGCGTTTTGTCAGGCGTTGGTTAGAATCAAGCCTGTGTTTAAACCTGTTGCTCTCCCATGGAGCTTAAACTTGGTTCTTAAAGTTCTTCAAGGGATTCCGTTTGAACCTCTTCATTCCATAGATATCAAGTTTTTATCTTGGAAATTTCTTTTTTTGATGGCTATTTCCTCGGCTCGTAGAGTCTCCGAGTTATCTGCTTTACAATGTGATTCTCCTTATCTGATCTTCCATGCAGATAAGGTAGTTCTGCATACAAAACCTGGGTTTTTGCCTAAGGTGGTATCTACTAAGAATATCAATCAAGAGATTGTTGTTTCATCATTGTGTCCTAATCCTTCTTCAAAGAAGGAACCTCTTTTACATAATCTGGACGTGGTTCGTGCTTTAAAGTTTTACTTACAAGCTACTAAAGATTTTCGTCAAACATCTGCTTTGTTTGTTGTTTACTCTGGACAGAGAAGAGGTCAAAAGGCTTCGGCAACCTCTCTTTCTTTTTGGCTAAGAAGCATAATCCACTTAGCCTATGAGACTGCTGGACAGCAGCCTCCTGAAAGGATTACAGCTCATTCTACTAGAGCTGTGGCTTCCACTTGGGCCTTTAAAAATGAGGCTTCTGTTGAACAGATTTGCAAGGTGGCGACTTGGTCTTCGCTTCATACTTTTTCCAAATTCTACAAATTTGATACTTTTGCTTCTTTGGAGGCTATTTTTGGGAGAAAGGTTTTACAGGCAGTGGTACCTTCCGTTTAAGTACCTGCCTTGTCCCTCCCTTCATCCGTGTACTTTAACTTTGGTATTGGTATCCCACAAGTAATGGATGATCCGTGGACTGGATACACCTTACAAGAGAAAACACAATTTATGCTTACCTGATAAATTTATTTCTCTTGTGGTGTATCCAGTCTACGGCCCGCCCTGTCATTTTAAGGCAGGTCAAAATTTTAGATTAAACTAAAATCACCACTGCACCCTATGGTATCTCCTTTCTCGGCTTGTTTCGGTCAAATGACTGGATATGGCAGTTAGGGGAGGAGCTATATAGCAGCTCTGCTGTGGGTGTCCTCTTGCAACTTCCTGTTGGGAAGGAGAATATCCCACAAATAATGGATGATCCGTGGACTGGATACACCACAAGAGAAATAAATTTATCAGGTAAGCATAAATTGTGTTTTTTTATTTTTTGTAATTAGATATTTTGATATTCTTAGAGTAGTGTTAAGATTTTTTTAATGTGTATTTTAGTTTTTTTTAATTGGTAGTTAGTTTAATTTTAGTTTAATAGTTATATTAGTTTAATTGTTAGTTTAAACTTAGTTTTTTTTTAATTTGACAGGTAAGTTTTAATTTAATTTAAGATAGGGAAATTGTAATTTTAATATAAAGTTAGGGGGGCGTTAGGTTTAGGGGTTACTAGTTTAAATTTGTTTATTGCGATGTGGGGGGCTTTCAGTTTAGGGGTTAATAGGTTTATTAAAGTGGCAGCGGTGTCGGGGAGCGGCGGAATAGGGTTTAATAGATTTATTATAGTGTGGGTGATGTTGGGGTGCGGGGGAATAGGGGTTAATAACTTTAGTATAGTGGCGGCGATGTCGGAAGTGGCAGATTCGGGGTTAATAACTTTAATATAGTGTTTGCGATGCAGGAGGGCCTCGGTTTAGGGGTTAATAGGTAGTTTATGGGTGTTTAGTGTACTTTGTGACAGTTTAGTTATGAGTTTTATGTAACAGTTTTGTTGCGTAAAACTCATAACTACTGCTCTCACATGGCGGTATGGATCCTGTTGGTATAGGGTGTAGCGCAAGCTTTTTAGTCTCACAGCAAAACTTGTAATGACTGCGCTATGGAAGTCCCATGAAAAAACGTAATTTTTATGTCTGCGGGACTGACGTTGCGTTACAGGCTAAAAGGCTTGCGGTACAGCTATACCAACAAGACTCATAATGGCTGTGTTTCAGTTTTAACGCTGAAATTACCATTTTTTCAGCGTTAAAACAGGAATGCACAACTTGTAATCTAGGTGAATGAACATAATTAAATATGAATATTGCATAAATATGCTTTTTCATGTTTTCCTGTACTTGACTTCAAAGGACTCCAATGCACTTATATATATATATATATGTCTATATATGTGTACATATGTATTTATATGTGTATATACAGGGAGTGCAGAATTATTAGGCAAATGAGTATTTTGACCACATCATCCTCTTTATGCATGTTGTCTTACTCCAAGCTGTATAGGCTCGATAGCCTACTACCAATTAAGCATATTAGGTGATGTGCATCTCTGTAATGAGAAGGGGTGTGGTCTAATGACATCAACACCCTATATCAGGTGTGCATAATTATTAGGCAACTTCCTTTCCTTTGGCAAAATGGGTCAAAAGAAGGACTTGACAGGCTCAGAAAAGTAAAAAATAGTGAGATATCTTGCAGAGGGATGCAGCACTCTTAAAATTGCAAAGCTTCTGAAGCGTGATCATCGAACAATCAAGCGTTTCATTCAAAATAGTCAACAGGGTCGCAAGAAGCGTGTGGAAAAACCAAGGCGCAAAATAACTGCCCATGAACTGAGAAAAGTCAAGCGTGCAGCTGCCAAGATGCCACTTGCCACCAGTTTGGCCATATTTCAGAGCTGCAACATCACTGGAGTGCCAAAAAGCACAAGGTGTGCAATACTCAGAGACATGGCCAAGGTAAGAAAGGCTGAAAGACGACCACCACTGAACAAGACACACAAGCTGAAACGTCAAGACTGGGCCAAGAAATATCTCAAGACTGATTTTTCTAAGGATTTATGGACTGATGAAATGAGAGTTAGTCTTGATGGGCCAAATGGATGGGCCCGTGGCTGGATTGGTAAAGGGCAGAGAGCTCCAGTCCGACTCAGACGCCAGCAAGGTGGAGGTGGAGTACTGGTTTGGGCTGGTATCATCAAAGATGAGCTTGTGGGGCCTTTTCGGGTTGAGGATGGAGTCAAGCTCAACTCCCAGTCCTACTGCCAGTTTCTGGAAGACACCTTCTTCAAGCAGTGGTACAGGAAGAAGTCTGCATCCTTCAAGAAAAACATGATTTTCATGCAGGACAATGCTCCATCACACGCGTCCAAGTACTCCACAGCGTGGCTGGCAAGAAAGGGTATAAAAGAAGAAAATCTAATGACATGGCCTCCTTGTTCACCTGATCTGAACCCCATTGAGAACCTGTGGTCCATCATCAAATGTGAGATTTACAAGGAGGGAAAACAGTACACCTCTCTGAACAGTGTCTGGGAGGCTGTGGTTGCTGCTGCACGCAATGTTGATGGTGAACTGATCAAAACACTGACAGAATCCATGGATGGCAGGCTTTTGAGTGTCCTTGCAAAGAAAGGTGGCTATATTGGTCACTGATTTGTTTTTGTTTTGTTTTTGAATGTCAGAAATGTATATTTGTGAATGTTGAGATGTTATATTGGTTTCACTGGTAAAAATAAATAATTGAAATGGGTATATATTTGTTTTTTGTTCAGTTGCCTAATAATTATGCACAGTAATAGTCACCTGCACACACAGATATCCCCCTAAAATAGCTATAACTAAAAACAAACTAAAAACTACTTCCAAAACTATTCAGCTTTGATATTAATGAGTTTTTTGGGTTCATTGAGAACATGGTTGTTGTTCAATAATAAAATTAATCCTCAAAAATACAACTTGCCTAATAATTCTGCACTCCCTGTATGTCTGTAAATACATATATACACATATAAATAAATATGTAAACACATATTCACACACACATATATATATATTTAGATATGTATATGTATGTATCTCTATGATAAAGCCCTTTGCTTGCTTTTTTTATTTTCTAACACCTGAGACCTTTTAATTTTTTTATGCAATACTTTTTTTTAAAATAATTTTTATTAGATGTTGTTAGTATGAGTGTAACTGTAATGTATTTTTATGTGTTTTGAGAAACTTTTTTGTTTCCCGAATCAGTAAACCAGAGCTCTGAAGTTGCAATAATCATTCATACTTATGATAAAACCCCTTTTCACTAACGCGTAACTGTTAGCGTGCCACTCGTAATCTGGCCCTATATAGTTATAGCCCTCCAACAGTTATGGAACACGAAACCAAATTTTTTTTCTTTCATTACTCAGATAGAGCATGTGATTTGAAACATTCCAGCTTACTTCTATTATCTCATTTGTTTTATTCTCTTGGTATCCTTTGTTGAAAAAGATACCTAGGTAGGTTCAGGAGCTGATGATTGGTGGCTGCACATTGGCTCACCCAATGCATTTGGCTATCTCCCACTAGTGCATTGCTGCTTCTTCAACAAAGGATACTAAGGGCATGAAACAAATTAGATAATAGAAGTAATTTGAAAAGTTGTTTAAAATTGTATTCTATATCGGAATCATGAAATATTGTTGGGGGTTTTATGTCCCTTTTATACGTTTAATAGATACAGGGGCTATGTTATGTTTAATTTTGGCAGAAGTGATGGGGAGAGTCATAGAATTCCCCTTTTGTATTTGTATTGGATATTTATTGAGGTTCAAACACAAAAACAAGATCATTGTATAAAATAAGTGACCAGTATCAGAAGCAACAGCTTTCACAGTGTAACGTAGTTAAATATAACAACCTCAAGGTATTTTACTTGTATCATAATAAATATATAAACTAACAAGTTCCTTACATCTGCTCAGAGTTCTCTGATGAACTACAAGTAGGAATGAGGTCAGGGCCGACTCAAGAAGACATTCTGCTGCCTTAATCCGAGAATGAAATGACACCCCCAATAGTAAAATTACTGACTAACATATCAACCCACTAGCCTGGACACCCCCCCCCTTTACTAAGCCTGTCTGCATGCAACCAATGCTTATTTTATGCACAATTGTACAGTAAGTGGGAAGAAAGTTAGTTATGTTCTTGTCCCACCTTGAATGTCACCCCTGACTGGTTTTGTGTCTTTGTGCATGATACGGTTATGTTGCTGGGAATAGGGGAGGACTGGCAACCTTTGGCTCAGGGGGGCGTGTATGACCCAGTGGTCAAGATATGCCCCTTTCAAAACATTTTTGTTCAATTAAAAAAAACACACACAAGGGAAGCAAAATATATTGTAAATTAGAAAAGAGGGCAGACTAAAATAGCACACTACAGACGTCAGACAACAACCATGGCCCCTGCACATGCTCATTTCTGGCTATATGCAGAGAAAAACAAACAAACATACATGTACCTTTAATATACCCAATATGCCCACGCCACAAATCCCAATCAAAAGACATGGCTCGTGCACACTTTATGCCATCCAATTGATCCAGATGACAAGACTAGGGTGTATTAGGCACTCTATATCATTTTCATGTTATCCTGTCTCTGCACTTTTTTTAATAAATATGGTACTAGAGGAGGGTGACCATGCTACTGTTACTTATTTTGCCCAGAGCAGTAACTCATCTCTGGCATCTGGGGATGCCGGTGTAAATCTGCTGACCATTATCACAGAGCTGACCTGAGGATCTCTGTATCCCCTGCTTCACTTATCACAGCTGAACCAATGAAGGGACATCATACACTAGATTTTTCTTTGCATAAATGTTTTGTAGACGATCCGTTAGTATAGTCCATACAGTTTTTTCTTTTTTTTTAAATGTATAGATTTGCTTATTTTTAAATAACATTGTGCTGATTTTCAGACTCCTAACCAAGCCCCAAAGTTTTATAAGTAGACTGTTGTCTACCTACTCCAGCTTGCTCCTGTTTGTGTACAGAGTCTTTTCATATACAGGGGAAGTGGGGAGGGGGGGGAGTATCTGCTCTTTTTGCTTTCCATCCCATTTCACTGGGTGTCCCAACCTAACCTTTTCAACAGTGCTAAACTGGTAGCTTCTAGTTCTAAGTAAGTTTTTAAAAGGTTTTAAACTGGATTTTTAGATCAGTATTTGTGCATATTCTTCTTTAAAGTAGTGTATATTACATGCAGTTAAATGACAATTGGTGTATATTGTCCCTTTAAGAGCCGCTTAAAATTTGTACATTGACAGGAGTTCTAAAGCTGCTCTGTTTTAGTTGTGATTAGGTATCACAAGGAAGAGCCCTGACTGCAGTGTGCACGGCTGCAAACACAGTACTGCCCCCCTAAAAAGTGACCTGTCTGTACCACGTTAGTTCATGTGTTTCATATAGATAACATTGAGCTCATGCGCGTGAATTTACTGAGGAGTGAGCACTGATTGGCTAAAATGCAAGTCTGTCTAAAGAACAAAAATAAGAGGGCAGTCTGCAGAGGTTTAGATACAAGGTAATTACAGAGGTAAAACATGTATTAATATAACTGTGTTGGTTATGCAAAACTGGGGAATGAGTAGTAAAGGGATTATCTATCTTTTAAAACAACAAAAATTCTGGTGTTGACTGTCACTTTAAATAACAAAATAAATCAAGTTTGTTTCCTTAAATCAGCTATGCGTAGGACAGGAGCAGTCTGTCTGGGTCTAACAATGACTATCTCAGGCACTGAGATGCCGCCCCTTGTCAAGTGCCGCCTGGGTCCGTTGGAACCACTTAGTCCCATGGTTGAGCCCTGAATGAGGAAAAAATATAGGATAAAGGCAGGAAATACCCAATGTTATATCAAAAAGACCATACTTCTATTAACTAGCTAGACTGTCTTGTAAGTAAGGGAAATCCACCCAAGATACTGAACAAATAAAGAAAGGAGAAATTATGAAAAAAGGAACCACAGTCTGGGTAATATCAAGTTGGCTTCTTGGCCTCCAGGTAAAGGATGTGTACACTTGCATGGTTAGTAAATATTTAGCTGCCTAATTATGTATCACATATAGTGCAGATTTATGTAAAATGTTAAACGTTTACTGTCCCTTTAAGAAAATATTAAGCTTACCTATTAAAAATGTGTTTTTGTTAGTGATCATATTTGATCATTTTAAATATAAAGATTCCATTAAATCAAGCCATACCATTATAGCACACTAACATTTCCTTGTGCATTGACTGAGTCAACCACTCTTCAGGACCTCTTGTTGTAGAGTTTCTTCTTTCTAGAGTCGCGAGTTCAAATAAACTATGTACCTGAGCTGATGGGGTATGATCCCATGAAACGGTTCATTACAGCATTTATGTAGTAAGTTATTCTAAATAGCCTTATGAGTGGTATTAATAAAGTTGTGTTTAGCTTGCACAGTGGGGAGAATTCCTCTAGGACATACAGGCTCCAGCTATGTATGTAGTTCTGTTTCAGTAACATTCCCCTAGCCATAACATGCAAAATGAGTCTCAGTTATGCTGTGTTGGGAAAAAAAAAGTGCAGATTAAAAATAAATTAGACATTTCCTTATATGCCTAAACCAAATCTATACTATATTATGTTGTTTCTATCATGACTCAAAGACAGATCATTTTAGGGAGACATGGAAATATGCAAGGGAGTGTGCGGGGGGAATAAAATATGCTGAAGATAAATGCAGACAATCAAAAAAGAATATCCAATTATAGTTTTAACTTCCACTTCATTTTCTAGCTGTAAAGCAAGTATTTAGTGAGAAAAGAGTGGTATGTGGTTAGCAATAAGCATACAAAATATGAGCTTGTACGCAAAAATCATCTTCATTTAAACCAATGGACTCTGTTTATAGAACTGCAGATTCAGCTTCTAAGCCCTTACGGTGCAGGCTTGTACAAAATCCAGTGCAGGCTTATATATATAGCGGTGCAGGCTTGTACATATTGCGGTGCAGGCTTGTACAAAATCCAGTGCAGGCTTATATATATAGCGGTGCAGGCTTGTACATATTGCGGTGCAGTCTTGTACAAATTGCAGTGCAGGCTTGTACACTTTGTGGTGAAGGCTTGTGCATATTGTGGTTAAACTTGCAGGCTTCTACTAATTGCGATGCAGGATTCTACTAATTCCGGTG
Organism: Bombina bombina; assembly: GCF_027579735.1. Lineage (NCBI taxonomy): Eukaryota > Metazoa > Chordata > Amphibia > Anura > Bombinatoridae > Bombina > Bombina bombina. Next base: position 1,513,110,258 of record NC_069499.1, on the reverse strand, counting down.
CAGGCTTGTTCATATTGCGGTGCAGGCTTGTACAAATTGAGGTGCAGGCTTCTACAAATGGATGTGCAGGCTTGTACATATTGCGGTACAGACTTGCACAAATTGCGGTGAAGGCTTCTACTAATTTTGGTGCAGGCTTCTACTAATCTACTAATTGTGGTGCAGGCTTCTACTAATTGTGGTGCAGGCTTCTACTAATTGTGGTGCAGGCTTCTACTAATTGAGGTGCAGACTTCTACTAATTACGGTGCAGGCTACTACTAATTGCTGTGCAGGCTACTACTAATTGTTGGGCAGGCTTCAACTAATTGTGGGGCAGGCTTCTACTAATTGTGGTGCAGGCTTCTACTAATTCCGGTGCAGGCTTGTTCATATTGCGGTGCAGGCTTGTACAAATTGAGGTGCAGGCTTCTACAAATGGATGTGCAGGCTTGTACATATTGCGGTGCAGACTTGCATAAATTGCGGTGAAGGCTTCTACTAATTTGGGTGCAGGCTTCTACTAATCTACTAATTGTGGTGCAGGCTTCTACTAATTGTGGTGCAGGCTTCTACTAATATCGGTGCAGGCTTCTACTAAATGCGGTGCAGGCTTCTACTAATTGTGGTGCAAGCTTCTTCTAATTGCAGTGCAGGCTTCTACTAATTGCGGTGCAGTCTTCTACTAATTGTGGTGCAGGCTTCTACTAATTGCAGTGCAGGCTTCTACTAATTGTGGTGCAGGCATCTACTAATTGCGGTGCAGTCTTCTACTAATTGTGGTGCAGGCTTCTACTAATTGCAGTGCAGGCTTCTACTAATTGTGGTGCAGGCTTCTACTAATTGTGGTGCAGGCTTCTACTAATTCCGGTGCAGGCTTCTACTAATTGTGGTGCAGGCATCTACTATTTGCGGTGTAGGCTTCAACTAATTGTAGTGCAGGCATTTACTAATTGTGGTGTAGGCTTCTACTAATTGCGGTGCAGGCTTCTACTAATTGCGTTGCAGGCTTCTACTAATTGTGGTGCAGGCTTCTACTAATTGCGGTGCATGCTTCTACTAATTGTGGTGCAGGCTTCTACTAATTGCAGGGCAGGCTTCTACTAATTGCGGTGCAGGCATCTACTATATGCGGTGCAGACTTCTACTAATTGTAGTGCAGGCTTCTACTAATTGCTGTGCAGGCTTCAACTAATTGTGGTGCAGGCTTCTACTAACTGTGGTGCAGGCTGCTACTAATTGCGGTGCAGGCTTCGACTAATTGTGGTGCAGGCTACTACTAATTCCGGTTCAGGCTTCTACTAATTGTGGTGCAAGCATCTACTAATTGCGTTGCAGGCATCTACTATATGCGGTGCAGGCTTCTACTAATTGCGGTGCAGGCTTCTACTAATTGCAGTGCAGGCATCTACTAATTACGGTGCAGGCTTCTACTAATTGTGGTGCAGGCTTCTGCTAATTACGGTGCAGGCTTCTACTAATTGCGGTGCAGGCTTCTACTAATTGCGGTGCAGGCATCTACAATTTGCGGTGCAGGCTTCTACTAATTGTGGTGCAGGCGTCTACTAATTGTGGTGCAGGCTTCTACTAATTGTGGTGCAGGCATCTACTAATTGTGGTGCAGGCTTCTACTAATTGTGGTGCAGGCTTCTACTAATTGTGGTGCAGGCATCTACTAATTGTGGTGCTGGCATCTACTAATTGTGGTGCAGGCTTCTTCTAATTGTGGTGCAGGCTTCTACTAATTGTGGTGCAGGCTTCTACGAATTGTGGTGCAGGCATCTACTAATTGTGGTGCAGGCATCTACTAATTGTGGTGCAGGCTTCTACTAATTGTGGTGCAGGCATCTACTAATTGTGGTGCTGGCATCTACTAATTGCGGTGCAGGCTTCTACTAATTGTGGTGCAGGCTTCTACTAATTGTGGTGCAGGCTTCTACTAATTGCAGTGCAGGCTTCTACGAATTGTGGTGCAGGCATCTACTAATTGTGGTGCAGGCTTCTACTAATTGTGGTGCAGGCATCTACTAATTGTGGTGCAGGCATCTACTAATTGTGGTGCTGGCATCTACTAATTGTGGTGCATGCATCTACTAATTGTGATGCAGACTTCTACTAATTGTGATGCAGGCTTCTACTAATTGCGGTGCAGGCTTCTACTAATTGTGGTGCAGGCTACTACTAATTGTGGTGCAGGCTTCTACTAATTGCGGTGCAGGCTTCTACTAATTGTGGTGCAGGCTTCTACTAATTGTGGTGCAGGCTTGCACAAATGAAGAAGTAGCAGTCTAAAGAGATAACATACTTAAAACATGGTGAATTGATCTATTTGTTGCATGAGAGCAGGAGATGGGTTGCATAAGTGATCGCTTGTGCAATAATAAATTCCAGCTCAGGAGGACATGTTCTCTGCTTCAAAACATTCTTTACCCACAGACTTATATTCTTGTATTGAATTACCTTGAGGCTATTGCAGTGATGCAGAATAAGCCTGTACAAAACTACTGGGTGAGAAGGAAGAGGAAATTACAGAACAATTTTTGGATCTATGGTGAGCAGTTCTGTTGCTGTTTTTTGTGCATACAATATTAATATTTTACAAATTTGAGACTTTAAATCTCCAAAACCAAGCTATGAATACTTTATTTTACATAACTCTTTCTAGTGCAATTCACAATATTTCTGCTTACCTATCTATCTATCTATCTATCTATCTATCTATCTATCATCATCTATATAATCTATCTATCTATCTATATATCTATCTATCTATCTATCTATCTATCCATACATACATGAATAAATATATATATACTTACATACACACACATATTTATACACAATGCTGTGCAAAAGTTTTAGGCTGGTGTGAAAAAATGCTGTAAAGTAAGAATGCTTTTAAAAATAGTAATGTTAATAGTTTATTTTTTCCATTAACAAAATGCAAAGTGAGTGAACAGAAAAACAATCTCAAACAAATCCATATTTGGTGTGATCACCCTTTGCCCTCAAAACAGCATCAATTCTTCTAGGTACAAGGAACTCTACAGCTAGGTTGTTTCAAACATCTTGGAGAACTAACCAACCACACTTCTATGGATTTAGGCAGCCTCAGCGGCCTCTGTCTCTTCGTGTAATCCCATGTTTTGGGCAGATTATAAATGGAGCACTAATTTGTCGCGCATCCGTAATTGTAAATTCACGCATTTACAGGCACACGCTAAATAACCAGACGTTACAAGTGGCTGGCTATTGCTACCCCGAGCTAAGGGATTAAATGCCCTACATCTCCTGAGTGTCTGCTTGTAACTTAACTTAACACTTAATATAACTTAATAACTAATAAATAACAACACAACACAGTTCTGTGGGTGAAAGACCCGTGGGTCGCATTTATTGGTACCAGCCGTGGAACTGGCAGTTAACTTATCCACGGGTGGCGGCAATCGGGGCCTACATCTAACTATGAATAACCCCTTCTAGAAAATGGCCAAGGGACACCGCTGCAGACCACAAGGCGGAGATACTCACGCAGCTTTCATAATTAGGGGTTTTCCGGCCCAACAATAATCAGCCCGAGCACGCCCAAGCATACCAAGCCTGTGACGTCACCCTGACCGCAATGGCCATTACTCAAACCTCCTTCCAGTCTGCAGCCGTGATCCTGACCACCCGCCAGAGTAGGGTGCAAGCATTATTAACTCCAAACCTGTAGGTCCAGCCTTGACTTGACGAACAGCATGTCAATAACTGGGGAGTTCAAAATTACCGTCCTTGGTCTTAGGGAAGTAGTTCGAGTAACCCTCTTCCTGCCTCAGACACCTAGTCACGAAATAGAGACCTAATGACAAACCGATTGCCGCCTGTTATTTCTTTGACTGAATCAATAGAGCATTACCAGTGCCAATCAGTAATGCCTATCATCGAATCAATAATGCATTACAAGTGCCAATCTGTAATGCATAACAAATCCATCCGGGTGGATGACAAAACAAAACAACAGTGCATAACAAATTCAACAACAGTGCATAACAGGGCTGGGAGGGTGGGGAAAAATCTTCTGGGAGTCCACAGGAACAAAGAGGAAGTAGAATCCCTGTACATCCTTCTTATAAGGTTAGTAAACCCCTCCCAAGACAATGCAACATTGTAACTAATACACACACACAGCAGCACTCACTCCTCCAGGCCTTAACCCTTAGCTACGCTCCGGGCTATTTGCCCTGCACTTTCTTAAGGGATTAAATGCCCTGAGTGTCTGCTTGTAACTTAACTTAACTTAACACTTAATATAACTTAATAACTAATAAATAACAACACAACACAGTTCTGTGGGTGAAAGACCCGTGGGCCGCATTTATTGGTACCAGCCGTGGAACTGGCAGTTAACTTATCCACGGGTGGCGGCAATCGGGGCCTACATCTAACTATGAATAACCCCTTCTAGAAAATGGCCAAGGGACACCGCTGCAGACCACAAGGCGGAGATACTCACGCAGCTTTCATAATTAGGGGTTTTCTGGCCCAACAATAATCAGCCCGAGCACGCCCAAGCATACCAAGCCTGTGACGTCACCCTGACCGCAATGGCCATTACTCAAACCTCCTTCCAGTCTGCAGCCATGATCCTGACCACCCGCCACAAGAGACTGACCTGCATATAATGGTCCTGACTCTTGCCGCCACCCTATACTCTTAGGAGTAACTCCTGCCTGATGTTCTGCAAGAACAAATCTACTCCTGCCGGTTCTAAATGAACCCCATCCTGCCTATACAAACCCTTATGGGCTGCCGAGATGTTCCCGTGCTCTACCACAAAACCCTTGAGTTCGACTACCTGCTTCCTCAGGTCCCTATTGATCTTTTTCCTGATCTGGAAAGCTGCCTTATGACACACCATGTGCCTCCATCTTAATCTAGGGATCACATTCGACCACCCGATTCTCACACCTGGAAACCAGAGTTTGAACTGCCTCAGGTCTGACTGCATTGCCCGGATTAGATCCAATGTGGGAATGGCCCCCAAATCATTGCCGCCAGCATGAATTATCAGAATGTGAGGTTTCTCCCACCTTTTCGCTGCGGTCTGGAGCAATGCAGGCAGATCTGACCAAGTCAAGCCTCTGCGCCCTAGCCAACGTAACACAGCCCTGGACGATTGAAATCCTAGCTGCTGTCCTCCTGGCATGGCTGCAGCTCTAATTGCGGCCCAGTGCACATATGAATGGCCGACTATCCACACCCGTACAGGACCTGGACGTGTTTCTGAAACAAAGGAAACAAGAGTTAGCCCGCTTGCAGTAGACCAGGTCCACACAACCTTGGCCCATAACCTTCTGGTATCACCCCCGCAAGCCCCCCAACTCTTGCATGCAAGACCCTTGATCCCCGATCTCAAACATACAGCGGCCTAACGTAAGACTTATACCGCTGCGACCTCCACCGCCCCAATGAGCGGATCCGATCCGAGGACCAACCCAGCTCTGCTGCTGTCGTCGCTGCCCCCACCCTAAAGGAGTGTGGGGTAATCCGAGACCCGTCTAGACCAGCCTTTTGCGCTGCCTTATCCAATACCTTTCCAAACTGGTATCTGGTCAGCGGGTCTCCATTAGCATGTATCAAAAACCTGGAGGAGCCTCCTGGCCGTACTTCCAGGTAAGATGACACTAGCCGCACGGGGCAACAGGCAACACCCTGCTGCCCCGGCAGGGAAAGCCAAGCTCCCCGGCCCTCCTGGTCCGTTTTGGACCTGGGAATGAACAACAGCACGGAGTCCTCCACCAGCCGAACATGGCTGTGCATGACCCCCCCTGTGGCCGCCGTTCTGGCTCGCTGTACCAACTCACCCACCCTTAATGCGCCATGAAACGCCAAGCCAAAGGCCGCCCCGAAGAGGCGAGCCTCAAAAGGTGAGGAACATACCTCTGGCAGCACGTCCAGTAATTTTACTAGCCGTTCAGCCGTAATGGGCTCCCTTGTGTCTCGTCGTGGAACTTCCAGACGGCCCCAGCCCCTCAACAGCTGTTTAACGAGAAAGGATCGCGACTCGTCTTTAAAGGCGTATAGCCTGCAGAAAAACACCACAGCCGATAGTCTTGCTACCACCGCCCCCTTCGTTGCTCGCTTACCTCTCAGCTCCGCCAGCCAGCGCAACAGAAACCCTTGTTCACCCTCACAAGAGGGGAACTCACGAAGGTCGCAAAAACCTACCCATTCACTCCAGTACCTCACGTATGCCGACCATGTGCTGGGTTCCAACGAAGCCCGCAACACCGGGATCAGTTGCTGTAGTCCTTCGCCATCTGCCACAAAAAGAGAGGGCAAGAAAGACCATTAGGAGCCACGGCAGGCGCCGCAGCCCTAAATGCCCCCCACTGGAAGCGCGACAGTGCATCCGCGACTATATTCTGCACCCCTGGCACATGCCATGCCCTAAAGTCAATGTTCAGTTGCAAACATCTCAACACCAGGTGTCGCAAATAATGTACGACCACAGGCGATGACGTAGAAAGCCTGTTAACCGCAAACACCACGCTGAGATTATCCGTCCAGAAAATCACAGCCCTGTTACTAAACAGGTGACCCCACAATTCCACCGCAACCAGTATAGGAAACAATTCCAGAAGGCAAAGATTGCGTGTAAGCCCTCTGGTCGCCCACTCGGTCGGCCATGGCTCCGCACTCCAAGCCCCTTCAAAGTAAGCCCCATACCTGGATGCTCCTGCAGCGTCCGTGAACAGATGTAGCGCTTGGTTAGATATCGGCTCCCTTCGCCACACGCAGTCCTGGAGAAACCTCTCCCAGACCTGCAAATCCGCCACGAGGTCGCTCGTGATGCGAATGCGCGATTCCGGAGCCCTACCTCCGCCCAAACACCGCTCTAGTCGCTTGCTAAACACCTTCCCCCACGGGATCACTCTCCCCGCAAAGTTAAGGAGGCCAAGGAGCGATTGCAGTTCCCGCAGTGAACATGTCTGCGTTGCAACCATGGCCCGTACAGCCGCCAACATCTTGGCGACCTTCTCCTTAGGCAGCCTACATTCACCTGCCACTGAATCGATCTCGATGCCAAGGAACATCAAGCACGTGCACGGCCCCTCCGTCTTATCCTCTGCCAGAGGAACCCCAAACCTGGCCATCATGAACCTCATGACTTTCATTAACGAGGCACATTCTTGCGAGTTTGCCGCCCCTACCAGGAGAAAGTCATCCAAGTAGTGTGCAACTCTATCACTCCCAGCCACTGATACCACCGCCCAGTGCAGGAAAGTGCTGAATGCTTCAAAGTACGCGCAGGATATCGAACAGCCCATGGGCAGACAACGGTCGACATAATAACCCCCTTCAAACCAACACCCCATCAGCCCAAAGGATGATGGGTGAATCGGGAGTAGCCTAAACGCGGATTCAACGTCTAATTTCGCCATTAAAGTTCCCGGGCCCCGTTCTTTAACCAGAGCCAGCGCGTCGTCAAACGACTGGTAACGGACCGAGCTCAATTCCTCCGGAATAGCGTCGTTTACCGACCGCCCTTTCGGATAAGAGAGGTGTTGTATGAGCCTGAACTTACCTGTCTCCTTCTTGGGGACCACCCCTAGCAGGGAGACAACTAAATCCGGTAGTGGCAGGTCCCTAAAAGGGCCTGCAACCCTACCCAAGGCCACTTCTTTGCCCAGTTTCTCCCTGACTGCCTCAGGGTATTGGGAAGCCGATTTCAGGTTTTTCCTGTCACGTGCTCCCCCTACACGGCCAACTACCGGGATCACAAAGCCCTCACGCAACCCGCTATCCAGAAGCTGAGCAGCCGCCCTATCTGGGTACCTACGCAGCCACTTACAAATGACCTGGACTCTAAGTGGTGAATCCGCCCTTAGCGCCAGCGCCTCCTTTGCCCCCAAACCGATCAGTCTGGGTGTCTCGCTTTTTGGAGCAATCAGCACCGGGGTGCTGCCCGCTGCAAATCTTGCAGACGTGCTTGAACGTGCACGAAGTGCCCCGCTCGCACGTCTTGTCCTGATATCGCCAGCATACACCCCCTTGTCGCCATCGAAAGCGCAAAGTCTGCCTACCCCCGGGCGATGCCGCTATGGCGTCCCCTTGTGCCCTTCTTTCCGCATCAAGATGCGCCCAGAGGTGCAAATCCATCGTACCAAAATCAAGCAGTGGGTTGCCCACTTTCTTTTTCCGGTATAACATATCATACTCCCTCCAAGCACCATCGGCAAACTTTCTGTGTATTGCGTCGATGGTGTCAACGTACTTAAAGAGGGCAGTCCCCTGATCGGGAAACCTCTCCAAGTAGCAAGTGGCGTAGACCCGGAAACACCAATGCCACTCCTCAAGGGTATCAGGCCGCCTAAATTTCTTAGGGCCCGTACCATCCTCCGCCATCTCCTTAAACTTAAAAGCCTCTGCAGACAGCTCAAACATATTTACATACTTACCGTCCTGGATACGTTTCACAGTTTTAGATTTAAGGTGTGCATGCAAACTGTGTACCTGGCACGAATAAGTATCCCCGTGTACCGCTGCCTTTCTGTTCACCTCCTGTGGTGACCCCCCAGCAACCCCTAAGAGTTGAGATGACTGCGCCTCACTACTGGCAGCGCCATCCCTGTGATTGCCCTTACTCATCTTCCTCAACATTCTATACATCCTCCTATGCCCTTTCGTGTGCAAACCCAGGGACCCATCTATATCAGATCCTGACCCACTAGAGCTGGAAGAATTACACCGCCCCCTAAGTAAACCAAGTTGCATCTCACCAGAGGAAGCGCCCGATGTGGCTTGGCCTTGTCCAGAAGCACTGCTGACTCCTCTAGGCACGAGAGCTCCTGAACTCTGAGTCGCCATATCCCTGCTGGATGAGGAAGTCCTGGGTACCTGCAAAATAGAAGCCAAGAGGGGAGTACCTCGGGAAGGGCCAGCCATCTCTTCCCTATCCCCCCTTTCCTCAAATTCTAGATAATCCTCCCGGTCACTGTCACTCACACCGCATGCCACACTCACATCATCATCCGTACTGGTGGCCAACCCGCTAGTCGAATCCTCTCGAAATCTCACAGTCCTACTCCGACCCTGAGACTTCGATCCCCTAGCCTGTCTCGCCTGTCCCCTGCCGGGGCTCTCTAAGCCTTCCCCAGTGCCAACGCTAATACTAGCATGCCCCCTTTTGACAGCCCCCCTTGTGGCTATTTGTTCAGATTGTGCTGGTGAAGTCCTGCTGGGCGTCATTATACCCTGCAGGCCTTGCCCCTGGGGCTCCGCTATTGCGGCCTCGCCCCTTGAGCTGTGTGCCAGGATGGCCCCTTTATTTGCGGTCTTAGCCGCGGGGGCCTTTCCTTTACTTTGGGCCGCGGCGCGTGCGGGGGCCGCCTTAGCTTTTCCCCCTCCTAACGTAGGCCGCGAGGAGGGTGCCCTGTCGGCATCCCCCCTTATTACTGGGTCCAGCTGCGGCTCTTGTGCGCACACCCTGCTGCGACGCCCCCGGAGTGCCCTCCGGGGGCCCCTGCTGCCCCGCTGCCACACTCACAGTTGCCCCATGATTCGGCATCTCTGCCCCCCTGTCCGGCCCACCATGCGCCCCCCCGGCCTCCTGGGCCCCATCGTTCTTGCCCCCAAGAGCGGGTGTCCCCCCCCGAGGTGCTCCCTTCTTACCTTCGGAGCCCGGGGGGAACGATCCGCTCTGCTCGCTGTCCAAATTGCGACTGCCGCGAGCGGAAATTACGTCACCGGAAGTGACGCGGTAGCGCAACGCTGCCGGAAGTCGACGCGGCGGCCATTTTAGATGCCATGAGGGACGACGAACCAGAGGCCTGTACATCATCATAGGCCGAAGCCGGGGCCTGAAGTACCGCCGGACCCGACGACGCACCCGCGAGGACCGACGCCAAGGACTGGAGGAGAGCCACCGCCGCCGCAACCGATTCCCCGGAGAGGACCACTGCCGCAGGTGAGGCCGCACTGCTCCCACTACCCGCGCCAACGACACTCTCCCCCGAGGTGCCCGTACCTCCTAAGGCCTTGCTGGGCCTTGCCACTACAGGCCCCTGCCTAAGGCCGACACCGGAACCCCCGGCTATAGAACCGGGACCCCCGGAGCCGAAACCGGAGCTCCCCTGGGACCCCCTAGGCCCTAAAACCGAACCGCTGAGCGCTCCATCTCGCCCCTCAGGACCAATCTCCCCTGAGGGCCTACATTCTGACTCACCCGACTGATAAGCTGTACCGGGGCCACCATCCCCCTCTAAATTCTCCCGTGCAGGAGAAGGGAACAACAATGGGCTACCCCCCCCCCAAGGGAGAAACAGGCAGACACAGCCCAGACCCATGGCCCAGACCCACCGTGACAGTTCCAGATGGGGATGGTGCGACCCACTCCACGTCCTCTAACTCCATTTCTTCCCATTCTCCAGATTCGCCTTCCATTGGAAAATGCTGCAAACTTCTAAGCTGAAAAATCTTCTGGGAGTCCACAGGAACAAAGAGGAAGTAGAATCCCTGTACATCCTTCTTATAAGGTTAGTAAACCCCTCCCAAGACAATGCAACATTGTAACTAATACACACACACAGCAGCACTCACTCCTCCAGGCCTTAACCCTTAGCTACGCTCTGGGCTATTTGCCCTGCACTTTCTTTGTGGTAGCAATTAGCTCTACTAAAATTAACCAGATAAAAGATCTCTGGTTAATTTTCCAAAAGTGCCCCAGTTGCCCCTAAATTTCAGTGTTGCAGCTTTTTATTTAAAAAAATTGTAGCATTTTCTTTATAATAATAATAATAAAAAAAACTGACCTAGGCAGTTTTAGAGGTTAAAGTGAGCGGGTGTGGGTTGTTAGAAAAAAGTGCCTTTACATTGCGGTCTATGGGGACTGTGCTAAAACTGTAAATATATATGTATATGCTTATATACATATATATTTATGTGTTGATATGTATAAGCATAGACATACAGTATATATTTTAAATGTGCTGCCAAACGCTGCGCGACTTGCCCCCTTTGCTGTGCTTAGGTTTTGTGCTGTGTATGACGACATCAGAATGAGTCTTCCCTTGGAGCCTATAGAAGAGCCCTCTCGTGAGCGCAAAGCTTTCATGCGATTCGAACATGAGCTCTTGTTCGCATTGCAGGTCACTGCCGATTTCAGGTTTTTCCTGTCACGTGCTCCCCCTACACGGCCAACTACCGGGATCACAAAGCCCTCACGCAACCCGCTATCCAGAAGCTGAGCAGCCGCCCTACCTGGGTACCTACGCAGCCACTTACAAATGACCTGGACTCTAAGTGGTGAATCCGCCCTTAGCGCCAGCGCCTCCTTTGCCCCCAAACCGATCAGTCTGGGTGTCTCGCTTTTTGGAGCAATCAGCACCGGGGTGCTGCCCGCTGCAAATCTTGCAGACGTGCTTGAACGTGCACGAAGTGCCCCGCTCGCACGTCTTGTCCTGATATCGCCAGCATACACCCCCTTGTCGCCATCGAAAGCGCAAAGTCTGCCTACCCCCGGGCGATGCCGCTATGGCGCCCCCTTGTGCCCTTCTTTCCGCATCAAGATGCGCCCAGAGGTGCAAATCCATCGTACCAAAATCAAGCAGTGGGTTGCCCACTTTCTTTTTCCGGTATAACATATCATACTCCCTCCAAGCACCATCGGCAAACTTTCTGTGTATTGCGTCGATGGTGTCAACGTACTTAAAGAGGGCAGTCCCCTGATCGGGAAACCTCTCCAAGTAGCAAGTGGCGTAGACCCGGAAACACCAATGCCACTCCTCAAGGGTATCAGGCCGCCTAAATTTCTTAGGGCCCGTACCATCCTCCGCCATCTCCTTAAACTTAAAAGCCTCTGCAGACAGCTCAAACATATTTACATACTTACCGTCCTGGATACGTTTCACAGTTTTAGATTTAAGGTGTGCATGCAAACTGTGTACCTGGCACGAATAAGTATCCCCGTGTACCGCTGCCTTTCTGTTCACCTCCTGTGGTGACCCCCCAGCAACCCCTAAGAGTTGAGATGACTGCGCCTCACTACTGGCAGCGCCATCCCTGTGATTGCCCTTACTCATCTTCCTCAACATTCTATACATCCTCCTATGCCCTTTCGTGTGCAAACCCAGGGACCCATCTATATCAGATCCTGACCCACTAGAGCTGGAAGAATTACACCGCCCCCTAAGTAAACCAAGTTGCATCTCACCAGAGGAAGCGCCCGATGTGGCTTGGCCTTGTCCAGAAGCACTGCTGACTCCTCTAGGCACGAGAGCTCCTGAACTCTGAGTCGCCATATCCCTGCTGGATGAGGAAGTCCTGGGTACCTGCAAAATAGAAGCCAAGAGGGGAGTACCTCGGGAAGGGCCAGCCATCTCTTCCCTATCCCCCCTTTCCTCAAATTCTAGATAACCCTCCCGGTCACTGTCACTCACACCGCATGCCACACTCACATCATCATCCGTACTGGTGGCCAACCCGCTAGTCGAATCCTCTCGAAATCTCACAGTCCTACTCCGACCCTGAGACTTCGATCCCCTAGCCTGTCTCGCCTGTCCCCTGCCGGGGCTCTCTAAGCCTTCCCCAGTGCCAACGCTAATACTAGCATGCCCCCTTTTGACAGCCCCCCTTGTGGCTATTTGTTCAGATTGTGCTGGTGAAGTCCTGCTGGGCGTCATTATACCCTGCAGGCCTTGCCCCTGGGGCTCCGCTATTGCGGCCTCGCCCCTTGAGCTGTGTGCCAGGATGGCCCCCTTATTTGCGGTCTTAGCCGCGGGGGCCTTTCCTTTACTTTGGGCCGCGGCGCGTGCGGGGGCCGCCTTAGCTTTTCCCCCTCCTAACGTAGGCCGCGAGGAGGGTGCCCTGTCGGCATCCCCCCCTTATTACTGGGTCCAGCTGCGGCTCTTGTGCGCACACCCTGCTGCGATGCCCCCGGAGTGCCCTCCGGGGGCCCCTGCTGCCCTACTGCCACACTCACAGTTGCCCCATGATTCGGCATCTCTGCCCCCCTGTCCGGCCCACCATGCGCCCCCCCGGCTTCCTGGGCCCCATCGTTCTTGCCCCCAAGAGCGGGTGTCCCCCCCCGAGGTGCTCCCTTCTTACCTTCGGAGCCCGGGGGGAACGATCCGCTCTGCTCGCTGTCCAAATTGCGACTGCCGCGAGCGGAAATTATGTCACCGGAAGTGACGCGGTAGCGCAACGCCGCCGGAAGTCGACGCGGCGGCCATTTTAGATGCCATGAGGGACGACGAACCAGAGGCCTGTACATCATCATAGGCCGAAGCCGGGGCCTGAAGTACCGCCGGACCCGACGACGCACCCGCGAGGACCGACGTCAAGGACTGGAGGAGAGCCACCGCCGCCGCAACCGATTCCCCGGAGAGGACCACTGCCGCAGGTGAGGCCGCACTGCTCCCACTACCCGCGCCAACGACACTCTCCCCCGAGGTGCCCGTACCTCCTAAGGCCTTGCTGGGCCTTGCCACTACAGGCCCCTGCCTAAGGCCGACACCGGAACCCCCGGCTATAGAACCGGGACCCCCGGAGCCGAAACCGGAGCTCCCCTGGGACCCCCTAGGCCCTAAAACCGAACCGCCGAGCGCTCCATCTCGCCCCTCAGGACCAATCTCCCCTGAGGGCCTACATTCTGACTCACCCGACTGATAAGCTGTACCGGGGCCACCATCCCCCTCTAAATTCTCCCGTGCAGGAGAAGGGAACAACAATGGGCTACCCCCCCCCCCCAAGGAAGAAACAGGCAGACACAGCCCAGACCCATGGCCCAGACCCACTGTGACAGTTCCAGATGGGGATGGTGCGACCCACTCCACGTCCTCTAACTCCATTTCTTCCCATTCTCCAGATTCGCCTTCCATTGGAAAATGCTGCAAACTGCTAAGCTGAAAAATCTTCTGGGAGTCCACAGGAACAAAGAGGAAGTAGAATCCCTGTACATCCTTCTTATAAGGTTAGTAAACCCCTCCCAAGACAATGCAACATTGTAACTAATACACACACACAGCAGCACTCACTCCTCCAGGCCTTAACCCTTAGCTACGCTCTGGGCTATTTGCCCTGCACTTTCTTTGTGGTAGCAATTAGCTCTACTAAAATTAACCAGATAAAAGATCTCTGGTTAATTTTCCAAAAGTGCCCCAGTTGCCCCTAAATTTCAGTGTTGCAGCTTTTTATTTAAAAAAATTGTAGCATTTTCTTTATAATAATAATAATAAAAAAAACTGACCTAGGCAGTTTTAGAGGTTAAAGTGAGCGGGTGTGGGTTGTTAGAAAAAAGTGCCTTTACATTGCGGTCTATGGGGACTGTGCTAAAACTGTAAATATATATGTATATGCTTATATACATATATATTTATGTGTTGATATGTATAAGCATAGACATACAGTATATATTTTAAATGTGCTGCCAAACGCTGCGCGACTTGCCCCCTTTGCTGTGCTTAGGTTTTGTGCTGTGTATGACGACATCAGAATGAGTCTTCCCTTGGAGCCTATAGAAGAGCCCTCTCGTGAGCGCAAAGCTTTCATGCGATTCGAACATGAGCTCTTGTTCGCATTGCAGGTCACTGATAATACCAGTGCACAATTGTGTGCGCTGATATTACAAGTGGAGTGCAAATATTGTGCTCGAAAAAAGTGCAATTTTGCATGTGTGTGAATGTCTGTGTGTATGAATGTGTGTATGTGTACATATGTGTGTATGTGTGTTTGTGTCAATATATGTCAGTGTGTATGAGTGTATGAGTATGCATGAGTGTGTGAGTGTGTACACATGTGCGTGTATGTGTGTTTGTGTTCACATGTCAGTGTGTATGAGTGTGTGTGTATGCATGAGTGTGAGTGTGTACACATGTGCATGTATGTGTGTTTGTGTTCACATGTCAGTGTGTATGAGTGTGTGGGGTGTGTGTATGCATGAGTGTGAGTGTGTACACATGTGCATGTATGTGCGTTTGTGTTCACATATCAGTGTGTATGAGTGTGTGTGTATGCATGAGTGTGTGTGTACACATGTGTGTGTATGTGTGTTTGTGTTCACACGTTAGTGTGTATGAGTGTGTGTGTACACATGTGCGTGTATGTGTGTTTGTGTTCACATATCAGTGTGTATGAGTGTGTGTGTATGCATGAGTGTGAGCGTGTACACATGTGCGTGTATGTGTGTTTGTGTTCACATGTCAGTGTGTATTAGTGTGTGTATGCTTGAGTGTGTGGGTGTGTACACATGTGTGTATGTGTGTTTGTGTTCACATGTCAGTGTGTATGAGTGTGTGTGTATGCATGAGTGTGTGTGTGTACACATGTGCGTGTATGTGTGTTTGTGTTCACATGTCAGTGTGTATTAGTGTGTGTATGCATGAGTGTGTGTGTGTACACATGTGTGTGTATGTGTGTTTGTGTTCACATGTCAGTGTGTATTAGTGTGTGTATACTGGAGTGTGTGGGTGTGTACACATGTGCGTGTATGTGTGTTTGTGTTCACATATCAGTGTGTATTAGTGTGTGTGTATGCATGAGTGTGTGTGTGTACACATGTGCATGTATGTGTGTTTGTGTTCACATATCAGTGTGTATGAGTGTGTGTGTATGCATGAGTGTGTGTGTGTACACATGTGTGTATGTGTGTTTGTGTTCACATGTCAGTGTGTATGAGTGTGTGGGGTGTGTGTATGCATGAGTGTGTGTGTGTACACATGTGTGTATGTGTGTTTGTGTTCACATGTCAGTGTGTATGAGTGTGTGTGTATGCATGAGTGTGTGTGTGTACACATGTGTGTGTATATGTGTTTGTGTTCACATGTCAGTGTGTATGAGTGTGTGTATGCTTGAGTGTGTGGGTGTGTACACATGTGCTTGTATGTGTGTTTGTGTTCACATGTCAGTGTGTATTAGTGTGTGTATGCTTGAGTGTGTGGGTGTGTACACATGTGTGTGTATGTGTGTTTGTGTTCACATGTCAGTGTGTATGTGTGTTTGTGTTCACATGTCAGTGTGTATGAGTGTGTGTGTGTACACATGTGCGTGTATGTGTGTTTGTGTTCACATGTCAGTGTGTATGAGTGTGTGTGTCTGCATGAGTGTGAGTGTGTACACATATGCGTGTATGTGTGTTTGTGTTCACATGTCAGTGTGTATGAGTGTGTGTTTATGCATGAGTGTGTGTGTGTACACATATGCGTGTATGTGTGTTTGTGTTCACATATCAGTGTGTATGAGTGTGTGTGTCTGCATGAGTGTGAGTGTGTGTACACATGTGCGTGTATGTGTGTTTGTGTTCACATGTCAGTGTGTATTAGTGTGTGTCTGCATGAGTGTGTGTGTGTACACATGTGTGTGTATGTGTGTGTTTGTGTGCATACATATGTCAGTGTGTATGAGTGTGTGTACGTGTATAGAGAGGGTTTGTGCTACATATGTATATGTATATTATTATGTGTGTGCCATATTGTATGTAATATTTAAATATTATATAATTGATGTTTACAAAGATACTGGTAAACAATTAGGGACACCAGAATCTGCAGGCATTAGGTTGGTATTTGTAGAGATGATATGAAGAAAGGTAAATGTTCAGGATTTGTAGTGGGTGAGAAAGTGTTGTTACTGCTTCTAGTAAACGTCATTTAAGGTAAAGGAAGGATAACTGTAATTATCTTATTAGTCTCGTTGTAAAGCTCTTGTTTTTATGTACATCAGTTCATTCCCTCCCTATGTAAAAGATACTTTTCAGGTCACAATTAGAGAGCGGAGAATTAAATGTGTTTTTAGAATGATGCGGTGATATTTGGTGAGAAATTCTGTCAAGTTACCACATATCATTGTAATTATATATAAGCCCCTGGAATTTATGGTGTAGGTGGGAATTATAAAATATTATTCAAATAAATAATACAGCAAGGCAATTACATTATATTCCCATAAGGGATGGGCAGTCTATAATCTGCTGGTTTTACAACTTGTTGAAAAAGTGCTTATCAAGATCTTTATGGTCAAGAAAAAAAATAAATCTTACTTGTAAGTATTAAAAAACTATCAGTCAAAGGGTTAAAAAAATGCAATATTTTCTTGTGAATACATAAGCGGTAAAAGCGAATCTTAAAGGGGCACAAACCCAAATATTTTCTTTCATGATTCATATAGAGCCCCAATTTTAAACAACTTTCTAATTTGTTAAATTTGCTTTATTCTCCTGGTGACAAGCAAGATTCACATATGAGCAACCCCCCATCACCAGCTAATTCCCAGTAATATGTTGCTGCTCCATACTTTTCAACAAAGGACACCAAAAGAAGAAAACAAATTTGCTAGTAGAAGTAAAAAAAGTTGCTTAAAATTGTATGCTCTATCTAAATCGTGAAAGTTTAACTTTGTCTTTACTGTCCCTTTAAGTAAGGTATAGGCTTTTACAAAAAAATACTTTTTAAAAAAAAGATCTTTAATTTTTCAGAGCTTTATTAAACAATAGTGAATTACAAAAGGTGACATAAGTAAGCACATTTGAATACTTTTCAGATTTCTACATATGGAGGAAATTAAGAGTTTATGAGAGAATTGAGATGGGATGCCGACTTCCTTCCGAAATCTCATGTCCGGTTCAATAGTCCAAACGTACTCATTGCAAGCTCAACAGCTCTGTATATTTTAGTTTTTTTCCAAATAAAACATAACATTAAAATTACATCGAAATAGTCCTAGATATTTGTCCATAGTGAGCTTTACACATTTGTATACACAACCATTATTAACCATTAATAGATACATATGTATAACGCAAAAGAAAAAGAAATGTGGGAAGATAGGAAAGAAAAGTAAGTAAGAAAATAAAAAAATAAAGGGGGGTTGTGACGAACCAAGGTTATTCAACCCTGCGCCAGTCACTTATTTGGCACAGAAAGGGTTATCAGCCCCCTTTTACTGTCACCAATAGGTCACAATCTAGCCACACCAGGCAAGCTAGTGATTCAGTTTAGTGGATGCAAGGGTTAACCACACTCCCTAGTCTGTACTAGACGTAAGAGAAATGCCCAAAACTCTCTTTTAATGCCACCCACACTAAATCAACAATCCTATAGCTCCAATACTGCCACCACTTAAAATTTATCAAAGGGAAAATCCTAAGAAAAAACCCAGACTTTACACATTAACTCTCTAAATACAATTTAGCAGAAAATAACCTAAATTATACAGTTATAATATTCCAGTCTCTTTCAGTAACATGGTTCAATTATTAGACAAAGGCCAAACTTAATAAAGGAATTATTTATTATGCCAAAAATATTATGCACAATGCATTATTAATAAAAAGTTGTTACAAATAAAATTACACACGCAAACAGTGTTTTAAAATAAAAAGGAGAAATACAGAATTGAATACTTTCATAGTTTTCAAGATTTGTGCCAGGGGCTGGCATGAAGCGATGGATTCTTACTCTTCTAGAACAGCTCCCCTTGTAAGAATGACATCTCATAGCTGAAAAAGATTATAATACCTCTTTTCCCTAGATCAGGTTGCCTGACCACACCCTCCTGGGTGGGCTAAGAACCCCCCCTGTCTTTATGACCTTCAATAGACTAAGTTCTTGCCTGAAATTATAGAATCCATTATAATTTCTGCTAGGTAACTCCACTTCCATATATACCTATCAGGAATCTACTAGTTTCATTGGGAGAATCAATTTGAGAACAGATATGACAGATTTACCTTCATTTAATGTCATTACAGTTTCACACACATATGTACATAATATACCAATGTCCTTTCAGTGACCTGGTCAGTTTTTGTGATTGAGGCCCTGTTTTGCATCATGCATTCTATTGACAGCCTAAGCCATAAACTCTATCCTGTGTATCTCTGGGACTAAGAGCTTGAGTGGCTTTGTGACTCAATGCATACACAATAACATTTGGTGGAGCTATTTAGGAGGCTCCTGGCACTTCAAAGAAAACACAAGTCACAATTCTTCTTGAAAAACAAATAACTGTTTTGAGTTCAAGCTACACAGAATTAACCCCTTCTTAGCTAAATCCTGAGGTTTTCGTGACAGGGGTTAAGAGGGGTTTTATTGAATTCTGGCTTGGGATGAAATATAGAGCTCTACATTACAAATGATATGAATAAAGGCACTTGTATGGTACCCAACTGCAAATGTGGGCGCTCACACCATATCTGTCCAACCGAATAAAATTTTGCTTAACAGGAGTTAGAGTGTGATCCCCACAACTCAAGCATGTATTCATAGATTTCAATTCTACCATCACATTTTTTAAAACACTCTAGTTGAAGAGGTCTCTCCACCTGTGTTCTCCATTTGCCTAACATGGGAACTGAAGATGATTTCCAATGTTTGGGAATGAGAGATTTAGCACTATTACAGATAAGGTATAAGACATTTTTCTTAGATTTATCTTTCAATTTGGGAAGGCCATGAAACAACAAGGAAGTATGTAATTTCAATTCTATCTTTTTTAAGAAATCCTGCCAGTAACTCTCTATTCTCTTGCTTCCCCACCAGATATGTAAAAGGTTACCCTTCTCCCCACACCCCTTTCAGCACTTCTCATCAGTGCAATTAAAAAAGTTTATACAGCGTATTGTACCATCTGAAGATAAACTTACAATTCATCTCCAGTACTCTAGGAGAGACTAAGGGGCTGATTTATAAAGCTGTGAATGCAACTGTTTCCACTCGAGCCTTCAGGCTTGCCGGAAACAAAAGTTAAGAAGCAGCGGTCTAAGACCGCTGTTCCTTAACTTCTCCATCACCTCTAAAGTGGCGGACAGCATCATCCCGATCAGATACGATGGGGATGATTGACACCCCCTGGTAGCTGCCGATTGGCCGCCAATGTGCAGGGGGCGGCATTGCACAAGCATTTCACTAAAAATGCTTGTGCAATGTTAAATGCCGACAGCGTATGCTGTCGGCATTTAGCGATGTTGGGCGGACATGATACGCTACAGCGGATCATGTCCGTCTGATATTTTATAAATCTACCCCTAAGGTGTTAGTATGGTTCATATAAACCTTCTGCAAGTATTGTCAATCAGTAGCTCACCTAGGTCTGAAGCCCACTTTTTGGCATAAGATGGAGTAGAACCCTTACCAGATGTCAGCAAAAGCCAGTAAGTTAAGGAAGTTGGGTGTCTAGGAAGGATTAGCATAAGGCATGTCTGCTCGTATACTGTAGGTGTAATATATTGCTTTCTAAATAATGCTGTATTTGTAGGTAAGGATACCACAACAGATTGATATCTAAATCTTGAAGTTCGTTGTGCGGTTTGAGTTTTGTACCAGACCTTTTTACTTGGCTTCCCATGCTGCACATTGGTGTATTTCAAATACCATTCCAGAAACCATAAAAAGATCTTTATAACACACACATGCAACCATCTGCTTATAATAATAAAATAATTAAAGGGACTGTAAACTCTAATTTTTTTTTCATGATTCAGACTTAGGACCCGATAATCTAAAGCTCTCTGCTCTGGGAAGATGATCTAAGATGTCTCGTCATTATGGCGAGATCCCTGTAATAATTTACAAAATGTAAATTTTAGCTTAAAGGGATACTAAACTAAAAAAAAAATATTTCATGATTCAGATAGAGCATACAATTTTAAGCAACTTTCTAATTTACTCCTATTATCAATTTTTCTTCTTTCTCTTGTTATCTTTATTTGAAAAGCAAGAATGTAAGCTTAGGAACCGGCCCATTTTTGGTTCAGCACCTAGGTTGCGCTTGCTGATTGGTAGCTAAATGTATCCACCAATCAGCAAGCGCTATCCAGGGTGCTGGAACCAAAATGTCCTGCTTTTTCAAATAAGGATAGCAAGAGAGCAAAGAAAAGTTGATAATAGGAGTAAATTAGAATGTTGCTTAAAACTGCATGCTTTATCTGAATCATGTATTTTTTTTAATTTAGTATCCCTTTAAGAACCATCTATCGCATTATGCAGGTTCTGTATGTGAAAGAGTCTGCCATAGCCAGGCACTTTAACAGTGTACATATGATTAATGTATCCTACAGTTCTGTTTTCATTATTGATTATGTAGCAATACCACCTAGAGGGAGAGACAGGAATAAAACTCTCACAAAAAAAGAGAATCCAGAACAGTCTAAGTCCTTCCTCTTTTCTTTGCTGCTACCAAGACAGCAGGTCACGTATTTCTTTTGAAGTATTATTGTTCTATATATATATAAAACTGTTTTAGCTTTATTTTCTAAGGATTTATTTAACTAGTTTATTCTATTTTGTTATCCATATTTGTTTGTATTATCTTTACATTTTGTTTTACTGTATTTTTCTTTTAGCCTTATTATTAAATATATTTGTTTGTATTATCTTTACATTTTTCTTTTTAGCCTTATTATTAAATTTTGCCTTATTTCTTGCTACGGAGCAGCCGCTTTCAGTGTGACTGCTCCGCTCTTTATTCTGTGAAATCTAGGCTGCCTTGCAGCCCTCGAGGTTCCTGACACTGTCAATCCTGTAAAATAAGGTGCCTTCTAACCCTGCTTCGGAGCAGCCGTTTTTCAATCTGACTGCTCCGTTTCCTGTCACCGGACCGCATATCGGTCCCTCGTGACTTTTCTTCATACTGCTCCTCTCTGCAAAAGCCGGTGCCACTTTGGATCTCGTGGACACACACCTGACCAGTGGCTATTAATAGCTTAGCTGGTCGGGTGTGTGAGCCGCGGCCTGTATCGGCTCTGGTTCAGGGAGTGTGGCGGTTTGATTTATTTTAAAGTAAAATCCTAAATCGGTGGACATAAATTATTAAACTATCCCCAATAAATATATATTTGTATGTAGAAAATATTTTGCTTTAAAGTTAAGATTTAATGGCACATTACTTAGCCTGTCTACCTATCATGCAGAAGGTTTGGGGTTCAAATCCAGCTTCTTCTTATCTGTATAAACTATACAATTACTTAAAAAATTCTGTCTGTAACGTTTTTTATTATTTAAAAAAAAAAAAAAAGTTATTACATTTATATGTCTGCTTTCATTTAACTTTAGCTTGGTGGGCTAACACTGTATTCTGGAAGTTTGTAGGTTCAGGGTTCAAATCCTGCCTCTTTCACTAAACATAAATTTATTTATTTTTTATTTTTCTTATTACTAAAAATGTTTTCTTAGGGGTTGATTTTTATTTCAATATTTTATTTTCTCATTTAGATCAAAACTCATTTTACATCAATTAAAGAAATGTAAAGAGGATCTTTTAGCCTATATAAATTCGGCCATAGCTTCTGCCCTAAAACATAATGTACCCCCTCCTGAGAAAGTTTTGGAACAACCCCAGTCCCTTAGTTTTGAGGAATCCTCTTCCTCTGATTCAGACCCTCCAATATCGCACAAGCGTCATTGGAAGACTCATTCTCGCTCTGCTCCACATAAGGGCAAGGTTCTGAAATCTAAAGCCCCTCCCCCGGGCGTTTCACATAGGGGTGTCAGAACCTCCTCCCCAGAGGCTAAACTGGGTAAACAAACCCTTTCCCCCCTGGGTGCACAAAGGGGGATTCAGAGCTCTGACTCTGAGAATTTTGATATGGAAGACTAAATGGAATCCTTTCCAGGGCTAGATTGGGAGGAGGATCCTCAGTCTGACCTAGAGCTTGAGCCAAATCCGGCTCCTCAGGCTGAGGCTCCTCGCTCTCAGTCTTCCCATATTGAACTAGAAGACGAAATGTTTGACCCGGCTGGGAATCCCATCTTTAGCCCTAAACACATTAAACATCCCAGGTCATCGGACTGGGCATTAGCTCCTTATCTCTCTCGTTTTTTGCAGAGATTTCTCAGAAAGCCTCTCGATCATGAAGATCGTAATAAGTTACGTGCGGAATGTCGTAGACCTTCCCTCCCTGGTAGGGAATCCGTAACACCTGAGTTTGACACTAAACTCGCTACCTTTCTAACTAGAAGGGGAAGGGATCCAAGAAAGGGTTTAGACAAAGCTCTCAGAGGAGTTCAGGATAAACTCCTGGATACTTCTGGTCCTTTAGCCCAGATTTTACATCTTTCGGATGAAGCCCTTTTGTCTGGCTCTCCTTTGGATCCTTTCGCCATTCGAGAAAGGGCCTTTCAAGCTTTTTGCTTCCTTGGCAACGCCAACGTAGTCATTTCTACTGAACGCAGAAGATTTGCCCTTTTGAGAATTAATCCTAGATTGGCTGTTCTCGCTGTCAAGGAGGCAGGCTCTTCGGCCAAGGGTCTTCTCTTTGGAGAACCCTTTTTAGATATCATGAGGCAATATGTTTCCACCTTTACCTCTATTGATAGGATTCAAGCCTCCCTTAGAAGAGTTTTCAATCCCTCCACTCGGGTTTTTGGCAGGGCCGGCAGATTCAGGGGTCGTCTGCCAGGCCGTCAACAGTTCATGGTTCAGCCACGCCAAGCAGTCGCTTTCCAACAGTACCCCTCCTATCCTCAGAGAACTCTCTTCCCACCAAGATCTCAAGCTGTCAGGACCAGATCAGCCCTTCCTAGACCCACCTTACCTCCAGGCCCTCCCGCTACCCAGAGTGAGTACTCCTCCTTTGTTCCTGACTTCTTTCCCAATATCTCCCTTTGCAGGCAGACTGTGCCTTTTTTCCCATTCGTGGGATTTATTTTCTCAGGATCCTTGGAGTGCTCAAACAGTGAGAGGTTTCAAACTGGAATTCATATGCCCTCCCTTCCAAATTGGTCACCCAAAACCCCTGAATCTTTCAAAATCAAATATAGACCTTATTGGTTCAGAGGTTCAATCTCTCCATTTCAAGGGGGCAATAGAAGAAGTTGCGGACCCAGAGGAGGGATTTCTAAGCAACCTCTTTCTAGTAAAGAAAAAGACAGGTGGTTTTCGTCCTGTCATCAACCTTCGGGACTTAAATTTCTACATGGTATACTGCCATTTCAAGATGGAGGGTATCCACATGCTCAGGGACCTACTCCGTCTTGGGGACTGGTTCGTCCGCCTAGACTTGACAGATGCCTACCTTACGGTCCCAGTGTTCCCAGATCATCGGAAATTCCTCAGGTTCCTCTGGGACGACAGGGTATGACAATTTACTTGCCTGCCTTTCGGCCTCAGTTCAGCTCCTTGGTGTTTCACCAAACTTCTAAAGCCCGTCGTTGCAACCCTCAGAGGCAAAGGTATTCACCTTATCATTTACCTGGACGACATTCTCCTCATGGCAGAGGATCATTCTTCCCTTCTTTGTCACTTACACACAACCTCCTCCCTTCTTCAAGGGCTAGGATTTGTTATCAATTTGGAGAAGTCGGCTTTAATCCCCTCTCAGAAAGTAGAATTTCTAGGTTTTCTAATAGACTCCACCTCAGGTCTGCTCCTTCTACCTCAGGAGAAGCTTTACATGATCAAATTAGAAATTTGATAGGTGCTGGCATCCCCCATGGTATCTATCCGCCAGCTTTCCAGAATCATCGGGCTCCTCGCCTCCTCCATTCAGGCAATTTTTCCTGCCCCTCTGCATTACCGAGCAATGCAGAGGCTGAAGATTCAATCTTTCAGAGAATGCAGTTCATATCATCAGATGATTTGTTTGAAAGGAGAGGTCCATGCAGAGATGTCCTGGTGGCTCCGTCACATGGAATCCTGGAATGACAAGGCTATCTTTGGATCCTCGCCAGACTTTGTACTTTCCTCAGATGCCAGTCTTCTGGGTTGTGGGGCATCTTTCGAGACCTCTGCGATGGGGGGATCTTGGTCCCCTCTGGAACAGTCGCTACACATCAATTGTCTAGAGCTCTTGGCGGGCTCTTTTGCCATTCACTCTTTCTCCAAACAATTTACGAATTGCTGCATAATCCTCCGTATGGACAACATATCTGCAGTCAAATACATCAATCGCTTAGGAGGTATGAAATCCAAGATTCTATCAGATCTTGCCTCAGAATTGTTCAGGTTCTGTGCCTCCCGCAACATTTCCCTCCGGGCTCAGTATATTCCTGGAGTTTCCAATACTGTTGCGGACTGGTTTTCTCATTTTTGGAGAGACTCCAGTGAGTGGCGCCTTCTTCGCCCCATTTTTCTGAAAATTCAGAGAATACATGGTCCCTTTTCTGTTGACCTTTTCGCTTCCAGGATCAATCATCAGTTGCCTCGTTATTTCAGCTGGCTTCCAGATCCGGGGAGCGAGGCCTCGAATGCTTTTCTGCAGAGCTGGCCTCAATCAGGAGCTTATGCTTTCCCTCCCTTCTCGCTCATCATGAGAACCCTCTGGACGGTCAGGAGATTCAAATGCTCCCTGACAATAATTACCCCCTTTTGGCCGATGCAGCCCTGGTTCCCACTTCTTCTGGAGATGGCTGTTTCTCCGCCTCTTCTTCTGCCCAATCAGCTCGACATACTTTCAGACCCACAAGGAGAACCTCATCCCCTGATTCTCCAGGATCGCCTTTCCCTGCTAGCTTGGCAGATTTCAGGGGATCATGGTCTTCCGAAGGCCTTTCAAGAGACGCTCAACTTCTCATTTGAGAATCTTGGGCCCCTGGCACGAGGAAATGTTACGCTTCAGCCTGGACGTCATGGGTTAGTTGGTGTTCTCGCACGAAGGTTGATCCCTTTTCAGCCCCTGTAGTTCTTATTGTAAATTTTCTTTCTGAACTTTTTTCCCAAGGGAAAGCTTATCGCTCCATTAATGTCGTCCGCTCTGCAATTTCAGTGGGCCATTTTCCGGTTGATGGGAATCCGGTTGGAAAACATCCCCTAGTTTGCCGGATTTTAAAAGCCATACGATTGAAAGTTCCCCCTCCTGCTCGATACTCTCAACTTTGGGATGTTTCCATCATGCTTTCCTTTCGTAGGAATTGGCCTCCCAATGCAGAACTTTCTCTTAAACAGTTGTCGGACAAATTGGCTATGTTACTCCTCTTGGTTTCCTTCCGCAGGATTTCAGATATCCGTGTGCTGGACGTTGAAGGCATTTCCTTTTCCCCTGAGGGTGTTACCTTTTCCATCTCTAAACGCACAAAATCCATGTCAGCTTCCATCTTCGATCCATATTTCCCTGAAGATCCTCAACTCTGTGTGGCTCTCTGTTTGAAATCTTACCTTTCTAGGACGATTTCTTCCCGCCCTTCTTCGGGGGGGTCAATTACTAATCTCCTTTGTTCCCCCCTTTCGCCCTGTTTCTTCTCCCACTTTAGCCAGATGGGTGCGTTGGCTCATGTCCTCCGCAGGCATTGATCTTTCGTTTGGAGCTCATTCTGTTCGGGGTGCGGCTGCATCCAAAGCTCTTTTAGCTGGCAGTAACCTTCAGGATATCCTTAAAGCTGCAGATTGATCTTCTTCAACCACTTTTTCTCGTTTCTATTTTAAACCCATTCTTCATGCTTCTGAGTCGCTACTTTTATTGCGTTAAAATTGCAAAATATGAAGCCTCCTGTCTTTACATAAAATTCAGATTATTATAACCTTGGTGACTAAATAATCTTGATTTTATTAAAGACAAGAGGCAAATATTTTCCCACCCTTTTTTCTTCTTGCCTCTCCCGGTGTAGGATTTAAAAAAAAAAGTTTTCTAATAAAGATATGTAGATGTCATGTATGTTCATGGTTATGTTTTATTCTATAGTTCTGTATCTAAGAGAACAATTATTGTCATTTTTTATTTCTTTTTACAGTTTAATTCTGTGGACGGGATTTTTCCTTGCATCTTTCAAGGCTTGATTAGGATCTTCCACAAAGCTTCAAATTCCTTTCTTCACAGGATGTTATTGATGTTTGTTCTTCTGTAGTCTTTCAAGAGCTTCACCAAAGAAAAGAGGAAGGACTTAGACCGTTCTGGACTCTTTATTGCTATGCTGTATCCTGATTGGTTATACACTGTTGCTATGTTATTATTTTCTTCCTTTCAGTTTTTTTTGCTGCTGTTTTGGTTTCAGTAAAGAATTATGCAAATTATTCGCCTCCTGTCTTTAATAAAATCAAGATTATTTAGTCACCAAGGTTATAATAATCTGAATTATTCTGGATATATAAATTGTGCATGAGACAGCCAGCTGGTATCAACCAATAATGGGATATTAGTTACTTTATTGATTCATATTTGTTTCATTTGTTAGAAACAAATTTCTAGCTAATGTAATTGAACAAGATGTATCAACTTTGCGTTTTTTTCTGAAATGGTTTTCAATATGTTTTTTTTTAGCAGACATACTTTTTAATATGAAGTTTTTGTAAAGACTTTTTGTTTATATTTTTGTAATAAAAATAATTGACTTTTTTTTGTTGTTAAAGGAACCCGCTGCTGCTCTGTAGCTGACGTTGTTTAACCCATTTACATAAATTATTACTGATATTTAAGGAATAGAAATATATTTGATTGTCTTCTGAATAACACATTAATGCCCACTGGTGAATTTTATATTAATTTGTTTACAAAAAAGCTGATTATCTTTATTCATGAGGATGTTTGTATATTACTTGTTATTATTTTGAGTGGGTTGTATTTAAGACAGAAAACAAAATGTTAGCCATAAATCTCTAATAGGTGATAAAACAAAAAAACGATCTGTAAGAAGAATTACCCATAATCCAAAAACACAGAATGGATGGCTTGTGTAGTAAATACATTTTCTTAAAACAAACATGGCCACTCTTGGTTTGTTATATATTTTGTTTATTGTAATTAAATAAGAATAAGGGCTGGAAAAAAAAAAGACTACAAAATGTCAGGAAGTATTATTTTATTGAAAGATTGGTAAAACCATTGATCAATATCTAGACAAACGTGATATAGTAAGAAATAATAATGACATTCCAAATCATTTTTGGGAATTCATAGGGTTATACTGAGATTAAATTTATGGAGGAATTTTGAACAGGTGAAAAAGTGGATTATTGTTTGTTATATTAGAATATGTCAATATAAGAGGTGAATCCAGATCGTTTTAGAAACTTATAGCAAATGAAAATGAATTGGCACTTGTAGTCTGGTAGAAAAAATCTAAATAGTTCACACTGAAATCGTAAATAAGCTCACTAAAATACACACATAGCAACAGATTAAATCCTTAGATTTATTACTTAAAGAATATGCATAAAATTTAAACATATTTACAAACAGTAAATCGGGGGGGGGGGGGGTCTTTCGTTGTAGTCTGGAATGTACAGAGGCATTAAATTCAAATATAGACAGGACTGGGCAATAATGTTGTCTGGGCTATAGTCAACAACCTGTAGCAGTGAGGACAAGGCTCAACAATTATATATTTTAGAATTGTCTGTGTGAGCATGCTGAGGCATATGCCAAGTCAGGAACCATCAGGACAAGGCTTGGCAATTACATATCTCCAATCAATCTGGGTTAACAAGTTGAAGCTTTCCAGTTACCTAGACAAGGACGAACTGGGTCAGCAAGCTGTAGCAATCAGTACAGGATTTGGCAATTACATAATCTGGAATGCACTGAGTCAACTACCTGTAGCAATCAGGATAAGGCTTAGCAATTGCATAGTTCAGAATGCTGCACATCAGCATGTTGTAGACTTTTTAATTACCTGGTCAGAAATATATCTGGCTCAGCAAGCTATAACAATCAGTACAGGGCTTGGCAATAACATAGTTCAGAAAGGACTAGGACAAAAATCTGAAGCATTCAGGACAAAGTAATTCAGTTAGGTAGTCAGGAACGAACTGCGTTATCAACCTGTGGTGACCAGCACAATAATTAGCAATGGCATATTTAGGAACAAACTGCATTAGCAACCTGTAGGAAAACCAGGCTTAGCAGTTATGTAGCTATTAATTAACTGGGTCATTAACTTGTAGCATCCAGGAGAAGGCTTGTTTGTTA
This sequence comes from Bombina bombina, assembly GCF_027579735.1. Classification (NCBI taxonomy): domain Eukaryota; kingdom Metazoa; phylum Chordata; class Amphibia; order Anura; family Bombinatoridae; genus Bombina; species Bombina bombina. Next base: position 1,513,081,466 of record NC_069499.1, on the reverse strand, counting down.
GGTAGCATGGAACTTACTGGGTGAGCAAACTCTAGCAACCAGGACAAGGCTTGTTTGTTAGGTAGAATGGAACTTACTGGGTCAGCAAACTTTAGCAACCAGAACAAGGCTTGTTTGTTAGGTAGACAGAAACTTACTGGGTCAGCAAACTTTAGCAACCAGGGCAAGGCTTGTTTGTTAGGTAGCATGGAACTTACTGGATCAGCAACCTCTATAATTATCATGAGTATTTTGTAGCTCTGTAGATTCTGCTGCGATATAAATATAGGTATAATATGCAAAGGTTGCATTTATAGGAGACAAATGGTTAGAGGGCTCTGTTATTAATGATGCCATGTAAATAATAATAATAATGTATGAAAAGAATTTACAATTAACATTATAACAATCTGCCAATTAGCTTGTCACATGTCTATGCCTCTGCTAACCTTATTCATCTCTAACCACTGTCTTGGTTTTGTTTCTAGACTTGTCAAGCTAAAGACTTCCCCTGAAGTTGCTCTAATCCAAAAAAACAGCTTAACAGCAATATCTAGTTAAAGAAAATTACAGAAACATATTTTCATGCTAGATCACTAGGAAGTAAGGCAGCTTAGCTGTAAAAAGCTGTCAAGAAAATATCACGTGTACATAAGTATAAAAGAAGATAATTTACCTCAAGATTTCTTCAGCTCACCAGAGTAAGCACTCTTTGAACAGTTATCATTCTGCTACTGACATCTGCATGATAATAAAAAAGGAACCAATCAGCTTCATCAGTGCTGAGCTCACACTTTGCTTTATTGTGATATCATGGGATTTAACTGAAATCTCGTGAGATTTCATAGTAAACTTCTCTAAACTAAAGAGGGAAATTAAGTGATGGTGCCGCAAATACCAGATGCATGCACCCTTGCAAGTATTGGAACAAGCATCCTGATTGGATGCTTAAAGTCCCTTTACAATGGGATGTGGCAACTGGGTGTACTTTAAGGTAAAATATCTTACTTTTATATATATAGAGATTTTCATGTGATAATTTTAAGATTCTGCATCACTTTCAAGTGATAAAACATTTGGGTATAATGTCCCTTTAACATTCCAATACCTAACTAACTATTGGCCTTTGTGTATAGATAGAAATAACTTTCTTCAGACTACATCCATGTAAATGGATATGCTGTTGAGCTCAATGGGCAATACTTTTGATGAGCAATATAGGTATTTCAAATAAAAAAAATAACCTAATGGAGTAATATCTCAAACAGCTGCCATTACGAGTCATTGGGAACAAATTAGGGGGAAGCAACTGCTATTGTATAATGTTCCTTTAGTTTAAAGAGTTAGCCGGGTATCCATATGTACCCCTCAGGTCAAAATGCTTAGGGTAGAGCAAACCCTAATTAAGCCACTGGGTATATCTACAGTAGCTGGAGGTTGTTGATCATTTGTGGAAGACATTTCTACCTTATCCAATAGCTAGATGCCAAATACCCAACAGTACTAATATAGTTCTAAAGGTGAATGAATTTTAAATAGCATATGAATATACAGTATGTAGTTTTTCTGTTAAATTATGGATTCTTCTATGCGATTTTGTGAGTTTAATGTATTTAAATAGTTCTATCATCTGTTGATTTCAAAATGTTTTTGATCTCATTTATACATAAATACCAGTATTCCTGGCAGTGTTTTAAAGCATATCTGTTTATAAAAGAAACTAATAGCTTTATTATTTAATTAGGGGATTGATTCTTTGTTTGGGTATGTTGCACTATTTAAAAAAAATTGGAATCATTTTAAAGAGCACTTGTGCGTTTGTTCAAGTATATTTTTCAATTTTGAGCTAAAAAAAATGATGTGGTTTATACATCAAGGGAAAATTGCTCTAATTGTGCTAAAGAAAATAATCTAATAGAGAGCTTGTTTAAGGGGTGTGTAGCTGAAATAATCCCAGAAGAAACTAATTAATTGCTATGTTTGATATATATTATTGATTCATCTCATTGATTCTGAGAGGTGCATACCATAGTTTTCTTTGTCAAGTTTAATTGATGTTATATGGTTTATTTATATGAGTATTATATCTTTTTTGAATTCTCAAGCTCCTTTTATTTAACAGATCTGTTTTGAAGTGTTAATTAATTATCTTTAATTGGCAATATGTAAGGTTCCTCTGCCTCATAATTTAACCCTTTAAGGACACAGCTTTCAGTTTGCTCAATTGTTTTATGACGGAAAAATTCCGTCATATGTCCTTAAGAGGTTAATATTTTAAAATAGCAACTTATCACACATATTTTTGTGGGATTTTACAATTGTAGTGTCGATTTATTTTTTAACAGCAAAGAGATCAAAATCTAAAGGATGACACCATTTTCTTATTGGAAGAATTATCCAATAGGATTTTGGAAAAGTCCCTCTTATGATGCTTGGTGAGACTTTGGCTATCACAATCTATAAATTATTGACTTATTACTTAGAAAATATAAATTAAAAACTAAACTTAAATTAGTTAGAGCAAAATTAATACTATATAATATTTCAGTATTTCACAAAATATCCTCTTATGCTATGTTCCCATTTATTTTAATTTCTGTATCATTTCATTAGTTCAGAGATATGAATTAATGAACCCTTATAACAATACCACAATAAAATACCACTTCCTGCCAGATGATCATTATTAATAAGACAATCACTTGAAAGTTGTCTAGACATAAAATCCCATTTTTGAATGGTGAGACCTCAGTCTTACAAATGAGAAGCCTTATAATATAAGGGCAATAAAGGCTTCTTAAATATCACCAGAATTCACAACATGGAACCAATGCTGAGAGGTATTTTTCATTATTATGATAATTACCTTGAAGCTGGACAGATATAGGGCCACTCATTTGAAATATTTGATATGCTGCTTTAAAATGAAGGGCCTCAAGTCTACAGGCCAATGATCAAAGGTTCTCAAGCACAAACATGAAGAACCATATTTAGCCTCGCAGGGATGGTCTTGGTGCAATTATCAAAGAAATTGGACTGTCTCTGCAAGAACTATCTGTCTCCCATAGAAATAATGAGAGCTGTCTGTAAAAGTTTGCTATGGAAGACAAAGTACAGAGGTCTATGTTTAGACTTTAATATTACGTCTAATACAAATCAAAATACTATTTTCTGTGCACAGTACCTTAAATGCACTGTTATTTCCATGTGCATAGGTTATCATTTCAGAGTAGTTAGTGTTTTGAGTATTTTGAAAAATAATTTGCTTTCCATCTTTTAAGTTGCAAGAAAAAACAGCGAGATCTGTAGAGCAGAAATGTTTAGATAATTATGCTTGGATTTTAGAAACAATATCATACACACCCATGGAAAGCCCACGTTCAGCCCATTTTACAATAAAAAATAATTACACTTTGAATTTTGTACTTGTAAATACAAATTTCGATGTTTTTTTTGCACATCCAGTGTACTTAAAATATGATTTATATTGTGTATACTATTCCTGTGTAATTTACATACAAATTTAACATTTTTGATAAAATATGATTTTTGGTGAAAAATTTTGGTACAATTTTTTGATGCACCTTAAAAACAATTTTTTTTTCTCCCAGTTTGTTTATGTGTGAATAGTTCAAATATTATTTTTGCTATCTTTAGACAATATGTTCTATGCTATCTATAGGGGACATGTTCTATGCTATCTTTAGGGGAAATGTTCTATGCTATCTATAGGGGATATGTTCTATGCTATCAGGAAATCTTCTATGCTATCTTTAGGGGATATGTTCTATGCTATCAGGAAATCTTCTATGCTATCTTTAGGGGATATGTTATATGCTATCTTTAGGGGATATGTTTTATGTTATCTTTAGGGGATATGTTCTATGCTATCGGGATATGTTCTATGCTATCTTTATGGCATATGTTCTATGCCATCTTTAGGGGATATGTTCTATGCTATCTTTAGGGCATATGTTCTATGCCATCTTTAGGGGATATGTTCTATGCCATCTTTAGGGGATATGTTCTATGCTATCTATAGGGGATATGTTCTGTGCTATCTTTAGGGGATATGTTCTATGTTGTCTTTAGGGGCTATGTTCTATGCTATCTTTAGGGAATATGTTCTATGCTAATCTTTGGGGGATATGTTCTATTCTATCTTTAGGGGATATGTGCTATGCTATCTTTAGGGGATATGTTCTATGCTATCTATAGGGGATATGTTCTATGCTATCTATAGGGGATATGTTCTATTCTATATTTAGGGAATATATTCTATGCTATCTTTATGGGATATGTTCTATGCTATCTTTAGGGGATAGGTTCTATGCTATCTTTAGGTTATATGTTTTATGCTATCTTTAGGGAACATGTTCTATGCTATCTTTAGGGTATATGTTCTATGCTATATATAGGGCATATGTTCTAATATGCTATCTATAGGACATATGTTCTATGCTATCTTTAGGGGATATGTTCTATGCTCTCTTTAGAGGTCATGATATATGCTATCTTTAGGGGATATGTTCTATGCTATCTTTAGGGGATATGTTCTATACTATCTTTAGGGAATTTGTTCTATGCTATCTTTAGGGGATATGTTTTATGATATCTTTAGGGGGTATATGCTATGCTATCTTTAGGGGATATGTTCTATGCTGTCTTTAGGGAATATGTTCTATGCTAATCTTTAGGGGATATGTTCTATGCTATAATTAGGGGATATGTTCTATGCTATCTATAGGGGATATGTTCTATGCTATCTATAGGGGATATGTTCTATTCTATATTTAGGGAATATATTCTATGCTATCTTTATGGGATATGTTCTATACTATATTTAGGGGATATGATCTATGCTATCTTTAAGGGATATGTTCTATGCTATCTTTAGGGAATATGTTCTATGCTATCTTTAGGGGATATGTTCTATGCTATCTTTAGGGGATATGTTATATGCTATCTTTAGGGGATATGTTTTATGCTATCTTTAGGAAATATGTTCTATGCTATCTTTAGGGGTTAGGTTCTATGATATCTATAGGTTCTATGCTATCTTTAGGGGATATGTTATATGCTATCTGTAGGGGATATGTTTTATGCTATCTTTAGGGGATAAGTTCTATGCTATCTTTAGGGGATATGTTTTATGCTATCTTTAGAGAAAATGTTCTACGCTATCTTTAGGGGATATGTTCTATGCTATATTTCGGGGATATGGTCTATGCCATCTTTAGGGGATATGTTCTATGCCATCTTTAGGGGATATGTTCTATGCTATCTTTAGGGGATATGTTCTATGCTATCTTTAGAGGTTATGTTCTATGCTATCTTTAGGGGATATGTTCTATGCTATCTTTAGAGGTTATGTTCTATGCTATCTTTAGGGGATATGTTCTATGCTATCTTTAGGGCATATGTTCTATGCCCTCTTTAGGGGATATGTTCTATGCCATCTTTAGGGGATATGTTCTATGCTATCTATAGGGGATATGTTCTGTGCTATCTTTAGGGGATATGTTCTATGTTGTCTTTAGGGGCTATGTTCTATGCTATCTTTAGGGAATATGTTCTATGCTAATCTTTGGGGGATATGTTCTATGCTATCTTTAGGGGATATGTGCTATGCTATATTTAAGGGATATGTTCTATGCTATCTATAAGGGATATGTTCTATGCTATCTATAGGGGATATGTTCTATTCTATATTTAGGGAATATATTCTATGCTATCTTTATGGGATATGTTCTATGCTATCTTTAGGGGATAGGTTCTATGCTATCTTTAGGTTATATGTTTTATGCTATCTGTAGGGAACATGTTCTATGCTATCTTTAGGGTATATATTCTATGCTATATATAGGGCATATGTTCTAATATGCTATCTATAGGGCATATGTTCTATGCTATCTTTAGGGGATATGTTCTATGCTCTCTTTAGAGGTCATGATATATCCTATCTTTAGTGGATATGTTCTATGCTATCTTTAGGGAATTTGTTCTATGCTATCTTTAGGGGATATGTTTTATGATATCTTTAGGGGGTATATGCTATGCTATCTTTAGGGGATATGTTCTATGCTGTCTTTAGGGAATATGTTCTATGCTAATCTTTAGGGGATATGTTCTATGCTATAATTAGGGGAAATGTTCTATGCTATCTATAGGGGATATGTTCTATGCTATCTATAGGGGATATGTTCTATTCTATATTTAGGAATATATTCTATGCTATCTTTATGGGATATGTTCTATACTATCTTTAGGGGATATGATCTATGCTATCTTTAAGGGATATGTTCTATGCTATCTTTAGGGGATATGTTCTATGCTATCTTTAGAGGTTATGCTCTATGCTATCTTTAGGGGATATGTTCTATGCTATCTTTAGAGGTTATGTTCTATGCTATCTTTAGGGGATATGCTCTATGCTATCTTTAGGGGATATGTTATATGCTATCTTTAGGGGATATCTTTTATGCTATCTTTAGGAAATATGTTCTATGCTATCTTTAGGGGATATGTTCTATGCTATATTTCGGGGATATGGTCTATGCCATCTTTAGGGGATATGTTCTATGCCATCTTTAGGGGATATGTTCTATGCTATCTTTAGGGGATATGTTCTATGCTATCTTTAGAGGTTATGCTCTATGCTATCTTTAGGGGATATGTTCTATGCTATCTTTAGAGGTTATGTTCTATGCTATCTTTAGGGGATATGTTCTATGCTATCTTTAGGGCATATGTTCTATGCCATCTTTAGGGGATATGTTCTATGCTATCTTTAGGGCATATGTTCTATGCCCTCTTTAGGGGATATGTTCTATGCCATCTTTAGGGGATATGTTCTATGCTATCTATAGGGGATATGTTCTGTGCTATCTTTAGGGGATATGTTCTATGTTGTCTTTAGGGGCTATGTTCTATGCTATCTTTAGGGAATATGTTCTATGCTAATCTTTGGGGGATATGTTCTATGCTATCTTTAGGGGATATGTGCTATGCTATATTTAGGGGATATGTTCTATGCTATCTATAGGGGATATGTTCTATGCTATCTATAGGGGATATGTTCTATTCTATATTTAGGGAATATATTCTATGCTATCTTTATGGGATATGTTCTATGCTATCTTTAGGGGATAGGTTCTATGCTATCTTTAGGTTATATGTTTTATGCTATCTGTAGGGAACATGTTCTATGCTATCTTTAGGGTATATATTCTATGCTATATATAGGGCATATGTTCTAATATGCTATCTATAGGGCATATGTTCTATGCTATATTTAGGGGATATGTTCTATGCTCTCTTTAGAGGTCATGATATATCCTATCTTTAGCAGATATGTTCTATGCTATCTTTAGGGAATTTGTTCTATGCTATCTTTAGGGGATATGTTTTATGATATCTTTAGGGGGTATATGCTATGCTATCTTTAGGGGATATGTTCTATGCTGTCTTTAGGGAATATGTTCTATGCTAATCTTTAGGGGATATGTTCTATGCTATAATTAGGGGAAATGTTCTATGCTATCTATAGGGGATATGTTCTATGCTATCTATAGGGGATATGTTCTATTCTATATTTAGGAATATATTCTATGCTATCTTTATGGGATATGTTCTATACTATCTTTAGGGGATATGATCTATGCTATCTTTAAGGGATATGTTCTATGCTATCTTTAGGGGATATGTTCTATGCTATATTTAGGGGATATGTTCTATGCCATCATTAGGGGATATGTTCTATGCCATCTTTAGGGGATATGCTCTATGCTATCTTTAGGGGATATGTTTTATGCTATCTTTAGGAAATATATTCTATGCTATCTTTAGGGGTTATGTTCTATGATATCTATAGGTTCTATGCTATCTTTAGGGGATATGTTATATGCTATCTGTAGGGGATATGTTTTATGCTATCTTTAGGGGATATGTTCTATGCTATCTTTAGGGGATATGTTCTATGCTATCTTTAGAGGTTATGTTCTATGCTATCTTTGGGGGATATGTTCTATGCTATCTTTAGGGCATATGTTCTATGCCATCTTTAGGGGATATGTTCTATGCTATCTTTAGTGCATATGTTCTATGCCCTCTTTAGGGGATATGTTCTATGCCATCTTTAGGGGATATGTTCTATGCTGTCTTTAGGGAATATGTTCTATGCTAATCTTTAGGGGATATGTTCTATGCTATCTATAGGGGATATGTTCTATGCTATCTATAGGGGATATGTTCTATTCTATATTTAGGGAATATATTCTATACTATCTTTATGGGATATGTTCTATACTATCTTTAGGGGATATGATCTATGCTATCTTTAAGGGATATGTTCTATGCTATCTTTAGGGGATATGTTCTATGCTATCTTTAGGGGATATGTTCTATGCCATCTTTAGGGATATGCTCTATGCTATCTTTAGGGGATATGTTATTTGCTATCTTTAGGGGATATGTTTTATGCTATCTTTAGGAAATATGTTCTATGCTATCTTTTGGGGTTATGTTCTATGCTCTCTTTAGAGCTCATGATATATGCTATCTTTAGGGGATATGTTCTATGCTATCTTTAGGGGATATGTTCTATGCTATCTTTAGGGAATTTGTAATATGCTATCTTTAGGGGATATGTTTTATGATATCTTTAGGGGGTATATGCTATGCTATCTTTAGGGGATATGTTCTATGCTGTCTTTAGGGAATATGTTCTATGCTAATCTTTAGTGGATATGTTCTATGCTATAATTAGGGGATATGTTCTATGCTATCTATAGGGGATATGTTCTATGCTATCTATAGGCGATATGTTCTATTCTATATTTAAGGAATATATTCTATGCTATCTTTATGGGATATGTTCTATACTATATTTAGGGGATATGATCTATGCTATCTTTAAGGGATATGTTCTATGCTATCTTTAGGGGATATTTTCTATGCTATCTTTAGGGGATATGTTCTATGCCATCTTTAGGGGATATGCTCTATGCTATCTTTAGGGGATATGTTATATGCTATCTTTAGGGGATATGTTTTATGCTATCTTTAAGAAATATGTTCTATGCTATCTTTAGGGGTTATATTCTATGATATCTATAGGTTCTATGCTATCTTTAGGGGATATGTTATATGCTATCTGTAGGGGATATATTTTATGCTATCTTTAGGGGATATGTTCTATGCTATATTTAGGGGATATGTTTTATGCTATCTTTAGAGAAAATGTTCTATGCTATCTTTAGGGGATATGTTCTATGCTATATTTAGGGGATATGGTCTATGCCATCTTTAGGGGATATGTTCTATGCTATCTTTAGGGGATATGTTCTATGCTATCTTTAGAGGTTATGTTCTATGCTATCTTTAGGGGATATGTTCTATGCTATCTTTATGGCATATGTTCTATGCCATCTTTAGGGGATATGTTCTATGCTATCTTTAGGGCATATGTTCTATGCCCTCTTTAGGGGATATGTTCTATGCCATCTTTAGGGGATATGTTCTATGCTGTATTTAGGGAATATGTTCTATGCTAATCTTTAGGGGATATGTTCTATGCTATAATTAGGGGATATGTTCTATGCTATCTATAGGGGATATTTTCTATGCTATCTATAGGGGATATGTTCTATTCTATATTTAGGGAATATATTCTATGCTATCTTTATGGGATATGTTCTATACTATCTTTAGGGGATATGATCTATGCTATCTTTAAGGGATATGTTCTATGCTATCTTTAGGGGATATGTTCTATACTATCTTTAGGGGATATGTTCTATGCCATCTTTAGGGGATATGCTCTATGCTATCTTTAGGGGATATGTTATATGCTATCTTTAGGGGATATGTTTTATGCTATCTTTAGGAAATATGTTCTATGCTATCTTTAGGGGTTATGTTCTATGATATCTATAGGTTCTATGCTATCTATAGGGGATATTTTCTATGCTATCTATAGGGGATATGTTCTATTCTATATTTAGGGAATATATTCTATGCTATCTTTATGGGATATGTTCTATACTATCTTTAGGGGATATGATCTATGCTATCTTTAAGGGATATGTTCTATGCTATCTTTAGGGGATATGTTCTATACTATCTTTAGGGGATATGTTCTATGCCATCTTTAGGGGATATGCTATATGCTATCTGTAGGGGATATGTTTTATGCTATCTTTAGGGGATATGTTCTATGCTATCTTTAGGGGATATGTTTTATGCTATCTTTAGAGAAAATGTTCTATTCTATCTTTAGGGGATATGTTCTATGCTATATTTAGGGGATATGGTCTATGCCATCTTTAGGGGATATGTTCTATGCCATCTTTAGGGGATATGTTCTATGCTATCTTTAGGGGATATGTTCTATGCTATCTTTAGATGTTATGTTCTATGCTATCTTTAGGGGATATGTTCTATGCTATCTTTAGGGTATATGTTCTATGCCATCTTTAGGGGATATGTTCTATGCTATCTTTAGGGCATATGTTCAATGCCCTCTTTAGGGGATATGTTCTATGCCATCTTTAGGGGATATGTTCTATGCTATCTATAGGGGATATGTTCTGTGCTATCTTTAAGGGATATGTTATGTGTTGTCTTTAGGGGCTATGTTCTATGATATCTTTAGGGAATATGTTCTATGCTAATCTTTGGGGGATATGTTCTATGCTATCTTTAGGGGATATGTGCTATGCTATATTTAGGGGATATGTTCTATGCTATCTATATGGGATATGTTCTATGCTATCTATAGGGGATATGTTCTATTCTATATTTAGGGAATATATTCTATGCTATCTTTATGGGATATGTTCTATGCTATCTTTAGGGGATAGGTTCTATGCTATCTTTAGGGTATATGTTCTATGCTATATATAGGGCATATGTTCTAATATGCTATCTATAGGGCATATGTTCTATGCTATCTTTAGGGAACATTTTCTATGCTATCTTTAGGGTATATGTTCTATGCTATATATAGGGCATATGTTCTAATATGCTCTCTATAGGGCATATGTTCTATGCTATCTTTAGGGGATATGTTCTATGCTCTCTTTAGAGGTCATGATTTATGCTATCTTTAGGGGATATGTTCTATGCTATCTTTAGGGAATTTGATCTATGCTATCTTTAGGGGATATGTTTTATGATATCTTTAGGGGGTATATGCTATGCTATCTTTAGGGGATATGTTCTATGCTGTCTTTAGTGAATATGTTCTATGCTAATCTTTAGGGGATATGTTCTATGCTATAATTAGGGGATATGTTCTATGCTATCTATAGGGGATATGTTCTATGCTATCTATAGGGGATATGTTCTATTCTATATTTAGGGAATATATTCTATGCTATCTTTATGGGATATGTTCTATACTTAATTTAGGGGATATGATCTATGCTATCTTTAAGGGATATGTTCTATGCTATCTTTAGGAGATATGTTCTATGCTATCTTTAGGGGATATATTCTATGCTATCTTTAGGGGATATGTTATATGCTATCTTTAGGGGATATGTTTTATGCTATCTGTAGGGGATATGGTTTTATGCTATCTTTAGGGGATATGTTCTATGCTATCTTTAGGGGATATATTCTATGCTATCTTTAGGGAATATGTTATATGCTATCTTTAGGGGATATGTTTTATGCTATCTTTAGGAAATATGTTCTATGCTATCTTTAGGGGTTATGTTCTATGATATCTATAGGTTCTATGCTATCTTTAGGGGATAGGTTCTATGCTATCTTTAGGTTATATGTTTTATGCTATCTTTAGGGAACATGTTCTATGCTATCTTTAGGGTATATGTTCTATGCTATATATAGGGCATATGTTCTAATATGCTATCTATAGGGCATATGTTCTATGCTATCTTTAGGGGATATGTTCTATGCTCTCTTTAGAGGTCATGATATATGCTATCTTTAGGGGATATGTTCTATGCTATCTTTAGGGAATTTGATCTATGCTATCTTTAGGGGATATGTTTTATGATATCTTTAGGGGGTATATGCTATGCTATCTTTAGGGGATATGTTCTATGCTGTCTTTAGGGAATATGTTCTATGCTAATCTTTAGGGGATATGTTCTATGCTATAATTAGGGGATATGTTCTATGCTATCTTTAGGGGATATGTTTTATGCTATCTTTAGGGGATATGTTCTATGCTATCTTTAGGGGATATGTTTTATGCTATCTTTAGAGAAAATGTTCTATTCTATCTTTAGGGGATATGTTCTATGCTATTTTTAGGGGATATGGTCTATGCCATCTTTAGGGGATATGTTCTATGCCATCTTTAGGGGATATGTTCTATGCTATCTTTAGGGGATATGTTCTATGCTATCTTTAGAGGTTATGTTCTATGCTATCTTTAGGGGATATGTTCTATGCTATCTTTAGGGCATATGTTCTATGCCATCTTTAGGGGATATGTTCTATGCTATCTTTAGGGCATATGTTCAATGCCCTCTTTAGGGGATATGTTCTATGCCATCTTTAGGGGATATGTTCTATGCTATCTATAGGGGATATGTTCTGTGCTATCTTAAAGGATATGTTATGTGTTGTCTTTAGGGGCTATGTTCTATGATATCTTTAGGGAATATGTTCTATGCTAATCTTTGGGGGATATGTTCTATGCTATCTTTAGGGGATATGTGTTATGCTATATTTAGGGAATATGTTCTATGCTATCTATATGGGATATGTTCTATGCTATCTATAGGGGATATGTTCTATTCTACATTTAGGGAATATATTCTATGCTATCTTTATGGGATATGTTCTATGCTCTCTTTAGGGGATAGGTTCTATGCTATCTTTAGGGTATATGTTCTATGCTATCTATAGGGCATTTGTTCTAATATGCTATCTATAGGGCATATGTTCTATGCTATCTTTAGGGAACATTTTCTATGCTATCTTTAGGGTATATGTTCTATGCTATATATAGGGCATATGTTCTAATATGCTCTCTATAGGGCATATGTTCTATGCTATCTTTAGGGGATATGTTCTATGCTCTCTTTAGAGGTCATGATATATGCTATCTTTAGGGGATATGTTCTATGCTATCTTTAGGGAATTTGATCTATGCTATCTTTAGGGGATATGTTTTATGATATCTTTAGTGGGTATATGCTATGCTATCTTTAGGGGATATGTTCTATGCTGTCTTTAGGGAATATGTTCTATGCTAATCTTTAGGGGATATGTTCTATGCTATAATTAGGGGATTTGTTCTATGCTATCTATAGGGGATATGTTCTATGCTATCTATAGGGGATATGTTCTATTCTATATTTAGGGAATATATTCTATGCTATCTTTATGGGATATGTTCTATACTATATTTAGGGGATATGATCTATGCTATCTTTAAGGGATATGTTCTATGCTATCTTTAGGGGATATGTTCTATGCTATCTTTAGGGGATATATTCTATGCTATCTTTAGGGGATATGTTATATGCTATCTTTAGGGGATATGTTTTATGCTATCTGTAGGGGATATGGTTTTATGCTATCTTTAGGGGATATGTTCTATGCTATCTTTAGGGGATATATTCTATGCTATCTTTAGGGGATATGTTATATGCTATCTTTAGGGGATATGTTTTATGCTATCTTTAGGAAAAATGTTCTATGCTATCTTTAGGGGTTATGTTCTATGATATCTATAGGTTCTATGCTATCTTTAGGGGATAGGTTCTATGCTATCTTTAGGTTATATGTTTTATGCTATCTTTAGGGAACATGTTCTATGCTATCTTTAGGGTATATGTTCTATGCTATATATAGGGCATATGTTCTAATATGCTATCTATAGGGCATATGTTCTATGCTATCTTTAGGGGATATGTTCTATGCTCTCTTTAGAGGTCATGATATATGCTATCTTTAGGGGATATGTTCTATGCTATCTTTAGGGAATTTGATCTATGCTATCTTTAGGGGATATGTTTTATGATATCTTTAGGGGGTATATGCTATGCTATCTTTAGGGGATATGTTCTATGCTGTCTTTAGGGAATATGTTCTATGCTAATCTTTAGGGGATATGTTCTATGCTATAATTAGGGGATATGTTCTATGCTATCTATAGGGGATATGTTCTATGCTATCTATAGGGGATATGTTCTATTCTATATTTAGGGAATATATTCTATGCTATCTTTATGGGATATGTTCTATACTATATTTAGGGGATATGATCTATGCTATCTTTAAGGGATATGTTCTATGCTATCTTTAGGGGATATGTTCTATGCTATCTTTAGGGGATATATTCTATGCTATCTTTAGGGGATATGTTATATGCTATCTTTAGGGGATATGTTTTATGCTATCTGTAGGGGATATGGTTTTATGCTATCTTTAGGGGATATGTTCTATGCTATCTTTAGGGGATATATTCTATGCTATCTTTAGGGGATATGTTATATGCTATCTTTAGGGGATATGTTTTATGCTATCTTTAGGAAATATGTTCTATGCTATCTTTAGGGGTTATGTTCTATGATATCTATAGGTTCTATGCTATCTTTAGGGGATATGTTATATGCTATCTGTTGGGGATATGGTTTTATGCTATCTTTAGGGGATATGTTCTATGCTATCTGTAGGGGATATGTTTTATGCTATCTTTAGGGGATATGTTCTATGCTATCTTTACGGGATATGTTTTATGCTATCTTTAGAGAAAATGTTCTATGCTATCTTTAGGGGATATGTTCTATGCTATATTTAGGGGATATGGTCTATGCCATCTTTAGGGGATATGTTCTATGCCATCTTTAGGGGATATGTTCTATGCTATCTTTAGGGGATATGTTCTATGCTATATTTAGGGGATATGGTCTATGCTATCTTTAGGGGATATGTTCTATGCTATCTTTAGGGGATATGTTCTATGCCATCTTTAGGGGATATGTTCTATGCCATCTTTAGGGGATATGTTCTATGCTATCTTTAGGGGATATGTTCTATGCTATATTTAGGGGATATGGTCTATGCCATCTTTAGGGGATATGTTCTATGCCATCTTTAGGGGATATGTTCTATGCTATCTTTAGGGGATATGTTCTATGCTATCTTTAGAGGTTATGTTGTATGCTATCTTTAGAGATTATGTTCTATGCTATCTTTAGGGGATATGTTCTATGCTATCTTTAGAGATTATGTTCTATGCTATCTTTAGGGGATATGTTCTATGCTATCTTTAGAGATTATGTTCTATGCTATCTTTAGGGGATATGTTCTATGCTATCTTTAGAGGTTATGTTCTATGCTATCTTTAGGGGATATGTTCTATGCTATCTTTAGGGGATATGTTCTATGCTATCTTTAGAGGTTATGTTCTATGCTATCTTTAGGGGATATGTTCTATGCTATCTTTAGAGGTTATGTTCTATGCTATCTTTAGGGGATATGTTCTATGCTATCTTTAGAGATTATGTTCTATGCTATCTTTAGGGGATATGTTCTATGCTATCTTTAGAGATTATGTTCTATGCTATCTTTAGGGGATATGTTCTATGCTATCTTTAGAGATTATGTTCTATGCTATCTTTAGGGGATATGTTCTATGCTATCTTTAGAGATTATGTTCTATGCTATCTTTAGGGGATATGTTCTATGCTATCTTTAGAGATTATGTTCTATGCTATCTTTAGGGGATAGGTTCTATGCTATCTTTAGAGATTATGTTCTATGCTATCTTTAGGGGATATGTACACCTTTGGAGTCACTGTACCCCATACAATGAATACAATAAGCAGGTGATTTCCATTTCCATGGCAATCATTTACTAAACAAAGTTATATGGTACCTACAATGGAAAGGGGGCTCCCCTCTTCCCAATATGAGGTTTAATACCCCCTTTGTGCCCTATGGAAATTATGTTATGGATAACTATGACCTGTCAATAAGTGCTGGGTAACCCTTTTAACTGAGACTTTAAAAAGCTGGTATAAAGGCTTTGTCACCAGCTTCTACCCATGAAGGGTAAAGCAAACCAACATTTTTCTTACATGATTCAGATTAAGCATACAATTTAAAACATCTTCTATTATTTCATTTCTTTTGTTGTCTTAGTATATTTGTTGAAAAGCATACCTCAGTGAGCTCAGGAAGAGCAGTCCACTACTGGGAACTATTACTGTTGACTGCAAATATATGTCTCTTTTCATTGGCTTACCTAATGAGTTCAGCTAGCTCCCAGAAGTGCATTGCTGCTCTTTCAACAAAGGATACCAAGAGAATGAAGCAAAATTGATAATAAAAATACATTGGAAAGTTGTTTAAAATTGTATCCTCTATCTGAATTATGAAAGAAAAATATTAAACTGATAACTACAAAGAAAAATATTGACTTATTGTATTATTGCATGATTTTTTAAAAGGATATGAAACCCAAAAATGTTCTTTCTTTCATGTAATTAGCAAGAGTCCATGAGCTAGTGACGTATGGGATATACATTCCTACCAGGAGGGGCAAAGTTTCCCAAACCTCAAAATGCCTATAAATACACCCCTCACCACACCCACAAATCAGTTTTACAAACTTTGCCTCCGATGGAGGTGGTGAAGTAAGTTTGTGCTAGATTCTACGTTGATATGCGCTCCGCAGCAGGTTGGAGCCCGGTTTTCCTCTCAGCGTGCAGTGAATGTCAGAGGGATGTGAGGAGGAGTATTGCCTATTTGAATTCAATGATCTCCTTCTACGGGGTCTATTTCATAGGTTCTCTGTTATGGGTCGTAGAGATTCATCTCTTACCTCCCTTTTCAGATTGACGATATACTCTTATATATATACCATTACCTCTGCTGATTCTCGTTTCAGTACTGGTTTGGCTTTCTACTACATGTAGATGAGTGTCCTGGGGTAAGTAAGTCTTATTTTCTGTGACACTCTAAGCTATGGTTGGGCACTTTTATATAAAGTTCTAAATATTTGTGTTCAAACATTTATTTGCCTTGACTCAGGATGTTCAACATTCCTTATTTCAGACAGTCAGTTTCATATTTGGGATAATGCATATGAATAAATCAATTTTTTTCTTACCTTAAAATTTGACTTTTTCCCTGTGGGCTGTTAGGCTCGCGGGGGCTGAAAATGCTTCATTTTATTGCGTCATTCTTGGCGCCGACTTTTTTGGCGCAAATTTTTTTTCTTTGTTTCCGGCGTCATACGTGTCACCGGAAGTTGCGTCAATTTTGACGGGTTTTTTTTTTTTTGCGCCAAAAGTGTCGGCGTTCCGGATGTGGCCAAATAATGTGGGCGTCTTTTTTGGTGCTAAAAAATATGGGTGTCACTATTGTCTCCACATTATTTAAGTCTCTTTGTTTATTGCTTCTGGTTGCTAGAAGCTTGTTCACTGGCATTTTTTCCCATTCCTGAAACTGTCATTTAAGGAATTTGATCAATTTTGCTTTATATGTTGTTTTTTCTATTACATATTGCAAGATGTCTCAGATTGATCCTGAGTCAGAAGATACTTCTGAAAAATCGCTGCCTAGTACTGGATCTACCAAAGTTAAGTGTATTTGCTGTAAACTTGTGGTAGCTGTTCCTCCAGCTGTTGTTTGTAATGAATGCCATGACAAACTTGTTAATGCAGATAATATTTCCTTTAGTAATGTTACATTACCTGTTGTTGTTCCATCAACATCTAATACTCAGAGTGTTCCTGTTAACATAAGAGATTTTGTTTCTAAATCCATTAAGAAGGCTATGTCTTTTATTCCTTCTTCTAGTAAACGTAAAAGGTCTTTTAAAACTTTTCATTTTTCAGATGAAATTTTAAATGAACATCATCATTCTGATTCTGATAATGATTCCTCTGGTTCAGAGGATTCTGTTTCAGAGGTTGATGCTGATAAATCTTCATATTTATTCAAAATAGAATTTATTCGTTCTTTACTTAAAGAAGTCTTAATTGCATTAGAAATAGAGGATTCTGGTCCTCTTGATACTAAATCTAAACATTTAAATAAGGTTTTTAAATCTCCTGTAGTTATTCCAGAAGTTTTTCCTGTCCCTGATGCTATTTCTGAAGTAATCTCCAGGGAATGGAATAATTTGGGTAATTCATTTACTCCTTCTAAACGTTTTAAGCAATTATATCCTGTGCCATCTGACAGATTAGAGTTTTGGGACAAAATCCCTAAGGTTGATGGGGCTATCTCTACTCTTGCTAAACGTACTACTATTCCTACGGCAGATAGTACTTCCTTTAAGGATCCTTTAGATAGGAAAATTGAATCCTTTCTAAGAAAAGCTTACTTATGTTCAGGTAATCTTCTTAGACCTGCTATATCTTTAGCGGATGTTGCTGCAGCTTCAACTTTTTGGTTAGAAGCTTTAGCGCAACAAGTAACAGATCATAATTCTCATAGCATTGTTAATCTTCTTCAACATGCTAATAACTTTATTTGTGATGCCATCTTTGATATCATTAGGGTTGATGCCAGGTATATGTCTCTAGCCATTTTAGCTAGAAGAGCTTTATGGCTTAAAACTTGGAATGCTGATATGTCTTCTAAGTCAACTTTCCTTTCCCTTTCTTTCCAGGGTAATAAATTATTTGGTTCACAGTTGGATTCTATTATCTCAACTGTTACTGGAGGGAAAGGAACTTTTTTACCACAGGATAAAAAATCTAAAGGTAAATTTAGGTCTAATAATCGTTTTCGTTCCTTTCGTCACAATAAGGAACAAAAGCCTGATCCTTCACCCACGGGAGCGGTATCAGTTTGGAAACCATCTCCAGTCTGGAATAAATCCAAGCCTTTTAGAAAACCAAAGCCAGCTCCAAAGTCCACATGAAGGTGCGGCCCTCATTCCAGCCCAGCTGGTAGGGGGCAGATTACGATTTTTCAAAGAAATTTGGATCAATTCAATTCACAATCTTTGGATTCAGAACATTGTTTCAGAAGGGTACAGAATTGGCTTCAAGATAAGGCCTCCTGCAAAAAGATTTTTTCTTTCCCGTGTCCCAGTAAATCCGGCAAAGGCTCAAGCATTTCTGAAATGTGTTTCAGATCTAGAGTTGGCTGGAGTAATTATGCCAGTTCCAGTTCTGGAACAGGGACTGGGGTTTTATTCAAATCTCTTCATTGTACCAAAGAAGGAGAATTCCTTCAGACCAGTTCTGGATTTAAAAATATTGAATCGTTATGTAAGGATACCAACATTCAAAATGGTAACTATAAGGACTATCCTGCCTTTTGTTCAGCAAGGGCATTATATGTCCACAATAGATTTACAGGATGCATATCTGCATATTCCGATTCATCCAGATCACTTTCAGTTTCTGAGATCCTCTTTCCTGGACAAGTATTACCAGTTTGTGGCTCTGCCGTTTGGCCTAGCAACAGCTCCAAGGATTTTTACAAAGGTTCTCGGTGCCCTTCTGTCTGTAATCAGAGAACAGGGTATTGTGGTATTTCCTTATTTGGACGATATCTTGGTACTTGCTCAATCTTCACATTTAGCAGAATCTCATACGAATCGACTTGTATTGTTTCTTCGAGATCATGGTTGGAGGAGCAATTTACCGAAAAGCTCATTGATTCCTCAGACAAGGGTAACCTTTTTAGGTTTCCAGATAGATTCAGTGTCCATGACTCTGTCACTAACGGACAAGAGACGTCTAAAATTGATTTCAGCTTGTCGAAACCTTCAGTCTCAATCATTCCCTTCGGTAGCCTTATGCATGGAAATTCTAGGTCTTATGACTGCTGCATCGGACGCGATCCCCTTTGCTCGTTTTCACATGCGACCTCTTCAGCTCTGTATGCTGAACCAGTGGTGCAGGGATTACACAAAGATATCTCAATTGATATCTTTAAAACCGATTGTACGACACTCTCTTACGTGGTGGACAGATCACCATCGTTTAGTTCAGGGGGCTTCTTTTGTTCTTCTGACCTGGACTGTGATTTCAACAGATGCAAGTCTGACAGGTTGGGGAGCTGTTTGGGGGTCTGTGACAGCACAAGGGGTTTGGGAATCTCAGGAGGTGAAATTACCAATCAATATTTTGGAACTCTGTGCAATTTTCAGAGCTCTTCAGTCATGGCCTCTTCTAAAGAGAGAATCGTTCATTTGTTTTCAGACAGACAATGTCACAACTGTGGCATATATCAATCATCAAGAAGGGACTCACAGTCCTCTGGCTATGAAAGAAGTATATCGAATACTGGTATGGGCGGAATCCAGCTCCTGTCTAATTTCTGCGGTTCATATCCCAGATATAGACAATTGGGAAGCGGATTATCTCAGTCGCCAAACGTTACATCCGGGCAAATGGTCTCTTCACCCAGAGGTATTTCTTCAGATTGTTCAAATGTGGGGACTTCCAGAAATAGATCTGATGGCTTCTCATCTAAACAAGAAACTTCCCAGGTATCTGTCCAGATCCAGGGATCCTCAGGCGGAAGCAGTGGATGCATTGTCACTTCCTTGGAAGCATCATCCTGCCTATATCTTTCCGCCTCTAGTTCTTCTTCCAAGAGTAATCTCCAAGATTCTGAAGGAATGTTCGTTTGTTCTGTTGGTGGCACCAGCATGGCCTCACAGGTTTTGGTATGCGGATCTTGTCCGGATGGCCTCTTCCGTTAAGACCAGACCTTCTGTCACAAGGTCCTTTTTTCCATCAGGATCTCAAATCCATAAATTTGAAGGTATGGAGATTGAACGCTTGATTCTTAGTCAAAGAGGTTTCTCTGACTCTGTGATTAATACTATGTTACAGGCTCGTAAATCTGTATCTAGGAAGATATATTATCGAGTCTGGAAGACTTACATTTCTTGGTGTCTTTCTCATCATTTTTCCTGGCATTCTTTTAGAATTCCGAGAATTTTACAGTTTTTTCAGGATGGTTTGGATAAAGGTTTGTCTGCAAGTTCCTTGAAAGGACAAATCTCTGCTCTTTCTGTTCTTTTTCACAGAAAGATTGCTAATCTTCCTGATATTCATTGTTTTGTACAAGCTTTGGTTCATATAAAACCTGTTATTAAGTCAATTTCTCCTCCTTGGAGTTTGAATTTGGTTTTGGGGGCTCTTCAAGCTCCTCCATTTGAACCTATGCATTCACTGGACATTAAATTACTTTCTTGGAAAGTTTTGTTTCTTTTGGCCATCTCTTCTGCTAGAAGAGTTTCTGAATTATCTGCTCTTTCTTGTGAGTCTCCTTTTCTGATTTTTCATCAGGATAAGCCGGTGTTGCGAACTTCTTTTAAATCTTTACCTAAGGTTGTGAATTCTAACAACATTAGTAGAGAAATTGTGGTTCCTTCATTGTGTCCTAATCCTAAGAATTCTAAGGAGAGATCATTGCATTCTTTGGATGTAGTTAGAGCTTTGAAATATTATGTTGAAGCTACTAAGAATTTCCGAAAGACTTCTAGTCTATTTGTTATCTTTTCCAGTTCTAGGAAAGGTCAGAAGGCCTCTGCCATTTTTTTGGCATCTTGGTTGAAATCTTTAATTCATCATGCTTATGTAGAGTCGGGTAAGTCCCTGCCTCAAAGGATTACAGCTCATTCTACTAGGTCAGTTTCTACTTCCTGGGCGTTTAGGAATGAAGCTTCGGTTGATCAGATTTGCAAAGCAGCAACTTGGTCTTCTTTGCATACTTTTACTAAATTCTACCACTTTGATGTGTTTTCTTCTTCTGAAGCAGTTTTTGGTAGAAAAGTACTTCAGGCAGCTGTTTCAGTTTGATTCTTCTGCTTATAATTTCAGTTTTTTTCATTATAAGATTTAAACTTTATTTTGGGTGTGGATTATTTTCAGCGGAATTGGCTGTCTTTATTTTATCCCTCCCTCTCTAGTGACTCATGCGTGGAAGATCCACATCTTGGGTAGTCATTATCCCATACGTCACTAGCTCATGGACTCTTGCTAATTACATGAAAGAAAACATAATTTATGTAAGAACTTACCTGATAAATTCATTTCTTTCATATTAGCAAGAGTCCATGAGGCCCACCCTTTTTGTGGTGGTTATGATTTTTTTATAAAGCACAATTATTCCAATTCCTTATTTTTTTATGCTTTCGCACTTTTGTCTTATCACCCCACTTCTTGGCTATGCGTTAAACTGATTTGTGGGTGTGGTGAGGGGTGTATTTATAGGCATTTTGAGGTTTGGGAAACTTTGCCCCTCCTGGTAGGAATGTATATCCCATACGTCACTAGCTCATGGACTCTTGCTAATATGAAAGAAATGAATTTATCAGGTAAGTTCTTACATAAATTATGTTTTTGTTATAGAGACTAAGAGGCCTATTTAACAACGGTCTTGCGGACCTGATCCAACAGTGCGGATCAGGTCCGCAAGACCTCGCTGAATGCGGAGAGCAATACGCTCTCTGTATTCAGCATTGCACTAGCAGCTCACAAGAGCTGCTGGTGCAACGCCGCCCCCTGCAGACTCGCGGCCACCAGCAGGGAGGTGTCAATCAACCCGATCGTACTTGATTGGGTTGAATTGTGGCGATTTCTGTTCATCTGCTCAGAGCAGGCGGACAGGGTTATGGAGCAGGGGTCTTTAGAACGCTGCTTCATAACTGCTGTTTCTGGTGAGTCTGAAGACTCGCCAGAAACACGGGCCCTCAAGCTCCATACGGAGCTTAATAAATGGGCCTCATAGCATAAAGTTTTAAAAAAGTTTCCAATTTACTTCTCTTATCAACTTTGCTTAGTTCCATGGTATTCTGTGTTGAAAAGATACCTAGGTAGGAATCTGGTGCCCTGCATGGCAGGACATAGTGCTGCCATCTAGTGCTCTTGTAAATGGGTAGCATTCTTGCAAAACTGCTGCCATATAGTTTTCCAGACACGTGCATGCTCCTGAGCCTATATCCCAAGAGAACGAAGACAATTAGATAATAGAAGTAAATTATAAAGATGTTTAAAATTGCAAGCTGTATCTGAATCATTAAAGAAAAATGTTAGAGGGATAGTAAAGTCAAAATTCAACTTTTATGGTTTAGATGGAAAATGTAATTTTAAACAACTTTTCCATTTATATTCATTAGCAAATTGTCTTTGTTCTCTTGGTATCCTTTTTTGAAAACTAGGGAGGTAAGTTCAGGAGTGGGCACGTGTCTGCAAAATTGTTAAAATATTACATGCTTTATATGAATCATGAAAGTTGTCCTTTAAATTCAGCTCCAGACCTGTTGTCACTAGGCAAGACCTGCTCAATTAATTGTATTTATAATGTGCTGCCTGGGTCTAAGAATCAAAGATACCACTAGCTCTCATTCCCCTGCAGTCTTTAACATTACACTGCATCCTAAAGACAAAAGAGATACACAGATGTATACAAGGGACTTGAGCACTTTTATATTATTGAAGGCAACCATGTTATCCCAATGTACTGCTCTTGTTAAGCACTGCTTGGGTCCCATGGTCCCAAATCAGAAGGTACAGTACCCTCCACTAATATTGGTACTATTGGTAAATATGAACAAAGAAGACTGTGAAAGATTGTATTTATTGTTTAACATTTTGATCTTTTGTGAAAAATAAAATACACAAAAATACTCTCCTTTCATAGATATCAAACAATTGCAAACACAACTTCGGTTTATCCAAAAATGCATAAATATATGCGTTGCACAATTTTTGGCACCCTTTTATTAAATACTTTGTGCTACCTCCCTTTGCCAAGATAACAGCTCTGATTGTTCTCCTATAATGTCTGCTGAGGTTGGAGAATACATGGAAAGGTATCTAAGACCATTCCTCCATACAGAATCTCTCCAGATCCTTCAAATTTCGAGTTCAATGCTGGTGGACTCTCCTATTCAATTCTCCCCACCGATTTTCTATGGGGCTCAAGTTAGGGGACTGGGATGGCCATAGCAGGACCTTGATTTGTGGTCAGTAAACCATTTTTGTGTTGATTTTGATGTATGTTTTAGATCATTGTCATCCTGCTGAAAGATTCAATTTCGGTCCATTTTTATCTTTCTGCCAGAGACAGTCAGGTGTTCATTTAATATCTGTTGATATTTGATAGAGTCTATGATGCAATGTATCCTAACAAAATGTCCAGGTCCTCTGGCAGAAAAACAGCCCCAAAACATTAAAGAGTCACCACTATATTAAACTGTGGGCATAAGATACTTTTCTATATGGCTACCTCTCTGTGTGCGCTGAACCCACCTCTGGTGTTTATTTTTGCCAAAAAGATCTGTTTTGGTTTCAACTGACCATAGAACTTTATCCCATTTGAAGTTCCAGTAGTGTCTGGCAAACTTAAGACAATTGAGTTTCTTTTTGGATGAGAGTAGAGGCTTTTTTTCTTGACCCTTTTAAACAACTTGCTGATTTAGTTGACTTCGGATTGTAGTTTTGGAGACTTTTTGACCACAAGACGCAACTAACTTCTGCTTGAACCATCTGTCAGGGAACCAGGAATCAGACAGAGACATGAAATGCTAAATTAATTACACCTTTATTAAAAAATAACAAAAAATAATAAAGAATCCAAAAGCCAAATGACAAACCAGGAGTCAAAGCCAGTGCTGATAGTCAGACGAGCTGGGTCAGGAGCCAAAGCGAGTAGTTAGATGAGCCAGGGTCAGGAACACAAAGATCAGCGGAGTCAGGAACAAGGCAGGGATCAGGAACCATAAGGGACATCAAACAAGCCAGGTTATACACAGAATCAAGAACACTGGAACTCAGAGAAGTCAGTGACAACACAAGGGCAAAGGCAGACTGAACTGAAGCACTTTAAATAGTAAGTGATGACTTCATAATTCTTCTACTGCAACCTGTCTCTCACTGATGATGTTCTCCAGTTTGGCCATGAGAGGGAGCCTGGGTGTAGTGTGCAGCATTACACATTCTGCTTCAGACAAGGTGAGAACACAGGTGAGAGAAATGGCAGCTGAAAAAGCTGCAAACAACAAGCAAAGTGAGGTGAAACCCTGACACCATCCTCTTCACAGTACATTGAGACAATATAGACACATGTCCTCTTCCAGGTTGATGCATAACATTTCCAGTTGACTGAAACTTTTTAATTAATGCCCTGATATTAGAAATTGGCATTTTCAATGCTTTTGCTATTTTCTTAAAGCCACTTACCATTTTGTGAAGCTCAACAACCTTTTGCTGCACATCACAGCTACAGTATATTCCTTAAAGGGACATAATACTCATATGCTAAATCACTTGAAACTGATGCAGTATAACTGTAAAAAGCTGACAGGAAAATATCACCTGAGCATCTCTATGTAAAAAAGGAAGATATTTTACCTCACAATCTCCTCAGCTCAGCAGAGTAAGTTCTGTGTAAAAAGTTATACTCAACTGCTCCCAGCTGCAGGTAAAAAAAATTAAGAAATGAACAGCAGCCAATCAGCATCAGCAGTGCTGAGGTCATGAACTTTTATTGTGATCTCATGAGATTTGACTTGACTCTCATGAGATTTCATTGTAAACTTCCTTTACCTGATTGGTGAAATAAGATGAGAGTGCACGATGCTCATCCCTTCAGATGTCCCAGGACAGACACACTAAAATGCTGCTTAGAAATCCTTTACAATGGGAGGTGGCTACTGAGGAACTTTTGAGGTAAAATATCTTTCTTTTTTACATAGAGATGTTCAGGAGATATTTTCTAGTCAGCTTTTTACAGCTATGCTGCATCACTTTCAAGTGTTTAAACATTTGGGTATTATGGCCCTTTAATCTTACCCATTGTGATGAATGACTAAGGGAATTTGGCCTCATATTTATACCCTTGTGAAACAGGAAGTCATGGTTGAACAATTTCCTTTCCCTAGTCACCCAGGTGTACTAAAAAATGTAAAATAATGAGCATATACTTCAAATATATTTTTCTGATATGAATTTATAGGGGTGCCAATAACACACATATATTTAACAACATTTTTTTTTATAAACCTGTGTTGTGTTTGCAATGGTTTGATATCCATGAGAGTAGAGTATTTTTGTGTATTTTTCAAACAAACGTTAAAAAGTTTAAACAATAAAGACAAATTTTCACAGTCTTCTTTGATCATACTGTATTTACTAAGGGTGCCAATATTAGTGGAGGGCACTGTATATGTACTTAGCCGCCAATCACTGGCTATGTTAAACTCAGGATTGGTAGTGCTTTGGTGGTCCCAGCAGGTTTTAACGGAAATCTAGATATGGCAACCTTTAATTGAATTTACTATGATTAAGGTAGATTACGAGTTATGCGCGCTATAGGGAATTTAACGAATGCAACAAAAGTTGCGTTATTTCACCCTCTATAGCGCAGCCATTACAAGTTTTGAAACAGCCGGCTTGTACATGCAATAAGGTTGCGTTGAGCTCCATACCGCACAAAATACAAGCGCTGTTTCGACGTGCTTGTGCACGCTCTCCCCATAGACATCAATGGGGAGAGCGTGTTAGAAGAAAACCTAACATCTGCAATTGCGAAATGAAAAGCTCTGTAACGCAGCCTCATTAAATTCTATGGGGGGAAAAAACTAACGTTTAACACCCTAACATAAACCCCTAGTCTAAACACCCCTAATCTGCTGCCACCGACATCGCCAACTCCAAAATAATGTTATTAACCCCTAACAAAAATCTATTAAATCCTAATCTGCCGCTCCCGATATCGCCGCCACTATACTAAAGTTATTAACCCCTATTCCCCTGCACCCAAACATTGCCTACGCTATAATAAATCTATTAACTCCTTTTCCGCCGCTCCCCGATATTGCCGCCACTAAATAAAGCTATTAACCACTAAACCTCTGGCCTCCCACATCCCTACCACTAAATAAACCTATTAACCCCTAAACCACCAGCCACCCACAACGCAACAACCTAAATTAAACTATATAAACCCCTAAGCCTAACCCTTAACCTAACCCTAATCGTAACCCTAACCCTAACACCCCCTAACTTTAACATAATTAAAATAGAGCTAAATTAAAGTGACAATTATTAACTAAATTATATCTATTTAAAACTAAATACATACTTACCTGTGAAATAAAACTTAAGCTAGTTACAATATAACTAATAGTTATATTGTAGCTAGCTTAGGTTTTATTTTTATTTCACAGGTAAGTTTGTATTTATTTTAACTAGGTAGACTAGTTAGTAAATAGTTATTAACTATTTACTAACTACCTAGTTAAAATAAATACAAATGTACCTGTGAAATTAAACCTAAGCTGCTTTACACTAAAACGTAACATTACAAAAAATAAAAAACACTAAAATTACAAAAAAATTAAAAACACTACCATTACAAAAAATAACAAACGAAATTATCTGAAATAATTAAAATTATTCCTATTCTAATACCCTTTAAAAAAAATAAAAAACCCACCCCAAAATAAAAATCTCTTATCTATAATAAACTACCAAGGGCCCTTAAAAGGGCCTTTTTGTGGGCCCTTAAAAGGGCCTTTTGTAGGGCATTGCCCTAAAGATAACAGCTCTTTTCCTACAAAAGAAAAACAAACACCCCCTAACAGTATTCAAACCCCCACCCCCCAAACACACACAAAAAAAAATAAAGTAAAACCTAATCGGTTTCCGGTGAGAAGGCGGAGCTTTGATGCATGCTGCTCCAGGTCGGCGTATGGGCCGATGGTTGTTACCTGAGCCTTCATTCCTTGCCCCCTATTGCCGCTGATGTTTGGGGCGTTTAGCGAGGCGTGGATTACGCCAGCAGGAATAGCAAACCCTAAGGCCGTGTGGGCCGCGGAAGATACCGCTGCTAGGTTGTATAAGTGGAGAAAGCCGCAACTATAAAAAAAAACTCTTTACACAGACCTACTATAAAGCTAAAAAATGTTTGACCTACCGCGCTGATGTTGCCTGACTGACTGGTGGTGTAAAGTGACTCTTTTCCCTGGAGGGCAGTGTTGAGCTGGTGTGCTCCTAAGTGGACGGATTAGGTAACGGTGTGTGCTATCTGGAGGGCAGTTGTGCAGCTGTCCGGGAGAGCGGTAGGCATGCGGAGGGATCCGGGCGTCACGCTCTTGCAGGGCAGCAACGCCAAAGTCCCGGCTACAGCCTCCGTGCTGGATGTTCTGAAGTCCCCTGGAGGAAACTGGATGTGAACGCAAGGAGCAGCTTACAGAAACACCCCAGCTGAAGATTCCTGACCCCGCTGTGTGGTCATCTATTCGCAAGTATTCTCTGTGTTATTTCTTTATTAAATTGACATTTCTCCAGTCTGCCCAGGTCAGTCAGGCTTAGTATCTGCTGGCTATCAATAAGGTTGGCAAGCTATGTTATATTGGGACTGTGAATAAGCAATGTTGATATCCCCCGCATTCTCAAAGTGCTGAAGAGGTCATTGTGTCGCTGATATAGTGTTCTTATAAGAGGAGGGAGAAGAAAGGAGGAAGGAGAAGGAGGAAAAAGAGAAAAAAAAAAAGAGAAACAGCCTAGTACTCTAATGATATAGGAACCCTTGGTACTTTAAATCCAGGAACTGGACATATATAAGGAGTTAAAGAGTTACCGTTGTGAATATCTGGACCTGGGTCTCTAGACTGTTTTTTGAAATACAAGATCCTTTTTTTCTTTTTTTTAATCCAAGGTGGACTCGAATTGTTACCTTTGTAAAGTATAAGGCTGGGTGGTCTCTGAATAAGTCTCTGACCGACGGTCTGAGCGGCTTTTCTGTTTTGCCGGCATTTTTCAGAGTGTCATTCAGAAAGATTTATTTTTATAAATAATATTGCTAGGGCACATAAATGTGTAATTGCAGTATTAGAATGATATGGTGTGATAAACTGTCTTAAGCCTCAGCCCAACTTGTTTTTTCTTTTCTTTTTTCCATTTATTTTTCCGGGTATGTTTTTTGGGGCATAGCCCCTGTGCACTAAATGTTAAAAGAGGGGTAATCACGATATTATCTGTTCACATTATTTCACAAGTTTGTTTATTGTATAGATAGTTCGAATTAAGTTATTTCACAGATCACACTCCCAACCAGGGATATTAGTTAGATCACGATTCCGATCAGTTAAGCAATGAAGGGAACCACGAACAGACGTAGTTATTGTCTGTTCAGTTCAGGCGGTCACCAATAGAAAGGAAGCAGCAGCAAACAGGGCAGGAGAAGGATTAGAGAAGCCTGAACCACACACATATCACAATTATTTGCCTTAGGGGATTGTCTTTTTTCTTTTTTATATCTCCTCAGGCTGTGTTTTTTTTTTCTTTTTTTTTCTCTTTTTAAATTCTACACTTGATGGAAAAGTTTGTAACACACGGGAAAAATAATTCACCCAAAATGCCTGTGAAATCTAGAGAAAAAAAAAAATACCAAGTTGGGTGATACTAGTGTGGACTTATCATCTGAAAATGTATCAGCTATTATTGATACCCAGGTGTTAATTGGTCAACTCACAGCTATTTTCTCTCCCCAATTTGAGGGAATCAAAAAGGAACTTGGATCGATCTCTACGGAGATAGCAACACTTTCCGCTGAGGTTAAACAATTCTCTGCCAGAATAGGGGAAGCAGAAATGTCTACAGTAGAGGATAAGGTATTGATTCAAGATGGTATTATCCAAGCCCATGAGGCTAAACTAAATAACATGCAACTACGCCTGGAGGATCTCGAGGATCGCTCCAGGCGTAATAATATTAGAATCATTGGATCTTATTAAATTTACTTCTATTACTCTCCCCCAGGCCATTGGTGTAGCATCCCATCTGCTCCCCCTAGCAATTGAGAGGGCACACAGAGTTGGTCCTAGGAGAGATACAGCTTCTGGGTCAGTTAAACCTAGGATGTGTATTGTAAAATTTCTCAAATTTCAGGACAAACTTGAGGTATTAAAACTAGCAAAGAAATCAGCCACTTTGACATTCAGGAACAGCAAGATATTGCTTTTCCAAGATTTCTCTGCAGAGACATCAGCACGGAGAAGAATAATGGCACCTTTCTGCTCTCAGCTGATTAGCAGAGGCATAAAAGCCAATCTATTTTATCCAGCTAAAATTATAGTTGAAAGTAAGGGGGCTAAATTTATTTTTAATGAAGTTACAGAAGTTAAAGAGTTTATCCAGACTCTAGATCCCTAATGAAATCCAAACTTATGAGTAGGATAGAGAGTACAAGGTGGTCTGGATCTGGGTCTGGTTGGCAAAATAGAGTTAACATGTTTCATTTTCTCCAAGATAAATTTTCTTATTTGTTTTTATGTACAGATATATGTAATGCTAGTATTCTATTGCTCTATGTCAGTAGAGTTTTTGAATTTGGTGGCTAAGAAAGAGCAACTGCAAGTTATTAGACATCTGATGGTTATTAATTTTCTCTTTTTTTTTTTTTTTTTCTTCCTCTCTTTCTTTTTCTTCTCCTCCTCCACCGTTGTCTCTCTTGTCCTCTCTCCTTCCTTCCCTTCTGTCAATTTCCGCTGGATATTTAGTTTTCGGGTAAGGTCATGCGTAGCGGGGTTGCAGTAATTCCGGCAAGATGATGGAAAATAGGTTTAAAATACTATCATGGAATGTGGGAGGGATTTCTTCTACGGCGAAACGTAAGTTAATCATTAAGATGCTCGCTAAAGAGAAGCCAGATTTAGTGTTTCTGCAGGAAACCCATCTGGACGGGGCTGAAGCTGCTAAACTCAAATTAAACTGGGTCGGTAAAGTAATTTCCTCTTCTAGTACTTGTAAAAAACGGGAGTTGCTGTGTTATTTCACAAGGATTTGAATTATAAAATTATACATGTTGAGATTGACCCCGTGGCCAGATTTATATTACTGCAAGTTATGATTAATTCAGTGAAATATATTTTCTGTAACATTTATGCCCCAAATAAATTTTCAACTATATTTTGGGATCATATCCAAAACAAAATATTCCCTTTTCAAAGAGAAAACTTAATCTTATGTGGAGATTTCAATATGACTATATGCCCAGAGTTAGATCGCTTTTCAAAAAAAAATGCTGCAGAATATGGAAAACATGCCAAGTATTTTAAGAGATTCTGTGTTAAATTTGGTTTGACTGATATTTGGCGAGTTCAGAACCCGCGGGTTCGTGCTTATACATGTGAATCTAAAGCTCATAGGACCTTCTCCAGAATAGATCTTTTTTTGATCTCAGAATCATTAGTAATACAACAAGTCAAAGCTGGCATTGGTGAGTTTATGATATCCGATCACGCTGTCATTTCTTTATGCTTCATTAGATCAGAGGAGATCAAGTCCCCTGGATCCGTTTTTTGCTTTCCTCGTTTTTTATATACTAATGCTCGGTTTATGTCATGGATTAAAAAGACATGGCACGAATATGTAACTTTGAACTTTGAATACAGGCATAAAGTAGAGACTTTCTGGGAGGCTGCTAAAGCAGTGATACGTGGAGAAATTATTGCTTTTATGAGCAAACGCTCTAAAAAAATGAAGGAGCAGGGCCTTCAGTTTGCTAATAATGTTAAGACGGCGTATAGGAAAGTTCATCTTGATCTTTCCTCTTTGAATTGGTCAGCATATTTGGAGTGTAGGAAGGTAAGAGATGTTTTTTTAAAACAAAAATCACAAGAGGAGGAGGCTAGACTGAATTTAAAGTACAAGAGCTTTCATTGGTGCTCTGCTAAGCATTTGGCGCGTCTCACCAGAAATAGAAAAAAGAAGAATTTTATTGCTGTTATCAAAAGTGGTGATGATAGGTTTTTCAAATCAGTTGAAATCAGCCAAGTATTTCACAAGTATTATCAACAACTGTATACCGAGATTGATATTAATCAATATTCCCAGAATATTTTCTGGTCTAAAATTATAACTCCTAAGATTCAAGAAGACGAGTTGGTAATGTTAAATCAACCGATAACTCAAGAGGAAATTAGCGATGCAATTGATAGACTTAAACTAAATAAAGCAGCTGGCCCAGATGGGCTCCCCGCTGAATTCTATAAATCATTTAAGGATGAGCTATTATCGGTTCTGGAGGAATTATATAATAATTATTATCTTTCCGAATATGATACTTCAAAATGTTTTGCTGCTGCAAACATTTCACTTATATTGAAAAAAGGCAAAAATCCGGATGATCCGGCCTCTTATAGGCCTATTTCAGTCCTTAATACTGATTATAAAATAATGGCGGGGATCATCTCAGCTAGGTTGAATTGTTGCTTACAGAAATTGATCCATCAGGATCAGACAGGGTTTATGTCATCAAGAAATTCAACTAAGAACATTCGAAAGCTTACCGCCTTTTTGGATTATGCATGGAGTCTAGATCAGGAGTCAAATAATATGGTAATATCAGATTCAGCAGTCTTGACCTTAGACGCGGTCAAGGCTTTTGACTCCATCACCTGGGAACATTTATTTCATTCGCTGGAAAACTTTGGGTTTTTAGGTAATTTCATTTGATATATTCATAACATTTATTCAAACCCTATTTCTTATCTACTGGTAAACGGTATTAGGTCACCAGAGATAATTTTATACAGAGGCACCAGGCAGGGTTGTCCATTATCTCCTCTCTTATTTAATGTAGCAGTAGAACCCTTAGCGGTTAGATTTCGTGATGTCTTAACTGGTACTCCACTTGGTCTATATAGTCTGAAGACTCTGCTTTATGCAGATGATATTTTACTCTTTGTAAATAATGTTCATAATTGTATTCCAGTAATCATGCAGACTCTTGCCGAGTTCAGTTCCTTTTCGGGTTATGCGGTGAATTTGGAGAAAAGTGAACTGATGTGCACAGGTAATAGTCTCTCTTGTGTGGGGGATATACCATTCAAAATAGTGAAGTCAATTAAATACTTGGGACTAGAGCTACACAAAAATCCAAAATTATGGTATGGGGCAAACTATTCTCCATTATTCTTAAAAATCAAAGAGGATCTTCAGCTTTGGGTATCTTATCCCCTGTCGATCTCATCGAAGGTTAACTTAATAAAAATGATTATTTTTCCTCGTCTTCTTTATGTTCTTCAAAACTTACCTCTTTTTATATCTAATTCAGACGTAAAAAAGTTATATAGTTATTTTTCTAATTTTATCTGGAAAAACAAAAAACCCAGAATAGCTCTAGCGAAACTTATGCAGAAGGCAAGTTCGGGAGGGTTAGCCTTACCGGATGTTAAACTATATAATGTAGCGGCTCTGGTAAAATTCGCTTTTGATTGGGTTGCTGAAACTAACCTAATAACTGATAGTCAGGAGGAAGCATTTTATATTCGCCCTTTTTTCGCTAAAAGCTATTCTGCATTGTAACGCCAAACAGCTTCCGTCCAATATCTGCAGAATGATATCTTTTAAAAATATCGTCATAGCATGGCATAAGTTTTGCCGTGCGATAGGAATAGATCCTTCCTTTTCTGATTTCCTTCCTATTCAAGGTAACCCCAAGTTTATACCGGGCATTTATCATAAGGTATTCAAATCCTGGGCAAATAAAGGTTTATTGTTGGTCAAGCAATTGTTGGACGAAAATCATCTGATACTTACAGCAGAACTTATTTTTCAGACCTATTATCTACCTAGATCAGATTTATTCGCTTATTTTCAAATTCGACACTATATGCATGAGCAAAATTATGTGGGTAGGCAGGTGACAGCTTGGTAGGATGTCAGAACTCTAATTCAAAAATTCATCGGTGGGGTCTCATCCATCTCGTTGATGTACGATATTATGCTGTCCAAACAAAGTGAAAAATATCTGGATAAGATCAGTAATTGGCTATATCCAGTTATTTCTGAGATAGATAATGAAAAGATTGTTCAAAGTTTTAATATGTTAAACAAATGTAGGATATCTATGAGCTGGAAAGAATCGCATATGAAGCTCTTGAATAATTTTTACTTACACCCGCTCAAAATGCAAAAATTTTCTATTTCCAGTATAAGTAATTGTCCTCGCTGTGCTAATCATAAAGCAGATTTATTTCACATGTTTTGGTTCTGCCCCAAAATCAATCAGTTATGGCTCAAAGTTTGTTTTTGGTTTAATGCTCTCTACGATATTAATGTGTCTGTGGCCATACAAGATGTGGTTTTATTGTTTAGTGCTATGGATAGCAGGTATCCCCGTTCGACCCGTATCTTGAATACGATTATTTTGGCGGTTCGTCATCTCATTCTCAAGAACTGGAAAGCAAATAGACTTCCGAGTTTTGGATTGGTCCTTAAAGAAATTCAAGAACAAGTAGTTTTTGAATCATTTCATTTATTGGATGCCTCTGAGAAGAGAATAGATGATTTTCTCTTGGGGTGGCTCCCAATCATTAAGTCTTATTCTGTTCCAATCCAAAGACAGATACTTTTCCAGTTCCGTTCGTCTATTAGTTTCACAGAAATGGTACTTTTGGGGAAATTTCCGGCCTTGTGGATCAGTAGTGGGCCATAGAGTATCCGACACTATTCGAGGGTGTATGATCGAGATTTAGGCGGTGACGGAGGAGAGTGGGGATGGGGGAGTGTGTGGGGGGGGAGAGGGAAGGACAAGGGAATTTTTTTTTTCTCTTCTTCCTTCTCTTCTTTTGTTTTTTTATATTTTCTGTGTTTTACGTAGATCAGAAAAATCCAGTAAGACAAAGAAGATTACGGCAAAATATTTGTATTTATAATTTTTGATTTCTGTTTGTATATACCTTTATGAAATGTTCTGCCGCTGTTTGTTTTCATTATAATATCATGTCTCATGGAGACTAATAAAAATTTATTGAAAAAAAAAAAAAACCTAATCTACCAATTGCCCTGAAAAGGGCATTTGTATGGCAAACCGAGGCCCTCCCGCATCGCAAATACTATAATAAATATATTAACCCCTAATCTGCCGCTCCCAACATTGCCACCACTAATAAAATGTATTAACCCCTATTCTGCCACTCCCCAACATTGTCTCCACTATCCTAAAGTTATTAACCCCTAAACCACCGCCCTACCGCATCGCAAACACTATTTAAATATTATTAACCCCTAATCTGCCGTCCGCCCTTATTGCCCCGCTATACTAGCCCTGTTCAAACCAGCCTATATGATTTAAGCAGCTCTCATTCTATTGGCTGATTCATCATACAATAGAATTAGAGCTGCTTAAATCCTATTGGCTGATTTGTAGTTTAGCAGCTCTCATTCTATTGGCTGATTCAAATCTTTCAGCCAATAGGAATGCAAGGGGCACCATCTTGAATTGCATACCTTGCATTGAAGATTCAGTGTACGGCGGCGACCGTATGAAGAGGATGCTCTGCGCCGGATGTCTTCAGGATGCGCTGCCGGGATCAAGATAGAAGATGCCCGCCTGGATGAAGATTAAAGAGGCCGCCTAGAGGAAGACTTCTCGCCGCTTGGATGAGGACTATGCCATCGAGATGAGTATTGAAGAGGCAGTCTGGATGAAGACTTCTCGCCGCATGGATGAGGACTTCTCCGCCGGGATGAAGATCTTTCAATTGGGACTTAAAAAGCTGTAAGTGGATCGTCGGGGGTTAGTGTTAGGTTTTTTTAAGGGTTTTTTGGGTGTTTTTTATTTTAGATTAGGGTTTGGGCAGCAAAAGAGCTGAATACCCTTTTCAGGGCAATGGGTAGCTTAGGTTTTTTTAAATAGTTTTTTTTTTTTTTTGTGGGTTTGGCGGGGTGGGGGTTTGTAATGTTAGTGGGTATGTGTATGTTTTTTTCACACAAAGAGCTGATATCTTTAGGGCAATGCCCTACAAAAGGCCCTTTTTGTGATAGGCAGTGTACACTGATAGCGCTCCCTGGTTTACATTAGACACGTGCGTTTCGTTTCTGACAAATTCAGCCGAATTTTTGGCCAATTTGGCTATTCGGATGCATCCGAATTTCGGAATTGGCACATCCAAAAAAATTCAGAAAAATTCAGAAAATGAATACATTAGTTTCTGAATTTTCGGATCCATTTTTCATATTCAGAATTTTTCATTGTTCCTAAACCGCAGTTCCCCCACACTAACTCTAAGTCTATAATAAAGGTAGTAACCCCTAAACCACCATTCCCCGACATCACCGACACTAATTAAACCTATTAACCCCTAAACCGTCATCCCGAAACATTGTCAACACAAACTAAACATATTAACCCCTAAACCGCACCCCCCCACATCGTCAACGTGAACTAAACCTATTAACCCCTAAACCACACCCTCACATCTCCAAAAGAAACTAAACCTATTAACCCCTAAACCACACATGCCCCCCACATTGCTGACATGAACTAAACCTATTAACCCCTAAACCGCACCCCCCCACATCGCCAACACTAACTAAACCTATTAACCCCTAAACCACCTTCCCGCAAAATGTCCAACACGAACTAAACCGAATAAATACTAAACCGCACCACCCCATCGCCAACACAAGCTAAACCTATTAACCACTAAACCGCACGCCCCCCACATCAACGACATAA
Source organism: Bombina bombina (assembly GCF_027579735.1). Classification (NCBI taxonomy): domain Eukaryota; kingdom Metazoa; phylum Chordata; class Amphibia; order Anura; family Bombinatoridae; genus Bombina; species Bombina bombina. The sequence continues at coordinate 1,513,045,046 of NC_069499.1, read as the reverse complement.
ACTAAACCCCTAAACTGCACCCCCCCACACATTGCCAACACTAACTAATCCTATTATCCCCTAAACCACTGTTCCGAAACAACTCCGACACGAACTAAAGATATTTACCCCTAAACCGCAACCCCCCATATTGCTGCCACTAAATAAAGCTATTAACCCCTAAACCACACACCCCAACTCGCCAACACTAACTAAAACTTTTAACCCCTAAACCGCTGTTCAAAATCGCTGACACTAACTAAAGCTATTAACCCCTAAACCGCCGTTCCCAAACATCGCCAATACTAACTAAACATATTAACCCCTAAACCGCTGACCCCAGATTGCAACAACCTAAATAAAACTATAATAACCCCTAAACCTAATACCCCCTAACTTTAAACCTAACCCTAACCATAACCCTAAACCTAACCCTAACCCTAAACCTAACACCCCCTAACTTAAACATAATTAAAATATAACTAAATTAGAGTTACAATTATTAACTAAATAATATCTATTTAAATCTAAATACAAATTAACTTACCTGTGAAATAAAACCTAAGCTAGCTACAATATAACTAATAGTTAAATTGTAGCTAGCTTAGATTTTATTTTATTTTTATTTCACAGGTAAGTTATTTATTTTAACTAGGCAGACTAGTTAGTAAAAAATAGTTATTAACTATTTAACCACCCCAAAATAAAAAATCCCTAATCTATTATAAGCTACCAATGGCCTTTAAAAGGGCCTTTTGTAGGACATTGAAATCAGCTCTTTTCCTACAAAAGAAAAACACAAAGACCCACTAACATTACAAACCCCCACCCCCCAAACTAACAAAATAAAAATAAAGTTGAACCTGTATGGGCATTGCCCTTCAAAGGGTATTTAGCTCTTTTACTGCTTATTAAAAATAAAAAACTGGCTATTTTTTTTTAAAAAACACCCCAAAACGAAAAAAAAAAACTTTAAAAAATTATTCCTATTGTAATACACATTTTAAAAAATCAAAACACCCCAAAATAATAAACCTAATCTATAATAAACTACCAATAGCTCTTAAAAGGGCCATTTCTAGGACATTGCCCTAAAGTGATCAGCTCTTTTGCTCATGTGTTGACCCACTAACATTACAAACTCCCACCCCCCCCAAACCCACAAAATAAAAAAAACTATCTAAAAAACCTAATCTACCCATTGACCTGAAAAGGGCATTTGTATTGGGCATTGCCCTAAAAAGGGCATTCAGCTCTTTTACTGCCCTTAAAAAGGCATTCAGCTCTTTTAAGAGTGCCCACCCTAATCTAGAAAAATAAACACCCAAAAAAAACCTTAATAAAAAACCTACCTCTAACCCCTCTTTAGGTACCTACAGTTGTTGAAGTCCCGCTTGAACGATCTTCATTCCGGCAGTTTCATCTTCATCCTGGCGGCTCCATCTTCATCCAGGTGGCTCCATCTTCATCTATCGTGGGACTGGCATCGCCTTCATCTCTGCGGAGGTGGAGCGGCCATACGCGGTGGCGGAGGTTCAGGCCGAAGTCCGGGAGGAGGTCCAGGCGGAGGTCCATCGATCCGACCTGGAGGTTCTCTTCATGCGATCGTCCACCGCACACTGAGGATTAAAATGCAAGGTACCCCTTTTATACTGGGGGTACCATTTCATTCCTATTGGCTGAAAAATTTAAATCAGCCAATAGGAATAAGAGCTGCTTAAATCCTATTGGCTGTTTAAATCAGCCAATAGGATTTAAGCAACTCTCATTCCTATTGACTGATTTGAATAGCCAATAGGAATGAGAGCTGATTAAATCCTATTTAAGCAGCTCTTATTCCTATTGGCTGATTCAAATTTTTTAGCCAATAGAAAAGAAATTGTACCCCCATTATAAAAGGGGTACCTTGCATTTCAATCCTCAGTATACGGCAGACGATCGCATGAAAAGGACCTCCACGTCGGATCGATGTACCTCCACGTCGGATCGATGGACCTCTGCCTGGACCTCCGCCTCTGTGCATCGCCGCTCCGCCTCCACAGGGATGAAGAAGATGCCGAGCCCGTGATGGATGAAGATGAAGCTGCCTGGATGAAGATGGAGCTGCCGGGATGAAGATCGTTCAAGTTTGACTTCAACAACTGTGAATACCTAAAGAGGGGTTAGTTTTTTTGGAATGTTTTTTTTTAGATTAGGGTGGGCACTCTTAAAAGAGCTGAATGCCCTTTTCAGGGCAATGCCCATACAAATGCCCTTTTCAAGGCAATGGGTAGATTGGGTTTTTTTAGATAGTTTTTTTATTTTGTGGGATGGGGGGGTGGGGGGTTTTAATGTTAGTGGGTCTTTGTATTTATTTGTGAGCAAAATAGCTGATTTCTTTAGGGCAATGCCCTACAAAAGACCCTTTTAAGGGCTATTGGTAGTTTATTATAGATTAGGTTTTTTTATTTTGGGGTGGGTTTTTTTTTCAAATGGGTATTAGAATAGGAATATTTTTTTTTATTTTTGATAATTTGTTTGTTATTTTGTGTAATGTTTTTTTGTTTTGGGTGTTTTTTTTTTTATTAGAATAGCCATTTTTTTTATTTTTAATGGGCAGTAAAAGAGCTGAATTCCCTTTTAAGGGCAATGCCCATACAAATGCCCTTTTCAGGGCAATTCAGGGCAATGGGTAGATTAGGTTTAACTTTATTTTTATTTTGTGGGTTTGGGGGGTGGGGGTTTGTATACTGTTAGGGGCCCTTGATAGTTTATTCTAGATTAGTGATTTTTTTATTTTTTTTATTTTTTTAAAAGGTGTATTAGAATAGGAATAATTGATATTGTTTTTGATAATTTCGTTTGTTATTTTTTGTAATGGCAGTTTTTTATTTCGTAATTTTAGTGTTTTTTTATTTTGTAATGGTAGTTTTTTTTTATTTTGTAATGTTAGCTTTTAGTGTAAGGCAGCTTAGGTTTTATTTTTATTTCACAGGTAAGTTTGTATTTATTTTAACTAGGTAGTTAGTAAATAGTTAATAACTATTTAATAACTATTGTACCTAGTTAAAATAAATACAAACTTACCTGTCAAATAAAAATAAAACCTAAGCTAGCTACAATGTAACTATTAGTTATATTGTAGCTAGCTTAGGTTTTATTTCACAGGTAAGTATGTATTTAGTTTTAAATAGGTATTGTTTAGTTAATAATTTAAACTTTAATGTAGGTCTATTTAAATTATGTTAAAGTTAGGGGTGTTAGGTTTAGGGTTAGGGTTTGGTTTAGGGTTAGGTTTAGGGGTTGATATAGTTTCATTTAGGTTGTTGTGATGTGGGGGTCGGCGGTTTAGGGGTTAATTTATAGGTTTAGTTAGTGTTGGCGATGTTGGGGAACTGCTGTTTAGGGGTTAATAGTTTTAGTTAGTGTTGGCGATGTTTGGGAATTGCGCTCTAGGGGTTAATAGGTTTAGGTAGAGTTAGCGATGTGGGGGGAGCGGTTTAGGGGTTAATAGTTTTAGTTAGTGTCGGCAATGACGGGGGGAACGGCGGTTTAGGGGTGAATACTTTATTTAGTGATTTATTTAGTGTTGGCGATGTTTGGGAACGGCGGTTTAGGGGTTAATACGTTTAGGTAGTGTTGGCGATCTGGGGTGCGGTTTAGAGGTTAATAGGTTTAGTTTGTGTCGGCGATGTCGGGGGAACTGCGGTTTCAGGGTTAATAACTTTATTTAGTTATTTAGTTAGTGTCTGCAATGTGGGAGGCGGCGGTTTAGGGGTTAATAGGTTTAGGTAGTGTTAGTGATGTGGGGGGACGGTGATTTAGGGGTTAATAGCTTTATTTAGTGGCGGCGTGGGTGGTGGCGGCGGTGGTTTAACATCATTTTGTTTCGGCAATCGCCGGAACATTAGTTAGAAATAACGATTCGGTCTGTAATAAAGATTCGGTCCGACATTAATAATAATTCGGTAATGGTTTCAAATGCATCCGAATTTCAAAATTCGAAACAACGCAAATAAATTCCAAAACTGAATTACTGACACATACCGAATTATTACGAATGTCTCGAACCAAATTTTTTTATGACCTGAAACGAAACGAAGCTAAACAAATTATTCGATCGTGCACAATTCTAGTTTACATCTAGTCTAAAGGTGTGTATTTTCAATTTGGTGCCTACTTTAACTATGTGTATATCCCCTTTGAAGTATCAAACACATAGTTTTAAAATGCTTTGTTGTAATGAGAAATTATGCTTTTTTCTGATAAATGTATTTGGTTGAAGTTATTTTTGTATTAGTTTGAAAGGGATCTAAGCTATATTTTAACTTTATATAAAACCAAAAACACTTTAATATTTACATAGGAACTGAGCACACAAAAAAATGTTGACAATGAGTTTTGTTTTGTTTGTTTTTTTGATGGATTACAATACCACCGTCACTAGCCAAAGTATATGGGGTTATATTTCATCAAGGATGACATTTGAGACGCTTATGTTATTATGGATTTTTCGAATGCATTAGAATGGCTTCAGAGTAAAGCACTTCACACCTAGGGGTTTTGGTAGATTATAATGAATTCTCATTTGATAGAATAAAACAAACAGTGAAATGATATCAGGATTACTTTGCAGAGCTCCCAATTGTCCTGCATATTGTTGGACTGTCATGGTCCTGGAACTTTGCTTTACTGCCCCTCCCACAGCTTTTACTTCAAGACAAATAAATTGGCTTTTTAAATAAAAACCAGGCACTGGCCAGATCCCACCCTATTCCACCAAAATTCCATCAATCTGCTCACTGTAAACCTGTTATACTGCTCCTCCACAAGAATCCAGAGAAGGAAGGCAGCAATATACCACCATATTCGTGCCTTCCTTTTCTGGGTTCTTGTGGACATCGTGATTCAGCATTGCACCAGCAGCTCTTGTGAGCTGCTGGTGCAACGCCGCCTCCCGCAGATTTGCGGCCAATCGGCTGCCAGCAGGGGGGTGTCAATCAACCCAATCGTAGTCGATCGGGTTGAATTGCAGCGATGTCTGTCCGCCTCCTCATAGCAGGCGGATAGGTTATGGAGCAGCGGTCTTTAGACAGCTGCTTCAAAACTGGTGTTTCTGGCGAGCCTGCAGGCTCGCCAGAAACACGGGCCCTCAAGCTCAATCCGGAACTTGATAAATGGGCCCCATAGCCTCAATTACAGAACACAAATTTGTCTTGTCCATAAACATAAATAAAAAATTGAGTTTTCCGTATTCAAAGAGCAATTTTGTTTATTAAATGATATTAATTTAACGTAATAAACAAGAGGTTATAGTAGATGGGCAAAATCTACCTTTATCTAAAAATAGCTCAATTTGATGACTTGTTATACCAACCACTTAAACGTTCTTATTGAATACATTGTGCTGCTTTTTATACAAATAACAACTCTCCCGAATTGTACTACTATATATAATGTGAATATTTTTTCAATATTAAATGAAATTTTAAAATCTTAAATTAATAAAAAATGATGTAGTGCCAAAAATGAATTCAATACAATAGTGTACTCTAACTATATAACAGGCTATTGTCCAGAAGCAATGGCATTGGAATTTAAGTAATATCAGGTCTTTTTTATACTGGGGAAATTGAAGCTGTAAGTTTTCGGTTCAATACAGCATGTGTTCGTAATTGAATCAAAAACAAAGAAAAAAGCATTTTGAATTTTGAGCTAAAAACATTTGACTGTACAATTTGCAGTAGTATGACTTTTTGCTACCGGCAAAGATCAAATACATTTAATAGTCTAAAAAAGAATAATTACAAGGAACATCTGGATAAAAGGTGCATATTGTTTGCAGGTGCTTAACCCTTTAACATCCATATGCAATGTTACAAAAATATTTACTAACTGTTTGGCTACCAGACTGGGTTGCATTGGAAAGGAAAGCCAAGGCAAGGGTGAGAAAAAACTTCGGTGATAGTCACTTGTTTATATACTTTTTCCCATGATATTATTACTGATGCAGAATTAAAGTGTAATTTGGTGGAAGCAAATACCATTGATAGTATATTTGTAGCTCATCTCTGAATACTACTACAGTATATTATCTGTTATTTCTTTGTGACAGTCAATATTTATAAACATGAGATTTCTGAGTATGTTTGAACTTTTCTTTTATTCAAAACAATATTCTAAGATAAAGACTTGGCGTTAGCTCATTAGGCTTAAACTATTAATTGCTTAGGGACCTTTCAGTTATAAAAAGACTAACAAGCCTGTAGAAACCCTTCCCAGAAGTCTGAGGGGGTTGGAAACTTCCTTTACATATGGTCCAATACCTAATTCATTTTTTAGTTTGTTTATCTATTTTGACCAAGTTAGGCTGAGCTGTGGCCCTGCCCCATAGGGTTGCAAGTCCTCTCCGGGAATAACCCGGACAATTCAGGTTTCAATTTGCATGTCCATTGTCCAGGTATGAAGCTGAGTCAGGCCCGGACATGCAAATGTCTGGGTTTGGTGGGAAACAGCCACAGCCAAAAAGGTGACATTGTGCATTCACAAAATATTGCATTTGCCTATAGTTAATTCTCTCTTGCGTGTGTGTGTCTTTTTGTGGGAGTGTGACTGAGTCTGGGAGTGTGTCTGCGTGTGTGTCTTTGTGTGTGAGAGAGTGTGTGTCTTTGTGTTTGTCAGTGTCTTTCTGTGTGTGTGAGTCTGTGTGTGAAAGACTTAGTTTGTTTGTGAGAGAGAATGAGAATGTGTGTGAGAGAGAATGTGCGTGTGAGTGTGTGTTAGAGTGTGTGTGTGTGTGTGTGTCAATGGGTGTGTGTGAGAGAGTGTGTGAGTGTGTGTTAGAGTGTGTGTGTGTGTCAATGGGTGTGTGTGAGAGAGTGTGTGAGTGTGAGATTGTGTGTGAGCGTGTGTGTGGGAGTGTGTGTTAGAGCATGTGTGAGAGTTTGAGCATGTATGAGAGAGTGTGTGTTAGAGTGTGTGTGAGAATGTGTGTATAAGCGTGTGTGAGTGAGTGTGTGATAGAGTGTGTGTGTGAATGTCAGTGTGTTTGTAAGTGTGTGTGTGAATGTGTGCTAGAATATGTGTGAAAATGAGATTGTGTGTGTGAGTGTGTGTTAGAGTATGTGTGAGAGTGTGAACATATGTGATAGAGTGAGTGGCCTAGATTTGGAGTTTGGCGTTAGCCGTGAAAACCAGCGTTAGAGGCTCCTAACGCTGGTTTTAGGCTAACTCCGGTATTTGGAGTCACTTTTCAGCCGCGACTTTTCCATACCGCAGATCCCCTTACGTAAATTGCGTATCCTATTAGATCAGCCAATCGGATTGAAATTGATTCTGATTGGCTGATTCCATCAGCCAATCAGAATATTCCTACCTTAATTCCGATTGGCTGATAGAATCCTATCAGCCAATCGGAATTCGAGGGACGCCATCTTGGATGACGTCATTTAAAGGAACCGTCATTCGTCGTTCAGTCGTCGGCCAGGATGGATGTTCCGCGTCGGAGGTCTTCAGGATCCTGCCGCTCCGCTCCGGATGGATGACCATAGAAGATTCCGCTTGGATGAAGACTTCAATCAGATGGAAGACCTCTTCTGCCCCGCTTGGATGAAGACTTCAGCCGGATCATGGATCTCTTCAGCTCCCGCTTGGATGATGACTTGAGCCGGATCATGGACCTCTTCAGCCCCCCGCTTGGGCTTGGATCAGGACATCGGAGGAGCTCTTCTGGATCGATCGGTGAACCTGGTATGGTGAAGATAAGGTAGGAAGATCTTCAGGGGCTTAGTGTTAGGTTTATTTAAGGGGGGTTTGGGTTAGATTAGGGGTATGTGGGTGGTGGGTTTTAATGTTGGGGGGGTTATTGTATGTTTTTTTTTACAGGCAAAAGAGCTGAACTTCTTGGGGCATGCCCCGCAAAGGGCCCTGTTTAGGGCTGGTAAGGTAAAAGAGCTTTGAACTTTAGTAATTTAGAATAGGGTAGGGCATTTTTTTATTTTGGGGGGCTTTGTTATTTTATTAGAGGGCTTAGAGTAGGTGTAATTAGTTTAAAATTGTAATATTTTTCTTATGTTTGTAAATATTTTTTTATTTTTTGTAACTTAGTTCTTTTTTATTTTTTGTACTTTAGATAGTTTATTTCATTGTAGTTATTTGTAGGTATTGTATTTAATTTATTTATTGATAGTGTAGTGTTAGGTTTAATTGTAGATAATTATAGGTATTTTATTTAATTAATTTATTGATAGTGTAGTGGTAGGTTTAATTGTAACTTAGGTTAGGATTTATTTTACAGGTAAATTTGTAATTATTTTAACTATTTTAGCTATTAAATAGTTCTTAACTATTAAATAGCTATTGTACCTGGTTAAAATAATTACAAAGTTGCCTGTAAAATAAATATTAATCCTAAAATAGCTACAATGTAATTATTATTTATATTGTAGCTATATTAGGATTTATTTTACAGGTAAGTATTTATCTTTAAATAGGAATAATTTATTTAATAAGAGTTAATTAATTTTGTTAGATTTAAATTATATTTAATTTAGGGGGGTGTTAGGGTTAGGGTTAGACTTAGCTTTAGGGGTTAATACATTTATTAGAATAGCGGTGAGCTCCGGTCGGCAGATTAGGGGTTAATAATTGAAGTTAGGTGTCGGCGATGTTAGGGAGAGCAGATTAGGGGTTAATACTATTTATTATAGGGTTAGTGAGGTGGATTAGGGGTTAATAACTTTATTATAGTAGCGCTCAGGTCCGCTCGGCAGATTAGGGGTTAATAAGTGTAGGCAGGTGGAGGCGACGTTGTGGGGGGCAGATTAGGGGTTAATAAATATAATATAGGGGTCGGCGATGTTAGGGCTTCAGATTAGGGGTACATAGGGATTATGTAAGTAGCGGCGGTTTACGGAACGGCAGATTAGGGGTTAATAATAATATGCAGGGGTCAGCGACAGCGGGGGCGGCAGATTAGAGGTTAATAAGTGTAAGGTTTGGGGTGTTTAGACTCGGGGTACATGTTAGAGTGTTAGGTGCAGACGTAGGAAGTGTTTACGCATAGCAAACAATGGGGCTGCGTTAGGAGCTGAACGCGGCTTTTTTGCAGGTGTTAGGTTTTTTTTCAGCTCAAACAGCCCCATTGTTTTCTATGGGGGAATCGTGCACGAGCACGTTTTTGAGGCTGGCCGCTTGCGTAAGCAACTCTGGTATCGAGAGTTGAAGCTGCGTTAAAAATGCTCTACGCTCCTTTTTTGGAGCCTAACGCAGCCTTTATGTGGACTCTCAATACCAGAGTTATTTTTATGGTGCGGCCAGAAAAAAGCCGGCGTTAGCTACGCGGGTCCTTACCGACAAAACTCCAAATCTAGGCCATTGTGTATGAGCATGTGTGAGAGAGTGTGTGTAAGAGAGTGTGTGTGAGAATTTGAAAATCTATGTGCGAGTTGGTGTTTATATGCTATTAAACATAGTGTTTACGCTGCAAAATAAAATGTTGCTGTGCACTTCCTGTTGCTGTGCTGTGCCCTTTGCAAGAGTGTTTGGCCTGAACTAAAGGTGGCAACCTTATTGCAGCAGAACATTTTTGTTTTATTATTGTTTACAAAACAATGAATGAAGGTTTGATCAGTCTCAGAACAGAACCATTTGCCCAAATGTTTAACATCCTACGCACTGATAACCTGGGTAACCAATAACAAACAGATATTTATTTCTCTACCCTCAAATTATTTTACCCTTTTGTGTTTCCCTAAAATAGACATTGATTTTATTTTTTTTAAATATACATCAGAAATTAACTACTATGTTGCATGGGCTACACATATAATGCATGTTAAAAATTATTTAAAGGGATAGGAAAGTCAAAATTAAACTTGCATGATTCAGATAGAGCATGTAATTGTAAGACACTTTTAAATTCATGTCTATTTTCAAATGTGCTTCGTTCTCTTAGTATCCCTTGTTAAAAAATGAATACGCACATATCATACACTAATGGGAGCTGCTGCTAATTGGTGCCTGCACACATTTGTCTCTTGTGATTGGCTAAATAGATATTTTAAGCTTCCTGTCAGTAGTGCAATGCTTTCCCTTCAGCAATGGATAGCAAGGGAATGAAGAAAATTTGTTAATAGAATTAAATTGGAAAGATATTTAAAATTGTATGTTCTATCTCAATCACAAAAGAAAATTTGGGGGTTTACTACCCCTTTAATCCTGTCATTTTGTTATCAAATTTCAATAGTTTTGTAGCTTAGGCATAAACCCATTGAAACTTATTTTGGGTGTTTATATCTTTTTCTTTGCTGTTGCCAATTATGGAAAAATAAAAGGAACGTTAGCACTGCGATCACAGCATGCATAAGGTTCAGAGCTCTGAATACCACATAATGATAATGAAATCTAGTTTTCTGAGAGAAGGGACATTTTTAAATGTTCTCATGTGAATTACAGAAAATCAGTCAATTGAAAAGTTCTTTCACCATACAACTTTTATGGGCAGTGAAATTAGGGTTTTAGTCAATGTTGCCTATAGCTGATTGGCTAACTTTGGCCTACAAAGATATACAACTGGTCTAGGGACAACTAAAGGAGTAAATATGAAGCCCCTGTTAAGGATGAAATTCTTCAATTATTTATTTATTGAATTTTATATTTAGCTTTGCACTATTAGGAAAGCATAATATTACTGCAGATTTGAAACTGGAAAGGTGTTGGCTTTAAAGTTTGTAAATATCTAATACTATACTATATTACTAACATTATGGATGAAATATGGCAGTGTATGAATATATATAGGAGCAATATCTTTCAACATACAACATTTTGAAAAGGGACACTTAAGACAAAATAAACTTTTATGATTCAGATAGGGCATGCAGTTTTAAGACACTTTCCCAATTACTTCCATTCTCAAAATATTTATATGCACGCTTTCTGGGGGACCTGAATCTTATTGAGCTAGTTTGTGATAGGCTGATGTCTGTCACATAACACAGAGGGCGGGAAAATGTGAGAAAAAAATAAATTTGTCAGAAAAAAATATCTACTGCTTAATTGAAATTCAGAGTAAGTGTTATTGAATTGTCTTTTTATTATGCACATGTTAATTATGTAATTCTACTGCATTGGTCCTTTATTTTAGAGTTTTTCTGTGATCTATAGAAAGGCTTTTCTATGGATTACAAAACTCATACACTCCACTTTCTGAATAATTTTTTGTCTCTGCACAAATTGTAAAAACAAAATTTACCCTGGATGTGAAAGAGTAGCAAAATAAGTGAAAATACTTTTGGTTATGTAAAAGCAAGTTAGATTGAATCAAGAAGACAAGACTCCAAAGCATATCAAGAAATGATTTATACAGCACAAGAACATTATTTTTTAAAAATATTAAACATTTTGAATTGTCCTTATTTAGATCAAACAAATACTTTCACTCACAGGTTTCTCCAACATTTGGAGACGGACAATATTTTAAAGATATCCCTATGTGAGCATAAGTAAATAAATTAGTGCATCAGCCACTTGGATTTTGTCATGTGGGAACATCTAAAAAATCTGTTTTGTCTCCTGTCCTTAAAGCAAATTATGGTCAACCCTGCCAGGAATATTTGCAGAGAAGCAAATTTAAAGGGACATAATACTATGCTAAATCACTTGAAAGCTGACATGAAAGTATCACCTGAACATCTCTAGGTTAGCGCTGCGGAATCTGTTGGCGCTCTACAAATAACCGATAATAATAATAATAATAATAATAGGTAAAAAGGAAAATATTTTATTGCACAATTTTATCTTTTGACAGTTTACATTGATCGGATTTTCTCGCTTTGTGCTTCCTTAATTTCTTCTACGGTTTACCATTTGCTTCTTCCATTGAAACTAATGGGAAGTGCTAAACGAGAATTAGCACTGCATTTACACTTTACAAAGTATTGTTTTACTGATGAAGAACATTGACTAAAATGTACGACCCCCAGAAGGAGACATTAAGGCAAAAAAAGCAGACAAAATAGTGTGAAAGTATACCCGAAACCATATCCCTTACATGTGTAAAATGCAAGTTTTGCAATCTGAATCGATCCCTAGAAGTGTAAAACAATCTGAATGCTATTTTTATTTTGGCATGATGGGTATATTGGGCATGTTTGTCCAATGATTATATTTGTACACTTTTTATATTTTATAAGTTTGTCTTTCAATCATTCAGCTAGATTACAAGTTTTGAGCGCTATAGGGAAAATTAACAACCGCCACAAAGTGGCGGTATTTAACCTCCCTATAACGCTGCTATTACAGGTTTTGCAAAACCCCGCTTGTACGGACAATATGGTTGCGTTGAGCTCCATACCTCACCCAAATACAAGCTGTGTTTTGACGTGCTCGTGCACGATTTCCCCATTGATGTCTATCTAAAAAAAAGCCTAACACCTGCGATTGCGGAAACAAAAGCTCTGTAACGCAGCTCCATTGATGTCTATGGGGAAAGAAAAAGTTACGTTTAAACCCTTAACACCCTTAAACACCCTTAACACCCTTAACACCATTAACACCATTAAACACCCTAACATAAAAAACACCACTAAACACCGTCTAAACTAAAAACTAAACACCGGCTAAACACCACTAATCTGCTGCCCCTAACATCACCGCCACCTACATTACAGTTATTAACCCTAAATCTGCCACCCCCGATATCACCGTCACCTACATACAGTTATTAACCCCTAATCTGCTGCCCCTAACATCGCCGCCACCTAAATAAAATATTAACCCCTAAACTGCCGCTCCCGATATTGCTGCCACCTACATTACAGTTATTAACCCCTAATCTGCCGCCCCCAATGTTGCCGCCACTATACTAAAGTTTTTAACCCCTAAACCTCTGGCCTCCCACATCACTAACACTAAATAAATATATTAACCCCTAAACCTAACCCTAACGCAACCCTAACCCTAAGCATAACCCTTACGTAACCCTAAGCCTAAGTCTAACCCTAACCCCCCCTAACTTAAATATAATTCAAATAAATCTAAATTAAACTTTCAATTATTACCTAAATAATTCATATTCAAAACTAAATACTTATCTATAAAAAAAAAAACTAAGCTATTCTTCTTCTTATTATTATTCTTTATTTATAAAGCGCCAACAGATTCCGCAGCGCTGTTCATAGGTAGCAAAGATAAAAGGACAGTACAATATGAGACACCAGACAAAATTTAACAAACAAATACAGGAGGAATTGGGAGCCCTGTTCCCGTGGGAACTTACAATCTAAATGGGTAGGAGGGTGAGAAACAGGAGGTGGGGACTGCAAAGCTGGGAATGATGTTAGTGTGAAGTTAGATGAGGGCAACTATTAGACAAGGGGAATTCATTAGTTACTGATTTGGTTATAGGCTTCCCTGAACAAGAAGGTCTTTAGGGAGCGTTTAAAGGAGGAGAGGTTGGGGGAAAGTCTGACAGCACAAGGAAGTGCGTTCCAGAGGGTTGGTGCCGCACGAGAGAAGTCCTGTAGTCTAGCATGAGAGGAGGTGATGGTAGAAGAGGCAAGGAGTAGATTGTTGTTGGATCTTAGGGGACAGGCTGGAGTATATTTGTTGATGAGTGAGGACAGGTATGGGGGGGCTGCATTGGTAAGGGCTTTGTAGGTCAGAGTGAGAATTTTGAATTTAATTCTGCTGTGAATGGGGAGCCAGTGAAGGGACTCACAGAGGGGTGCGGCAGATACAGAGCGTCGGGAGAGGTGGATCAGCCTAGCAGAGGCATTTAGGATGGATTGAAGGGGGAGAGGCGGGAGAGAGGAAGGCCAGTTAGTAGGTTGTTACAGTAGTCAATTACTAGGGAATGGATTCGCTGTTTAGTAGTTTCAGCACTCAGAAAAGGACGAATTTTGGAGATATTGCGTAGGTGGTTGTGACAGGATGAAGAGAGCGATTGGATGTGGGGTATGAAGGACAGATTGGAGTCGAGTGTAACTCCAAGGCAGCGGACATGGGGTGATGGCGAGATAGTGGTGTCACCAACAGTGATAGTAAAGTTAGAAACTGGAGTAGAATGACTTTGGGGGATTAGAAGAAGCTCAGTCTTGGACATGTTGATTTTTAGGTGGTGAGAGGCCATCTAGGAAGAAATGCCAGATAAGCAGCCGCTGATGTGGGAAAGGACAGAAGGAGAGAGTGCAGGGGTGGATAGGTAGATCTGAGTATCATCAGCATAGAGGTGATAGTTGAAGCCATAGCTACTAATAAGTTTACCCAGTGAGGAAGTATAAATAGAGAAGAGTAGAGGGCCTAGAACAGAGCCTTGAGGTAATTCAACAGACAGAAGCAGTGGAGAGGATGAGTCACCAGCAAATGAGACCAAAAAGGACCTATTAGAGAGATAAGAGTGGATTCAGGAGAGAGCAATGTCACAGAGCCCAAGGGAGCTGAGAGTCTGTAGGAGGAGGGGATGGTCAACAGTGTCAAAGGCAGCAGACAGGTCAAGTAAGATAAGTATAGAATAGTGGCCATTGTTTTTAGCAGAAAGAAGATTGTTAGTAACCTTGGTGAGGGCAGTCTCAGTTGAGTGTTGGGGACAGAAGCCAGATTGCAGGGGGTCAAGCAATGAGTTGGAGGATAGGAAGTGTGTTAGGCGATCGAAAACTAGTTTTTCCAGGACTTTAGAAGCTAGCGGAAGTAGTGATATGGTGCGGTAGTTTGCAGGAGAATTGGGGTTGAGGGAGGGTTTTTTGAGGATGGGGGTGACCTTTGCATGTTTGAAGGATGATGGAAATGAACCAGTAGTAAGGGATCAGTTGAATATGTGAGTAAGAGCTGGGGTGAGGGTAGAGGACAGAGAGGGTATTAGATGTGAAGGGATAGGGTCAAGGGGGCATGTAGTGAGGTGTGAGGAAGATATTAGGGAACTCACTTCATTCTCAGTGGTTGGGGGGAAGGTACTGAGAGTGTTGGAGGGGGTGACCGGGGGCGGAGATGAAAGGTTGCAGTCTTGTGGTGGGATGTTGCTTCTGATGGTAAGTGTTTTGTTGAAAAAGTAATCTGCCAAGTCTTGAGCACTAAAGTCAGATGAGGGGGTGGTGCAGGTGGATAGAGGAGAGTGTTGAAAGTGGAGAAGAGACGTTTAGGGTGTGAGGAGTGAGAAGATATGAGAGAAGAGAAGTAGTTTTGCTTGGCTAAGTGAAGGGCAGAGGAGTAAGAATAAAGAATGAACTTATAGTGTAGGAAATCGTGTTCAGAGCGGGATTTCCTCCAGGCACGTTCAGCAGCACAGGAGCATTTTTGTAGATAGCGTGTTTGCTGAGAGTGCCAGGCTGGAGCTGATGACGTGGGGTTTTGCGCATTAGTGGAGGAGCAAGGGTGTCGAGTGCAGAGGAGAGAGTATTGTTATAGTGGTTTGTAGCAAGGTCAGGGCAGGATACCTTGGAAGTGTGGGAAAGGCATTTTTGAACAAGATTAGAAAGTTGGAGAGGATCCACAGTGTGCTGATTTCTACAGGTGCGAAGGCGGGGGGTAGAAATAGGTTTAGCCTGTACATTGAGATTATAGGTGAGCATATCGTGGTCTGAGATGGGAAATGGGCGACAGGTGACATCAGAAGGGGAGCAGAGGTAGGAGAATACCAGATCAAGAGAGTGTCCGTCACGGTGAGTAGGGAATAGGGTGGATTGTGAAAGACTAAAGGAGTTTGTGAGTGAGAGAAGTTTAGAGGCAGCAGGGGTAGATGGGTTATCAATGGGGATGTTTAAGTCCCCTAAGATTAGAGCAGGTGTATTTGTAGAGAGAAAGTGAGAAAGCCAGGCAGCAAAGTTGTCGAGGAATTGGGAGGTTGGTCCAGGGGGGCGATAGATAACTGCCACCTTGAGGGAGAGGGGGGAGAAAATGCGGATGCAATGGACTTCAAAGGAGGAGAAGGAGAGAGATGGATGAGGATGGAGGTGCTGATAGGAGCAGGAAGGGGACAGTAAGATTCCAACACAGCCACCTGACCTAGGTGTGTGGCTAAAGTGGAGACCGCCATGCGTTAGAGCAGCAATGGAAGCAGTGTCAGAGGAAGAAAGCCAGGTTTCAGTAATTGCTAGAAGATTGAAAGCGTTAGAAACAAACAGGTCATGAACAGTTGTAAGTTTGTTACAGACAGAGCGTGCATTCCAGAGGGCACAAGAAAAGAGAGGGGATAAGCGCTGTGGGTTAATGGAGATTAGATTGTTGGGATCGCGTGACCTTGAGTTTGTATTGTGGGGGACTGAGCGAGAGTGTATGAGTGTGGTGATTGCTGTAGGCTAGGGTTAGGAGAGATGTCACCAGAAGCAAGCAGTAGTAGCAGTGAGAGTGACAGAAGGTGAGAGTGAGACTTGTAGGAGCGGGTATGACTAGACACAGGAGAGTTAGATGGGGAAGTATTGCTAAAGAAACAGAGTAGTTCATGAGAGGACAGCATAGGGGATGAGAGGAGGGAGGGAGAGATAAGGATAGTGTGGGGATTATTGATGTTATAAGGGCATACAGTGAGTTTTAGGAAGATGGCAGACAGAAAGATCAGAAAGGACATAGAGAGCATTGTGCAGGTGTACAGTTAGTAAGGATTACCTGTTAGTGGGGTCTGCAGTTTCCCCTCCAGTTTCTAAACTCCATTTCTTAACTCGGCCACTTATAATTCAGAGCCAAGGCCTCAGAGCCAGCTCTCAGCTGTATATAGTAGTAAAATTAGGGTTGGAATGATTTGATTCAAGGCAGCTGTTTTACAAGTAGACTAGTTAGGAAGACTGGAGTTACACACTTGTAAATTAGATGGGGGGGTGAGCAAATGGCTGGGGGATGCACACAGAAATTATACAATGGAGCTGATAACAATTATCCAGAAAAAGTCATAAATTCAGACATCAGAGGAAATGCATAACAACCAGGGCATGAAATGCAGAGAAGAAAATGCATACCAGTATATTGAATAAACATTAAAGGGACGTGGGATAACAACCAGGGCATGAAATGCAGAGAAGAAAATGCATACCAGTATATTGAAAAAACATTAAAGGGACATGGGATAACAACCAGGGCATGAAATGCAGAGAAGAAAATGCATACCAGTATATTGAAAAACATTAAAGGGACGTGGGATAACAACCAGGGCATGAAATGCAGAGAAGAAAATGCATACCTGTGGAGAAATGAGATGATGAATAGTTAGAACAATGCTTCATGTTGTTAGTAGAGCATTCTAGATGATAGCATTATGGATTTAACTCCATTTCTTAACTCGACCACTTATAATTCAGAGCCACTTTGAATTTCAGAGCCAAGGCCTCAGAGCCAGCTCTCAGCTGTATATAGTAGTAAAATTAGGGTTGGAATGATTTGAAACCTAGCTACAAAATAACTAATAGTTACATTGTAGCTAGCTTAGGTTTTATTTTTATTTCACAGGTAAGTTTGTATTTATTTTAACTAGGTAGACTAGTTAGTAAATAGTTATTAACTATTAACTAGCTGCCTCGTTAAAATAAATCCAAATTTACCTGTAAAATAAAACCTAACCTGCCTTACACTAAAACCTACCATTACAATAAAATAAAATACATTAAATTAATAAAATAAAATTATTTGTATTGGCTGATTGGAATAGCCAATAGAATGCGAGCTCAATTGCAATCAGCCAATAGGATTTTTTCACCTTTAATTCCTATTGGCTGATAGAATTCTATCAGCCAATCGGAATGTAAGGGACGCCATCTTGGATGACGTCACTTAAAGGGAAACTTCATTCTACAGCAGCAATCGGAAGAAGAGGATGCTCCATGCTGGATGATTTGACGATAGACCAGCTCCGTGCCGGATAGATGAAGATAGAAGATGCCATCTGGAAGAAGACTTCTGCCCGCTTGGATGAACACTTCTGCCGGCTTCGATGAGGACTTCTGCCCGCTTGGATGAAGACTTCTGCCGCCTGGATGAAGATGGATGTCCGGTCTTCGAAAACTGTAAGTGGATTGTCGGGGGTTAGTGTTAGGTTTCTTTAAATGTTTATTGGGTGGGTTTTTATTTTTATCTTAGGGTTTGAGCAATGTAAAAGAGCTAAATGCCCTTTTAAGGGCAATGTCCATCCAAATGCCCTTTTTCAGGGCAATGGTTTGCTTAGGTTTATTTAGATAGGTTTTTATTTGGGGGGTTTGGTTGGGTGGGTGGTGGGTTTTACTGTTGGGGGGTATTTGTATTTTTTTTACAGGTAAAAGAGCTGATTTCTTTTGGGCAATGCCCTGCAAAAGGCCCTTTTAAGGGCCATTGGCAGTTTAGTGTAGGCTAGGGTTTTTTTTAATTTTGGGTGGGCTTTTTTATTTTCATAGGGCTCTTAGATTAGGAGTAATTCGTTTTTATTTTTGATAATTTCGTTTTTTATTTTGTGTAACTTAGTGTTTATTTTTTTTATAATTTAGATAATTGTATTTTATTAATTTAATTTATTTTATTTTATTGTAATGGTAGTTTTTAGTGTAAGGCAGGTTAGGTTTTATTTTACAAGTAACTTTGTATTTATTTTAACTAGGTAGTTAGTAAATAGTTAATAACTATTTACTAACTAGTTTACCTAGTTAAAATAAATGCAAACTTACCTGTGAAATAAAAATAAAACCTTAGCTTGCTACAAAATAACTATTAGTTATTTTGTAGGTAGCTTAGGTTTTAATTTACAGGTAAGTATGTATTTAGTTTTAAATAGGAATTATTTAGGTAATAATTGTAAGTTTTATTTAGATTTATTTTAATTATATTTAAGTTATGGGGTGTTAGGGTTAGACTTAGGCTTAGGGTTACATTAGGGTTAGGTTTAGGGGTTAATATATTTATATAGTGATGTGGGAGGCCAGAGGTTTAGGGGTTAATAGTTTATTTTATTATATTTCATTGTGGGGGGGTTTGCGGTTTAGTGGTTAATAGGTTTATTATAGCGTGTTGGAGAACGGCAGATTAGGGGTTAATAATCTTTAAATAGTGTTTGCGATGCGGGAGGGCGGCAGTTTAGGGGTTAATTTATTTAATTTTATTTATAAAATATTTTACCACTAAGGATACATTGAGATTTCTCTCGTTTTCAAGTATGTCCTGGTTCCACAAAACATTGCATTGATACAATAGGGTACAATAAAATTCAAAAAGAATAATACACAATATATTCAAATATGTAACATAGAACAGGTAGGAAATATATAATCAACCATGACAGGTGCATTCTGTTTTGAGATATGTAGAGAGGGATCTCTTAAAGGATTTTAGGCTTGGGGAAGATTTAAAAGTGTGCGGGAGGTCATTCCATAATTGTGGTGCTCTGTAGGAAAAGGAGGATCGAGCTGCTTTCTTTTTGTATGGAGGCAGATTAAATAATGTGCTGGTACTGGATCGGAGGTTATGGGAGGTGGGAACAGCCGGGCAGAGCATTCTGCTCAGGTAGGGTGGGAGCTTCCCAGAAAGACTCTTAAACACAAGGTAGGAAAGATGGAGGGTGCGTCTGGATTCCAGCGTCAGCCAGTTTAGTTCTTTTAGCATGTCACAATGGTGGGTCCTGTAGTTACATTGTAGCACAAAACTACGAGTTATACAATGTATTAAGTTTATTAAGGTGAGTTTGCGGTGCAGGTGTGTATACTATGTCCCCGTAATCCATGATAGGCATCAGCATTTGCTGTACAATCTTTTCCTTTACTGTAGGGCTGAGGCAAGATTTGTTTCTGTACAGGGCACCTAGTTATGGACAAAGTTTAGATGCAAGTTTTTCTATGTGGAGGCCAAAAGATAGATTAGGGTCTGATAACATACCCAAGTATTTGAAAGAGTGGACTGCAGTCAGTGTGCAAATGGATTTTGTTTTGATGCGTAGATGGGAATTTTGTAATTTGTGTAATTTAAGTCCCATTCCAATAATCATTGTGACAGTTTTGTCAGTGTTTAGGAAGAAACAAAAAAAGAAAGGGCGCCTCCTAGTGTAGCCAGTATATATAAGGATAAATAGAATGAGATATAGATTTTGTACTCACATGTAGTGAAGGCAAAGATAATGCCTAGATAAGCAGTCTGGAAACTTATCAGTGTCCCAGTTGACTGTGCATTAGAATGCTAGGGCAGCTCCTCTTAGTAGATTTCCAAAATCATCTGAAAAGTAAGAAGATATACAGAGGGCGACTCCTAGTGTGGAATTAGTAAGCAGAGTGTGAACCCACCAGCTTTACCCTTCAGAGATATACTCACAAAGTATAGAGCACACTGTAGTGCTAATGAAGCAAGCTGGGTATATTAAAAGTGGCCCAGCGCACATACCACTCCGGTGAAAGATGGTCCAATGTATTCAGAAGGTTCAGATAAAAAATTCAGGAGACTCCAGATATATATAAAAAACACTTTATATAAAAATATAACAGTGTACAATAAAAATCAGTAGAATTCGCTACGCGTTTCTCAGAGCTACCACTCTGTTTCCTCAGGCAAGTTACTTGCCTGAGGAAACAGAGTGGTAGCTCTGAGAAACGCGTAGCGAATTCTACTGATTTTTATTGTACACTGTTATATTTTTATATAAAGTGTTTTTTATATATATCTGGAGTCTCCTGAATTTTTTATCTGAACCTTCTGAATACATTGGACCATCTTTCACCGGAGTGGTATGTGCGCTGGGCCACTTTTAATATACCCAGCTTGCTTCATTAGCACTACAGTGTGCTCTATACTTTGTGAGTATATCTCTGAAGGGTAAAGCTGGTGGGTTCACACTCTGCTTACTAATTCCACACTAGGAGTCGCCCTCTGTATATCTTCTTACTTTTCAGTGTTTAGGAAGAGTTTGTTTTTTGAGATCCATTTTTTTACCTCTGTGAACTGGTCTTGGAGCACTGCTTCAAGCTGCGGCAGATCGGAATTGTTTGCATAGATTACCGTGTCATCTGCGTACATGTGTACAGTTGAGGATTTGCAGACATTAGGCAGATCATTTATAAATAATGTAAATAGTAGGGGGCCGAGAATGGAACCTTGAGGAACACCACACGTGACTGGAAGAGGGAGGGAGTCACTGTCAGAAATGGAGACATATTGTGATTGATCCGATATATATGATCGAAACCAGGTTAACGGACGATCAGCAATACCAGAGTTTTTTAGTTTGAGCAGTAGTATGTCGTGGTCTACTGTGTCAAAGGCCTTTGCAAAATCAAGGAAAATAGCTCCAGTTAGGACTCCTTGTTCCATGCCAGTTTGGATGTCGTTGCAAACTTTTAGGAGGGCAGTTGTAGTGGAGTGATTCGGGCGAAAACCTGATTGATCAGGGGTCAGATAGTTAGATTGTTGGTAATACTCGCATAATTGCGTATGGACGCCTTTTTCTCAGACACACACACATACAAAATATGTAAACTGCACTGCATTAATTATAAAGCTCATGCCTAGAGCTGCTCCCTGGCTCAGCAGAGCATCAAATGAAAGATAAACAGAGCACTCTAAAAATAAATCACTAAAGAAAAGGTTTAGGTGCGCAAACTATAAAAATTCTGCTCTCTGACTCTGTTCCAAGTCTGTCAATGCACAGCCCGGGACGCGTGCCTACCGCTTCTTATGGCCAATTACCTCTGCACTCTGCCCACCCCCAGACCCCCACCCACCCGCCCTCCCCTCCTACCTCTTCAGTGGGCACTTAAGGGTCGCAATTTAAATAACGCACTGTAAGGGCCGCAATATAAATAATGCACTGTAAGGGCTGCAGTTTAAATAACGCACTGTAAGGGCTGCAATTTAAATAACGCTCTGTAAGGGCTGCAATTTAAATAACGCTCTGTAAGGGCTGCAATTTAAATAATGCACTATAAGGGTCGCAATTTAAATAACGCTCTGTAAGGGCTGCAATTTAAATAACGCTCTGTAAGGGCTGCAATTTAAATAATGCACTGTAAGGGTCGCAATTTAAATAACGCACTGTAAGGGCTGCAACTTAAATAATGCACTGTAAGGGCTGCAATTTAAATAACGCTCTGTAAGGGCTGCAATTTTAATAACGCACTGTAAGGGCTGCAATTTAAATAACGCTCTGTAAGGGCTGCAATTTAAATAACGCTCTGTAAGGGCTGCAATTTAAATAACGCTCTGTAAGGGCTGCAATTTTAAATAACGCTCTGTAAGGGCTGCAATTTAAATAATGCACTGTAAGGGCTGCAATTTAAATAATGCACTGTAAGGGTCGCAATTTAAATAACGCACTGTAAGGGCCGCAATATAAATAACGCACTGTAAGGGTCGCAATTTAAATAACGCTCTGTAAGGGCTGCAATTTAAATAACGCTCTGTAAGGGCTGCAATTTAAATAATGCACTGTAAGGGCTGCAATTTAAATAACGCTCTGTAAGGGCTGCAATTTAAATAACGCTCTGTAAGGGCTGCAATTTAAATAACGCACTGTAAGGGTCGCAATTTAAATAACGCTCTGTAAGGGCTGCAATTTAAATAACGCTCTGTAAGGGCTGCAATTTAAATAATGCACTGTAAGGGTCGCAATTTAAATAACGCTCTGTAAGGGCTTCAATTTAAATAATGCACTGTAAGGGTCGCAATTTAAATAACGCTCTGTAAGGGCTGCAATATAAATAACACACTGTAAGGGCCGCAATATAAAAAAACTCACTTTAAGGGCTGAAATTTAAATAACGCACTGTAAGAACTGACATTTTTTAAAAATGCACTGTAAGTGTTGCAATTTAAAAACGCACTGTAAGGGCTGCAATTTAAATAACGCTCTGTAAGGGCTGCAATTTAAAAAAATGCACTCTTAGGGCTGCAATTTAAATAATGCACTGTAAGGGCCGCAATATAAATAACGCACTGTAAGGGCCGCAATATAAAAAAACGCGCTGTAAGGGCTGAAATTTAAATAACGCACTGTAAGAGCGGCAATTTAAACAACTTCACGTAAGAGGCGGAATTTAAATAACGCACTGTAAGGGCCGCAATTGAAAATAAGGACTGTAAGGAACGGAATAAAAAAAGCACTGTAAGGACCGTGATTTCCAAACCATTTCTCTCTGCCACATTTCTATAACTGTAAGAATATAGCACTTTTAAACAAACTGTGGTTTGCAGTGTTGAAAATGCAAACATGAAATAAAAAGAAAGATTGTAATAATGATGTTTCAGTCAGAATTTCTGGTTTCTCGCTGTTTCTAAAGATGTCATTAGCGATGCAGGATACCACATGTTTATTAACTACATATGAATATATACATATGCAAATATCAGCCACGCCCACTACCTATAGACTATACAAAGCAATTACATCTGCATATTCAAAACTATGGGGAAAATGGCTGATTTGTGCTTAACACCTGCCCTGTTTTTTGCCAGCTGGTAAAGCATAATGCTAATATGTTAACTGGGTTTAATATGGTAGATGATGTAGGATTTTGACATTCAAAATTATTTTTGCTTTACAACTCCCGATTATCGGCAACAATGTAAGGGCAGTGACTATTTCATTTTTGGTATATTTTCATTTAAGAAACAGTAAAGTCAAAATTAATGTTTCAATTTAGTTCTATTATTAGATTTGCTTTTTTTCTTGGTACCCTTTGTTGAAGAGTAAATCTAGGTAGGCTCAGGTACAGCAATGTGCTTCTGGGAGCTAAATGTGTTGGGTAAGTCATTGTCAAGAGGAATATATGTACAGCCATCAATTACTAGCTAGCTGCCAGTAGTGTATTGTTGCTTATCAGCATACCTAGGTACAGAGCCGGCTTAACCATCGGGCCAAGTGGGTCCAATGGACCCAGGCGGCACTTGAAAGGGGGCAGCACTTCAGAGTCACTCACTGTCAGATCTAGACTGTGGCCTCTGTTTCCTCTTGTGGGAGAAGTTTCAGGCCCACAGCAGCATGACTGCATTATTTATAGAGCTAGTCAGGGGCGTCATTCGAGGTGGGACAAGCGCAGCACTTCCCTAACTTCCTTCCCACTTAATATTCTATTGTGCATAAGCATCGGTTGCCTGCAGGCACAGTCTTAGTAGGGGGGTGTCCAGCCAAGTTGTTGATATGTTAATGAATAATATGACTGATGGGGGGGACATCATTTAATTCTTGGACCCAGGCTGCACAATGTGTTGAGCTGGCCCTGCCTAGCTAGGCTTTTTAACAAAGGATACCAAGACAACAAAGCAAACAGAAGTACACTGGAAATTTTTTTTTTTTTTTACAAATGTATGCTTTGTCTGAATCATATTTAATTTTGACTTTACTGTGCCCCAAAGTGTGGTGGACCTAAGAACATAAAAGACACATTTGTTACATAGGAATGAGACTGTGTTACCAAGAAACTTGACATTTTAATGTTATTTTATGTCTGTTGTTAATTTTAAGGTTTATTTTTTTTTTTATGTTCTTAAATATGTATATTATACATTGAAAAACTTTTTTTTCTCATTTTTTTTTTAATTATCCAATTAGAAATAAAGTGTATTAAATGTATGTTCTTTTTGCAGAACCAGAGTTTCAACTGTTTTTATTAACAATTACATTAAATGAATTAAAAGGGCTTTATTTATTAAATTATTAAATTGTCTGTATACTTAACTTTCTGACATTAATCACTAGTACAATAAAGTATAACTGTAAAAAATATAGCCACTAGTAAACTAGTTTTATTCTAAGCATAGACTAACATAGATTTAAATTAAACTATACTATTTAAGAGGTTTCCTTT
The DNA here is from genome assembly GCF_027579735.1 of Bombina bombina. Classification (NCBI taxonomy): domain Eukaryota; kingdom Metazoa; phylum Chordata; class Amphibia; order Anura; family Bombinatoridae; genus Bombina; species Bombina bombina. The sequence goes on along the minus strand of NC_069499.1, from coordinate 1,513,020,357 downwards.
TTTTTTTTTTTAACCGTGATCTCGTTTTCGACCTAGACATCTTAATTCTTTTGTTCGCTAATTATGGACCCATTCAAAAATGGGAGTTTTTTCTTTCTACTTTGTGTCCATGAAAAAAAAAATCCTTCCACCCATTCAGTCTAGATTTTTCCCATAGTCAAGTAATGTAAAAAAAAAAAAAAGAACTGACATTGAATAGACATGATAAGTGAATAGGGAACACAGAAAAATGACATTTTTAGGGAGAAGAAAAGTTATCATTACATAAAAGGCATTGAATATTTATTCCTCTATTCTTCCATTGATGACTTCCTGATGCCTTTTTTATTTGAATTTAGAAAAGAACATTCTTTTCTAGTCCACACAATGTTTTCAGTAATGTTGTTAACTAGTCTCATTAGTAACAATCACCACATCACCTAATGTGAAAGAAAAGATTCCCATTTGGTTTTGTATTTCCATTGTTAATTTTGATAGGGGAATCTGCACACATTTTTTACATTAAATTGCAATGTTCTTTTCAGACAGGGAGTCATTAAACCTCCCCCAAGATTAGACACATTTTTGTGCAGAAGTAAATTCTTTTCACTTGCCTAAATCATTCTCAGTACTAGAGCCTTCGTGCCCTCTAGTGGTTTTTAAGTTGATAATTGATTGACACCTCCTCAGGCACTGAAAACACAAGCTTTTTGCCAAGTTTGCATGGAAATAAAATGCAAGCCTTGTTCTTAAAATCACTGAAATAGAATAGTTCTAAAAATATGCAGATTTCGTAGTAAGGAGACGTGTCAACATTTTCTTGATATAAATCAGAAGAGACCTAAAAAAAGCCAAATGCTCACTTATTAAGGTCCAAAAAACTTTTATTGTATCACTGATTCCAACTATGTTTACTGATTGCACATTATAGATTTTGTGAATCGGCTGACTTCATTTGTACTACAAACAGTGAATGATTTGATTTGTTGGATCTTTTAGAGTTTTATAGAGAAATTCATCTTTGAATAATATTGCTCTTATTTCATATTTTGGAGTTTCATATCTTGGAGTTAATTCACTAAAATATGCTTTATTAAGGGCTTCATTTAAGGCCATCAGTCAGCTGGGGGGGGGGGGGGGGGGGGGGCTGTAAAGTTCCACTCTGCTTTTATTGTACCTGGAGGTGCACTGGCAATGTGAGTGTTTTTCATTTCACATTTTGTTTTTGTCACATTGTACATCTCACACCTGAGTCTTATATTGGGAGGGAGATTACTGGATCCTGCAATAACTGTTTTTCTACAGTTTAAGGGCTTTATTAAGGGCTAGCAGCCCAATTCTCTAAAGATCTATTGTCTGTCAAGATTATATAATGGTACTGCAAGGTACTTGAAAAATTATTTTACAAAGGCAAATTTTAGCTTGACAGCTGTTTATCTTGCTAAGTGAGCTTCTGGCGGGGCAGGAGAGACACATACATATACAAAGTAATGCTCGAGAATAATGATATTTATTGCTGGTTTTATTTTTGCTAAAGAAGGACTCCCCAATCATTTTCTGCTTTATGGGATGGTTTGTCCCACTGTCACTTCTTCCTCTATTTCACAAAGCAAAACCAGGGACAATCTAAATCCTGCCCATGAATGTCCACATCCAAAGCTAAGCCACCCAACCACTAACGTATCGTTTTACCCTGGCTCAATCTGAACCTATCTGACTCAGCCCCCACCATCCTGTCTCAGCATAGCCTCTATATTGAGGAATCTGACCCCCCCCCCAACCCATTAAACAGAAATGCTTGGAAGTATGCTATAAATTCACTGTCAAATTACTGGTATTTAATGACAGCTCACAATTAAAGAGGCACTAAATTATAGTGGCTACCTACAGATGGTCATTGTTGCCGCAATACACCCTTTTCTTTCCTGTAAGTTTCACTTCCCTATAATGTTTGTGTTAAACCATTCTCTTAAATGTAAACCCCCTTTATAATGCCACCAGAGAAGAAATTCCTCAACACTACTAAAATTTAATCGGCTCAACCAAAAAATGGGGGGGTAATATTTTTTTAAATACAAATATATAAAGGGAGTTTATAGTGTTAAAATGCTTCAGTTTTTCAAACTCATTTATTTTTAAGCAAATGGATTTTTCATAGTTAAAGTCATGCATGCAGGCTAAATGTGTTTTCACTCCTTAGAAGGATACATATAGTGAGCCAATCAGTAGAAGTCTCAGTACATATCCACCAATCACCAGATGTGTCCTCCTCATGTGAGCATGCCAAGACAGTGAATTTAACTTTACATATAAACGCCAAACACCATTATATGAGTGGTGAATACAACATTTCAGATTGAGAAAGGATCTTCTAACCTGCTTCCATTTCCACTGCACATTTCATGATGGTTAGAGCAGTCATTTGGAAAGGATTACATTTATTTACATCTGAACTGAAAGATGGTTTTCGTGCAGTTTCTGCTGCAAACCACTTCCAATGTCAGAATTACAACCAGTGCTACCTTTAAGGCAGGTCTCACCGAGTGTATTATATTTAGCGCTTGTTAGGGTACATATATCCTTAGTGTACCCTATTCCAAAGAAAGCATACTGTCCAAAATTCTTCCTGGATACCGGATAGGCAAAATTGTTGCTTAGGCGACTGACAGCACTAACACTAACCAACTTCTTCACTCAGCTAGAAGTGTGCTCATGTAAATACTTTGAGACCTGACAATATGTTACAGAGTTAAAGTGATGGCAAATCCAGGCTTATAACAGACATTAGGATTTACCATCACTAAAAATAAACATTAGTTTCAGTGATTATTTCATAAAGAACGATGTTAAACTCACCCTATCTGTAAGGCAAGTATATTCCTAACTGGATTGGATGAGACTCTTAAGCGCTTGTGCTTAATTACCCAATAAGGAAAGATAGTCTTACTATGTAGTTAGATTCAATGAGATCTATTTATTTTTAGAATTATAAATACATACAATAAAATTTAAAACAATAGAAATTGATTCTTAAAACAAATCTAACTGGTTGGCCAACCATACAGTTGAAGTTTTTAAGAATCAATTTCTATTGTTTTAAATTTTATTGTATGTATTTATAATTCTAAAAATAAATAGATCTCATTGAATCTAACTACATAGTAAGAGTATCTTTCCTTATTGGGTAATTAAGCACAAGCGCTTAAGAGTCTCATCCAATCCAGATTTTACCCCCACTTTGAAGTTTGTGAGATTACTTCTTCGAGACTCCCTAGCTTTTACCCCCACAGCGCATAGTTTATTAACCCAACACACCACTACACCAAGTATATTCCTAACACAGTGCCTCTGGCAGCCCATGGCACAGTGGTCTTCTCCAATCAGGTGACATTTCCACCTCAAGACCAATAGCCGTGCTAGGATATCAGTTGACACGCACAGCTATTAGTTTAGAGGTGGAAACGTCACCTCATTGAAGAAAGCGCTGTGCCGTGGGTGGCCGGAGATGCTGAGTTAACGATCTACTTTCTTTACAGATAGGGTGAGTTTAACATTGTTTTTAACGAAACAATGACAGAAACTAATGTTTATTTTTAGTGATGGTAAATCCTAATGTTTGTTATAAACTTGGGTTTACCATCACTTTAAACTTGTGAAGTCCACAGTTGCACTTCCATTACTCGGAATTAGAAAACCCACATTTTTAAGAGTTAAATTACAGCTAGAAGGACGAAATATTTTTTACAACCCATAATAAAAAAAAATTATACAGCCTTAATCTGTTTCATGCCCCTGCTTGTTTCCACATAAGTAATGGCTGAATAGTGGTGATACTTATGGACAGGTCAGCTACTCTCATTATTTATACATTGATTGTAATGCACATAGAGGTAGATTTATCAAGCAGCAGATGCTGCAATCTACCCCTGAAGCTTAGGTTACGAAGCAGCGGTCGTAAGACCACTGCTCCATAACTCATCCGCCACCTCTGAAGGTGGCGGACAGCAATCATCCCGATCAGATACAATTGGAATGATTGACACCCCTTGCTAGTGGCCGATTGCTTGTGCAATGAAAAATGCTGACAGCGTATGCTGTAAGCATTTATTGATGTTAGGCGGATATGATTCGCTACAGCGGATCATGTACGCCCGACAGTTGATAAATCTACCCTATAGGGTTAGATCTCTGTCAAGTCACTAAAATGGAGCAAACAAACAATATAGAAGTCAAAGCAATATAATGATATTGTGTAATATAGTTACCAGTGTTTTATCCCTAACTTTGACTTGGTCATCACCACCTCAGTAAATGCAAACTGTGGCTCACATTCTGCCCAGACCTCTGTACCAGCTGTTGCAACATTATGTGTGGCTGGAAGGACAAATGGCTTAGTGTAGCAACAGTTGTATGGCTGTATAGCTACAAGGTTTTGCTACATAGATCAGCTAGCTGTATGATGACATTATCAGCTGTTGTTACACAGTTCTAGTTGTTGCTACAGTGAAACCTATACATTTTTGTGTGTTTTGACTTTGATTGCTCACGCGTTTCATGCTGAAGTGGTGGGATTGTCTCCTAAGTTTAGTCCTTGGGTAAAAAATGTGCATAAAAAAAAAAAGATTAAATATGTTATAGATTTTTTTGAACTATAAAAATGACATTTTCTTTTATAGAAACATTTAAATGAGAATAAGTGTGTTGTCTATTTGTTCAGTGAAATCATTTTCCCAGCATAATTTGAACATAAGCCTCTGATGCATTTTCATTTTAGTGCAGTAGTTTTGTGTGATTACAAATCAATGAGCCATAAAACTGAAAACTTTTAGGAACAAAAACCAAAAAGAATTGTGTCTGCATGCTAGCACTTAAACTGATCTAAACCCTGTTTTCTGTAAAGTGTACATGGTAAAATGTCACCGTTAGTAATTTAGGTCTTGATTATAATCTATCACCAATTTGCTCTGAAAAGGCTTTTGCTTTCTGACTGAATAGGTCGCTGAATTTTTCAAGTGATTACAATGCTATATAATTTAATTTGTTAAACCATGTCGCAACAATTTAGTTTTCAATTGTAAAGCTCCCAAAAATGAATTTTTTCATGTTAAGTTTTTGAAATAGAAACTGGGAGGTCTCCCAAAACTGACTTATAGAATATCTCACTCATACCTCTTAAAGGGACACTGACCCCAAATTTTTTCTATCATGATTCAGATAGAGCATGCAATTTTTTTTTTAATTTTTTTTTTTAAATTCATTTTTATTGGTAGAGATCAAGTGACAACATGACAATCCAAAAGTACAGAAACAATACAATTCAATATAGATCGGTACGCAGTCCATCAAAGTGTGCATAAAATTGGTAAAGGACAAATTATACAGTTTGCAGAAGATAATAATAATATTACATTGCTAGTTCTTCAAATCTGAAATATTTTATCTGAAAAAGTTGTAGAATTGACTGCACCTATATGTAGCATGTGTACAACAAATATGACTCAGTCATGTATGATCACTACCATCCCTTTTTTTTTAATATTATATCAACTTTTCTTAACCACCAACATCTAACAATAACATCTGAACTTGAACTAAGAGGAGAAAAAAAAGGGGGGGGGAGTTTGACCGCCCCTGCCTCTTCGTCCCAGTTGACCACAGAGACATTTTATTAGGGGCTGAATAAAATTAAAACAGCATTTCCTCTGAGAAATTTACTCTAGGTTGTCCCGTCTCTGGTTCCTTCAAAATCTGCCATTTCCCACTCAAAACCGATAGGAGCATCGCCTCAAGTTGCGTGAATGGCTTTAGAATATGCTGCTGCAAGTCTGGGTGCAATATTTCTATAAGGAGTTGCCATTTTTTCAGGAAAGGTTGGAGTCTATGTTTTGTATTTAATATAACGTCATGTTGCTCTACGAAAAGCTGCTTCAATAGGCTAATTTTAAATTGGGCTATAGTTGGTGGTTGCCTGGAGATCCACCTCTCTAGAATACAATGTCTCGCTAGTAGAGTACATAGAGTAAGTAGTTTATGGTGTTTTTTATGTGTGTCTTCCCATTGGAATAGGTATATTTTATTTGGGTCTACTACGGTTTCTATATTGAATGTGGATTTTATCCAATATTGGTAATGTCCCCAGAACTGCCTAATTAGCGGACATGAGAAAAAGTAGTGTTGAAACGAGGGGGATTCACTACTACATTTAACACATTTGTCAGGATGTTGTGGTTTCCACCTTGACAGTCTATGAGGTGTAATATAATCTTTATGTAGCATTCGGATCTGCGCTTCTCTAAAGGGTACTGCCAGCGTCGCCAGTTTGGTAGCCTCTAAGCTCTTTACTAAGTCTTGTGTGGTCAGTACAGTTGTGAAGTCATTATTTAGTTTTGTTACAATATGATTCTGTATTGTAACTTCTTAATGCTTCAGTAAATGTTTATAAAAGTGTGACAGTGAGAAGTGACCTACCTGAAACATTGTCTGAGAGATGGCGAAGGGGGAATTGTTCCAGAACTCTGGGTTGTATTGCATAAGGCTTGACACATAATGTCTCACCTGTAAAAAGGCATAAAAATGTTTGTTGGGAATATGAAATCTATTTTTGAGTTCTTGGAATGATCTGATCACGTGTTGCAAAGAGTCCAGTACGTCGCCCACCACCCTGACTCCAAGAGTTTTCCAAATATGAAATGGTTCACAATCATTTCCTGCTGGAAAGTCTGGGTTTCCCACCAGGGGTATAAACTTAGGGGAGGGGTGGGTAAGCCCCATATATTTATTAATCAATTGCCAAGCCCACAGAGGATCTCAGTAAAGGATATTATTGGCAACTGAGAGTGGGATGTCTTTCGGTGTAGCATAAGGGAGGTACGCTAACGCCATCGGCACTAGAGATGCTTCTTCGAGACGTGCATCACTGAAATGTGCAGAGCCCAATTGCCAATCCGTGATCAACCTAGCCAAAGCCACCCAATTATAAAGCCTTAAGTTTGGGAGACCCAAACCACCGCTGAGGAAGGGTAGTTGTAATTTCTCTGCCGCTATGCGTGGTTTTCCCCCACCAAATGAAAGTAGAAATGGCACGAGTTAAGAGCGTCAGGTCGCCCTTGGTCATGAGAAGGGGCAGCATAAGTAAAGGATAGAGTATTTTTGGTAGTATAGTTATTTTGACTAGATTAACGCGGCCCGACAGTCCCAGAGGAAGGTTGGCCCAACTCTGAAGCTGTAAGGCAAGGCCATTACATTTCTCAGAAATATTCAATTTGTATATATTTTGGGGGTCCCTATGTAACTTAATGCCGAGGTATGTGAGTGTGTTCGGCACCTCGAGAAATGGATATGAGTGTCTAGAGTGCTTGTTCAACTATAAAATCTCTGATTTGGATGCGTTTATTTTGTAGCCTGAAAAATCACTGAATTCCGAGATAGTCTGAAGTATACGTGGTATATGTAGTGAAGGTGAGTCAACAAATAGCAGCATGCCATCTGCATATAGGGCCAGATGTATGGGAATGTTGTTAATTGTAATGCCGTGGAATATCTGTCGCAGTTTTATTGCTAGTGGTTCTAGTGCTAGATTAAACAGAAGAGGTGACAGGGGGCAACCCGGTCTGGTGCCCCTCTGAAGCTGAAAGTCCGGTGAAAAAAGGTCATTAGTCAGTATCTGTGCCACAGGAGAGCTATACATTTTGCTTATTAGGTCTATAAAGGGGCCCTTAAAATTAAATTGTTGCATTATGTTGATCAGGTGGGACCACTCTACCCAGTCGAAGGCCTTTTCCGCGTCAAGAGACAACAGAAAGGCCTCCCGGCATCAACCCTCTCCTCCCTTCCCTCCCGAGAGCAGTAGTGATCGATAATTTGTAAAACTCTGCAGAGATTAACCACAGAGGTGCGTTTGAAGACAAAGCCCGTCTGGTCTGGGTGTACCAGTGTTGGAAGAATGGTCTTTAACCTATTTGCCATAATTTTCATAAAGAGTTTGTAGTCAGTGTTTAGTAAAAATATGGGCCTGTATGACTCAGGAAGGGAGTGATCTTTACCCGGTTTGGGGATGAGCGTGATATGGGCAGAGTGCTTCTTCTTGAAAGTATGTATTGTATAATTTACTCAATGTGCTAATGATCTGTGGTTGAAGGATTTTATAGAATTCCGTAGGAAGCCCATCTGGGTCTGGTACCTTCCCTATTGGAATAGATTTTAGTGTGAAAGCTATCTCTCCATCAGTGATGGGCGAGTTGAGAATGTCAAGCTGATCCTGGGTTAACTGTGGTAAAGTAATAGTCTGCCAAAAACGGGCCTGTGGGGGTCCTGGCATGTATATAATTGCGTGAAATACTGTGCAAAACATTTTGCTATGTCTTCTGGGGTTGTATGAGTGCGTCCCTGAAATCTCAGTGCTGCAATCTTGGATTTTACTGTCCTTGGTTTTGTCAGAGCCGCTAGCAGTTTACCTGACCTGTTTCCAAACCTATAGTATTTACCTGCCGTCTTCAGCAAGCCGGAAGCGGCTTGATGCTTCATAAAAGCATCAAGCTCCACCTTCACTGCTCCATATGCCTCGAATGTGTCAGCGTATCTAGTCATACATTACCTCTGGTAGGCTTGGCTCAATTATTTTTTAAGCCCCATATACCTGTGTTGCACTTTAAATTTAATTTTAGAGACATATGACATTATGGATCGCGTTAATACTGCTTTTGCAGCTTCCCAAAAAAGTTGGATATTTTCTAAGTGTGATATGTTATCTGTGTAATAGTCTGTCCAGCTCTGAACTAAGAATTTTGCGAAGGCTTCAGAAGAAGCGAGGTATGATGGGAATCTGAGAGTATTTCTATTAGGACACGGTCCATGCGAGTCTAGGGTCAATTCTACAGGAGCATGGTCCGACAGTAGAATATCATGAATTTTACAGTGGCGAGTTTGAGTAGCTAGGGTATTAGAAATTAGGAATAGATCTATTCTAGATAAAGTATGCTTAACCTTAGCTAAACATGTATAATCCCTCCCCTCCGGATGTTGTAGGCACCATATATCACATGTATCAAGGTATGAGTTAAACATGTCGAAAATCCTGGTCTCATATTTAGCTTTATAAAAAATTTTTGGGTCTCTAGTGGTGTAGGTGTCTAACCAAACTCTATCCATTCCATGTGAGGGGGCCATGTTGAAATCCCCGCCTATGATTAACTTTGAACCTATATAGGGTGTCAACTTTTGTATTAGATGCTTCCAAAAAAACATTGATCTATGATTCGGTGCAGAACACGAAATCTGTGGAGTTAACATTTACCTGTACTATCAAGAACCTTCCCTCAATGTCTGAGTACGTATGATTGACCTGTACTGATAATCCCTTACCAAATAAGATAGCCAGACCCCGACTAGCACTAGTATGGCAGAGGTAGGAGATCTGACCCACCCAATCCCTCTGCAGTTTGGGGTGTCCTGTATCACTTAGATGAGTCTCCTGCAATAGGGCTATATTAGTTCCCAACCATCTGAGATGAGTGAGAATTGCTTTTCTTTTGATGGGAGAGTTGATTCCCCCCAACACAGCCATTCACTGTATCCTTTGGTGAATATGAAGGAGGCTTCTCATGCTGGTTGTTGGTGGTTCTCAGTAGCCAGGTAGCTTTTTAAAGCTTGTGGTGAGTGAAAAAATTTAGCGCCATTAAGGCGTTTGCAGACGAAGTTTTGCCGGATACAGCAGCCCCACCTGTCTTCCTTGACCATGTAGTTGTGAGCATAATGGGGCAAATTCCTTTCTCTGTCTCAACACTTCCATTGAGAAGTCCTGGAAAAGGAGCAGCTTTGAGTCCTTGTAGAGTATCTCCTTATGTGTACGATAGGCTCTCAGAATCCTCAACTTCTCCTGAAAGTTCAGGCATTTAAATATAACCTGTCTGGGTCGGGCTTTTGCATGGTCTAGAGTACTTTCTGGCCCCACACGGTGGGCCCTCTCCACATCGATAGGCAGAATGTCAGCATGTATGCCTAGCATCTTAGGGAATGTGAGTGCTGTAAATTCCAGCAAATCTCTGCGCTTGTCTGACTCTGGTATTCCCACTATCCGCAAGTTGTTGCGGTGACTTCTGTTTTCTAAGTCGTCTATGCGATCTTGAAGTAGTTGAGATTTTTTGACTAATTGTTTGATTGTGGTATCCGCGGAGAACTGCCTGTCCTCCACCTCAGAGATGCGGGTTTTGGCTGAACTCATTCGTGAGGAGAATTGCCTCACCTCGCACGTTAATGTGTCTACCCCTGTCTGTAGGGAGTTCATTTTGGGGAGGAAAAAGGACTTCAGCTCTTTTTTTTTTTTTTTTTTTTTTAAATTATAATTTTTATTGATATTTTAACATAAATATACAGACTTGTATTTCATCATAAAAGGAAGAAGGAAAAAGAAGAAAAAAAAAACCCACCAAGAAAAACAAAAAAATAAACACCAATGTATTGAAAGAAATTCGCATATGCTCTTATATATCTGACTATCACTTCTCCTATCTAATTCATAGCCACTCTCCCCTGAGCCTACTCTCCATTATATACATAGTATTTTCAAATCTGGAAATAAGGTCCCTTTGTATATTTCTATCCTGTGTCTTAATCCAGAATTTCCATTTTTCAAAGAACCTACCCACGTTTATCTCTAGATTATACCAAATGTCATTCTGCTCGATCAGAAATTGTTTCTGCACAGTAGTTTTTAATTCTTTAAGTGTAGGTGCCCTTTCGCTCTTCCACCCTTTGAGAATCAAATTCCTACTTAAAATAATTAACATTGAGAGGAAGATTTTATACTGTGTAGCTTCCGTCTTTTTAAAGCTTAAAAATATAACATGGTCTGCTTGTAATACCAGATGTATCTTACAAATTTTGTTAGCCCAAAAAATCACCATTTTCCAGAACCTTTGTAGTTTAGGGCATGCCCAGAGGCAATGTATTAAGTTAGCCTTACTCCTTTTACATTTCTCACATTTACATCTCTCACGCTCCTTCCCCCATTTAGACATTGTTTCAGGTGTAATATATGTCATCCAAATTATTTTAATGTGTTGTTCACGTAGAGTCATAGCTAGTGTAGTCTTCTCTACTGTTCTTATGCTTTTTAACATAATCTCTGTTGTCATATTTGGAAAATACATGTCTTTCCATCTTAGTATAATTTTCTCTATCTGATCTTTATGTTCAGTTTGTTTGATAATATTATACAACCCTGATATAGAGAAATTGTTATTTTTAAATGCGTTGAATACTGGTTTTAAGATTTGATATTCCCATGTTTTCCCATGTGCTCTCATAAGTTTCAGGCAATAATCTCTAATTTGTATGTATGCAAAATAGTGTTCTTTCTTACACTGAAATTGTTCCTGAGCTTTCTTAAATTCTATAACCTTAGGAATAGCCCCTTCCCTGTCTATTAGCTGTGCGACATTAATTAGACCGTGTTCTTCCCATTCTGAGCCAGCATTTGTTAGAAATCCTACTTGGAATTCTTGATTTCCATTAATAACCAAATATTGTGAAACTGCAAATTTTATATTTAGTTTATTACATATTTTATGCCATGCTATTATTGGATCTTTTAACAAATTTATTCTTTTAATGTATATGGGCAATTTATTACTTTCCATATGTACTAAGTTTTTCAGATATAATGGTTTAGCTAATTGACTTTCTATCTTTAGTATGGTGAAATGTCCTATATCTAACAACCAATCTATGGCTATTTTCCCTACCACCACTAGGTTATAATTTCCAATATCTGGTAAGGCCATTCCTCCCAGTTTTTTTGGGAGTGTTAATTTTCCTTGATTTAATCTAACTTTCTTTTCCCCCCACAAATATGTTTTAATAGCAGTGTTTATTTTCTTCCTTTCTGTTTTTTTCAATAATAAAGGGATATTTTGGAAAATATATAGCAAGCGAGGTAATGCAACCATTTTTAAAAGGTTTATTTTACCATATAAAGACAGGGGAAGGGTTTTCCAGTTTTTAAGAGTGTCAATAAATTTGCGAGTTGCTTCTTTTATATTTAGCATATATATTTCTTCTGGGTCTGCTGAGAATTTTAGGCCCAAGTATACTATTGAATGTTTTATTTCCTTGAAGCACTGGGTGTCTGATTCCTTGTTTCTATGCAGCCATAATACCTCTGATTTGTGTTTATTAATTTTATAACCGGAAAATGATCCAAACTGATCAATTAATTGACATAGTATTTTAAAATTCCTTGAAGACTGTCTGGTAAATATCAAAAGATCATCTGCGTAAGCTGCTATTTTAATCTCTGTTTCCCTAATATTTATTCCTGGAATCTTTATTCTAATTGCATTTAATAAAGGTTCTAGGGCCAGGTTAAAGATTAAAGGGGACAGTGGGCACCCTTGCCGAGTTCCTCTCAAAAGAGGAAAGGATGTTGTTTTGCATTTATTTATAATTAGGGCCGCTTGGGATTTCCTATACAGTAATTCAATTGTTTTATAACAACTCCCGGAGAATCCATATTTACTTAATGTTGTAAATATGTGGTCCCAGACTATAGAATCGAAGGCTTTATGTGCGTCTAGAGCTACTACTGATAAGTCTACTTCTTCTATTTTTTTGTTATATTTCTTGTTATACCATACATCTGTTATTGTTATATATAATTTTCTCAAATTAATATTAGATGAGCGTCCTTTCATAAAGCCAGTCTGGTCCTGATGGACTAGTCCCCCCAATATCAGTTGTAATCTTTTAGCCATTATACTTGTAATTAACTTATAATCAGTATTTAATAGGGAAATTGGTCTGTATGATTCTAATAATTGTGGGTCTTTCCCTGGTTTAGGTATAATGATTATTATGGATTCATTGAAATCTTGGGAAGGTATCAATTGTCCTGTCCAGAGTTTATTAAGAAGAAGTGTTATTGTGGGTATAATTTCATTTATTAATATTTTATAGAATTCTGAGGGGAGTCCATCAGGACCAGCAGCCTTGTTATTAGCTAAACTTTTAATTGATTGCATTACTTCCTCCTCCGGGATATTTTCATTAAGCTGTTTAACTGAATTGTATCAATTTTTGGGACTTCTATTGTTTCCCAAAATTGATTTTTCCTTACCTCATCTATGTGAAATGGCTCATATAGTTTAGCAAAATACTCCTGAAATGTTTTTTGAATCTCTTCTAAATTGGTTACATCTTTGCCCCCTATCTTTAATTTGGAAATAAATGTAGATTTTTTTCTGATTATTAACTATTTGTGCCAGAAACCTGCCGGATTTGTTTCCGAATCGATAAAATTTAGAACATCTTTTCATATTTTCACTAATTTCATTTTGGATTAGGAAATTATCCCTATCCTGTTTTGCTAAGATATATTTTCCCCAGTTATCCTTAGTTTTACTGCCTAGGAATCTTGTATATGCGTTGGTTAGAGTTTTAGTTATCTGCTGTTTCCTATAATTAAGTTTCCTCTTCATATTAATTATAAAAGAAGTGATTTCTCCCCTAAGTACGGCTTTAGCCGCATTCCAGTATATATTAGTTTTATTCCGATAATTATTGTTAAATCTGTCATACTCTTTCCATTTTTCTTTTAAAAAGTTAACAAATTTAGGATTATTTAATAGGTATTTTGGGAAAAAAAATGACCCTGATTGATTTAGATGTGGTGGATTGATGTTAATGCTAATGGGAGCATGATCTGACAAGGTAATAAGATCAATCCTAGCATCTTCAACCCGATTAATCAAGCATTCTGATATAAGGAAAAGATCCATTCTTGATAATGAATGCTTTGATTTGGAAAGGCAAGTAAATTCTAGTTTATCTGGATTCCTAATTCTCCATATGTCTTGTACATTTAAATCTTTTTTCAATTTTTTAATTATTATACTTTCCCTTTTCCTTTTAGCCCCTGTATTACTTTTAATTCCTGTGTTCCTAGTATTGGGGTCCCCTACTTCCGTCTGTCTAAAAGTAAATTTGGTGTGAGGTTAAAATCTCCTCCAATTATAAGTGGTTTATCTGCATGTATAATTAGTTGGTCTCTAATATCCCTCCAGAAACCTTGATCTTCTATATTAGGGCCATATAGGTTGCATAGAATATAACCTTATCTTTAATTTTTATTGATAAGATAATAAATCTCTCATCTTGATCTAATATTATATTACTTATGTTGTAATCCAGTGTTTTACTAAATAAGATTGCTACACCTTTTTTTCTTCTACTGCATGGGGTAAAAATCACTTCCTTTATCCACCCCCCTTTTAATTTAATTGCTTCTTCACTTTTTAAGTGAGTTTCTTGGAGGAAGATTATCTCCGCATTTAATTTCCTTGCACATTTTAATATGGCTTTCCTTTTAATGGGGGATGTAATTCCCCTATATTCCATGATATAATTTTAAAAGCCATTTTGTTCTGCTTAGCTGCATCACAGTGTGACGAGTCCTATATATTTTCTCTATCATTCTTACCTTCTTGCCCCCTTTGTTAAAATGTAAACATTTAATCATATAATATAAAAACATCTTATTATACAAATTAGGAGAACGGGCCTGATAACTACTTAGCTCCTCCTTCCTTTCTTCCCGATTACTTTCCAACCTCTCTTTATATTTTAAAAAAGGGAGATACTACAACAACCGCAATTAGATTGCTATAATGCATAGACAGGGATTGCAGCACATATTTTTAATTTTTAATTAGCTTTGGAAAATTCTAAAGCTCCGCTAAAATAGCGGTGTGTGTAGATATATACTCATTCCCCACATTCACATATGCTACCCAGCGTCAAAGTTGAATAGAAGGTTACCACTAAATTAAAGAACACATGAATCGATGAGTCAAGAAGCGTGATTGGACCAATGCACAAGCACAGATTTGGCTGTGCAGTTTTATTGTAGTTCACACAGAATAAAACCAGAAGAGCAAGCAGGTATTGACTGTTTAAATTGACAACACCTCCACTAGAGGGTGGTTACGTGTAAGCGTAAAATCCGCCACCATAGTGATCATTGAGGATCTATGTCAAAACAACACATGTATACAGATAAACAATAGAGAATTCACACCAACAATATTGTAAGATGAAAAGTGTAATGCTTAAGTCATGTGCACTATACCTGAATTTGGCCAAATTGTGCAAAAAAACATCCTCAAAATTATTTCTGATAGAGGACAGTATAGTCTGTAGGGGGCTAATAAAAACAACACCCGTAACAGCGGGCACCACCAACTATATGAGAGGTATCAGGTGTCATGTTATCACATATCAGGATCTATGTTTCTTAACCCCAGTTTATACAGACTAACTGTTGAATACTTAATAGCATTAAGCAATATACAATATACATGTACTAGTTGAACAGTATTTCCAAAGACCAGTAGAGGTTATGGGGATAGTATATAGCAACTCCAGATTCAGCGGGCACCACCAAAGATAAAGGTATCCGGTGTCATGAATAATATCAATTCTGGATCTATGTTAGAACTACCCCAAAATAACTCTTTTTCGGTCTGTTACAGTTGTATAGAAAATGGAAATGAATTACAGAGCATTACAACTCATTATACTTGATACATGACAGTATCTGAATAGTAAAAGCAAACATGTACACAGGTAGTGATTATAATAATATAAGTGGATCACCCTTTTCAGGGCTTAGGCATGTCCCATAAGTAGGAACTGTGTACAAATGGTGCATTGAAACACCTTCGGATGTCCAGGTAAATGAGCTGAAAAGTCAGATGGTAAACGCTCAGTTAGTTATACAACCGTGTCTTTGCTTTCTGTAATAAAACTTCCAAATGGTTTCCGTGTGTAGATAGACTTCAATTCAAACATGCTACATTCTAGCACAGCGTGGACGCCACAGCGATCTGTCCTTCGTGCATGTCCGTTTCCACTTCTTACGTCACTGCCGACGTACGTTTCACCCCCCCGTGACAACCAGAGAGCACAGGGGTTTCCTCAGGGCAAAAGCGGATGCTGGTTTCCATTGCAGCCGCAATATACCTCCTTCTTTAAGCTTATAGGAGGATATCTGAAACAGTAGTAGCCAATAATAAGCATTTACTGAGCCGCAGCCCATTTATATAAATAAAAGAGGATACGGTGAATATATATACACAGTGAAAAATAATAAGTTATGTAAAGCAACTCTAAAGAACCAACATTAAGGAAAAAAGGATTATGTATAAATGTATACGGAAAGGAAAAATAAGAATAAATATAGGAATAAAAGGAAAAGGCCTACTTTTCCATGGTTCTTTAAAGGATTATTGCAGTGTATGCTAAAATAAAACCTTTTTCGTCCATATTTTTAAGCTACATCAAATTGAAGGCTTTACACGCATACTGTTGATCCCTCGATTCATGTGTTTAGGGAATTTCTACAAAATATGAAAGTAAAGATAAGTATGTTTGTTGATTCCTAAAGACAAGGTGAAAATATATTGAATTATGTTCACTATAACTAAGAGTGATTATATTGAACAAACCTGCACTCGTTTAAATAGCAGAAATTGTAAGTCATTCTAAGGTGAAGAGGCAGATTGAAGAGAAACCCTAATTTGTATATATTGCATACTAAATTTATAGGGATTTTAAGATCAATGTTGTCATTTTATTTGAGGAATGCAGCAAATTAAAATTTTTCATTTAGCCCTTTGGGCATAAGAGTCTGTAGCTTGTAGATCCATTCTGTTTCCCTTCTAAGTAGTATAGTGTCAATGTCTCCTCCTCTACCAAGAAGGGAACAGTGTTCAATGCCTGTTACTCTTAGGTCCTGGGGATTGCATTTATGGTGTTTCATGAAGTGGAGAGCCACTCCACTTCTGATTTCACCATCTTCTGCTGCTTTAATGTCGTCTCTGTGCTCAGAGACCCTATCTTTCAGCATTCGTCTTGTTTTTCCCACATAGAAAGTCGGGCAGCAACAGGAAAGTAAATAAATTACATTTTCTGTCTTGCAATTTATAAATTGCTTTATAGGATAGATGGTGGAATCAGTAGCGAATGTTTTCGTGCGCACAATAAATTTACAGAACACACAGTGTCCACATTTGAAACATCCTTTTATTTTTATTTGTTCTTCTAGCCAGTTTTTCTCACTAGGACTTTTAATAAAATGACTCCTGACTAATTTATCCTTAAGATTTGGAGCCCTCCTGGGTACCAGAGAGGGTTTTTCCCCAACAATTTTTCTAATTGTCTCATCAGCTCTAAGAAACTGCCATTTCTCATCCAAGATAGTGCGGATTTTGTCCCAATGGCAGTTGAATTGGGTTACAAAGCGCACTTTTTGCTCTTCAGTTTTCTGAATTGAGTTATAGAGGAGTGTATCTCTGTCTGTTCTCCTAGCTCTATTTCGAGCATATCTTAGGTTTCGTTTGGAGTACCCTCTATTTTCAAATCTATTGGACATTTCAACAGCATGTGCATCGAATTTATTAAGGCTCGAACAGTTGCGCCTCAGGCGTAGAAACTGTCCCACGGGGATACCCCTTATAAGGGATTTTGGATGGTGGCTAGATGCCTCTAAAATATTATTAGTGGCAGTAGCCTTACGAAAAATTTCCGTAGCCAGATTTTTTCCTTCTTTCTTGATTCTTACATCTAGGAAGGTAAGTTCACTAGTGTCAAAATCAAAGGTTAAGAGGATATTGTAGTTATTATTATTAAGTACTTTTACGAAGTCCTTCAGAGATTTTTCCGTCCCCCTCCAAAGGAGGAAGACATCGTCCACATACCGTAACCAGATGAGAACATGTTCATCAATCCAGTTTTGCAATTCGTTAAATACTGTTTTTGTTTCCCATAGACCCAAATGGAGGCAAGCATATGATGGGGCACATGTTGCCCCCATCGCTGTGCCCCTCATTTGTCTATAGAACTTTTTATCAAACGTAAATACGTTATTTTTTAACACAAACTCTAAAAGGGTTAGTACAAATTCGGTATGCTTTTGAAAAGTTGGACCTCTGCTTTCTAGAAAGAATCTCGCCGCTCTCAAACCCACATCATGTGGGATAGAGGAGTAGAGACCTTCCACATCCAAAGAAACCAGAAGTGTGTCTTGTTCTACTTCTAAACCGTCCAGTTTCCTAAGGAGGTCACTGGTGTCCTTAACATAAGAGGTAAGGGTCAGTAGAAAGGGTTTTAAGAATTGGTCAACGTAGTTTCCCAGGTTCTCAGTGATACTCCCAATACCTGAGATAATGGGTCTTACAGGTGGCTCTTGTAAGTTTTTGTGTAGTTTGGGAATACAATAAAAGACTGGAACTCTGGGAAACTTCGTATATAGATATCCCCATTCACTTTTACTTATTATGCCACTTTTTCTGGCATCGTTTAAGAGATGTAGTAGGTTAGCTTGTATTGAGTCTAAGGGATTATTTTGTAGACATTGGTATTGCTCCTTATTTCTCAATTGTTTGTTGACCTCTTTCATATAGAGGGACTCCTCCATTATGACCAGATTTCCCCCTTTATCGGCCTGTTTTATGACAATTCCTGATTTGTTCATCAGGTCTGACAAGGCTCGTCTCTCATTAAAGTTGAGGTTATTTTTACCTATGCCATGATAGGGTATTTTTTCTATTTCCCTTTCTACTTCTTTAACAAAAAGATGTACGGCAGGGACTAGCATTAAAGGGGGCATATAGTCAGATTTTCTTTTTAAACCAGAGTCAATTTTGACTGCAGTACCTATAGTACTTGTCTGTTGTCCTTCTTGAATATCAGAGAAGGGCATTGAATCAGATGTTTCATTGGAGTCAAGTAGATGTACAAGATCAGAGATAGCAGTAGCATCATCTTTGTCTAAAGTACCTTCAGTACTATTAGTTTGTTTCCCTTTCATTATGGAGGACAGGACTACCTTACGGGCAAAGAGGTGGAGATCTTTTATCACAGTGAATTTGTCCAGTGAGTTTGTTGGACAGAACGTTAAGCCCTTTTTAAGTAAACTTATATGGGCATTATTTAGAGGAAAAGTTGACAGGTTGACTATTTGTAGTTCATCACTACTTTTTTTTTGGGGGATCAATCAAAAGTCCCCCTGTAGTCCCGACGTGTTCTCATCCTCGGCCCTGCCCCTCTCCTCCAATTCCTCCCCCTTCTCTGGGGTCTGCCCCATTCTCTGGACATCTCCAGAGAGCTTTGATTTATGTCTGTGCCTTTTCCTCCCTCCCCGTTTCCTTTCTTTTTTACCTGTCCTTTGGCCCCTTCGTTTTTTGATGACTTATTTTCACCTTCGGCATCAGAACAATCAGTGCCTGAGTCATAAGAATTTTTATTCAAGTAATAAGTATATACCTGATTCTTCTTATAGTCATCTTGGTCCCTGCTCAATTTCCTACATTTTCTTTGTTTAATTTCTTGTTGTAATTTAGAAACCAGCTCTTTTGTTTCGTCGTTTAGTTTTGAGAATTTTGAATCCCCCTCAAAGGAATTGACAATCCTTAGGGCTTCATCTATCTCAATTTTAATCTTTTCAAGTTTCTTAATATCTTTATTAACCATTCGTTGCATGAGGTCAAGAGAACACTCTGAGAGTCTCTCATTCCAATCCTCCATAAAGTTCTCCCCATCCTCATCATCACCCCTCATGTGCATTCCTGGATCTAAATGTAACCGTAGTCCCCTAGGAACAATTTTCTGTTTTATATAGTTTTCAAGACTATATTTATCAGCCCTCATTCTTATTTGTTCAGTCAATAAATTTTTGTATTTCTTGAAAGCTCCATATATGTTCGATATATCATCTCCATCACTACTAATGTTATGCTGAAGGGATTCACCTAGTTCAGCCTCCCATTGTTCGTCTGAGACTACAAAAGCCATCCTTCAATTCAATCTGCCAATTCTCCTTAAGAAGAATAACTCAATTACTTAGAATAACACAAAAAACCACCTTATATAATATATAAATCAACTTAGAAACCAATTAGACAACCCGACCCTGAGAAGCACAAATGTCTGCGAGAGAGCGAGAATACTCAGCACACAGATGATTGTTGTATCAGTGAGAATATTTTCTACTGAGAAAGATACAACTTAATTTGTCTTTTTAGCATAAAAAACACAAACAGTGTTTAATTCAATGATTAGAGAGTAGAAAACTGGCCTCACCTAATAGAAAGTCATAAAGGTATCCACCAGATTGACTTTATTTATTTACAGAGAAAGGGTAGGGAAAGGGAGGCTAGTAGAGCCAGATTAATAATTCTTTACCTAGGACTGTATGGCAACGCCCAGGTGTAGACAAAACCTTATATGAAGGAAAAAATGACCAATGTGCAGACCCTTTAAATATTTAGATAATCATTATAAAAAAGGGAGATACTACAACAACCGCAATTAGATTGCTATAATGCATAGACAGGGATTGCAGCACATATTTTTAATTTTTAATTAGCTTTGGAAAATTCTAAAGCTCCGCTAAAATAGCGGTGTGTGTAGATATATACTCATTCCCCACATTCACATATGCTACCCAGCGTCAAAGTTGAATAGAAGGTTACCACTAAATTAAAGAACACATGAATCGATGAGTCAAGAAGCGTGATTGGACCAATGCACAAGCACAGATTTGGCTGTGCAGTTTTATTGTAGTTCACACAGAATAAAACCAGAAGAGCAAGCAGGTATTGACTGTTTAAATTGACAACACCTCCACTAGAGGGTGGTTACGTGTAAGCGTAAAATCCGCCACCATAGTGATCATTGAGGATCTATGTCAAAACAACACATGTATACAGATAAACAATAGAGAATTCACACCAACAATATTGTAAGAAAAAGTGTAATGCTTAAGTCATGTGCACTATACCTGAATTTGGCCAAATTGTGCAAAAAAACATCCTCAAAATTATTTCTGATAGAGGACAGTATAGTCTGTAGGGGGCTAATAAAAACAACACCCGTAACAGCGGGCACCACCAACTATATGAGAGGTATCAGGTGTCATGTTATCACATATCAGGATCTATGTTTCTTAACCCCAGTTTATACAGACTAACTGTTGAATACTTAATAGCATTAAGCAATATACAATATACATGTACTAGTTGAACAGTATTTCCAAAGACCAGTAGAGGTTATGGGATAGTATATAGCAACTCCAGATTCAGCGGGCACCACCAAAGATAAAGGTATCCGGTGTCATGAATAATATCAATTCTGGATCTATGTTAGAACTACCCCAAAATAACTCTTTTTCGGTCTGTTACAGTTGTATAGAAAATGGAAATGAATTACAGAGCATTACAACTCATTATACTTGATACATGACAGTATCTGAATAGTAAAAGCAAACATGTACACAGGTAGTGATTATAATAATATAAGTGGATCACCCTTTTCAGGGCTTAGGCATGTCCCATAAGTAGGAACTGTGTACAAATGGTGCATTGAAACACCTTCGGATGTCCAGGTAAATGAGCTGAAAAGTCAGATGGTAAACGCTCAGTTAGTTATACAACCGTGTCTTTGCTTTCTGTAATAAAACTTCCAAATGGTTTCCGTGTGTAGATAGACTTCAATTCAAACATGCTACATTCTAGCACAGCGTGGACGCCACAGCGATCTGTCCTTCGTGCATGTCCGTTTCCACTTCTTACGTCACTCGCCGACGTACGTTTCACCCCCCACGTGACAACCAGAGAGCACAGGGGTTTCCTCAGGGCAAAAGCGGATGCTGGTTTCCATTGCAGCCGCAATATATACCTCCTTCTTTAAGCTTATAGGAGGATATCTGAAACAGTAGTAGCCAATAATAAGCATTTACTGAGCCGCAGCCCATTTATATAAATAAAAAAGGATACGGTGAATATATATACACAGTGAAAAATAATAAGTTATGTAAAGCAACTCTAAAGAACCAACATTAAGGAAAAAAGGATTATGTATAAATGTATACGGAAAGGAAAAATAAGAATAAATATAGGAATAAAAGGAAAAGGCCTACTTTTCCATGGTTCTTTAAAGGATTATTGCAGTGTATGCTAAAATAAAACCTTTTTCGTCCATATTTTTAAGCTACATCAAATTGAAGGCTTTACACGCATACTGTTGATCCCTCGATTCATGTGTTTAGGGAATTTCTACAAAATATGAAAGTAAAGATAAGTATGTTTGTTGATTCCTAAAGACAAGGTGAAAATATATTGAATTATGTTCACTATAACTAAGAGTGATTATATTGAACAAACCTGCACTCGTTTAAATAGCAGAAATTGTAAGTCATTCTAAGGTGAAGAGGCAGATTGAAGAGAAACCCTAATTTGTATATATTGCATACTAAATTTATAGGGATTTTAAGATCAATGTTGTCATTTTATTTGAGGAATGCAGCAAATTCAAATTTTTCATTTAGCCCTTTGGGCATAAGAGTCTGTAGCTTGTAGATCCATTCTGTTTCCCTTCTAAGTAGTATAGTGTCAATGTCTCCTCCTCTACCAAGAAGGGAACAGTGTTCAATGCCTGTTACTCTTAGGTCCTGGGGATTGCATTTATGGTGTTTCATGAAGTGGAGAGCCACTCCACTTCTGATTTCACCATCTTCTGCTGCTTTAATGTCGTCTCTGTGCTCAGAGACCCTATCTTTCAGCATTCGTCTTGTTTTTCCCACATAGAAAGTCGGGCAGCAACAGGAAAGTAAATAAATTACATTTTCTGTCTTGCAATTTATAAATTGCTTTATAGGATAGATGGTGGAATCAGTAGCGAATGTTTTCGTGCGCACAATAAATTTACAGAACACACAGTGTCCACATTTGAAACATCCTTTTATTTTTCTTTGTTCTTCTAGATTATCTAAATATTTAAAGGGTCTGCACATTGGTCATTTTTTCCTTCATATAAGGTTTTGTCTACACCTGGGCGTTGCCATACAGTCCTAGGTAAAGAATTATTAATCTGGCTCTACTAGCCTCCCTTTCCCTACCCTTTCTCTCTTTATATTTTGTCTCCTTCATGGTTGCTTTCCAAAAAAAGTTTCACTTCTGTTTCCTCTGTAAATAATTTATTGCCTTCCTTAGTTTGCATATTTATTTTTGCCGGGTATAGTAGTCTAGCTTTCCAGCCTGCTTGTATAAGTTTTGTACAGTATGGTGCCATAATTCGTCTTTTATTAGACGTTTCAATTGAGTAGTCATTGAATAGTAATAATTTTTTCCCTTCGTAGGTTAGTTCATTATTTAGTTTCCTATAAGCGCTAAACATCCTAATTTTATCATGAAAATTTAAGACCTTCATAATTACTGCTCTGTTAATATATTCTCCTTTTACTGTCTTCTTTGGGGGGCCTATTCTATGAATTCTTTCGACCGCGATTTTAGGGCCTGTTTTGTCAATTTTAAGTAAATGTAGAAGTTCACCTTCCGCGAACTCTTTCAGCTCTTTTTCTGTAATTCCTTCAGTCAGACCTATTAACCTTACATTATTCCGTCTAGTACGGTTTTCTAAATCTTCCAATTTCGCCTTTATTGCTTCTAGCTGGGTAGACATATTTTGAGTCGTTTGATCCCTTTGTATTTCCCTATCTTCGATATCTGATACCCTTTGTTCCACGTGGGTGATTCTAGTTGCGAAGTATTTAACTTCATTGGAAAGTTCACTTATGCTGCTTTGTATTAAGTCAAATTTTGGGGAAAAAAGTGCATTTAATTGTCTAACTAATTCTTCATTATTCGTGCTCTTGTGTAATATTTTCATCCACTCCTTCAAAAAACTTCTATAGTGGATTTGTTACTTTTTTATCTTGATTCTTGATTTCTAGCTGACATGGTAGGTGATTTAAACTTATTTTTTGAAATATATTTATCCATATATGTATATATATATATGTGTGAATGTGCATATGTTTTGTGCCAGTAAGGAATTACTATCTATTCCAATAATTGTGTTCCCCGATTGCGTGATGGGGAAAAAAAAAAAAGAAAGTGAATTAATCTTAAATAGTGTTATATTTCAAACTTCCCGTTAGTGTCCCTGTGGTTCTTTGACTCTGTTAGATTATTTTTTGATGTAGTTTCTTCCAACTTAATAATACCTATTTACCCCACTTATATGTATTACTTTATCACAATACAATTTCCACTCATGTAGGGCACTCTGTTTTTAATATAGTTATGTATTAATGCCAACTATTCGTCCTATTTTCCTGGTCTGTGCTCTGAACCTAGAACCTGGTTCACCAATAGTTAAAGGTTAATCTCCCCTTCTACTCAGCTAGTTTCCTTTAAACTATATGCTCCTTTCTATCATCAAATAGTGCCCCCTTATAGGCTGCTCTGTTATCCTTGTTACTTCTTTTACATATGCTTACCTATAGGTATTATACAGCCTATTCATATACCCATATACAAACATAATTTAGAACCAAATATAGTAAGGAAGCATTCAGATCCAAACAGTAACACTATTTACAGCTTTTCAAACTTTATATTTTCATTAATGTTGAAACCTCTATGTTTAGCTTTATTATTATATATTAATACCAGTAATCTTCCTATACTCTTATCTATCCTCTGAACCTGGTAGTCTGACTCAGTAGCAAATAATAAAAAACCACTCGGGGGGAAGAATAATCTCCCCTTCTATTCAATTGACTTTTCTTTAAGATGTAGAGGTTACCTTGCCCGTACAATATATCCATATACTAGACAAAGATATATTAGAAAATGATTTCTCCCTGCAATTTAGGACATTATGACCCTTAAGTGTAAGGAATAAATTTCACACCTCTCAGCAGATCCCTATCTTATTACTATAACAATCTCTTACTGCTTATTCCATCCCTGGGGGGGGGATGATTTTACAAAAGCCAAAAAAAGGAAAAAGAGCATTTAGGCATTCAAAATATAAAAAGCCCTGCATGTGAGATTCCCTTACTCCACGTATACACTATTATAGGGCAAACCAGATCATATAACACAAAGAAGGGGTATTACATATAAAAAAATAAAACAAACAAAAACAAAAAAAAGACAAGAAAAAGAATTTCCTCTTAGCAATTGTTTGTTTTCTCTAGGCACTTCTTACTAATACATCTATTTTTCCTTTAACTCTAAAGCGGTTCTCTTATTCATTTGCCCCTACTGTGCAAACACCATATCCTTATAAAAGTCACTCTGCTGATGCTTGATCTGTTGTAGCTTTTGTTGAACTCCCAATTCAGCCACTTTTGTTCAGAGCTCTTAGTCTTCCTTTATTAAATCCCTTTGTTCTTGTTACTGAGCAGTCTCTAGTCCACTACTAATACAACTTTTCTCCAGCAGCCAGAGCTGATTAGTAAATTATTCCAGGTATTCCGTTATTTTGATGTATATATTTTACCCACTTGTGTCTCTCTGGTCTAGTAGCTGAAAGATGCTAAGTAGCAGTTCAAAAGTCTGGCTTAAAAAAGCGCCCCAATTTTTTCACTGAGGGTATATGATATCTTTAATCCCTTTTCGTTACACCATAAATCCTGGGCCCTACATATAGCAGGAAATCCCCTGTTCTTTCCCAAAGCCTAAGGATTATACACCCAGGTCTCCCGGTTTGTTTAGCAGATTAGCCTTTAAGTAATTGGTCCTCCCACATCGGTACCTATCGCCCTTTTATTATACACAGTCAAAAAGGGTAAAGCGTGGTACTTATCTTGTCTTCTTTGTGGTCGTTCTTGTGTTTCTGCGTCCAAGTCTGTTCCTCCTTGTAGCCCTGCAGCAATGTACCTGCACTGCTGTTCCGAGTGACTCTTTTCCCTTGACAGCGGTTTTCCTCTGACCCCAGATGGCAGGAATCCCTCTGGGTCGTCTGAGTGGTGGTCAGGTGACTCGCATTAACCAAGTGGATCTCCGAAGTCCCCTCTTTTACTGCATTAGGGGTTTGATCTTACCCAGGCGTGATGATCTTTGCTAACAGTGTTAGCTTGTACTCCTTGTACCGCCCCTCCTACGGCCGCCTGGCTTGTCTCCGGGTTCCGCTACCTTAAGGTTAGGTCTCGGCGTGCTTGTAGAACCGCCTAGAGAGACACCTTCAGAAGCTTAGTTGCGTAGTCGCTTCTTCCATTAGCCGCCATGCACCATGCTGCCTGCTCTCCTGACCGCTTCCGCCGGAAGTCGACTTCAGCTCTTGTAACAGGGCAGTCTGGTCCATACCCTGTACCATACTTTGATCAGATAGAGTTGGCTTTCCGCTGGTATATCAGCTGAGTGTTTTTGCTGCCTTTTGTCAACATTTTTTGCTCTGTGAGGACATGTCAGATGTAGTGGTGGGGGAGAGTTTATAGAAGTATTTGTCTACTTTCATTCAGTATGAGAGTGAAGGTATGCGTGATACAAAGATCCGTGTGGATGTCAGGTTAGCTATTATCTGCCAAAAAGGGTTAAAATTCATTAGGCTTTTCCTTTCTTTTATTCTCCCTCTTCTCTCTTTTCTTTAGGGATTTGGCTAACTTTTATGATAGGCTTTTATGATAGGCTTATTTATAACCACTAAAATTTGCCTGCCACCTTGTCACCAACGGACTAAAAACAAATTTGCTTGTGGTGAGCTGAAAGCACCCTTCTGTGAAGTCAGAGGTGCACAGGCCCAAGCCACGTGGTTGTCACTTACTGCTCCACTGTGTTAGTCTCTGTTCCCCAAGGTGAGATCTCAGTATGATACATTGGCCTGTGTATCTAGGTATAGATGATCTCCTGCATGTGACTTGTTATTATTCACCCTAAAAGGTTGCTGCTGATCACTTGCAGTTGTTATGGCTTTCCTATTCTCTCCTCCCCACTCACCTCCACGGAGCACTCCTACCCCCTAGGCTCCCGATATTCCGCCGAGGCAGCGTTCTCCTCCGATGATTGTGCGAAAAACACAAGTAATTTCCCTCTTATCTGAGAAGAAGCCCAGCTGCTTAATGTCCATTGCCGTTCGTAACAGGCTGCTGCCCTATTGGAACTAAGATGGCGGCTCTAACATTGTTGCGCTGTATGCGCTAGGACTCCCGGTTGCCAGAACTGATGTAGTGTCCTGCTCACTGTAATCGATGGCCGGCGAAGACTTCACCTACCCGGCAAGTCAGCTGTGAGAAGCTAGGTAGGGATAAAACATCAGCAAAGTCCCCGATTTTTACTCCGTTATGAGGAGCTCTGCAGATCAGCGTCTACTCAGAAAGCCTGCCCACCGGAAGTCCCAGAGCATGCAATTTTAAGCAACTTTCTAATTTACTCCTATTGTCAAATTATTTTCATTCTCTTGGTATGTTTATTTGAAATGCAAGAATGGAAGTTTAGATGCCGGCCCATTTTTTGGTGAACACACTGTGTTGTTCTTGCTGATTGGTGGGTAAATTCACCTACCAATAAACAAGTGCTTTCCATGGATCTGAACCAAAAAAATTGCTTAGATGCCTTCTTTTTCAAATAAAGAAAGCAAGAGAACAAAGAAAAATTGATAATAGGAGTAAATTAGAAAGTTGTTTAAAAATGCATGCTTTAATCTGAATCACAAAAAGAAAATTTTGGGTTCAGTGTCCCCTTTAAAGTTACAGTAGAGATTTATTCATATAACCCTCTTTGTTGACTTTCCAATGGAAATACTAATTTGCATTTGTGTCATTAACCTACTGTCATCAGAATACATCCTCAATACTTATTAACTTTATGAATGCCATAGCTATCTTGGCATATAAAATCTAAGGGGATCTTCAGCTTCCAATATTTATTTGTTTTTTATATTTAATATTAAATATTTGATTTAAAGTCTTAAAGTCTTGTTATTTTCTCTAACAGTACAGGTGTTGTTAAAATAGAGGCCTATTTATCAAAGGTCTGGCGGACCTGATCCGACAGTGCGGGATCAGGTTCGCCAGACCTCGCTGAATGCGGAGAGCAATACGCTGTCCATATTCAGCATTGCACCAACAGCTCTTGTGAGCTGTTGGTGCAAACGCCGCCCACTGCAGACTCATCCAGCAGCGGGGTGTCAATCAACTCGACTCGGTACTCGATCGGGTTGAATTCCGGCTATGTCTGTCCGCCTGTCCAGAGCAGACGGACCGCTGCTTCATAATGGCTGTTTCTGGCAAGCCTGCAGGCTCGCCAGAAACACTAGGCCCTCAAGCTCCATTCGGAGCTTGATAAATGGACCTCATAGTGTTTGTGACAGATACCCCGGCTACCCCGACTGGGTAGCTCCGCCTCCAATGGGTCCCTGCTTCCTCCCTACCAACTGCAGCTATGTATACAAAGAGAGAAGCGCTCTACCAGGAACGAACAACAGCTCAGTGGCTTGTTCTATGGCGATTTACCACCCGGAAGCAGCCTCTTTTAGACCAGTGTGCTTTTCACAGAAGAAAACTTTCCTGAAGTACATCAGTCTGATCCCGCCAAGTAAGGTCAGTCCAGCCCCGAAATACCAGGCAATTCTCCTCTGAACAAGGAACATGACAACCCAGACGATCGTTTCGGCCTCCTATGGGCCTCGTCAGTGAGGTGCAGCCACATTCCCTAAGCACACTGGGCAAGGAGTCCACGTCTGGTTTCCCCCATCACCCATAGGGAGACTTCCCCAGGGTCATAATAATTTGCATACAAAGAGAGAAGCGCTCTACCAGGAGACGAAACAACAGCTCAGTGGCTGTTCTATGGCTAGTGTAGCTGGCAAGTGACCACAGTCTGTAGCCACCCCTGATGCCCAACAGCACCAGTAGTCAGGGTCCCACCCTGTGGCAGACTCCAGCTACCAGGAGGTCATTTTAAAGCTCTCGATCCTCAGATGCCACAGTCCAAAAATCAGCATAATTCGTTACTGGGGACCAGAGTACAGTCCATTGAAGTTATGGGGGTTAGGGGTGTCCAAAAGCCCTGGTTCCAAAAGGAGCTTCCTCCGATAATTCCCCCAGCTCTTATTCTTCCTAGGGGCTAGCATTCCTCAAAAGAGTGGAGCTCTGGGGCAAAGGGCTGCTGGAGCGACCAGGGGTAAAGTTAGCGGATGTCCTGCTGTCCTGTGGCCGACCGGGAGTTCCAGGAGCCCGGCCAGCCTGAGAGGAGTTAGGCAGGTGTCTGTTGTGAGGCGGCCGACCAGGAGTGCATGATCTTGCTGCCTTGATAACATTTATCATGTGCTGGGAATGTGAGGTTCACCAGCATGAACCTTGTCCGTCTGCTTTTAACATTGCACAAGCCACTACCTGTGCAATGCCGCACCCTGCTAATTACATGTGACCTATTGCCCACGTGTGGGCCCTATCAGTCATCCTGATCAGATTGGAATGATTGAAATCTGTCACACTTTATACGGTGGAGAGGTTAAATAGCAGCATCTTAAGACCCGCAGCTACTAAACTAGCGAGCCTGTAACACTGGGGCCAGAAGCAGCATCCGCACCTTTAAGGGACAGTAAGACAAAATTAAACTTTCATGATTCAGATTAAGCACACTATTTTAAACAACTTTCCATTTCACTTCCATTATCTAAATGTGCACAATATTTTTATATGCACACTTTTTCAGGCACCAGCTACTACTGAGCATGTGCAAGAATTTACTGAATATACTTATATGAGTTTTATGATTCGCTAATGGCTGCCACATAATGCAGTGGGAGGGAAAATAGACCTAATTTAAAATTTGTAAGAAGTAAATCTACTACTCAATTGAAATTCAAACTAAGTGCTTTTGCATTTTCTATGCATTATGCATTTATTGATTATGCTTTTCTACCATGCTTAGTGTCCTTTAATAAATGGGTCATTGTATCTACCTAGCAGACCCCTAAACGAGATTATACCTTCATGACCAGGTTTTATAGAGGACGTGCCTCCATGCATGTTAGGTCTTAACTCGTTCACTAGAGTGCGCTTGAAAGAGCTTGCACCTACATTATAGAAACTTGTAAACTGGAACGAGCATTCATGACTGTAATTTCCATAATGTAGGTGCAAGCAAGGTTCAGCCATAGGGATTTAAGAATATAACAAAAAAAAAATTAAAAGCACAATTTTCCCCTATACACTGCTGTGGTACAACTAAGAACCTCTGCCTGCAGGGCGCCCAAAGGTATCATTAGATAGCAAGTGTGCTATGGACATAAATAACAGTTTTAGCAGATATGAAACAGGAATATACAATGCACTTTCACTACACCATCAAACATCTTTATTTTCATGCAATAATAGCATAAATGAGATTTGCATATTTTTTTTTGCATTTTCATAGAAGCATAGATTTTGATGGTTGGGCTGAAGATTGACACTAGTTTGAGATTTAGTCATTGAGGCCTATTTATTAAAGGTCTGCCGGACCTGATCCGACAGTGCGGATCAGGTCCGACAGACCTCGCTGAATGCGGAGAGCAATACACTCTCCGTATTCAGCATTGCACCAGCAGCTCTTGTGAGCTGCTGGTGCAATGCCGCCCCCCTGCAGTTGGCCGCCAGCAGGGGGTGTCAATCAACCCGATCGTATTCGATCGGGTTGAATTGCAGTGATCTCTGTTTGCCTCATCAGAGCAGGCGGACAGGTTATGGAGCTGCGGTCTTTGCGTTTTTGTCTGAAACATGGGCCCTCCATTCGGAGCTTGATAAATGGGCCTCATTGTCTTTGGGAGGCCTGTTTTCCTAAATTGTTTTAGAATGTATAGCACTATTTCTAGTTCGAGGGAGGGGTGACTGTATCAGCCACATTTTTATATAACATTGCACCGGTTGAAGGTCAACAATTATAAATGTGCCGGTTGAAGGTCAACAATCATAAATGTGCAGACTTGAAATGCCAGAAGCTAAAAATATTTTCATACTGGAAGTCATCTCAGGATGATTTCTGAAATTCATATTCCTGGACATTTGAGCTCTCAGCCAAGTTTCCTAAGTTGTCAGAAGATTCACCCCAGGAGTAGTCTCTCCATAAGAACGAAGTTCTGCCAATTTCCAGGAAATTTTATCTGATATCAACATGGAAAAAGTGCAAGATTGCCAGGTATGGTGTCAAACGTGGTGATATAGTAGTAATTCCCTGGAGGTTTATATAAGGTGTATTTCTTTCTGTCAAGATTTTTGTCTGCAGGTGGATCAAAAACAAACAATGAGTAATTATTTGGCCTCTGCTTTGTAAAGATAATTTGTTTTTTTGGATCTAGTACTACTGTCAGGACAGAATTATTGTCTTCTTCTTTTATAACTCTCTCAGGTTCTAGCCCTTACACTTCTTGCACTGATGGCTCGATTACAGAATCATGAAGTAAAGGCTTATCAAATAAAATAGTCAGTCTCTGCTTTGGAAGTTACTTTCTAACACTTCACCAGGATTGGGCCATAATTGGCTAATGGTTTAAGGATAACAATTTATTTTAGAATGTTGTATCTGTTCCATGCATATTTCAATATGGCTCTGTTTATGGGTTCTGCTGGTTCCCTGAAATGTCCACAGTTTTCCAGAAAGCTGCCAGGGTGTCAGGAGCAAGGTTCATAATGACAGAACTACACTCACTGGTTTTTCGCACCAAGTAGAATAGTTTAATCAAATCAGATAGTGACGGTTTAGGATCATAGCCCATTTGTTAGACTAAACAGATTGTCAGAAAAAAACAGATTTAAATAGGATAAACCCCACCCAAGTGAAGAAAACGTCCAGCAAGAGTCATAGCAACCATATTGCTCTTGTGTACAACTTTCTAGTGACAATACATACAACAAATTAAATACATATATATAAATATATAGTATATATATATATATATAAATACACATATGTATAGCTCCTTCTTCATACTCGTAACCCCGAAATGTCACATTTAAAGTTTGTTGGAAAAGACCAGTGAGTGCCACATTTGTACACTTTAGACGGTCGTGTTCAGTGGGACATCTGTTCGATATTGGTTTTAAGCTGGACACATTGGCAAGTTGTCTCTTACACTGAGAGTGCAGATTCATCATTTGGAATTTATATATTTATATATATAAGACCACACCCACATAGTAGAATAGCTTAATTGAATCACATAGATTTATCCAGATGGACGAAAACGACAAGAAAGCTTCAAAAGTTGCTTTAGCTGACTGGATTTTCTCCACAATCCAGATGGCTTATGAATGTAGGAACAATTTAGTTTGTTTGAATGCCCAGGCTAAATTTTTCTTGGGCAGAAGCAGATTTCTGGTCATCATGAAGCGTTGGTGAAACAGTTATGCAAGGTGTCCATGTGGCCTTCCATTCATACTGCATTGTACCAATTCCAGAGTCAGTGATAGACATATGTGGCGTTACAGGCCATGCATTTTCAGTGTAGGGTAGAAATGTTTTTTCCTCCCTTGTCTTTATATATTCTAGATTTAGTACTGAAAAGAGCATGATCATTCGGATGTGGTGAGCAACTTCTTCAAACAAATAAACTAAGGAATGATGAAAGGACCGGATTGGGAATAAAAAAAAAGCAGCCCTGGAAGATTTTAAGACAAGCCCTATTTTCCGTTGAGGCCATAGAATGCACACGCCCATTTTTCTCAAGTTGATTAGTGTGGTACTCATTCCACCAATATTTTGTTTTCAGAATTAAATTATATTAGTTATAAAAAATAATAATAGTGGGGGCGGAACTTGGCCGCAGCTAAGATGGCTGCGTAATTCCATAGCTCTGAACAACCAGCTCCATAAGATTGCCTAAATTAGCCCTAACTTCAATGTATAGCACCTACTAATTGTAGCCAGAGGATTGCATACATCAGGAGGCAACAAAAAATAAAGCACAACGGGATTTGAAAGATTTTAAGGTGCCGCCAGAAACATCAGTCACTTCCTAACGTGTTGCGGTCACAAACCCTCCTGCAAGCGGCTATCCCGTGATCACCACAGGGTTTTACAACAGAGCCAGACCTGTAGGACAGAAAGAAGGTAATCGCTATCAAACACACAGCCAGAGACCTAGTGAGGGTTGCATAAGGCGCCATTAGCACTCCCCAAGCAGGGACACAGCAACAGAGCGCAACCCGGCATTATAGGGAGCCGCCATATTAGGAGCCGGTGACAGCCGCTGCAATTATACACTTCACACTGTACCTAGCAAAGAGATCGCAGCGATACAACCCCCTTCCATTCTGCTTGCCACAGAGACCTACAACATACCCCAAAATAAGAGCCACTGTGAAAAAGCATACCCCGGCATTACAAGGAGCCGCCATATTGTGAACCGGCAACAGCCTCTGTGAGTACACGCTGCAATACATAACAAGTAAAGAGCTTGCAGCGCCATAACACTTGGCCCTCTCCTGTACTACCCATCACAGAGACCTACCCTTACCGTTTATGCTGGACTCTTGTTAGAAGAGGTTCATATTTGCAGCATTAACAGAAGCCTGCCTTTCTCTGCACATGTGTGACGCGCTCCCTATCACCTACTCTGTGATACATCAAACAAACGGAGTCCCCTTCTTTTTTTTTGTGTGTGTACTTAATTACAAGCTGAGTGCCTAACCTTATTGACCCCAGGTAATTCCTACAGTGAACACACTCATAAAAATAAAAAACAACAAAAAAACAAATAAATACAAAACCACTTGTAAATCAGGAAACAGAGAGGGAGAAGGGAATAAGAGAGGGGGGGAAAATAAATAATAAAATAAAGCAAAATAAAACAAAAATAAATGAATAAAAGAACATATCAGTGGAACTTGATAAAGCCCCAAATAGACTATCATATACCCCTACTAAGCCATCAAGTTTGGCTCTAATCAACAGAGACTATATACCTGACAAGCTAGGGGCTGTTAACCAGCATGAACACGAAACGCACTGTAAAGCCCAATAAGGCTCCAAGACCATCAAGTCATAATCACAAGGACAGCTCAGTAGATCAGTTCTTCTCACCCTCGAGTTCAAGGATCTCGGAGAATAGAGAGACCATTAGATCGCTTTCAAAAGCGGCGCCATCACCCCAAAAACAAATGGAAGATTCTGAGGAAAGTACACCGGTGCCAAATGCTATTCTCTCTACACTAGCGTCCAAACAGGACATTGCAGACATAATTCGCTCTTGTATACGCGAGGAAATTGCAGAAATAAAACAAGACTTACACTCTCTAGGCAATAGAGTGGAGGCTATAGAAGAATTTACTGATCATTTACAAGAAGAAATTAATGCAACCCAAGACACTACAAATCAACATACGGCAATCCTAGCTGACCTCCACGACAAAATCGAAGACCTCGAGAACCGTAGTCGTCGGAAGAACCTTAGAATCCGAGGAGTACCTGAGTCGGTACTACCCAAAGATTTCCCAACTTATCTCCCTGCTCTGTTTGCACATCTCAGGAATACCTCACCTTCTACTGATATCCCTTGGGTCAGAGCCCACAGGGCACTCAAACCGAAACCACCCGATACGGCACCCCCTAGGGATATCATTATGAAGTTCAAGGAGTTCAGAGAAAAGGAGGAACTCCTGAATCTTTCTAGGAAAAACCAACCGGTGAAGTTTAGGGGAGTTGTTCTTCAATTCTACCAAGATCTGTCCCAAAGAACATTGCAACGAAGAAGAGACCTTTCTTGCATAACTACCCTCCTACGTCAAAAGAAGATCCTCTACAGGTGGGGATTCCCTTTTCACCTCTATGTACTGCACGGAAACAGAAAATTGATTTGCAAGTCCCCTGAAGATGTCAAAGATTTTTGCTTAGCATTAGAAATTGATCCTCCAACGGGACTTCCCGCAGAGGAACCTTTAGAACCTCCAAGGAAGAGATCAGCCAGAGCTGATCCTGGACATTGGCAACGGGTGGCCCCCAAATCAAAGACACGTCCACAAAAGGGATCCAACGGCTCTCCACACCTGAACACAGATTAGAGGGTCTTCCCCTACACTAGACCCCCTTGGAAACTGTATCCAGGAGAGGCTGCACTGTTTTCTCCATCAGAAGCGTTCCTGGGTAATGTACTGTTTTTTGAAGTGCACATTCGTGCCCATTTGTACCACAAATATTCTCTGGCTGTAACTGTTCTAAACTTAAGCAGAGATAGAGACAATAATTCACAAAGAACTGTTATTAATGGTTTGATTAGGCGTTATTAAGATTTAATGTTTAATTTCCTGAGAGGAGCTGGTTACCACCATTCCCTCATGAATATTTACCGTCAAATGTCTTTAATAGAATTAAGATACCTTTTAATAAGCTACAAATTATGCTGTTTGTTTCAATTTTGTTTTGTTGTAATGTTTTTAAAGTTGCGCAGTGGAGATGCAGGTTTAACGACACATCTAGAACTCTATGTATTCGCACAGGCCATAGATAAGTGCAAAGTTTCCAAATCACCAAACATATCTATGAACGAAGCTCCACAGACACATAATGGCTGCAAACAATAAGGTTTTAACTCTGCTTAGCCAGAACGCCAAAGGCCTGAACTCTGCACAGAAGCGTTCATTAGCCATGCGAGACCTCCATAGAAAGGGAGGTGATATCGTCTTCCTACAGGAGACTCATTTTTAAAAAAATAAAGAACCCAGTTATTTTGGAGGATATTACACACAATGCTTTCATAGCTCTTTTGACCACAAACGCAATGGTGTAAGCATCCTTATAAGCAAACATCTATCTTTCACCCCCATACATACACATACAGATGCAGAGGGCAGGTTCCTATGCGTGACTGGCTTACTGTTCGGTTCCCCCGTGACTCTGGTCAGCTTGTACGCCCCTAATACCAGACAGCTCCCCTTTTTTAAGAAATACTTTGCCCAGATCCTAGATCATAGAATAGGGGCACTTTATATAGGAGGCGATCTTAATATTTCCATTCAACCGACTCTAGACACAACAAATCCCAAACCCTCAACACCAAAACATACAATTAAACAACTCTGGAAGTTAATGTATGAGCAGACACTATTTGACATATGGAGATTTAAACACCCCGAGAAGAGAGATTATACTTTCTTTTCAGCCCCACATCATTCCTATAGCAGAATTGACTACCACCTCACAAACCAAAACGGCCTAACTAATGTTCTGTCTTCCAAGCACTCTCACACAGTGTGGTCAGACCACTCTGCAGTCATCACTAAGCTTAACTGGCCCTCAGCACCGAAAAGTACCTACCAATGGAAAATAGATGAGACCTTACTAAACTTCCCTGATTTTAAAGCTAAAATAGAAAAGCTACTCCCTGAATACTTCCACTTCAATTCCTTACCCGAAACAGACCCCTTTGTAGTGTGGGAGGCACATAAATGCTACATCAGAGGGGAATTCATAAAATATCAGGCACACATTAGGCAAAAAGCTCGGCTACTATACAAAACTTCCTCTGACCTGTTATCTAGGCTCGAATATGAGCACAAGCGAAATCCCACCTCCCCTCAAATCCTAGCAGACCTAGAGAAGGCCAGAAAGGCAGTCCATGACCAACTAATAAAAGAAACAAACACCCTGGCCCTGAAAACCAAGCAAAAATTTTATTTTGAAAACAACCGGGCAGGAAAACTTCTTGCACGCTCCCTTAAACTCAAAAAACTAAAATCCTTTATACATGAAATAAAAACCCCCACTAACCAGAAGGTAAATACCACGCCTGAAATCCTCTCCCAATTCTGGGAATATTACTCAAAACTTTACGACCTCCCGAAACATGACCCCCCCAGAGGTACGGAGGACACTATTAAAACATATCTGTCAGAAACTCCCCTACCCCAACTCACTTCCTCACAGGCGGAGGAATTGGAGGCCCCCTTTTCGATAATGGAAATCCAAACTGCCCTCAAGCAATTACCCACAGGCAAGAGCCCAGGCCCCGATGGATTCACTGTCGCTTACTACAAGAAATTTATAACGATTCTGCTACCCCATTTAGGCTCAATTTTCAACACAGCAGGTCAGGAACATCCGTTCCTCTCCTCCATGTTAGAAGCCCACATCACCGTAATCCCCAAACCCGGTAAGCCCCCAGATACCCCCTCTAACTACCGCCCTATATCGCTACTAAATGTAGACATTAAGCTCTACGCGAAACTCATAGCCACTAGACTTAATAAATTTCTGCCACAATTAATCCACTTAAACCAAGTTGGCTTCGTGCCCCATAGAGAAGCACGAGACAACACCATCAAGATTCTCAACCTGCTAGAGTATTCCCAAACACATGACATATCCTCCATCTTCCTGGCCATCGATGCCGAAAAGGCTTTCGACAGGTTGGATTGGCTATTTTTAAAACTTACACTAAAGCGGTTCGGCATAGGAGAGAAGCTAGTAGGGAAAATATTTGCTCTCTATCATACACCGAATGCACGCATCAAACTAAACGATTCCATGTCAGACCCCTTTCCCATATTCAACGGAACGAGGCAGGGCTGCCCACTCTCTCCCTTATTATTTGTTTTAGCTATGGAGGTTCTAGCCTCAAACGTTAGGAACAATGAAAAAATACACGGAATACGAATTGACGATACCCACTATAAGGCAGCGCTCTATGCAGACGATGTCTTATTCTCGTTAACCTCCCCCATACAGTCTCTTTCTGCACTGCTACCAGTTATAGAGACGTATAGTAATTTTTCCAATTTTAAAATAAACATGTCAAAATCAGAGTTTATGGGCATAGGGATCACGGGGCAGATGACTGGTCAGATCACTTCACAATTCCAATTTACATCAAAACCCAATTCCATAAAATATTTAGGAGTTCAGATAACGCCCAATAGGGATTCCCTACATCAGATGAACTACCAGATCCTCTTAGACTCTGTTAGACGAGAACTGCAAACCTGGCGGAGCAAATGCCTCTCCTGGTTGGGCAGGATACAAGCCTTCAAGATGAGCATTTTGCCTCGCTTTCTTTATCTGTTCCAGACCGTCCCGATCCAACCCCCTCCAAAATATATACGTATTGCACAGACACTAGTTAATGATTTTATTTGGGCTCATAAAAACCCCAGAATAGCTAAGTCCACACTCTATAGAAACAGAGATAGGGGAGGCTTGGGATTACCTAATTGTTATGTTAGGTGCAAGTATTTAATATCCTTAACTGCAGGACCACTCAGTCTCACACCAAACCTTTAGGTTCATTAGATGTAATCAAGAACCTAGTTTTTGCTCATAGATCTGAGGGTCACTGCTGCATGGATGCAGAGTGAAAGAAATGAGATTTAAAGGTATATTATCCCGATTGCAAAACCAGGTTGCAATATGCAGATAATTATAGAGATAGTAGATAAATGAAAGATATAGGTAAGATTAAGTATTAGTAGGTGAATGTCAGCCTCAAATAACACAGGTTGCAACCAGGAGGTGTTTCTATATAAAGTAAGCAGGAGAGCTCTATAACAGGTTATGTTGTTTTTAGTTAACAGGCAGTCCTTAGTTAGTCTATAACGTTGTTACTATTCATATAAACAGCAGGCAGTCTTTCACAACCAATAGTATGATTATTTGATAAAGCACATAGAATAATTAAGCACAGTTCATCAAGCTGAATCGAAAGATATTACAGGCAATCAGAATGTTAACGGTAGCTGTATTTGCATAAGCGTCACACTGTAAAACATGCAGGAAAGTCCTTCAAGGTAGTAAGTGAATTAAGGTGTAATACGTTACCAACTTCAGAGAGTAAGGAATAGTAACGGTTACCGCAGCTTCAAGGTGAGTTGCTATTAAGCACAGGAGTTGGTTGTTTGCAGCCAGAGTGAGAGAGAGCTCCAGAGACTTACGGTGACGTCAGACGCCGATACACGGCTTCAATGTAGAAGCCGGGAGAAATAGTATTAACAAGTAAGAGATACTTTAAGGATTCCGGACAAAACAAGGAAACCTGGTATATGACGATCCAAAGTTGAAAAGCACACAGCAGTTGTAGTTATTATGAGTAAATTCCTTGGTTAGGAATATCAGCAAGGTGTCTTCGTTGTTGCTCAGCTTATAGCTAAGTGAATACAAATTACCAAGCATAGGTAGACTGGAGGAGGGGCCTTATATAGGGATGTGAATACCTGAACATCCTGATTTAAAGGGACAGGAACATAACAGGACGCCCCCCTAAAAAGAGCCGCTCCGCGGATCAAGGCTTGGGTCGGTCGGGATGTCTCCGATGAAAAATTGAAAGAAGACGGGGTGCCGACAAATTAGAGTATGGTTCCCAGGAGTCCTCATCAGCCCCAAAACCTTTCCATCGTACCAGGTACTGGAGTTGATTGCGGTATAAACGAGAGTCCAAGATAGAATCCACCTCATACTCAACATCATCCACAACTGGAGGGTTAGTCAACGAAGGATGAGGGGGATCCCTTATCGGAGAGAAAGGTTTCAGGAGGGACACATGGAATGTAGGATGTATCCTGAGAGAAGGAGGCAGCTGAAGAGTCACAGCATTTGGATTAACAACCTTAACTATGTCATAGGGACCTATGAAAAGACTTCCAAGCTTTTTACTTGGAATACAGAGTTTCAGGTGTTTGGTACTTAGCCAAACTTTATCCCCAGGTTTATAAAGAGGGGGTTTTGAGCGTCTTAAATCATAATGATGTTTCTGTGAAGCTTGAGCTTCTTGTAAGGTTGTTTTGAGAACAGAAAACCCCTCAGCAATAGTATTGACAGTCTGATCAACCGTAGGTAGCAAGGAATCGGTTCTGTGGAAAAGATGATATGAAGGGTGAAAACCATAATTAATATAGAATGGCGAAGTTTTTGTGGATGCGTTGGTCATGTTATTATGTGCAAATTCTGCAGTAGGCAGCAGAGCGAACCAATTATCCTGTTGGTTGGTACAATAGCATCTCAGATACTGTTCAAGAGACTGGTTAGTCCTTTCGCACTGACCATTAGTCTGGGGATGATAAGCAGTACTTAATCTCCTAGTAATCTTGAGAATAGAACATAACTGAGTCCAGAACTTAGAGGTGAATTGAGATCCTCTATCAGATGTGATGGAGTCGGGTAGTCCATGTAACTTTACAACATGATTCAAGAACAGTATGGCTGTTTCGGATGCGGTTGGTAAACCCATATGTGGAATAAAATGTGCCATTTTAGAAAACAGATCAACAATGACTAGAATTGTGTTATGGTTAGAGGATGGGGGTAGCTCCACTATATAGTCCATTGCTATGTCCTTCCAGGGTCTTTCAGGAACTGGTAATGAGAGTAGAAGACCATAAGGACGAGTTCTAGTATGTTTGCAAGTAGCGCAGACTGAACAGGATCGAATGTAAGAAGAGACAGAACTTTTCATATTGGGCCACCAATAGTCTCTTTGAAGTATGCGTAGTGTTTTATGAAGTCCAGGATGTCCTGAAAGAAGAGAATCATGTGCAGAATGCATCAATTCATTACGTAGAGGTTCTGGTATGTATATCTGGTTTCCATGGTAATACAGATTACTACTGTGTTTTTGTAGATCTGCTAATGGGAGTTTTGGATCTGCTCTCTGATACTCTTTTATAGAGGTTTCAGTGATTGAAGTTAATCCAATGAACTTATTTTGTGGAATGATAGAATCTGGAGGTATATAATGTTGAGGTTTTGGATCCTTCCTTGAAAGCGCATCTGCTTTTGTATTTTTGGAACCCGGGCGGTAAGTGATGGTAAAATCAAATCTTGAAAAGAAGAGGCTCCATCTAACTTGTCTAGATGTTAACGTTTTGCTGGTTTTTAAATATTCAAGGTTTCTATGATCCGTAAGTATAAGAATAGTATGTTTAGTACCCTCAAGGAGGTGTCTCCAGAACTCTAGTGCTGATTTTATAGCGAGAAGCTCTTTTTCACCAATAGCATAATTTAGCTCGGCTGAGCTCATTACCCTAGAGTAATATGATATTGGATGCAGTGCTTCCTTGGGTGAAACTCTTTGTGAAAGTACAGCTCCAAGAGCGTACTCAGAAGCATCAACCTCAAGCGTGTACTGTAAACTGGGATCTGGGAATTTGAGTATCGGTGCTGTTACAAACCTCTCCTTTAATATATTAAATGCGTTCTCAGCATGGATATTCCAAGAGAAACCAGGTTTTTTCTGAGTTAATTTAGTCAAGGGTCTAGCAATCTCAGAAAAGCCCTTGATAAACTTCCTATAGAAGTTTGCAAACCCAAGAAATCTCTGAACATCCTTTTTTGTACGGGGGTTGCTCCAGTTAGTAATAGCTTCCACTTTGTTTGCTTCCATGGCGATACCAGAAGGGGAAACATGGTATCCTAAGAAGGAAATAGTAGTGGTATTAAAAATGCATTTCTCTAACTTGGCATAGAGATGGTGTGAACGAAGTCTGGACAAAACAAGCTTGACATGGGTGTGATGGTTTGTTATATTGTCAGAATAGATTAAAATGTCATCTAAATAAATGACCATACAGACATCAAGTAAGTCATGAAATACGTCATTTATAAAACACTGGAACGTTGCAGGAGCGTTGCACAGCCCAAAAGGCATTACTGTATATTCATACAGTCCATAACGTGTGCGGAAAGCTGTTAGCCACTCATCGCCTTTCCTCATTCTTATCAAGTTATAAGCTCCTCTAAGATCTAATTTTGTGTAAATTTTAGCTCCTTGCAACCGTTCTATAAGTTCAGGGATAAGTGGGAGTGGGTACCTGTTTTTCTTGGTGCATTTGTTAAGTTGTCTGTAGTCGATAATAGGACGAAGTGATCCGTCCTTGTTTTTAACAAAAAACATTGCAGCACCCGCTGGAGAGGTGGAAGGTCTTATAAAACCTTTCTTAAGGTTATCCTCTAAGTACTGTTTCAAATGAACCAATTCAGGTTCTGACATAGGGTATATATGACCAAAGGGAATAGAACTGCCCGGTAGTAAGTCTATCGGACAGTCATAAGACCTATGGGGGGGTAAGTTCTGAGCTTCTACTTTGTCAAACACATCGGAAAATTCTTTATAACATTCAGGTAAAACATGATCAGTCATACAACACACAGAAGCTTTGGGAAAACAGACTTCCTTACAGTAAGTGGAATTAAAATTCACAACACCTTGCTTCCAAGATATATCAGGATCATGCTTTATCAACCAATTGATACCAAAAATTAACGGGTATAAACTAGAGGGCAAAATGTCAAATGTACATGTCTCAGTATGGCCCTTCTGTGTGATAACTTGTAAGGGTGTAGTGTGATGGG
Organism: Bombina bombina; assembly: GCF_027579735.1. Lineage (NCBI taxonomy): Eukaryota > Metazoa > Chordata > Amphibia > Anura > Bombinatoridae > Bombina > Bombina bombina. The sequence continues at coordinate 1,512,978,286 of NC_069499.1, read as the reverse complement.
TGATAGGCCCTGTATTCATAAGAAAACCATCAACCAATCTTATGGCTTGTGCACTATCTTTTTTTATTGTGGGTATTTTATGTTTTGTTACAAATGCTTGGTCAATGAAATTCCCAGATGCACCAGAGTCAATAACGGCCTGGGTTTTTGTCTTCTGTAGACGCCACTGCAAAAGAACAGAAATTGGTAAATGAGTGGTAAGCGCAGACAATTTATTAAGGCAATTTTGGTGCTGAAGATTCTTACCCCTCTTCTGTCTCATAAGCACAGGACAGTCTCTAACAGCATGGTCCTTTGCTGCGCAATATAAACACAAGTTATGTAGCTTCCTTCTGGCTTTTTCCTCTGGTTTTAGAGGACCCCTCATGACAGCAACTTCCATAGGTTCATCATTTGATTTAGATGGTGCAGTGACCACAGGATGGTATACCGGGATTTTCTTGGCAACAGGATCAGATAGTGCCCTTTCAGATCTACGTTCTCTTATCCTTCTATCAACAGTGATACATAAGGTCATAAGATTCTCTAATTCCACAGGAACTGCACCACGGGCTAATTCATCTTTTAATGTTTCAGAAAAACCTGTTCTGAACTGATTTCTCAGAGCAGGTTCATTCCATTGGGTGTCTGGTGCCCATCTTTTAAAGTCCGTGATATATTCTTCTACTGCTCTTTTACCTTGTCGTAGGCTCCTAAGAGCAGTCTCAGCAGTATTCTGCTTATGATGGTCTTCATATAATAGGGACATGGCAGAGAAAAAGGCATCTAAGGAGTCCAATATGGGGTCATTGTTCTCATAAAAGGCGTTAGCCCAGGATTTAGCCTCTCCTCTGAGGTATGAGATGACCGTTAGAACTTTGACCCGATCAGATGTATAGGTTCGGGATTTTAAAGAAAAGTACAGAGTACAGGAGTTTTTAAATTCTCTAAACTGAGTCCTGTCACCAAAAAATTTTTCAGGTGGAGAAACAGTTGGTTCAGGTGTTAATTCAATAGGAGCAGGTTTATCAGATAAGTGCTCATTAATAAACTTCCTAATGTGATCATTTTCAATTTTAATTTCTCTGAGGCCTTGTAGCATATGGTCCATGCTTTGTGCAAGGGAACCAACACGGTTTGTAAGTTCAGTGATATCCATGCTGTAGGATATATGTTATGGCTTGGTAATATGTTATGTTAGGTGCAAGTATTTAATATCCTTAACTGCAGGACCACTCAGTCTCACACCAAACCTTTAGGTTCATTAGATGTAATCAAGAACCTAGTTTTTGCTCATAGATCTGAGGGTCACTGCTGCATGGATGCAGAGTGAAAGAAATGAGATTTAAAGGTATATTATCCCGATTGCAAAACCAGGTTGCAATATGCAGATAATTATAGAGATAGTAGATAAATGAAAGATATAGGTAAGATTAAGTATTAGTAGGTGAATGTCAGCCTCAAATAACACAGGTTGCAACCAGGAGGTGTTTCTATATAAAGTAAGCAGGAGAGCTCTATAACAGGTTATGTTGTTTTTAGTTAACAGGCAGTCCTTAGTTAGTCTATAACGTTGTTACTATTCATATAAACAGCAGGCAGTCTTTCACAACCAATAGTATGATTATTTGATAAAGCACATAGAATAATTAAGCACAGTTCATCAAGCTGAATCGAAAGATATTACAGGCAATCAGAATGTTAACGGTAGCTGTATTTGCATAAGCGTCACACTGTAAAACATGCAGGAAAGTCCTTCAAGGTAGTAAGTGAATTAAGGTGTAATACGTTACCAACTTCAGAGAGTAAGGAATAGTAACGGTTACCGCAGCTTCAAGGTGAGTTGCTATTAAGCACAGGAGTTGGTTGTTTGCAGCCAGAGTGAGAGAGAGCTCCAGAGACTTACGGTGACGTCAGACGCCGATACACGGCTTCAATGTAGAAGCCGGGAGAAATAGTATTAACAAGTAAGAGATACTTTAAGGATTCCGGACAAAACAAGGAAACCTGGTATATGACGATCCAAAGTTGAAAAGCACACAGCAGTTTTAGTTATTATGAGTAAATTCCTTGGTTAGGAATATCAGCAAGGTGTCTTCGTTGTTGCTCAGCTTATAGCTAAGTGAATACAAATTACCAAGCATAGGTAGACTGGAGGAGGGGCCTTATATAGGGATGTGAATACCTGAACATCCTGATTTAAAGGGACAGGAACATAACACTAATCTCCTGTTTTATCACCAGGCGGCGCAGCTAACTAGAATAGTTGATTGGTGCAAAAATATTTCTAATAAGGTATGGGTGAAATTAGAGCACGACTTAGTCGGCTCCAAAAGCCTAGGGACACTCTGCTGGACATATAAACAACATAGAAATATGCCGCCACTTGCCCCTTCCTTAGTGACCACCACACTTCAAACATGGGATCGTCTTACCTACTCCCAGAAGGGTATCTCCACAATCCCCTCGCCATTAACTCCCTTGCTCCATAACAACGATTTCCCCGCACTCAGACACCTTTGGACAGGAGACCTTTATACTATCTCAGCGGGTTTACCCTGCAACCTAGTTACAGAAAGAGGTGTCATCCTGCCCAGAGCTTCTCTAATAGATAAAAACATCCATTTTTTCAGCAGGTGGCTGGAATACTTACAGTTATCACATTTCCTCTCTAACCACAGAGATAAATCTAATTTAGTACGAAGCCTAAACCCGTTTGAGTTACTATGCAGATCCACTCAAGTAGTGAAAGGTACACTCTCCGCGATTTACAAAATTTTATTAGCTATACACTCCAAACCCCCCCCATCATATACCAAAACTTGGGAGACAGAGCTGGGCATTGTCATCCCCCCCGAAACCTGGGATACCATCTTCCACCAAATGGGCAAAGCACCCTCCTCTATGAGTATCACTGAGACCAACATGAAATTACTAGGAAGATGGTACTTATACCCCTCTAGGATAGCTAGGATTTACCCTCACGCTGATTCCCTCTGCTGGAGGGACTGTAAACAAACTGGCAACCTATACCATATATGGTGGGACTGCCCCCTACTCCAACCATATTGGCAGGGTGTACATAGGGAGATCCAAAAAGTTCTCTCGCTGGTCATCCCTTTTGACCCCCTGACTATACTATTCAATAAACCGCCCAAAATCAAATGCAAATACAAGGCAGTTTTGTTATACATAATGCTTAGCAGTGCAAAACAACTGGTCCCTAGGTTATGGAAACAACACAGAGTCCCTTCCAAAACCGAATGGTCACAAAATGTTACGCTCCTCCTTTCCCTCGAGAGATTCCACTACTTAAAAACCAATAGAATGGATTTCTATTGTGCTATGTTATTTTTCTGGGAAACTTACACTCATGCAAGCGATGGGACACCCTCCCAAACTCAAAATCCATAGCTATAAGGGCTCATTACTGAACCCACTCCCCACACAGGAAATTTGGGGAGCTGATGGACCGACGACAAGGCCCCTGATCAGTCGTTTGCAAAATGGTCTGTTATGTAATATCAAGTCATGATACTGAAACATTTTACTATGTTAAAATACATTAAGTGACAAAAACCTTAGTATTATACGCCCCATAACATGTAGCCAGCCGCCCCTTCGGCCAACCGCTACTTTCCATACTAATGAAAACCCACTTAGAAACTATTACCACATGTGCTCACGCTGCGCAACAAAGTTTCAAAGTTTTAAAGTTCGATTGTCTTCAAGTATAATGTAATGTACAGTTTGGTTTTTATGTTAACGCAGAAAACTAGAAAAACCTGCAAGCTTCTGTCCCACAGAAGATTCCTATGTTTACAATAGCATGAAAGTAAGAAACTTAAAGCACATGGACATTCACAATTTTGTTGTTATTTAGCTTAATTTCTGATAATCTCTTGACATGTCTTTCACGCTGACACATTGTAACGGCTCATGTAAACAATGTCTTCCTTGTCCTTATTATTGAAAATAAAGCTTGTTTGGAAAAAAAAAAAAAAAAACTGCAATACAAAAAAAAAAAAATAATAATAGTAATTAAAAACAATCCAATTTCATTAATGACTCAGTTTCACGGTATAAAAATGATTATGTGATCTGGAGAAGATACTTTAAACAGTGTGTCACTAGAAACCATTCAAAGGAAGGCAACTAAAATGGTACATTTGTGACCTTAATAAAGAAGCTGCTGCTGTGGCCCACCGGGAAATCTCCTGGTATCTTGGTAGGCAAATCCGGCCTTGAATGACGATCCAGAAAAAACTTAGTTAGTTTTTTAATGATTTTCTGCAGGCAGGAAAAAGTTCAAAGTTTCAGATTTACACTACTCAGGGCTCGCTTCCATTGAGTTGTTAAAATGGAGCTGTAAGCTACTGAAGTAGCCGGCAGCTAAAAGTAGTTTATGGTTCCATTTTAGTACCAGGTTTCCATTTAAATATTTTGCGCATTGCCTGCAGTCGCTCTTTACGTGTAGGTGTAAGTTAACGTTGTGTTAACGCTTCCATCCAACGTCAGATTTCTTGAAAATCAATTAGTTGCTATGGTAACCCGACCTTACACTATAAAATGTACGTTTAACGTCTGTGCTCCAAACCTGTGATTACCTCTTAAGAGAAACAAAAACAAAGATACAGGTATTTATAATACATATTTTTTAACTGTAAGTAAATACTATTTTTATTATAATTATATTTTCCACTTTATTAATATATGTAATATGTATTGCTGCTCTAGGCATAAGTCTAGTTTGAATTCTGTAGATATGTGCTTGCATATATTTTTAAATGTAAATACATACTTATATTTCCATAAGAACATAAGTGCAACTATTCCTATACATGGGACAACAATTAATATTACATATTATAATTTATTTCTATATTGAAACACTTGCATTGTTTTCAAGTTTTAGGTCTCAAAAAGCTAAATTTTCCTTTTACACCCAGTTCAACTATTTTTCTCAATGTATCGACAGCTTCCGACAGTGTATTAACGGTTTGCACTTTCAATGGAAACCTGGTATAAGTTATCGCTTAACGGCTTCTAATACTTTCTACGGGAGGCAAAAATATTTTCAACAGCCAGAACCCGGCTGCCAATATTGAAGTATAACGCACCATCAGAAACAGACAAAATGTTGGACAAAATGAAAGAATTTTTTTTCATGATGAACAATTCATCAAAAAAATAAAATAAATCGATTTATAACCAAGACCTGAACTATGACATAGATGTGGGATTACATAATTAACCCCTCTCTTTTTTTTCCTTTTGAGAAGCGGGACTTCTAAATTGCGTGGCCCTCACAAGTATCATGATGCTGGCTTGAACTTTACAACATTACAAGAGATAATTATTGAACTCATGAACTTTTATATTGAATCAATAATCCACAGAGTTGACTTTGATTATGTTTGCATGTTTTCGGATGTTACTGAAATGTCAAATTTGTGATATGTATGTGTACACTTTTTTCTTAAGACTTCAATCGGATGGAGGACCTCTTCTTGCCCCACTTGGATGAAGACTTCAGCCGGATCATGGACCTCTTCAGCCCCCCGCTTGGGCTTGGATCAGGACATCGGAGGAGCTCTTCTGGACAGATCGGTGAACCCGGTGAGGTGAAGACAAGGTAGGAAGATCTTCAGGGGCTTAGTGTTAGGTTTATTTAAGGGGGGTTTGGGTTAGATTAGGGGTATGTGGGTGGTGGGTTGTAATGTTGGGGGGCTTGGGTATTGTATGGTTTTTTTTACAGGCAAAAGAGCTGAACTTCTTGGGGCATGCCCCGCAAAGGGCCCTGTTCAGGGCTGGTAAGGTAAAAGAGCTTTGAACTTTAGTAATTTAGAATAGGGTAGGGCATTTTTTTATTTTGGGGGGCTTTGTTATTTTATTAGGGGGCTTAGAGTAGGTGTAATTAGTTTAAAATTGTTGTAATATTTTTCTTATGTTTGTAAATATTTTTTTATTTTTTGTAACTTAGTTCTTTTTTATTTTTTGTACTTTAGCTAGTTTATTTAATTGTATTTATTTGTAGGAATTGTATTTAATTAATTTATTGATAGTGTAGTGTTAGGTTAATTGTAGGTAATTGTAGGTAGTTTATTTAATTAATTTATTGATAGTGTAGTGTTAGGTTTAATTGTAACTTAGGTTAGGATTTATTTTACAGGTAATTTTGTAATTATTTTAACTATTTTAGCTATTAAATAGTTCTTAACTATTTAATAGCTATTGTACCTGGTTAAAATAAATACAAAGTTACCTGTAAAATAAATATAAATCCTAAAATAGCTATAATATAATTATAATTTATATTGTAGCTATATTAGGATTTATTTTACAGGTAAGTATTTAGCTTTAAATAGGAATAATTTATTTAATAAGAGTTAATTTATTTCGTTAGATTTAAATTATATTTAACTTAGGGGGGTGTTAGTGTTAGGGTTAGACTTAGCTTTAGGGGTTAATACATTTATTAGAATAGCAGTGAGCTCCAGTCGGCAGATTAGGGGTTAATGTTTGAAGTTAGGTGTCGGCGATGTTAGGGAGGGCAGATTAGGGGTTAATACTATTTATTATAGGGTTAGTGAGGCGGATTAGGGGTTAATAACTTTATAATAATAGCGGTGCGGTCCGGTCGGCAGATTAGGGGTTAATTGGTGTAGGTAGCTGGCGGCGACGTTGTGGGGGGCAGGTTAGGGGTTAATAAATATAATACAGGGGTCGGCGGTGTTAGGGGCAGCAGATTAGGGGTACATAAGTATAACGTAGGTGGCGGCGCTTTGCGGTCGGCAGATTAGGGGTTAATAGGTGTAGGCAGCTGGCGGCGACGTTGTGGGGGGCAGGTTAGGGGTTAATAAATATAATACAGGGGTCGGCTGTGTTAGGGGCAGCAGATTAGGGGTATATAAGGATAACCTAGGTGGCGGTCGGCAGATTAGGGGTTAAAAAAATTTAATCGAGTGTCGGCGATGTGGGGGGACCTCGGTTTAGGGGTACATAGGTAGTTTATGGGTGTTAGTGTACTTTAGAGTACAGTAGTTAAGAGCTTTATGAACCGGCGTTAGCCCAGAAAGCTCTTAACTACTGACTTTTTTCCTGCGGCTGGAGTTTTGTCGTTAGATGTCTAACGCTCACTTCAGACACGACTCTAAATACCGGAGTTAGAAAGATCCCATTGAAAAGATAGGATACGCAATTGACGTAAGGGGATCTGCGGTATGGAAAATTTGCGGCTGAAAAGTGAGCGTTAGACCCTATTTTGAGTGACTCCAAATCCTGGAGGTAGCCTAAAACCAGCGTTAGGAGCCTCTAACGCTGGTTTTCACGGCTAACGCCAAACTCTAAATCTAGGCCAGAGTTTTATTAGAGTGTGGTTGAAACCCAGCAATGCTATAGATAAATATATATAAAGTAGAACTGATGTTGCTATTACAGAGTAATACTATCATGGCAGTTTGCTTTATTAAAGCTAGGACTACATTGAAAATAAGATCATCAGCAATGCAGATTTACTTTCAATTTGTTTTTGCGGCATTCTTGGCTTCACTAAAAAGTGAGTTGATTCTAACTTAGGGCAAATGTGTAACTTGAAAATTTTAGTTGTGTGAAGGGACATTGTACTGTAACTGTATTCCCAATGATCTATTTACTAGCCAGAGTGTATTAAATTGTTACCTTTATTGTGATATATGAAATAGCTACTTTTGCCTTTAAATGTCAGCACTGCAGTGTTGGCTATAGAAAAGCTGAAAAGCTATGTAAGTGAGACAAAGTGGCAGAAATCAACCTCTCAGTGAAGGTGGGAGATCCCTAACCCCTTTGCAAAGTTGTTCGTGTAGAATCTTTCAATCCGAAAAATTTGTCCCAGCTTTGTCCAAAAAACTTTGTCCCATTAAATTGCAATATTTATGTTAGAAGCATGTATCTGTGGATTGCTCAGTGGAGGTTTTAGAGAGAATTGGTGGATGCTTGGTTAGTCAAACAAGCCATAGTCAAGGGTTGGACATGGAAGAGAATCAAGCTGTATTCAGTACACAGTAGACAAAGCTGTAAAGACAATGCTATATTACTGCTAAAAACAACCATAATAATCAGGCAATGAGTGTTTGCAGGGAACAAGTTCTCATAGGCCCAAAACAGTCACATGATTAGATACAGGTGCAGGCAAGACATACAATTACATAGATCCAGTTACACAGATATCAGCTCACAGGATAATATCTGAGTTCAGCTGCACACAAAAGAAAAGAACAGCAACAGTGAGACCAAGGTTCAATACCAAGGACAGTTCCTGACAGTTCCCTTTCCTTTAAAAGAGATATCTTCCTGAGAACCTATTGACCGTGTTTAGGGCCAGATTACCCCTATTGCAAAGTATCCAGCTACACTATTAACCCCTAAACTGCCACAAGCCCACATCACAAATACCCCATTACACTATTAACACCTAAACCGCCACTACCACAATCCCAATGTACCCTGCTACACTTTTAACCCCTAAACTGTCACAAACCCCATCGCAAAGTACCCTGCTACACTATTTTAGCCCCTAATTCACCACAACCCCATCACAAAGTACCCCTCTACACTATTAACCCCTAAACCACCACAACCGCAAAGTGCCCCGCTACACTATTAACCCCTAAACCACCACAACCACCATTGCAAAGCTCTCTGCTACACTATTAACCTCTTAACCGCTACAACCCCCATCACAAAGTTCTCCGCTACACTATTAACCCCTAAACCACCACAACCCCCATGGCAAAGTACACGCCTCCTAACAGCTATCACCCCTAACCCAAAAATAAAAACCCTACCATTACATAAAAATACAAACCTAACATTGCAGAAAATAATTTTAAAAAATTAACAAAAAAACACCCCAAAATGATAAACCCTATACTAACACTAAAAGTTACTACTGCAATAGCTTTTTGTAGGGTATTACCCTAAAGCGATCTAAAAAACTAATAAAAAATTGCCCTGTTTTTTTTTTATTGGTTGATTTGAATTTGGATTTGAAAATCGGCCAATAGGAATGCAAAGGCATCCCTATATAAGGGTGAATCTTGCATTCAAAATTAACTGTGTGGTGAAGACCTCATAAAGACGGATCGGGTGGAATAAGCATTGGAAGGAAGATAGACGATGGAAGAAGTCTGGCCCAGCGGAGCACCGCCATGGATAAAGTAAGAAGAGGAGCACCGCCGGAGGCAATCTCCTAGGAGCCGGATTCAAGCTTGGTCAGTACCGATTTTAGGGTTTAGCAATGCAAGTTTTTGGGGTGAGCTTTTGTTTATTAGCTCAGGGTGCAAAAGAGAGGGCATCTTTTTTAGGATAGGATTTTTTATTTTTAAAATAGGATTTTTTTAGAATATCGTTTTTTTTTTTTTTAAATGGGAAAAAAAGCTGTTATTGTTTTAGGGCAATGCCCAACTAAATGCCCATTTCAGGGAAAAAAAATTTAGGATAGTTTTTTTTTTGTTTAAAGGGACATAATACTCATATGCTAAATCACTTGAAACTGATGCAGTATAATTGTAAAAAGCTGACAGGAAAATATCCCCTGAGCATCTCTATGTAAAAAAAGAAGATATTTTACCTCACAATTTCCTCAGCTCAGCAGAGTAAGTTCTGTGTAAAAAGTTATACTCAACTGCTGCTCAGTTGCAGGTAAAAAAATAAATAAATTAAGTAATGAACTGCAGCCAATCAGCATCAACAGTGCAGAGGTCATGAACTCTTTTACTGTGATCTCATGAGATTTGACTTAACTCTTATGAGATTTCATTGTAAACTTCCTTAAGCTGAATAGGGAAATAAGATGAGAGTGCACATAAGCTTGCTCCTTCCGCTGTCCCGGGACAGACATACTGATTTGTTGCTTAGAAGTCCTTTACAATGGGATGTGGCTACTGAGGAACTTTTGAGATAAAATATCTTTCTTTTTTACATAGAGATGTTCAGGTGATATTTTCTAGTCAGCTTTTTACAGCTATACTGCATCACTTTCAAGTGTTTAAACATTTGGGTATTATGGCCCTTTTTTAGATTTTTTGTTTCTATATATAAAAAAGCTGACATTTCTTTATGGCAATGCCCTTACTATGGCAATGTAAGAGTATTTTTTTTAGATAGGCTTTTTTTTAGGGGGGGGGTCACTTATTTCTTAGAATGGGGTTATATATGCTTTTATTTATTTTTTTAAAAAGAGCTCAAATGCTTTAGGGCAATACCCTACAAAAATCCATTCTAAAGGGGTCAATTTATGTAAGTGCGAGCAGACATGATATGATATAGCGGGTCATGTCCGCTGCACATCGATAAATGCCGACAGCATACCCCGCTAGCAAGGGGTGTCAATCAACCTGATCGTATTCCATCGGGTTGATTTCTGTCCGCCGCCTCAGAGCAGGCGGACAGGTTATGGAGCAGCGGTCTTTACGGAGCTTGATAAATTGATTTCTAAGGGCTATTGCTATAGTAACTTTTACATAGTAACATAATAGATGAGGTTGAAAAAAAGACTGAAGTCTTCAGATTAAGATGCCTTAACAAGTGCAGCAACAGACTTTATTGATATTTAATTGATATTTAATATTCAGAACCAGCTTGAAGACTTGGACAATAGAGGTAGATGACACAAATTTAGTGACAGGAAAAAGGTAACAGCAGTGGGACGCAAAAAGCGCCCTATTTCTTTGGATGGATTTGAGATTTTAGCCCCGCAATATTGTTGAAACAAAATGATGCACAGTATAAAACACTCCACCTTGCAGAACTGAATATTAAATATAGATGGGGCTTCCCATTTTGCTTGTGAGTGACAAAAGGATAAATAAGTAACCCTATACAGCACACCTAATTATCTTAATCAGTTTTGTAAGCAGCGAATCAAATCATTTACAATTCTCACTTGTTCCTCTGACCACCAGCTTACAACTATTAGCAAGGATTGTCTTTTTTCATGTATCCAGATTTCACCTATGCCTACTTACTTAATAAAAATAATTTCTAGGAATGTGAAGGGCCTAAATTCACCAATTAAACACCCTATTAACTGGTTTATATATACAGTATACATATATATATAGCGTCTCCAGTTCTAAAAGCAATGGGGTAGGAATTCTTTTTTGCAGGGATTTACCTTTCCAAATACAAAAGCTCTCAGATCCTGATGAACGATATATCTTTATATCATGCCTTTTATATAAACATATATACTTCTAATAAGCCCACCTTTTATTAAAAAAAACGTGCAATATTATCTGTGAGCATAGGAAGGGAACCCTGTTCCCCCTCCATCTTCCCCTTTCATCTGGAAACATGATAACTCCTTTTTCCTTTAACTACAAGTTAGAGAGAAGTGGAGTCCCTCTCTAAGGGTGTATTTTACTTGTAATGCTAATCTATAGCTACCCATCTTATCTCTTTGGGAGTTCAATAAGACTGTTTAGGAAAGAAAATAATTGGGTTTTAGGTCTCTTTAAGATCAGCTCCAGAGCAACAATGCACAATTGGGAGCTAGCTGAATGTTAGGAGACAAATGTGTGTAGCCACCAATAATCAACTAGAACCCAGTAGTGCATTGCTGCTGAGCATATGTGCATGCTTTCAAAAGAAAATAGCAAAATAACAAAGTACATTTTATAATTAGAAGTGAAGTGAGCCTTAAATGACTCAATTTCTTTCTTTCACAATTCAGATAGCATATGCAATTTTAAACACCTTTTCAATTTACTTCTAGGCATCTAGTTATTAAGGTCTGTCGGACCTGATCTGACAGTGCGGATCAGGTCCGACAGACCTCGCTGAATACGGCGAGCAATACGCTCGCCATATTCAGCATTGCACCAGCAGCTCTTGTGAGCTGCTGGTGCAACGCCGCCCCCTGCAGACTCGCGGCCAATCAGCCACCAGCAGGGGGGTGTCAATCAACCCGATCGTACTCGATCGGGTTGATTTCCGGCGATGTCTGTCCGCCTGCTCAGAGCAGGCGGACAGGTTATGGAGCAGTGGTCTTTGTGACCGCTGCTTCATAACTGCTCTTTCTGGCGAGCCTGCAGGCTCGCCAGAAACACGGGGCATCAAGCTCCATTAGGATCTTGATACATATGCCCCCTAGTATCTAATTTGCTTGGTATTCTTTGTTTAAAAGCATACATTGTAGACTGAGAAGCAGCAATGCATGGTCCAGATGTGTTCAGCTAACTCTTAGTAGTGCATTGCTGCTCATTCAACAAAGGTTGCCAAAATAACAAGCACATTTGATAATAGAAGTAAATGGTAAAGTTGCTTCAAATAGGATGCTCTCTCTGAATTATGAAAGAAAAGGTTTGTGTTTCCTTTCCCTTTAATTCTGACCTTTATGCCCCTTTATGTGTAAAGTAATACTGCAGTATTGCTTTTGTATTTCCTACTAAATCTCACTGGCTGATGACTAGGCTAAAAGAAAAGAGACTGCTCCCAGGTGGTGACCTAACATAGAGCAAGCTACTGAGACGTTCTTCATTCCTGGTTGAGCACCTGTCTATATTTTAGTAATGACAATGGGGAAAATCTTTCTAAGGGTGATGGGAGAAACCAGATGTGGACTCCCTGCCCAATGCGCCTAGAGGGATATGGCTGCACTTCACTGACACCCACAGAAGGCTAAAACGATCATCTAGGGTTGCCATGTTCTGTGTTCATATTGTCTGGTATTTTAGGACTGGACCTTTTTAAATGTTTTACATTTATATATTTTTGTTAAAAGTTCAGTAAATGTTATTACTTTATGTATGGGAGACAGTGCATCACATTGCTTACATATTTCTTTTAGCAAAAAAATGTTTCTATCAAAAGCTTTCACTGTTTCAGTAACATATACACATAAGGTGTTTGATACAAACTAAGTTATCGCTGCATATATGGAATATATGAGGGAATATTTGTTAGGGTTTAAAAGGCAGTACATTTCACCGCTCGGATTTGTACATTATTTTTTAACATTGAAAAAGGCTGGTATTATGGACGAAACGTGTTTGTTCTAGTTACCGTGTTGGTCACTCCTGTCTCCTGAAGCCAACGCTTCCAGTTATCGGCCAAGAATACAGGGGAGTGACCCATGGTTTTTATAGTGTGTGGGTTTTTGGGTAACAGGGTCAGGGTTTTTCCCTGTTTTATTGTATACCTATTAAACTTTATGTTTTAACTTTAGATTATTTAGCGTAATAGGAATGAGTGCTATTTAAACCCCTATCTGTTTCCTGTGTGCATATTATATAGCTGTCCAATATCATCATAAATCAAATTTCCATACCTTTCAATATTTAAAATAAATGCACCAGCATTAAACATGAACTTGGGGGCCACTTTCAGGGGAGGTAACACCCCTATGAGGTGTGACGGCGTAGTGCAGGGAGAACCAGCGGCATAGCAGGACCCAATACCAGTTTGACCAAAGACCACTACGTGCCAGACTCCAGATTTTACTGCATACCTAAAAAAAAAAAAACTGTCAAACAACTACTAAAAAAACTTACTCACTGAGCAAAATCTTTGACCAAAAGACCATCAGCAAATGTCATCAGTAGTTGCACTATACCCTTAAGGGGCCGCGTTCTTACAATGATATGGCTAAGTAGCCAACCTCCAGGCCATAACCATGCCATTGTTGTTTCTTGACTCCTCGTGACCTCTCCGGATTCTTTACCAAAGGTTCCTAACAATTCTAGGGAGGGAGGGAGGGAGGAAGGGAAAAGATAAAAAAGGTCAGTGATTCCTGCTTCCTGTCTCACCTGCCCTTTATGTCTTCCCCAACCCCTCCCCTTTTACAACACCTTGTAACTAGAAAAAACACTTCCTCTATCTGTGACTCATGGGACCCTCCTCTTTTGTCTTCAGAGGATCCCGTGCTCACCATCCCCCTTTATGAACCTTTCTTTACTCAGGGAGCCCTTAACTTGCTCCCTTCATATTCATTCAGCCTGGTTTTATAAGGTCTGTAGCTCCTAGAGTTTAATTCCAGGAAATATAACAAACACGTCTAAAAGAAAAAACCCACCAACCTTTATCACATAACCTTATACAACCATAACACATCAACTTCCCCAAATAAAGATACAGACACAGTTCTTGGCGTTTAAAATTTTGGAAAGGTCACGGGTTCGATTAATTGAAAACTATTAGAGCAACCCAATGGGTCCACATAATAGTTGCCATTAAACTTGCAACCCATCAACTTAAAACTCACTGGATTAAGGGGCAACAACCGAAATGCTGATTATATGTCGATTTCTGACAACAAAGCTCCCTTGCTCATGGCCCGCACCATCTGCACGGCCCTGTAAAAAGATTGGTATTCAACCGATGAATCCTCTTTAGCTATTGCATCATTTACTGATCCCCCCTAGGGTAAGATAGGTGCTGTATCATCCTATACTTGCCCTGCTCTTTCTTTGGGACTATGCCTAAGAGAGACACCACTAAATCTTCAATAGTTTTTTCCTTAAATGGGCCTGCCATTCTACCTAATTTTACCTCCTTATCCAATTTCTCCTGCAGTACCTCAGGGAACTCCACAGCTGACTTCAAATTCCTCGCCTTACCTGACCCTTTCACCTCAAATTGAACCAGAATAACAAAACTCTCAGACAAACCATGCTCAAGAAAAATCCTACCCTCTATATTCTCATACGCCTGCAACTCATTTAACAACCTATCTACTTTCAGGGGTGTTTTGGCCAACCCCCAATCGAACTCCACTGCTGGTATTACCTTGCCCTCAAAAGTAATACCTGGGTCTATTCCCATTGCCCCTTTTACAATCCACTCCAGGGTGATTATTACTACAATATCTATATACGTGCCTATATTTACAGGAATTCTATCATACCTTTTATCATTGTACGCCCATCAAACCTTGGCCTCACCTCTACCTCCTTTCCCAAAAACCTGTGGCTGAACCATAGGTCTAAATTGTTATGGCTCAGCATTTTTTACCTCCCTTGACCACAGATCCTTAACTTTACCGCAAAATCCTTTCTGCCCCTCTCCCCAGCTGTAAATTACCTCTTCTAAACTCCACATCATAATCTTTCCATGAATACCCCCCATATGTAGTGTAGCACTATGCTATAAGGTGAATATACCTTAACATACCCTTAACCATTTCTGAATTTGCCACAAAAACATAAATTAGCATACCTTTCACCCATTCTGGAAAAGTTTGCTTCAGCTTATGATTTTTTCCCTCATCTCCCCTAGACTTCCATGCCACTGCTTCCCTTGTTATTTCAAAAAATATCTATATATTTACCTATCTCAGCTTTTCCACTATTTTTGCTTTTAAATGCATGGATAGTGGCAGCAATCTTGTTGCTGAGACTTCGTCATATGCAGCATATTCCTGATCAAATTGTTCTATATCTTTCTCCTTTAAACTCCTTAATCTCTCCCCTCCCTGTTTTGCATAAATCTTCTTCATTATTTTTAACATATGTCTATTTCCCTCCCCTTTAACCTTATCATCCTCAGAATCAAAATCTGATGAACTATCAGATGGCAAGCCCCTCCTGCAGACATATTTCTTACCTTGCTTTCCCTTGCTTTGCCTTTCCAATTCCTTATTACTGTCTGTCTTGTCCTGCTCCACCACCGACACGCCATGTTTCTCTGTGTCCATTACTTCATTCTGACTGCTGCTGCTGTACAACTCTGCCACAGCTGCTCCTCCTTGCCTTGGGATCGAAGGATGGGATCTATGTGCCTGTAAATATTCCATATCATTAATTTTGTCACTAGTATCATTGTCCAATATATTGCCTCTGCCTCTGTTAACCTTCACAGCACCCTGTTTTGAAACCCCAAGGTGGATATTGCCTCTCTGTTCCCCAGCTATGCAGCTACCATCAGAATTTACTGCCCCCAGCTGCTCCATATTTCTGGCCTCATCCACCTCTTCTATCCTCCTATAAGCATTCCAATTAACATCAAATATAATGCTATTGTCACTCATATTCCTATCATCAGTCCTCAACCTTTTAACCCCTTCTAGCATCCTGGTGCCCAGTCTGAAATGTATCTGACACATTACTATTGTTATACCTAGTCCTATCCACATGCCCCTTGCTAACGTTATTATGCCTGCTGCTATCTATCCTGCCTGATCAAATCCCTCCTGTCTCCTATTATCATCAAAAACGTGCCCACCTGAAACCCATTGCCCCAAAGTAGAGAGAACCCCTGCTAATAGGGGGGCAATACTGCTTGCTGATGCTGCTACAAAACCACTGCTTGTTGGTACCCTGTGTTCCTCATTCACCCTACCCTCCCTCTGGCCAGCGTGGCACCTTGCGCTGATGTCATCAGACTTTGCACGGTCAAGTGAGCACATTTCTGACAAATTGTCATCACGCTCACTTCCATGTGATCACTGGCGCTGTTGGATGACATTATCCCGAGGGGAAACATCAAAAAGAGGAAGCTGGTGGGGCTGGTCATGCCCAATCGCCATCTTGGGGCCTGCAATCCAGGATAGAGAACGCACATGAGGGGAACACGATAGGGAAAGGGAGGGGGAACGGCCTGAACCTGAATCACAGGATGGAGGGCGGGATAGTGACTTGGGAGGCTGGCGGTAGCGGGAGACATGATACTGGGATGCCATATTTTTAGGGTCACGGCCATATTCATTTTGTCTATTAGTTCTATTATGGGGCACATTATCATTATGGGAATGGTGAGAGGGGGGGGGGGCTTACTGCCTGCACCATTAGGCCTTATATGGAGGACATTATCAGTATGGGAATGATGAAAGGGGGAAGTCTAACAGTCAGCACCAACTGCAGGTGAAGATGGCCTATTTCCCTGGCCACACAGCACACTCTGATTCATGGGGGAGTTAAAAATTGCAGATGAACTCTCAAAATCCCCAGACCCATTGGACATATACTCTACCTTCACATCAGGCCCTTCAGGAAAACCCAGGGGAGGGGGGTTTCTCCCTAGTCCTTTAGTACTTGCCATTGGTTTAGTTTAGCAGCTACATACCCAGAGGAAAAAAACAGTAGGAGACACAGAAGGACCAATTAAGGATAGAAACATAGAAATTGACGGCAGATAAGAGCCATAGACCCAGCAAGTCTGCCCGATATTACCTAACAGTATAAACTTATCTAGTTTGTAGGATAGCCTTATGCTTGTCCCATGCATTTTTAAAGTCCCCCACAGTGTTTGTCGCTACTACCTCTTGAGGAAGTTTATTCCATAAATCAATCACTCTTTCTGTAAAGAAGTGCTTCCTCAAATTACTCCTGAATCTACTACCGTTTAGCTTGAGCTCATGACCCCTTGTTCTTGAATTTTCCATTTTATGTAAAATACCCACAGCCTCAGTTTTACTAAGCCCTTTAACGTATTTGAAAGTTGCTATCATATCACCTCTTTCCCTTCTCTCCTCCAAGCTATACATATTTAGGTCATTGAGCCTATCCTGGTAAGTTTTATTTTTTAGACCATGTACCATTTTGGTAGCCCTCCTTTGCACAGATTCAAGTTTGTTAATATCCTTCTGAAGATATGGCCTCCAGAACTGCACACAATACTCAAGATGAGGCCTAACTAATGATCTATAAAGTGGCATAAGAACCTTACTATTTCTGCTGCAAATACCTCTACCAATACATCCAAGCATTCTGCTAGCCTTACTCGCTGCATTACTACATTGTTTACTAAGTTTTAAATCATCTGAAATAATAATTCCCAAGTCCTGTTCCTCATCTGTAACAGTCAGTAAAGTGTCATTGAGTCTGTAATTAACAATTGGATTTTTCTTTCCTAGATGCATTATTTTACACTTTGCTGTGTTAAACAGGATACTCCCTGTTGAGATGGTAATCTTTGCTACTTTTTCTCATATTTTTTCAGCTTCCACTGCGATGCCAAAGCCATTGTCCTCTAGATAGTCTCATCATCATTGAGAAACTTCTTAGGGATTTTCCTGTTCCTGGAGGTCATATTTGCAGCCAAACAAACCAATCTGCTCTGAAACAAAGAAAAAAGGTTAGTGATACCTGCTTCCTGTCTCACCTGCCCTTTATGCCTTCCTCAACCCCTCCCCTTTTACAACACCCTGTAACTAGAAAAAAACACTTCCCCTATCTGTGACTCATGGGACCCTCCTCTTTTGTCTTCAGAGGATTCCATGCTCACCATCCCCCTTTATCATACTTTCTTTGTTCAGGGAGCCCATCCCTTAACGTGCTCCCTTCATATTCATTCAGTCTGCTTTTGTTCTCAAAAGTCTGATGTGTTGTCCCTGTTAGGCTTAAAATCCATGTAATTTGAAAGCCAAAGGGTTACACTTTGTGCATCAGGTTATTTTGTAATAGACAAAGTCTCACTTAGAGATAGCTGACAGGTACTGGATAAATAGTGATCCGTATAGTATATGTGTGTCAAGGTACTCCTCTTGCTATATGTTCTGAGATAGTCTTTTAATAATGTCACTACTGTGATTGTATATCATTGCCTTAATATGTGACATACGTAATATCAAGTTGTGGTAGCAAGATGCATATATGAATAACAACGCTCACTCACCAGGTCCTCCTTCATAAGCAGGCTTTACCTTTTCCTGTGTCTATCGTCAGGAATGGCTCCTTAGTGTTATAAGCCAGGTGCCAAGATGTAGATGCATAGGGGGCCAGGTTCTCCTCAGTTTGGCGTGCAGCAAATGTTTCCAGGGAGCATTTAAATCAGTTGGATGCAGTTGCAGCCCTCAGACAAATCGCTAATCAGTTAAATAGCAAGCAAAAATCACCAAGGTGAAAGAATCCAGCTGCCAATGGCACATTAAAGATAAAAAATAACTATTATTGGTATACAATGAAACGACTTTACAAAAAGTCAGGGAAGTAACTATATCCCAGCCAGCTGAACCACTAACAGCACATATCAAACGTCCAACATGTTTCATGCCATTATAGCAATTCATCAGAGAGAGAGAGAGTTAAGGTCTTTACTCTAGGGTTAAAAACTGTTGAAGATCCAATCAGCAGACTGTTGTCTGAGAGCCTCTAAACTCCACTGATTGGATCTTCAGCAGCTTGCTCCTATTTGTGTAATGGGTCTTTTCATATGCAGAGGGAGGGGGGGAGTGTCTGCTTACTGGGTGTTCCAGTTAACCTTTTAAAAAGTGCTAAACTGGGAGTAACGGCTAGATTATGAGTTTTGCGTTATGAGGGGCGCGGTACTGTCACAGTAGCAGTCACTATCTGCCAGTGTCTTGTCCCTGATATGCTATAGATTGTTGAAATAATGTTCATCCCCTTACTACTAAAAAAAATGTAAAGAACAGAATTCTAATCAGTGAGCTGAATTTAATATGGGGTGGTGCAATATTCCAGAAACCCTCAAAAAAACAAAAACACTTTTTGTAGAAAGGCAGCAGTCACAGTGACACTTCTGTTTTGCTTAGAACTAGCACAGCATTAGCAATGTGTTTCAATGAAAGGAAGACTGGTTTTTAGATGGAATCTACTACTTGAAAATGTATATTAATTTCATAAGGAAGACTAGTTTTTGGATGAAATATACTACTTGATAAGTTGATATTAATTTCATAAGGTCAGTCACTGACCTTATGAAATTAATATAAATTTATCAAGTAGTAGATAAATTTAAGTGTCACTGTGACTGCTGCCTTTCTACAAAAAGTTTTTTTTTTTGAGGGTTTCTGGAACATTGCAGTTGCACCACCCCATATTAAATTCAGCTCACTGATTAGAATTCTGTTCTTTACATTTTTTGTGACTGCTGCCTTAGCCTAGCCTAATAGCCTTAAAATTTAAAAGCCTTTTAAAATTTAAGGCTATTAGGCTAGGCTAAGGCCCCAGGGTAGTACTGTTACATACAAAGGGGTAATACTTATTACTGCACAGGGTAGTAATGTGACACCCAAAGGGGGAATACTTATTACTGCCCAGGGTAGTACTGTCACACACAGAGGGGGAATACGTATTACTGCCCAGGGTAGTACTGTCACACACAGAGGGGGAATACGTATTACTGCCCAGGGTAGTACTGTCACACACAGAGGGGGAATACGTATTACTGCCCAGGGTAGTACTGTCACACACAGAGGGGGAATACGTATTACTGCCCAGGGTAGTACTGTCACACACAGAGGGGGAATACGTATTACTGCCCAGGGTAGTACTGTCACACACAGAGGGGGAATACGTATTACTGCCCAGGGTAGTACTGTCACACACAGAGGGGGAATACGTATTACTGCCCAGGGTAGTACTGTCACACACAGAGGGGGAATACGTATTACTGCCCAGGGTAGTACTGTCACACACAGAGGGGGAATACGTATTACTGCCCAGGGTAGTACTGTCACACACAGAGGGGGAATACGTATTACTGCCCAGGGTAGTACTATAGGACAGTAAGTGGTTGAAAAAAGCAATATAATTCAAGCCTGCAGCATTCCCTTGCTTATGCCAGCATGCTGAAAGTGATCTTCACTAATTGGCTACTAGGCATAGGTATAAACCACAGTTACTGCTTAGAAGGGATTAAAGATTCAGTAACATTTTCATAAACAAAAATGCACATGAGCTGAAGAGTTTAAAAAAATATATCAAGAGGCAGCATTCAGTCAGTCTATATTATAAATGCACTAAATGTTAATCTTAAGGTTTGTATAAAATAAGAGAAGTGACCATATTTGTGTGATAACTAATCTGCAGCAGCAGCTGATATGCATTAAGGATAATTTACTATAATATGAAGACTAGAGTGTAAAGTAACAGTAACAAGAATTAATATAACTGTAAGAGGTCACCAGCTGCCATACACCTTTTTATTATTGTTCCCAGTGGAAGAAATGCTTATAACCTGAAGTCCTTCCTTGCACTTAAAATAAAAAGAGTATATATTGAGAAAGACTGAGAGTGCAACACATTGATCTGTAACTACTACAGCACACAAAGCCTAAAGCTGCCTGGGCTTCAAGATCAATGGCTCCACTGTTACTGTTAGTCAGTTGTGACTGACGCAGTGCTATAATGTAAGATGAAAACAGTTTCTCGCACTAAACTCAAGGATTATTCCCTGTAGCTAATGTGAGACTGAACAAATTCCTCTGAGAACTGAAATGGGCAATTAATGGGCACGCAATTTGTTCAGTGATCTAACATCAGCTACAGGGAATAATCATTGAGTTTACTGCGGGTCGGGAAACTGTTTTTACATGTTCTTTAGCTGGCAACAGGAAAGGAAACTGAATATAAGATGGCAATCATCATGGCAGAACAACTCATATAATTAATTATACCGCCAATCTCATATCGCATGTACCATTAGGAATTGTGACTGGAGTGTCTAGTATAATCAGGCGGCAGCTCTCTGTCTGCTGCTGCGCCTGCCCTGCAACAATACAAAAATACGGTCGGCAGGTGACGACTCTGAAGGGTCTCTAGTCTCTCCTCACTCACAGTCCGAGTCACTCACACTCTATCTATCTAATAATCTAATCTATTTCCTCGAGTCCAGTGACAGTCTCTCCTCCTGACCTCCTCACGGCTCACTCTACTACACTACTAGTCTAGTACTCAATCAGTCTGTACTAGTGTAAGTGTACTTACAGTTGCAGGACACTGACTGGACAAGTGGACAGTGGGCAATTGTGACACCACTCCTCCCTTGCTCAATGCTCATCACACTCCACTCCAGCTGGCAGCTGCGTGCTCCTACCGGCACTTTGGTGACGACGAGTCTAGCAAAGGCTAATTTAGAAGAGCGCTCTCTTCCTGTGTGACGTAGAGACTGAGAGACTCAGTCACGTGAGTCTCACACTGGACCGCCGATTGGCTTAGGGCTTCTGAGGCTCCTTAGAAGCAGCCTCAATAGGGAGCGGTATGGGTCACAATGGAGCCTTAAGCGCCACTGGGTGGCACTGTCTCTGGCCTTTACAAAGCCATCCATGTTGTGCAATGGAGGGGAGCTGAACGGCTCACATTCACAGCCTCTCCTTCATTGCGCAATATGGATCGCAATGAATCGCTCGGCTCAACTATTTCTAATAATATGTTCTTGATGGTGGAGTTGGCATTTGGGGGTTGAGGGGGCTAGGGGGGTAAAATGGGGTACATTTTTTTTTTTTCATAAAACTTCAAGATTTTTATTTTATTAATAAAACTGAATTTAAAAGGTGTAATACACACATAGGACAGGTGAGGCATGCCTCACCTGCCTCCTATGACAGCACGTCACTGGGGACTAACTTGCACATTATTGTCACCGCTCACTTACCTACAGCGCTGGTATTACAGGTTTTCATAAACCCGGCGTTAAAAGACAAGAAGTGAGTGTAGAGCAAAATTGAGCTCCATACCGCACTCCAATACCAGCCCTGCTTAAGTCAGTGATGAGCTGGTTGTACGTACTCGTGCACAATTTCCCCATAGACATCAATGGGGAGAGCCGGCTAAAAAAAAGCCTAACAACTGCAAAAAAGCAGCATTAAGCTCCGTAACGCAGCCCCATTGATTCCTATGGGGAAACTAAATTTATGTTTACACCTAACACCCTAACATAAACCCCAAGTCTAAACACCCCTAACCTTACACTTATTAATCCCTAATCTGCCGCCCCCGACATCGCCGACACCTACATTATACTTATTAACCCCTAATCTTCCGCTCCGGACATCGCCGCCATTATAATAAACATATTAACCCCTAAACCGCTGCACTCCTGCATCTCAAACACTATTTAAATATTTTTAACCCCTAATCTGCCTCCCCTAACATCGCCGCCACTATACTAAAGTTATTAACCCCTAAACCTAAGTCTAAAACTAACCCTAACACCCCTTAACTTAAATATAACTACATTTATTAACCCCTAATCTGCGGCCCCCAACGCCGCTGCCGCTATACTAAACTTATTAACCCCTAAACCTAAGTCTAAAACTAACCCTAACACCCCCTAAATTAAATATAACTAAAATAAATCTAGCTAAAAATTCCTATCATTAACTAAATAATTCCAATAGTTACATTGTATCTAGTTTAGGGTTTATTTTTATTTTACAGGCAAGTTTGTATTTATTTTAACTAGGTAGAATAGTTACTAAATAGTTATTAACTATTTACTAACTACCTAGCTAACATAAATACAAATTTACCTGTAAAATAAAATCGAACCTTATTTACACTAACACCTAACCTAAATACACATACCTAAATTACAAAAACAAACAAACACTAAATTACACAAAATAAAAAAATATTACAAGATCTTTAAACTAATTACACCTAATCTAATAGCCCTTTTCAAATAAAAAAGCCCCCCCAAAATAAAAAAAAACCCTAGCCTAAACTAAACTACCAATAGCCCTTAAAAGGGCCTTTTGCAGGGCATTGCCCCAAATAAATCAGCTCTTTTACCTGTAAAAAAAATACAGTAAAACCCTAACTAAAAAAACCTAAGCTCCCCATTGCCCTGAAAAGGGCATTTGGATGGGCATTGCCCTTAAAAGGGCATTTAGCTCTATTGCTGCCCAAACACTAATCTAAAACTAAAACCCACCCAATAAACCCTTAAAAAAAACCTAACACTATCCCCCGAAGATCCACTTACAGTTTTGAAGAGCCGACATTCATTTTCAATCAAGCCAGGAGAAGTCCTCAAAGAAGTCGGGAGAAGTCCTCAATGAAGCTGGGAGAAGTCTTCATCCAAGCTGGGAGAAGTGGTCCTCCAGACGGGCAGAAGTCTTCACCCAGACGGCATCTTCTATCTTCATCCATCCGGTGCGGAGCAGGTCCATCTTCAAGACATCCGGCGCGGAGCATCCTCTTCCTCCAACGACTCCCGATGAACGAAGGTTCCTTTAAGTGATGTCATCCAAGATGGCGTCCCTTAGATTCCCATTCGGAAATAAGGTCGGAAAAATCCTATTGGCTGATGCAATCAGCCAATAGGAATGAACTTCAATCCTATTGGCTGATCCAATCAGCCAATAGGATTGAGCTTGCATTCTATTGGCTGTGGGGGGTTGTTTGTATTTTTTTTACAGGGAAAAGAGCTGATTTATTTGGAGCAATGCCCCGCAAAAGGCCCTTTTAAGGGCTATTGGTAGTTTAGTTTAGGCTAGGGGATTTTTTTTTTAATTTTTTTTATTTTGATAGGGCTATTAGATTAGGTTAATTACGGTAGTTTAAATATCTTGAAATTTGTTTTTATTTTGTGTAATTTAGTGTTTTGTGTTTTTTGTAATTTAGGTATTTGTATTTAATTTTGTTAATTGTATTTAATTTAGGTAATTTATTTAATTGTACTGTAAGGTTAGGTGTTAGTGTAACTAAGGTTAGGTTTTATTTTACAGGTAAATTTGTATTTATTTTAGCTAGGTAGTTAGTAAATAGTTAATAACTATTTAGTAACTATTCTACCTAGTTAAAATAAATACAAACTTGCCTGTAAAATAAAAATAAACCCTAAGCTAGATACAATGTAACTATTAGTTATATTGTAGCTAGCTTAGGGTTTATTTTATAGGTAAGTATTTAGTTTTAAATAGCAATAATTTAGGTAATGATATGAATTTTTAGTTAGATTTATTTTAATTATATTTAAGTTATGGGGTGTTAGGGTTAGACTTAGGTTTAGGGATTAATAAATTTAATATAGTGGTGCCGACGTTGGGGGCGGCAGATTAGGGGTTAATAAATGTAGGTAGGTGGCGGGGATTTTAGGGGTGGCAGATTAGCGGTTTATAATATTTAAATAGTGTTTGCGAGGCGGGAGTGCAGCGGTTTAGGGGTTAATATGTTTATTATAGTGGTGGCGATGTCGGGAGCGGCAGATTAGGAGTTAATAATTTTATTTTAGTGTTTGCGATGCAGGAGGGCCTCGGTTTAGGGATTAATAGGTAGTTTATGGGTGTTAGTGTACTTTTTAGCACTTTAGTTATGAGTTTTATGCTACAGCTTTGTAGTGTAAAACTCATAACTACTGACTTTAGAATGCGTTACGAATCTTGCGGGATAGGCTGTACCGCTCACTTTTTGACCCAAAAAAAACAAACTTGTAAATGGAAGTCCCATTGAAAAAAGACTTTATGAAAATTGCTTAAGTTAATTTGTGGTACGGCCGAAAAAGTGTGTGGGACAGCTGTACCTACAAGACTCGTAATAGCAGTGGTAGTGAAAAAGCAGCGTTATGAGTCTTAACGCTGCTTTTTTTACTCATAACGCAAAACTTGTATTCTAGCCGTATGTTTTTAAAAGGTTTTATACTGGATTTTTAGATCAGTATCTGTGCATATTATTCTTTATAGTAGTGTCTGTTACATGCAGTTATAGGAACATTGGTATACTGTCCCTTTAAAGGTAAATAGAAGTTGTGCTAACATGTCAGAAAATCCATAAGGATTATTATTATAGTTTATCTAAATAAAAAATAAAACAGGCAGATTGGGCCTGAATTAGTTAATATATCCATTTGGATTCAAAACACCCTAAAATCTCCCACTGTGGGGTTCTTGGATGGAAACTAAAATGATTCCAATTTGTCAGCCAGTTTCCAACCTTATGAAAATTTAAATGCCTTGCAAGAAGTGTCAGCTGCACACTCATACCCTTCTGTAAGTCTATAAATCAAGGGCTGTAAATATTCCAACTCCTGCTTTATGCTAGTGACCATATTTACTGTTCAGCTTCTGAGTTGACAAAACCCTGACTGGTGTGATGGATTTTCTTCCTTCTTTGAACTTCTTCCTAGAAACAGATATTTGGAATTATACAGTAGACACTTTGGAGACAATGACTCTTTTTAAGCCAGAATCTCATGCAGTATTTTTTAAATATCTAACAGGATCTAAATATTAATAAGAAAATGACGTTAAATCATAGCAAGTAATGGACTTTATGTATACAATGCTTTACAGTGTAAATAATCTCGGAGACGTTTTGCTAGTTAGTGTGTAGTTGAATATCATTCTTACTGTTGGTAGATATATACATAAATTAAGATAATTTAAAAGTTAGAGCATTTATAGACTGCTTATGGATGTTTATAAAGCACCTTCCCCAACACCAACATATTAAAAGTTTAGTATTGCTTGTTTTTAGACTTACACAAAAGATAGATTTGTATACGTGCCCTAACAGCTGGGGGATATGGTTAAAAATAGGTGTGTCTACAATAATAAAATGATATGTTTAGAAAAAATCTATTATTTATTAAGTAAAAATCTCATAAATTATACTATACACTTATATGCAATAAATAAAATATAATAAAATGGTGATACTAACTTACATATGACCGGTCATCTAAATCCTAACTTTTCTTATAAATATAAAATCTAGAAGCAATATAAACATTACCACCTTATACGTAAAAAATAGAAAAATAAAACAATATAAGCAGTTTCCACGTTATGTATCAATTATGTAAGGTGACCATATTGCCGCTTTAAAAAGGGACACATATGAAAAATACATATGTCAGGGTTCTTATACAAACCATTTCTTTAAACAGCCCTTAAAACAGCCCTTGCATAAGTATTTCTTTCATGTAATTGGCAAGAGTCCATGAGCTAGTGACGTAGTGGGATATACAATCCTACCAGGAGGGGCAAAGTTTCCCAAACCTCAAAATGCCTATAAATACGCCCCTCACCACACCCACAATTCAGTTTTACAAACTTGTGAACTGGTGAAGCAAGTCTGTGCTAAGATTTCTACGTTGACATGAGCTTCTCAGCATTTTGATGCCCGATTCCTCTCAGAGTACAGCGAATGTCAGAGGGATGTGAAAGGAGTATCACCTATTGAATGCAATGATTTACCTAACGGGGGTCTATTTCTTAGGTTCTCTGTTATCGGTCATAGAGATTCATCTCCTACCTCCCTTTTCAGATCGACGATATACTCTCATATACCATTACCTCTACTGATAACTGTTTCAGTACTGGTTTGGCTATCTGCTATATGTGGATGGGTGTCTTTTTGGTAAGTATGTTTTTTTATTACTTAAGACACCCCTGCTATGGTCTGGCACTTTATGCATTTATATAAAGTTCTAAATATATGTATTGTACTTATATTTGTCATGAGTCAGGTTCATGTACAGGGAGTGCAGAATTATTAGGCAAGTTGTATTTTTGAGGATTAATTTTATTATTGAACAACAACCATGTTCTCAATGAACCCAAAAAACTCATTAATATCAAAGCTGAATATTTTTGGAAGTAGTTTTTAGTTTGTTTTTAGTTTTAGCTATTTTAGGGGGATATCTGTGTGTGCAGGTGACTATTACTGTGCTTAATTATTAGGCAACTTAACAAAAAACAAATATATACCCATTTCAATTATTTATTTTTACCAGTGAAACCAATATAACATCTCAACATTCACAAATATACATTTCTGACATTCAAAAACAAAACAAAAACAAATCAGTGACCAATATAGTCACCTTTCTTTGCAAGGACACTCAAAAGCCTGCCATCCATGGATTCTGTCAGTGTTTTGATCTGTTCACCATCAACATTGCGTGCAGCAGCAACCACAGCCTCCCAGACACTGTTCAGAGAGGTGTACTGTTTTCCCTCCTTGTAAATCTCACATTTGATGATGGACCACAGGTTCTCAATGGGGTTCAGATCAGGTGAACAAGGAGGCCATGTCATTAGATTTTCTTCTTTTATACCCTTTCTTGCCAGCCATGCTGTGGAGTACTTGGACGTGTGTGATGGAGCATTGTCCTGCATGAAAATCATGTTTTTCTTGAAGGATGCAGACTTCTTCCTGTACCACTGCTTGAAGAAGGTGTCTTCCAGAAACTGGCAGTAGGACTGGGAGTTGAGCTTGACTCCATCCTCAACCCGAAAAGGCCCCACAAGCTCATCTTTGATGATACCAGCCCAAACCAGTACTCCACCTCCACCTTGCTGGCGTCTGAGTCGGACTGGAGCTCTCTGCCCTTTACCAATCCAGCCACGGGCCCATCCATCTGGCCCATCAAGACTCACTCTCATTTCATCAGTCCATAAAACCTTAGAAAAATCAGTCTTGAGATATTTCTTGGCCCAGTCTTGACGTTTCAGCTTGTGTGTCTTGTTCAGTGGTGGTCGTCTTTCAGCCTTTCTTACCTTGGCCATGTCTCTGAGTATTGCACACCTTGTGCTTTTGGGCACTCCAGTGATGTTGCAGCTCTGAAATATGGCCAAACTGGTGGCAAGTAGCATGTTGGCAGCTGCACGCTTGACTTTTCTCAGTTCATGGGCAGTTATTTTGCGCCTTGGTTTTTCCACACGCTTCTTGCGACCCTGTTGACTATTTTGAATGAAATGCTTGATTGTTCGATGATCACGCTTCAGAAGCTTTGCAATTTTAAGAGTGCTGCATCCCTCTGCAAGATATCTCACTATTTTTGACTTTTCTGAGCCTGTCAAGTCCTTCTTTTGACCCATTTTGCCAAAGGAAAGGAAGTTGCCTAATAATTATGCACACCTGATATAGGGTGTTGATGTCATTAGACCACACCCCTTCTCATTACAGAGATGCACATCACCTAATATGCTTAATTGGTAGTAGGCTTTCAAGCCTATACAGCTTGGAGTAAGACAACATGCATAAAGAGGATGATGTGGTCAAAATACTAATTTGCCTAATAATTCTGCACTCCCTGTATTTCCTTGTGCAGACTGTCAGTTTCATATTTGGGAAATGAAACATATTAAGAAATATTTTTTTCTTACCTGGGGTTTAGTCTTTTTTCAAATTGATTACTTTCAACTTTTCCAAATTGCGGGCAGCATTAGGCCCGCGGGTGAGCCAAATGCTAGACTTTAGTGCGTCATTCTTGGAGTGAGAATTTTTTGGCGCGAAAAGTACGTCCGTTGACGCAAGTTCGTCATTTCCGGCTTCGTTGTTGACGCAGAAGTCTTACACATGGTTGCGTCGTTAGTAACGCAAGTGTGTCATTTCCGGATGTTGTTGACGGCAAAAAAATTTCTCTCACATTGTGCGTCATACTTGGCGCTAAATTTTCCAGTAGTTTTATACCCCATTGCTGTTTGCCTCTTGCCTTTCTCAATGTCAGATGGCTATGCTGTTTGCATTTTTTTCCCATTCCTGAAACTGTCACTTAAGGAAATTTAAAATTTTGCTTTATATGTTGTTTTTTCTTTTACATTTTGCAAGATGTATCAATCTGATCCTGCCTCAGAAGTATCTGTTGGAACGTTGCTGCCTGACATCGGTTCTACCAAAGCTAAGTACATTTGTTGTAAGATTGTGGAAATTATATCTCCGAATGTGATTTGTAATAGTTGTTAAGATAAACTTTTACATGCAGAGAATGTATCCATCAGTAATAGTGCATTGCTAGTTGCAGTTCCTTCAACTTCTAATGTACATGATATACCTATGAATTTTAAAGAATTTGTTACTGATTCTATTCAGAAGGCTTTGTCTGCATTTCCGCCTTCTAATAAACGTAAAAGGTCTTTTAAAACTTCTCATACAATTGATGGAATTTCAAATGTCCGGCAACATAATGATTTATCCTCCTCTGATGAGGATCTATCTGATTCAGAAGATCCTTCCTCAGATATTGACACTGACAAATCTACTTATTTGTTTAAAATAGAGTATATTTGTTCTTTGTTAAAATAAGTGTTAATTACTTTGGATATTGGGGAAGCTAGTCCTCTTGACATTAAGACTAGTAAGCATTTAAATGCTGTTTTTAAACCTCCTGTGGTTACTCCAGAGGTTTTTCCTATTCCTGATGCTATTTCTGATATGATTTCTAAGGAATGTAATAAGCCAGGTACTAATTTTATTCCTTCTTCAAGGTTTAAACAATTGTATCCTTTACCAGCAATTTCTATAAAGTTTTGAGAAAAGATACCCAAAGTTGATGGGGCTATTTCTACTCTTGCTAAACGTACCACTATTCCTATGGAAGACAGTACTTCTTTTAAAGATCCTTTAGATAGGATAGGAAAGCCTATTTATATTCAGGTCATCTTCTCAGGCCTGCAATTCCTTTGGCTGATGTTGCAGCTGCATCAACTTTTTGGTTGGAGAATTTAGCGCAACAAGAATTGAATTCTGACATATCTAGCATTATTCGTTTACTGCAACATGCTAATAATTTTATTTGTGATGCCATTTTTGAAATTATCAAAATTGATGTTAGATCCATGTCTTTAGCTATTTTAGCTAGAAGAGCTTTGTGGCTTAAATCCTGGAATGCTAATATGACATCTAAGTATAAATTATTATCTCTTTCTTTCCAAGGTAATAATTTATTTGGCTCTCAGTTGGATTCTATTATTTCAACTGTTACTGGAGGAAAGGGGGTTTTTCTGCCTCAGGATAAAAAACCCAAGGGTAAATCTAAGGCTCTAACCGTTTTCGTTCCTTTCGTCAAAATAAGGAACAAAAATCTGGCTGTGAGAATCTCGCTGTGTGTATCCCCGCCGCCATCACACCTGGCATCGTGCGGACAAGCCACTATCCATAGGCTGTGAAGCTACACACCAGCCCGGATCTTGAGAGTGGCGGCTATAACCCGCCGCTGGCGTTTGAGAAGCTCTCCATTAGCTGAAGACCGAGTCGCTGCGGTCACCCTGGTCCAGCACTACAGGAGTAGTGGCAGACTAATCCACATTGTACAGAAGTAGCAGGAAATAGGCCAGACTGTACGGCCCAGGACGGATCCCCCGTGTGAGAGATGGGGTGTTACCGGGGAAGTCCCAGTCTGAGAGCAGTTTATGGACACGCTGCTGCACCAGACAGTGCAAGTCTCTCCCACCTGGTTGGGGGTTGCTGGCGGTATATTTGAAGTTACCAACTGGCTGGACCAAATAAGCATGATCTGAATACTGCATTGTATAAATCCCGGTAGAACTACTGGGTGAAGGTAAGAAGAGGAGAGGAGGCCGGTTTGAATTTATTAAAGTAAAATACCACCTAAAATAACATTCAATTTACCCTAAATTTGCCCTGCTTTATATACTATGTAGCTTGACCTATCCTAATATGGGGCATTGGTGCTATGGTGGGATAGCTTTTGGTATCATTGCTGTGATAATTGTCTAAAGACTGTGGCTTTGATTACGCTGGATCTTGGCGATGTTCCACGTTAATTTGCATCTGGAAGTTCTATACTGTGGGTCTAAGCTGGATGTTGTAGCTCTGTTACGAGTGAATCTACTGGGATATGTGCAAGGAAGCAGCAAGGGCTACTGGCTTATGAGGAGGGAGGTTTCTGGATACCATTACCGGTGAACTGCTTAAACTCTATACGGGCCTATGTAATGACTAGCACAGTCTATACTCCTTCTCGTTAATTGGACATCATACATGTTACGGTTATAATCAGAATTTTATATAGGTGTCCCCACCATCTAAAGGAATCTGGTCTCAGTATTTACAAAATTTTCATTGCGTACCATAAGTGGCATAGTTGTATCACAAATATGTTTTGTGGGGAGATGGACAAGTTTGTCTAGCTTTAATTATTTTATTGAAGAGACCGAAATATACAGCCTGTCTGTTGCTTTTTTTTTTTTTTATTTTTACAGGTATTATATGATGTGGTGAAATATGCATTTCTAAAAGTCTAATTTAGTCCTTGGTAGAGTTGTTAGGATGGTATAAGGTACTTACTAACAGTAAATAGCACTGTTAAAATATACATGCTCTAGGCCCAATCTTGGTTTTAAGGGGCTTTCTACAATAATTGTTTTACTTATACCTGTATTCTATTTCTATGTTAATATAAGAGGTGTTAGATCTAAGAAACAGATGTATTGACTATATTTTTAGGGCTGATCTGTGTAAAGAGATTGCTCTAAGCTAGGTATATGGGACCTGTTTTGTACATTTGTAATGCCTCTTGATAACGATAGTCATTTTGTGAATACACCTAGGATAAAGTGTCAAAATTTTTCAGGCAAATCTGTTTGTAAATAACCGAGGTACAACTATTGTTGGAACTGCTATAGTTCTTTGCAGGTGGTTAAGAGAGATCAAATATGTTCCCAGGCCGTTTTGTTACAGCCCAGGTTTTTGAAGATAAAAGTTAAGATAGGGGAACCTTTTGTAGTACTCTCAGCTCGCAGTATTATAGGGCAGCTTGGCTACTTGAGTTTCAGTATTAACATATTTTTTCTATTCAATGGTTTATACGGCTACACTTCTAATCCACATACTTAGTGTTGTTGGTAGTTAAATCTGCTATATGAGTGGTCCCTTCTGATTTTTTTGCTGGTCACTACACTGACACTTGGGGTTTTCCCCAATATTGGCCAACTGCACTTGACACATCCTCACCACCTTCGGGTGTATACCTTAAGTAATCTTACAAGTGCACTTTTTTTTTCCCCCCTTTTTTTTCACAATCTTAACACATGTTTGGAACCTTAATTTATGGATACATTTCTGTCACCTAAATCTCACGCAATGCCAGCGAAAATGAAAGATAGGAGACCTAGGAACAGCTTGGAACCCAATTCGGACCTTAGGCCAGAGATAAATAGCTTAAATATAAACAAAGCAGACATTGAGGAAATATCAAAACAAGTAGCTTATTTATTACTACCACAATTTGATCTAATTAAGACGGAGATTATTACACTGTCCGCAGAAATAAAAAACTTCACTGCTAGGCTGTCAGAAGCCGAAACTAGAATATCGGACATTGAGGACTCTTCGTATAAATTGGAGCAACTTAGTGTACAGAATAGTACAAAAATAAACAAACTTAACGAAAAAATTGAGGACTTAGAGGATAGATCTCGCAGAAATTATTTAAAAATTATTGGTCTACCAGAGAGTGTTACATATCAAGATCTTAAATTTTTTGCAGCTACAACACTTCCACAACTTCTGGGGATTAACCAACAAACCCAGAGCATACAGGTGGAAAGAGCTCACCGGATGGGCACTATTAGGCAGTCAACTGATAATACAATTCAAAAGCGCCCTGTCATGGTGAAATATTTGAATTTCCAGGATAAAACCAATATTTTAAGGGCTTAGAGAAAGATACAAAATCTGGAAATAGATCAGAATAGAATTGTATTGTTCCAGGATTATTCTTTGTAGACAGCAAATAAACGGAAGGCAATGGCACCATTTTGCACCACACTTATTAAACTAGGCTTTACCGCTAGATTAATCTATCCCGCTAAAATCAAACTCATTATCGACAATGAAATAACTATGTTAAACTCACCTCAAGAGGCCAAGACCTTCCTAGATAAGTATAACGAGGGCCATTTGTTAAACATGGCAGGCAGTTATTGTGTTTTGTATGATCCATGGTATGTGTATCATGGCTTTTAGTAGTCTGCTGTTATGGCTGAACCCAAGGTTTATTTCAAGTATAGTTATACTTGTTGTAGCTGCTGCAAAGTTGAAATGTGCTATTGGGAAGTATTGATTTTATATCTTATCGCTGCTTGGATGGGGTGGGGGCAGGGGGAATTTGGGGCCGGGAGCTCCTCTTATTTTTTTTATTTTTTTTTCTTCTTTTCCGTTTCTGTTCATATGTACACACTATACCTTAAAATAAAATGTCCAAATTGAAGGTTATGTCATGGAACGTGGGCTGTATTACCAACCCTATTAAACGAAAAAGAATATTAGCCCACCTTAATAAAGGTAAGACTGACTTAATTCTCCTGCAGGAAACACATCTGTCTGAACAAGAACACAAAAAACTGAAAGCTAACTGGGTACAGGAGGCTATTTTTACTCCATGCGCCTCGCGTAAACAAGGGGTGGCTATATTAGTTAGGAAAAGTTTGGATTATCAAATAATTTCTAAAGAGCTTGACCCTGGTGAATGCTATATTATTATGAAAATCAAATTGGGCCCCCTCATTTATACCATCTGTAACGTGTATGGCCCAAACAACATTGATGAGGCTTTCTGGGTTAATCTGAAGGTTAAATTGTTTAATTATATGGATTCTAATTTGATAGTGGCAGGTGACTTTAACTTGGTCTTTAACAATATGGATAGACTTCAGACCAACAAGTTTACCCCTCCTAGAATCCCACACAAAGTAGTAAGAATCCATAAAACTTTCTGTAGTGCGCTTAAAATTAGGGATGTCTGGCGGCACAAATACCCTAACATATGCACATTTACGTGCGAATCTAAACAATATAGATCGTTTCCCGCATTGATTTTTTTTTTATGTTCAGATAGAGTATTGGGGAATAGTGATAAAGTACAGATAGGAGACTTTACCATCTCAGATCATGCCCCTATTTTTCTAGAAATTGGGCTGGGTAATACCAATTTTGAACCAGCTAGAGGCTACTCTTTTCCTCGTTACTTAGCTAATAACATGGAATTTAAAAATACATATCCATGATATTTGGTACGAATACGCGCTACAGAACAATTCTTACAGTAACAAGCCAAAGATTTTTTGGGAGTCCGCTAAAGCAGTGATTAGGGGAGAAGTTAAAAATATACATGCAAGCTTAGAACAAAAAGACGTCAAAGGGAAACTGAGTCATCTAACTATCTTAGAAACACTTATAACATGTACATAATGACACCCAATCATAATAACTGGCAGAAATACATTAAAGCAAAACACGAATGGGAAATTATATCTTCACAGAAAGCTGCCACTCAGGAACTTCGTTATAGGACTAAGTCCTACAGATTTGGTAGTAAGGTGGGTAAATTGTTAGCAAATTTGTGTGAATATGTATCAGGCACGCAAAAGTATAAATGCCATAAGGTTAGAGGGGATAAGAGTAACCGATGCAGCTGCCATAAAAACAGGGTTCCACAAATTTTTGTATGATGTCCCCCAGGTTGACTTGCAAAATAGACGTTTTGGGGGAAAGTTCGGCTTCCAACACTGCCTCTACTCGAGGCTGAAAATCTTAATCAACCTATTACAAGTACAGAAGTATTACAAGCTATTGATAAACTTAGACTGGGTAAAGCTGCTGGCCCAGATCTACTCCCGGTCGAACTATATAAAATTCTTAGAGAGGAGATAAATTTACCTTTAGTGAATTTGTTTAATGACTATTTATGTAACGGTAAGGTACCTTCAACTTACTTTGCAGCATCTAAAATTATTTTGATCTTAAAAAAGGGTAAAGACCCGGAATTAGTAGATTCATACCGCCCAATATCACTACTAAACTCAGACTACAAAATATTCATGTCAATTTTGGCGCATAGACTAAAACCCATCCTAGGATCTCTGATTCATGTGGACCAGGTCGGTTTTATGGCTCAGCGGAACTCTGCGGCTAGTATTAGGAAAATCTTTTTGTTGTTAGACTTTCTGCAATCTAATAAGAATCAGGACCAGAATGATCCAGCCATATTATCGCTTGACGCCCGAAAGGCGTTTGATTCCATTACTTGGGATCACTTATTTCATGCAATGAATTAGTTTGGTTTTAGAGGGCACTTTCCCAACTGTATCCGGGCTTTATACACTAATGCGTCGTCTGCGCTATTGGTGAACGGCTCTCTTAAAGACTCTTTCTTTATTAGGATTGGTACTCGGCAAGGCTGCCCGAGCTCGCCACTCTTGTTTAACTTGGCAATTGAGCCACTTGCGATAATGTTAAAAATATATCTTAAAGGGATTTGCTTAGGAGATTACCACCTTAAACTATTATTGTACGCGGACGACATACTTCTTTTTCTTAACCACCTACAATGCGAGATACCTTGTATTTTAGAGATTATAGATAAGTTTGAGTCATTTTCGGGCTATAAAATTAATATCACCAAGTCCGACCTACTCTGGCTAAATTCATCTTCACATCTGGACTATGTGCCCCCCTTTAATGTCGCAGACCACTACATAACTTACTTAGGTATTAAAATCAGCAGAAACCCACTGGATTGGTACACTCTTAATTATCTCCCACTAATAAATAAAATAGAAGCAGATCTAAGAAACTGGGCGAACTTACCCCTATCGCTTACGGAGAAAATTAACTTAATTAAGATGACTATTCTACCGAAATTGTTATATTCTATGCAAAACATTCCTTTTATGTTAACAAAAAAGGATCTTAATTTCTTGGATAGGCGAGTTAGGACATTTATATGGGGCACAGGTAGGAAACGTATTTCGCTAGATAGGTTGGCACAACTTAGACAATTTGGAGGCCTAGCTCTCCCCATATTCTCTTTATATAATAAAATATGTCTGGCCAAGGTAGCCATGGATTGGCTTACCGGAGGGTCCCATGTTGCCTTTCTCGAAGTTGAACAAAAGCTAGTCTATCCTTTTTCACTAATTGCTTTATTGCACTGCCCCATTAAAGCATTACCAAGTAAGATTAAAAATAGAAGCACAATAGTGAATGTTATTAAGGCCTGGCAGTCTATTCGGACAAGCATGAATGATAATCCTGTGATCTCGGATGTGGTGCCCATCACCAGAAATCCTTGCTTTAATCTATTTAATAATGGGTCGTGCAGGGCCTCTCTCACTTAATCCATTTTAGAGATCCTGATACTATCTCTGCACACACTTATGCATATCTTAAAAATAATTATCAGCTTGCAAATGTTGACTTCTATACGTATTTACAAGTTCGGCATTGGTATAATGAAGTCACTAAAAACCATACTAGAGAGTGGATACACCCTGGTATAAGAATGGGCCTTGCCCTTTATAAGTTAGGAAAACATTTTAGTAGCTACTGGTATAGGATGGTGTTAGCGGTAGCGGGTGAAGGTAATTTTTTGAGTATTTGTGTTAAATGGTCTTATGGTATCCAAGCACTGGATATTGATAAGGTGAAACATAGTATATTAGCGGCTGAGCTGGCCACCCTTTCGGCGGCATGGCGCGAATCGCATTTTAAAATCTTAAACCGTGTACATATACCTCCTTCAAGCCTAAATAGTTGGTTTGGTAACCGCTTAAATTTGTGTCCACGATGTAGTTCTTATGCAGCCGACCTGGTCCACATGTTTTGGAGCTGCCCGAAAATCCAACAGTTTTGGCGGCGGGTACAATTTTGGCTGAATAGGACACTAACTTCACAACTAGTATTCCAATTACAGCATATATTTTTTTTTAGTAGATCCGAGTGATTATGTCCACAATGTTGTCTAATACAGTAATCCTGGGTGCCAGATACCTTATCTTGAAAAATTGGAAGTCTAATAGACCACCAACATTTAACAACCTAACATATTTATTACATTCACAATTTATAATAGAACAACTGGACAGTGCTAATAACGGATCCAATCAACAACTTAGCTTTGCTAATAAGTGGCTAGATTTTATTTAAGGTTCAGAAATATTACATAACTCCAAGCTCTGGGTTTTTGTTTTTTTCCCTGCCCCACCCCACCACCTTCTGAGACGCCTGTTTTCTCTCTTTCTTCTCTTTTTTTTTTCTTCTTTTTTTCTCTAAGTGTATCTATCGTTATAGATTTTAAGATATGCATATGTCTACATATATCAGTCTGAAAAAGATTAAAGTTATAAATTTCTTACTTTTGCTGTGTTTATGGAGGCAACAAGAATGTGTCTTTGATTGTTATTTCTTTTATTTTCGATCATGTGTATTCAGATAAAAAGAGGTTAACTTTCAAAACAAGCAAGTCTTTTTTTTTGTACTAGATCAGAATGTATATGTTTATTTCATGTAACTGTATTGACATGATGTGCCTTTTTTCTGTTCTTTTGTTATGTTATAATAACCTCAATAAAAAAAAAAAATAAGGAACAAAAATCAAATCCTTCCCCCAAGGAATCTGTTTCCAATTGGAAGCCTTCCTCAAATTGGAATAAATCCAAGCCATTTAAGAAACCAAAGTCAGCCCCTAAGTCCGCATGAAGGTGCGGCCCTCATTCCAGCTCAGCTGGTAGGGGCAGATTAAGGTTTTTCAAGGATTTTTGGATAAATTCTGTCCAAATTCAATGGATTCAGAGCATTGTCTCTCAAGGGTATTGAATAGGATTCAGAGTAAGACCTCCTGTGAGAAGATTTTTTCTCTCACGTATCCCAGCAAATCCAGTAAAAGCTCAGGCTTTCCTGAAGTGTATTTCAGACCTGGAGTCTTCAGGGGTAGTCATGCCGGTTCTTTTTCAGGAACAGGGTCTGGGGTTTTTCTCAAATCTATTCATTGTCCCAAAGAAGGAAAATTCATTCAGACCAGTTCTGGATCTGGAAATTTTGAATCGCTATGTAAGAGTACCAACTTTCAAGATGGTGACTATAAGGACTATTCTGCCATTATATGTCTACAATAGACTTGCAGGATGCTTACCTTCATATTCCGATTCATCCAGAACATTATCAGTTCCTGAGATTCTCTTTTCTAGACAAGCATTACCAATTTGTTGCTCTTCCATTTGGCCTAGCAACAGCTCCAAGAATCTTTTCAAAGGTTCTAGGTGCCCTACTCTCTGTAATCAGAGAGCAGGGTATTGCGGTGTTTCCTTATTTGGACGATATCTTGGTACTAGCTCAGTCTTTACGTTCTGCAGAATCTCACACGAATCAACTAGTGTTGTTTTTTCTGAAACATGGTTGGAGGATCAATTTACCAAAAAGTTTCTTGATTCCTCAGACAAGGGTCACCTTTTTAGGCTTCCAGATAGATTCAGTGTCCACGACTCTGTCTCTAACAGACAAGAGACGTTTGAAATTGGTTGCAGCCTGTCGGCACCTTCAGTCTCAGTCATTCCCTTCAGTGGCTATGTGCATGGAAGTTTTAGGTCTTATGACTGCAGCATCGGACGCGATTCCTTTTGCTCGTTTTCACATGAGACCTCTCCAGCTTTGTATGCTGAATCAATGGTGCAGGGATTATACAAATATATCACAGTTAATATCCTTAAATCCCAATATTCGACACTCTCTGACGTGGTGGTTAAATCACCAGCATTTAGTTCAAGAGGCTTACTTTGTTCGGCCAACCTGGAATGTGATCACTACAGACGCAAGTCTTTCAGGTTGGGGAGCTGTTTGGGGATCTCTGACAGCACAAGTGGTTTGGAAATCTCAAGAGGCGAGATTACCAATCAATATTTTAGAACTCAGTGCAATTCTCAGAGCTCTTCAGTTGTGGCCTCCGTTGAAGAGAGAACTGTTCATTTGCTTTCAGACAGACAATATCACATCTGTGGCATATGCCAATCATCAGGGTGGGACTCGCAGTCCCCATGCAATGAAAGAAGTATCTCAGATACTTGCTTGGGCGGAATCCAGCTCCTGTCTAATCTCTGCGGTGCATATCCCAGGTGTAGACAATTGGGAGGCGGATTATCTCAGCCGTCAAACTTTACATCCAGGGGAGTGGTCTCTCCATCCAGATGTGTTTTCTCAGATTGTTCAGATGTGGGGTCTTCCAGAGATAGATCTCATGGCCTCTCATCTAAACAATAAACTTCCCAGATACCTGTCCAGGTCCAGGGATGTTCAGGCAGAAGCAGTGGATGCGCTGACACTTTCTTGGTGTTATCATCCTGCTTACATTTTTCCACCTCTAGTTCTTCTTTCAAGAGTGATATCAAAAATCATCATGGAACAATCGTTTGTGTTGCTGGTGGCTCCATCATGGCCTCACAGGTTTTGGTATGCGGATCTTGTTCGGATGTCCATTTGCCAACCTTGGCCACTTCCGTTAAGGTCGGACCTTCTGTTTCATGGTCCGTTTTTCCATCAGGATCTCAAATCATTAAATTTGAAGGTATGGAAATTGAACGCTTAGTGCTAAGTCATAGAGGTTTCTCTGACTCAGTAATTAATACTATGTTACAAGCTCGTAAATCTGTTTCTAAGAAGATTTGTTATCGAGTTTGGAAGACCTACATTTCCTGGTGTTCTTTTCATAAATTGTCTTGGCATTCTTTTAGAATTTCTAGAACTCTACAGTTTCTTCAGGATGGTTTGGATAAGGGTTTGTCTGCAAGCTCCTTGAAGGGACAAATCTCTGCTCTTTCTGTTTTATTTCATAGAAAGATTGCTAAACTTCCTGATATTCACTGTTTTGTACTGGCTTTTGTTCGTATTAAGCCCGTCATTAAATCAATTTCTCCTCCTTGGAATCTTAATTTGGTTTTGAAGGCGTTACAGGCTCCTCCATTTGAGCCTATGCATTCTTTGGACATTAAACTACTTTCTTGGAAAGCGTTGTTCCTTTTGGCCATCTCTTCTGCTAGAAGAGTTTCTGAGCTATCTGCTCTTTCTTGTGAATCTCCTTTTCTGATTTTTCATCAGGATAAGGCGGTTTTGCGGACTTCATTTAAATTTTTACCTAAGGTTGTGAATTCTAACAACATTAGTAGAGAAATTGTTGTCCCTTCCTTGTGTCCTAATCCTAAGAATTCTATGGAAAGATCCTTACATTCTTTGGATGTGGTAAGAGCTTTGAAATATTATGTTGAGGCTACTAAACATTTCAGGAAGACTTCTAGTCTATTTGTTATATTTTCTGGTCCTAGGAAAGGTCAGAAGTCCTCTGCTATTTCCTTGGCTTCTTGGTTAAAGCTTTTGATTCATCAAGCTTATTTGGAGTCGGGTCAGGCCCTGCCTCAGAGAATTACAGCTCATTCTAGTAGATCAGTCTCCACTTTGTGGGCTTTTAAGAATGAAGCTTCAGTTGATCAGATTTGCAAAGCAGCAACTTGGTCTTCTTTGCATACATTTACTAAATTCTACCATTTTGATGTATTTGCTTCATCAGAAGCAGTTTTTGGTATAAAAGTTCTTCAGGCAGCTGTTTCAGTTTGATTCTTCTGCTGATGTTTTAAGTTTTTCTTTTCATTATGAGAATAACTTATATTTTGGGTTGTGGATTATTTTTTCTGCGAGAATTGGCTGTTGTTTATTTTTATCCCTCCCTCTCTAGTGACTCTTGCGTGGAGTTCCACATCTTGGGTATTGATATCCCATATGTCACTAGCTCATGGACTCTTGCCAATTACATGAAAGAAAACATAATTTATGTAAGAATTTACTTGATAAATTAATTCCTTTCATATTGGCAAGAGTCCATGAGGCCCACCCTTTTTATGGTGGTTATGATTTTTTGTATAAAGCACAATTATTTCCAAATTCCTTTGTTGATGCTTTTTACTCCTTTCTTTATCACCCCACTTCTTGGCTATTCGTTAAAATGAATTGTGGGTGTGGTGAGGGGTGTATTTATAGGCATTTTGAGGTTTGGGAAACTTTGCCCCTACTGGTAGGAATGTATATCCCATACGTCACTAGCTCATGGACTCTTGCCAATATGAAAGAAATTAATTTATCTGGTAAATTCTTACATAAATTATGTTTTTTCATATGTGTCCCTTTTTAAAGCGGCAATATGGTCACCCTACAATTATGCAATTTGTATCACGCATATGCTTTGTTATCATATATAAGCTTATTAGTACGAAAGACTAATATATAGTTCAAGGATGTATAAAGCGTACTAATAAGCTTATATATGGTAACAAATCATATTGCCATAATTGATACATAAGGTGGAAACTGCTTATATTGTTTTATTTTGCTATTTTTTACATATTAGGTGGTAATGTTTATATCGCTTCTAGATTTTATATTTATAAGAAAAGTTAGGATTTAGATGACCGGTCATATGTAAGTGAATATCACCATTTTATTATATTTTATTTATTGCATATAAGTGTATAGTACAATTTATGATATTTTTACTTAATAAATAATACATTTTTTTCTAAACTTATCATTTTATTATTGTAGACACACCTATTTTTAACCATATCCACCAGCTGTTAGCGCACGTATACAAACCTATCTTTTGTGTATATCTGTTTCAAACTTTTTATCTGTTTTATGGGAGCAGATTAGTATAGGTGCAGGGGTTAGACTTGCGCACCACTTAACATCAATGAGTTGATGCATTGTGCACAAGCTTATTAATATACATACTGTATGTAATCATGTTATATTGCAGCTTATAGATGTTTCAGATGTGGATTTCGTATAAGACAATGCGCTGGATTACAAGTAAAGTAGGGATTGGCAAATGTGGCGAAAGTTTAATTTGTTTGGTAGAACAAATAGTCCTGTGGACATTCGTTTTGGACAATCGAATGAAAATCCATTAAAATTTGGTAATCAAATTCATATACAGTATATAAATAAAAAAACAAATCTTACTTAAAGGAACAGTAAAGTCATAATTATACATTCATGATTTAGACAGAGCATACAATTTTAAACAACTTTCCAATTTACTTCTATTATTTAATTTGTTTCCTTCTCTTGTTATTCTTTGCTGAACAGTTTATCTAGGTAAGCTCAGGAGCAGCAAAGAACCTAGGTTTTAGCTGCTGATTGGTGGCTGCATAGATATACTGATTGTCATTGGCTCACCCATGTGTTCAGTTAGAAACCAGTAGTATATTGCTGCTCTTTCAACAAATGATACCAAGAGAATTAAGCAAATTGTATAATAAAAGTAAACTAAAAAGTTGTTGAAAATTATATCTACCTAAATCATAAAAGAAAAATGTGGGGTTTAATGTCCCTTTAATGCCAGAGTTTAAGTAATCAGATACCAGCATAAAAACTGGAAAATTACTGGGTTGAGGTTCTAACTTAATAAAATTGGAAACTAGCGCTTAACCTTTTCTCCATATGCTTCACGTAGAACAACTTCTTAGCTATGAACTATTTGTTTAAACTTAAATGGTCATGATACCTAAATGTTAAGATACTTGAAAGTGATGCAGCATAGCTGTAAAAAAGCTGACTAGAAAATATCACCTGAACATCTCTATGTAAAAAAGAAAGATATTTTACCTCAAAATGTCCTAAGTATTCAAACCCCACTGTAAAGGACTTTATGCAGCAAATCAGTATGTCTGTCCCGGGACAGGCAAGGGAGCGTGCTTCATGCACACTCAGGTTATTTCCCTATTCAGTTTAAAAAAGTTTAGTATGAAATCTGATGAGAGTTAAGTGAAATCTCATGAGATCACAGTAAAAGAGTTCATGACCTCAGCCATTTTGATGCTGATTGGCTGCAGTTCAGGAGATTCATATTTAAGGCCTATGGGGCATATTTATCAGTGAGTGTGTGTATGTATGTATGAGTGTGTGTGCGTGCATGAGTGTTAGTGTGTGAGTGTATGTATGTATAAGTGTGAGTGTGTGTATGTATGAGTGTGTGTGCGTGAATGTGTGTGTGTGCGTGTATGAGTGTGTGTATGTATGTGTGAGTGTGTGTGCGTGTGCGTGCATGAGTGTTTGTGCGTGTATGAGTGTGTGTGTGTATATGTTTGTGTGTGCGTGCATGAGTGTTAGTGTGTGAGTGTATGTATGTATAAGTGTAATTGTGTGAGTGTATGTATGTATATATGTATGAGTGTGTGTGCGTGCTTGAGTGTTTGTGTGTGAGTGTATGTTTGTATAAGTGTGAGTGAGTGTATGTATGTACAAGTGTATGTGTGTATGCGTGTGTGTGCATGAGTGTTTGTGTGTGTATGAGTGTGTGTGCGTGCATGAGTGTTTGTGTGTGAGTGTATGTATGCATAAGTGTGAGTGTGTGTATGTATGTATGATTGTATGTGTGTATGCATGTGCGTGCATGAGTGTTTGTGTGTGAGTGTATGTATGTATAAGTGTGAGTGTGTGTATGTATGAGTGTATGTGTATGTTTGTGCGTGCATGAGTGTTTGTGTGTGTAT
This sequence comes from Bombina bombina, assembly GCF_027579735.1. NCBI lineage: Eukaryota > Metazoa > Chordata > Amphibia > Anura > Bombinatoridae > Bombina > Bombina bombina. The sequence continues at coordinate 1,512,934,587 of NC_069499.1, read as the reverse complement.
GAGTGTGTGTGCGTGTGCATGAGTGTTTGTGTGTGAGTGTATGTATGTATGTATAAGTGTGAGTTTGTGTATGTATGTATGAGTGTATGTGTGTATGTATAAGTGTGAGTGTGTGTATGTATGTATAAGTGTGAGTGTGTGTATGTATGTATGCGTGTGTGTGCATGAGTGTTTGTGTGTGTATGAGTGTGTGTTCGTGCATGAGTGTTTGTGTGTGAGTGTATGTATGTATGTATGTATGTTTAAGTGTGAGTGTGTGTATGTGTGTGCGTGCATGAGTGTTTTTGTGTGAGTGTATGTATGTATAAGTGTGAGTGTGTATGTATGTATGTATGAGTGTGTGTGCGTGCATGAGTGTTTGTGTGTGAGTGTATGTATGTATAAGTGTGAGTGTGTATGTATGTATGAGTGTATGTGTGTATGAGTGTGTGTGCATGAGTGTTTGTGTGTGTGTCTGTGTGTATATGAGTGTGTGTGCGTGCATGAGTGTTTGTGTGTGAGTGTATGTATGTATGTATAAGAGTGTATGTATGTATGAGTGTATGTGTGTATGCGTGTGCGTACATGAGTGTTTGTGTGTGTATGAGTGTGTGTGTGTGTGCGTGCATGAGTGTTTGTGTGTGAGTGTGTGTATGTATGTATGAGTGTATGTGTGTATGCGTGTGCGTACATGAGTGTTTGTGTGTGTATGAGTGTGTGTGTGTGTGCGTGCATGAGTGTTTGTGTGTGAGTGTGTGTATGTATGTATGAGTGTATGTGTGTATGCGTGTGCGTGCATGAGTGTATGTATGTATAAGTGTGTGTGTGTGTATGTATGTATGTATGAGTGTATGTGTGAATACGTGTGCGTGCATGAGTGTGTGTGTATGAGTGTGTGTGTGTGTGTATGAGTGTGTGTGTGTGCGTGCATGAGTGTTTGTATAGGTATGGACATTATTATTAATTTCACTGCTTAATACAATACGGATTATAAGTATTGCTGTAGGACGGTGAAGTGTGGGCCAATATTTATTATATAATAAAGATAATAGGCCATTCTGTCAAATGCCTTTTGATAACAGCTTGCAAATTATCATTGCATAGCAGATATGAAGATATTAAGATTATTAAAATTACTGAATTAAATCATTTCTCTAATGACAATGGGCCAGATTACGAGTGTAGTGCAAATTAACGCTTTAGCTCGAGCGTATTTGTGCTAGAAGAAAGCTTTTTTGCATTTGTCGGGTTGCGCTCGTATTATGAGTTGAACTGTTTTCGCTCTAGTGCTAACCTGACAAGCGCAAAAAGCCATTCGAGAAAAAAAGTGGAAAAAACACCCCAATCTCGCGCAAACCCGACTTACCTGACATAAAAATATGAGTATTCCACATTCCTATGTTCTTCAAATAACAGAATATGTTTATTCATAAATACTTATTTCTACATATAGCTTGTTTTTTTTTTGGTACAATATAATGTATATCTATACCTATATTTATATATATGACTATATATATGTATAGATATACAGATATATATTGGAATATCAATTTAGAAATACATAGAAGAACATTTTCTGCTATGCACAGAACATTGGAATGTGAAATATTTACAGTAAATAAACACTATAACACTTTATTAAAAATGAATATTTCATAAATATGCTTTAACATGTTTTCATCTTCTTACCTGCAAAGGGCTCCAATGCACTTGTATATATGTGTATATATATATATATATATATATATATATATATATATATATATATATATATATATATATATATATATATATATATACAAAACACGGAAGGGGACAGCCCTGGGTGCAAAAAACAGCACTCTCAGGAAGCTGCACTGTCCACAAAGCCACAGGCAGTTAACCCCAGACAAGTCTGGGTGCACGGCCCAAATGGGTAAATTACAAAAAATATATATACGATAATATAGCACACAGAGAAAGTCCAGCACTGACTTACAAGCTCACAACTAAGATAAAAAGTAACAATGGAAGAGTTAGTTACCGCATCTAGCAAAATGGAACACGCCCAGGTACCACATATATATATGTGTGTGTGTGTGTGTGTGTGTGTACGTATTTATGTGTTTATTTGTGTATATATGTCTGTAAATACATATATACAAATATAAATACATATCTCCACATATATAGACATTTATTTTATTATAATAATATTAGCACCCTTGGTAAATATTGTAACCTTGGTAAATATGAGCAAAGAAGGCTGTGAAAATTTGTCTTTATTGTTTAACCTTTTGATCTTTTGTTAAAAAAAAATACACAAAAATATTCTAACAGCTAACAGCGTTATTTATTTATTGTGATGCTGGTGGATGGCAGTTTAAGGGTTAATAGTGTAGTTTATGGCTTGTTTGAATGCAGAATGGATCGTTGCAGTATAGGTCATAACGACTAGAGTAAAGCCATACCGTGCGACTTGTAATACAGAGTAGCTGACCATTCCGCACTCAAAGGCAATTTCTTTAGCAGTAAAGCCGTACTGCACAACTTGTAATCTTGGTCACTGTTAGTTCTACCTTGCTCTGGGGCCACAACAACTAGTACAGTGGGCCACATAAAGCCCTTGTGCCACAAATTGGTAATCCCTGCTTTAACAAATTATAGAATCTAATTTGTTCAATAGAATTTCCCTTTAATTTTCTTGTATACGATTTTGTTAAAGGGATAGTAAAGTCCAAATTAAACTTTCATGATTCAGATAGGGCATGTCATTTTAAACAACTTTCTTATTTACTTTTATCATCAAATGTGCTCATGCTAATTTCTAAGCCATTGAAGGCCGCCTCTATTTTGAATGCATTTGACAGTTTTCCACAGCTAGAGGGCATTAGTTCATGTGTTTCATATAAATAACACTGTGCTCACGCACGTGAAGTTATTTAAGAGTCAGCACTAATTGCCTGAAATGCAAGTCTGTCAAAAGAACTGAGATAAGGAGGCAGTCTGCAGAAGCTTAGATACAAGGTAATTACAGAGGTAAAAAGAGTATTAATATAACAGCGTTGGTTATGCAAAACTGGGGAATGGATAATAAAGGGATTATCTATCTTTTTAAACAATAACATTTTTGGTGTTTACTATCCCTTTAAATCTATAACTAAGTTATTATACAGCATATAGATAACTCATATAATCTTACAAAGATGTTATGGATAACGTGTTTCATATATATCAATGTGTAACTAAATCATTATGTTATTAATATTATATATGTTATTATGTACGCACTACTGTAATCTGTTTGTGTTTTGTATGTGAATTTGTAATTCCATATGCCATTTTTTTGGCTTTAAGCCAATCTTCTTTTTATTAAATCTTTTTGTTTTATGTGTAATTTTAATGATGGATAAACATGTCTGAAAAAAATAGCTTCTAGGCTGTAAAATGAAGAGGTTATGCAGAATATCTAAAGCAGAGGTGCTACAGTCATATACAATATTTCATACATTTTTGATCAAATCATCCTCACAAAAACTGTTCCCCTAATTAAAACAAGTTGCTCAGACATATTGTCTCCCTTGTTTCCTCTGATATATTTTTCTCTCTCTCCCTTTCTCTTTTGAGGACAGATGGGTCCCATTAAAGATTTCAGCATTTAATGTGGTTCACTTAAATTACTTCTCAAGTCTTCACGTTCTTTGGTAAAAAAAAATAAAATTGTGTTTTTATTTTTTAAGATCGTTTGATTTTGAAAAAAAAAAAAGTTTCTTGATGCCCCACCTCATGGAAAATATTATCTGTAACTGGTTTCTAAATAACATAGAGTCAGACTGAATAATTTTATCTCACTATACTCTTCCAACATAAATTATTAGTCTGTATGCTCAATAAAACAGTGGTGCATAGAAATGAATGCACAAAACACCTGTATTTATTTTTAATGCTGTGTTGCTCAGAAACAATTATTCTGAACCCTCAACTCTCATTATGGGGCCTAGTTATCAAGCCGTCAACCTCAAATACGCTGGAATTCCGCAGCGTATTTGTGGCGAGGCTGATTCGCCTTAGTTATCAAAGGCTCGAGACCGGCAAAAGTAGAATTTTGTGACGTAAGCATCGATCCGCCGGACTCAGTCCGACAAAGATCGATTCTTACGTCACTCCAGATGTTCCGCACACAAGTGCGGCACATTCTCACTACTTTTGCTAGCTATCAAAAAACTAGCAGGTACGCTCAGCACTTTTACGGCCCAGCGTACCTGGTTTTCAATCCGCCACCCCTGGAGGCGGCGGATCCCATAGGAATCAATGGGAGTCTGACCATAGCGAAAGTACAAGTTCGCTGCTGCTAGACATCCCATTGATTCCTATGGGAGCTGTCTACACCTAACACCCTAACATGTACCCCGAGTCTAAACACCACTAATCTGACCCCCCCTACACCGCCGCAACTAAATAAAGTTATTACCCCCTAAACCGCCGCTCCCGGAGCCCACCGCAACTATAATAAATGTATTAACCCCTAAACCGCCGCTCCCTGAACCCTCCGCAACCTATATTAAATGTATTAACCCCTAATCTGCCCCCCCTACACCGTCGCCACCTATAATAAATTTATTAACCCCTAATCTGCCCACCCTACACCGTCGCCACCTATAATAAATTTATTAACCCCTATCCTGCCCCCCACTACGCCGCCGCCACTGTCATAAAATTATTAACCCCTAAACCTAAGTCTAACCCTAACCCTAACGCCCCCCTAACTTAAATATTAATTAAATAAATCTAAATAAATTAACTCTTATTAAGTAAATGAATCCTATTTAAAACTAAATACTTACCTTTAAAATAAACCCTAATATAGCTACAATATAAATAATAATTATATTCTAGCTATCTTAGGATTTATATTTATTTTACAGGTACCTTTCAATTTATTTTAACCATGTACAATAACTATTAAATAGTTATTAACTATTTAATAGCTTACCTAGCTAAAATAAAGAGAAATGTACCTGTGAAATAAATCCTAACCTAAGTTACAATTACACCTAACACTACACTATACTTTAATAAATTATTCCTATTTAAAAATAAATACTTACCTGTAAAATAAACCCTAAGATAGCTACAATATAATTAATAATTATATTATAGCTATCTTAGGATTTATATTTATTTTACAGGTAACTTTGTATTTATTTTAGCTAGTTAGAATAGTTATTAAATAGTTATTAACCATTTAATAACTACATAGCTAAAAGAAATACAAAATTACCTGTAAAATAAATCCTAATAACTACAATTAAATACAATTACATAAACTAACTAAAGTACAAAAAATAAAAAAGCTAAGTTACAAAAAATAAAAAAATAAGTTACAAACATGTTACAAATATTACAACAATTTTAAGCTACTTACACCTAATCTAAGCCCCCTAATAAAATAACAAACCCCCCAAAATAAAAAAAAATGCCCTACCCTATTCTAAATTAAATAAATTTCAAAGCTCTTTTACCTTACCAGCCCTTAAAAGGGCCATTTGTGGGGGCATGCCCCAAAGAAACAGCTCTTTTGCCTGTAAAAGAAAAATACAACCCCCCCCCCAACATTAAAACCCACCACCCACATACCCCTAATCTAACCCAAACCCCCCTTACAAAAACCTAACACTAATCCCCTGAAGATCATCCTACCTTGAGTCGTCTTCACTCAGCCGAGCCACTGATGGAACTGAAGAGGACATCCGGAGCGGAAGAAGTTAATCCTCCAAGCGGCGCTGAAGAAATCTTCCATCCGATGAAGTCATCTTCCAAGCCGGGTCTTGAATCTTCCTTCCGCCGACGCGGAACCACCTTCTTCACCGACGGACTAAGACGAATGACGGCTCCTTTAAGGGACGTCATCCAAGATGGCGTCCCCTCAATTCCGATTGGCTGATAGGATTCTATCAGCCAATCGGAATTAAGGTAGGAAAAATCTGATTGGCTGATGGAATCAGCCAATCAGATTGAGCTTGCATTCTATTGGCTGTTCCGATCAGCCAATAGAATGCAAGCTCAATCTGATTGGCTGATTGGATCAGCCAATCGGATTGAACTTGAATCTGATTGGCTGATTCCATCAGCCAATCAGATTTTCCTACCTTAATTCCGATTGGCTGATAGAATCCTATCAGCCAATCGGAATTGAGGGGACGCCATCTTGGATGACGTCCCTTAAAGGAGCCGTCATTCGTCGTAGTCCGTCGGTGAAGAAGGTGGTTCCGCGTCGGCGGAAGGAAGATTCAAGACCCGGCTTGGAAGATGACTTCGCCCTGATAGAAGACCTCTTCAGCGCCTCTTTGAAGATGACATCGGACGGATCGAAGACTTTTCTTCAGCGCCGCCTGGATGATGACTTCATCGGATGGAAGATTTCTTCAGCGCCGCTTGGAGGATTAACTTCTTCCGCTCCGGATGTCCTCTTCAGTTCCATCGGTGGCTCGGCTGAGTGAAGATGACTCAAGGTAGGATGATCTTCAGGGGATTAGTGTTAGGTTTTTGTAAGGGGGGTTTGGGTTAGATTAGGGGTATGTGGGTGGTGGATTTTAATGTTGGGGGGGGGGGGTTGTATTTTTCTTTTACAGGCAAAAGAGCTGTTTTCTTTGGGGCATGCCCCCACAAATGGCCCTTTTAAGGGCTGGTAAGGTAAAAGAGCTTTGAAATTTATTTAATTTAGAATAAGGTAGGGCATTTTTTTATTTTGGGGGGGTTTGTTATTTTATTAGGGGGCTTAGATTAGGTGTAAGTAGCTTAAAATTGTTGTAATATTTGTAACATGTTTGTAACTTATTTTTTTATTTTTTGTAACTTAGCTTTTTTATTTTTTGTACTTTAGTTAGTTTATGTAATTGTATTTAATTGTAGTTATTTGTAGTTAATTTATTTAATTAATGTAATGATAGTGTAGTGTTAGGTAGGTTAGGATTTATTTTACAGGTAATTTTGTATTTCTTTTAGCTATGTAGTTATTAAATGGTTAATAACTATTTAATAACTATTCTAACTAGCTAAAATAAATACAAAGTTACCTGTAAAATAAATATAAATCCTAAGATAGCTATAATATAATTATTAATTATATTGTAGCTATCTTAGGGTTTATTTTACAGGTAAGTATTTATTTTTAAATAGGAATAATTTATTAAAGTATAGTGTAGTGTTAGGTGTAATTGTAACTTAGGTTAGGATTTATTTCACAGGTACATTTCTCTTTATTTTAGCTAGGTAAGCTATTAAATAGTTAATAACTATTTAATAGTTATTGTACATGGTTAAAATAAATTGAAAGGTACCTGTAAAATAAATATAAATCCTAAGATAGCTAGAATATAATTATTATTTATATTGTAGCTATATTAGGGTTTATTTTAAAGGTAAGTATTTAGTTTTAAATAGGATTCATTTACTTAATAAGAGTTAATTTATTTAAATTTATTTAATTAATATTTAAGTTAGGGGGGCGTTAGGGTTAGGGTTAGACTTAGGTTTAGGGGTTAATAATTTTATGACAGTGGCGGCGGCGTAGTGGGGGGCAGGATAGGGGTTAATAAATTTATTATAGGTGGCGACGGTGTAGGGGGGGCAGATTAGGGGTTAATAAATTTATTATAGGTGGCGACGATGTAGGGGGGGCAGGATAGGGGTTAATAGGTTTAATATAGGTTGCGGCGGGTTCATGGAGCGGCGGTTTAGGGGTTAAACTATTTATTTAGTTGCGGAGAGGTGCGGGATCAGCAGGATAGGGGTTAATAATTTTATTATAGAGGGCGACGGTATAGGGGGGCAGGATAGGGGTTACTAGGTATACTGTAGGTGGTAGCGGTGTCCGGGAGCGGCGGTTTAGGGGTTAATACATTTATAAGAGTTGCGGCGGGGTCTAGGAGCGGCGGTTTAGGGGTTAATACATTTATAAGAGTTGCGGCGGGGTCTAGGAGCGGCGGTTTAGGGGTTAATACATTTATAAGAGTTGCGGCGGGGTCTAGGAGCGGCAGTTTAGGGGTTAGTAACTTTATTTAGTTGCGGGAGGCTCCGGGGCGCCGGTATAGGGATAGAACAGTGTAGTTTAGTGTGAGTGCTTAGTGACAGGCTAGCAATAAAGCTGGGAAAAAGCTGAAGGGCAGCGAGATCGGATGAGTGATAACTGTCACAGTCCGCTGCTCATCGCCCCGCGGCTTTTTGACAGCTTGTTTTGATAACTTAGGCGTATTTTTTCAGGTCCGCGGCGGCGAAGGTAGGCGAGCTTAGGCGGGTGTATTGGGCCGGCGAAGCCATAAAAGTAGACGGCTTGATAACTACCCCCCTATGAGTGTAATACATGAATTAGATGTCTCTTTTCTAGAGCACAAATCAATTCTAATTTTTATTAAAATTTATTTTCCCCCAAAACAATGTTACAAGCATTTGCAAGGCCATTATGATGTCTGATCAATTCATAATTTGGTAGCTAATGTTTTTTATTATTATTTCTTGTGTACAGGGGTCAATGTCACATACAAAATCCTACGTTATCATTTACCTTAATGGGAATTATACAGACACTTTGATTCCTGGATCACAAAATGTTTTAAATAAACATCCATTAAAGGGACACTGAACCCAATTTTTTTTTCTTTCGTGATTCAGATAGAGCATGCAATTTTAAGCAACTTTCTAATTTACTTCTATTATCAATTTTTGTTTCGTTCTCTTGCTATCTTTATTTGAAAAAGATGGCATTTAAGCTTTTTTTTTATTCAGACTCTGGAGAGTACTTTTTTATTGGTGGATGAATTTATCCACTAATCAGCAAGGACAACCCAGGTTGTTCACCAAAAATGGGCCGGCATCTAAACTTACATTCTTGCATTTCAAATAAAGATACCAAGAGAATGAAGAAAATTTGATAATAGGAGTAAATTAAAAAGTTGCTTAAAATTGCATGCTCTATCTGAATCACGAAAAAAAAATTTGGGTTCAGTGTCCCTTTAAGGACTCAATTAACTAGAGGTCTCTGGGCTTACAAGATTCTCAAGATATCTCACCAGTACTATAAAGTAGCTGTTGGAATTTTCTAAAGGAAGTTCTTTACTTTAAAATTAGTCTGTCTCATAAAGGGGTGTTCCCTGTATTTAAAGGGATATGAAACCCAACATTTTTCTTTCATGATTCAGATAGATCATGCGATTTTAAAAAACTTTCTAATTTTCTTCTACTATCAATTTTTCTCCCTTCTCTTGGTATCTTTTGTTGAAAAGCATTTTGGTGCACTATGTGGCAGCAGTTTTGCAAGAATGTTATCCATTTGCAAAAGTACTAGATAGCAGCACTATTTCCTGCCATGTAGTTCTCCAGATGCGTACCTAGGTATCTCGTCAACACAGAATATCATGGGAAAGAAGCAAATATGGATAATAGAAGTACTTTTTTTAAATGGTATGTTCTGTCTAAATCACAATATATATATATTTTTTTGTGTTTCATATCCCTTTAAGTATGTGAAGGCGATGCATACATTATAGGACTCACACAAAATGTAATTTAAAAATCTTATGAAATGAATAAATTAAATATTGAATTTAAAAGAGACAGTAAAAAAATTGTATTGTTATATCGGTGTTAGTAAATTTTTCTCTTGTGGGGATGTGTGAATGAGGTTCCTGTAATTAGGCCCCCACATGTTAAACAGCCCAAACAACGAAAGACTCCTGTTTTTTTTTTTAAATCCATCCAGGTGGTTTTCTTTTAACATTGCACTTGATCCGTCTTAACTAAACAGTCCCTTAGGGATCTAGCCCTTCTGTATCCCATTCGTGGAGATGGTGTCCGCAATAAGGGTAATGTCTTATCCGTATTGACAATTTCCCAGTGTTTATTGATAATGTTGGGTATTGCTTTCTTATCACTCAAATAAGTGGTGACAAATGTCATTTTGTTTTCATCCGCTATATTTGTTGATTTCTTCTTATTTTCCAGAGCTTGAATGTGTTGCTTCTGTAGAAGCTTAGTAGGATAGTATTAAGTCCTTTGGAGTGCGCTTTGTTCCGTGGATATTTTAATAATTTTTGCTGCACCCAAGGCTGTTGTGGATTATTGATCTGGAGTGCACACTGTTTGGAACTTATATATGTATATCTGTATATATTTTTGTATATACATACAGGTGTATACAGGGAGTGCAGAATTATTAGGCAAATTAGTATTTTGACCACATCATCCTCTTTATGCATGTTGTCTTACTCCAAGCTGTATAGGCTCGAAAGCCTACTACCAATTAAGCATATTAGGTGATGTGCATCTCTGTAATGAGAAGGGGTGTGGTCTAATGACATCAACACCCTATATCAGGTGTGCATAATTATTAGGCAACTTCCTTTCCTTTGGCAAAATGGGTCAAAAGAAGGACTTGACAGGCTCAGAAAAGTCAAAAATAGTGAGATATCTTGCAGAGGGATTCAGCACTCTTAAAATTGCAAAGCTTCTGAAGCGTGATCATCGAACAATCAAGCGTTTCATTCAAAATAGTCAACAGGGTCGCAAGAAGCGTGTGGAAAAAACAAGGCGCAAAATAACTGCCCATGAACTGAGAAAAGTCAAGCGTGCAGCTGCCAAGATGCCACTTGCCACTAGTTTGGCCATATTTCAGAGCTGCAACATCACTGGAGTGCCCAAAAGCACAAGGTGTGCAATACTCAGAGACATGGCCAAGGTAAGAAAGGCTGAAAGACGACCACCACTGAACAAGACACACAAGCTGAAACATCAAGACTGGGCCAAGAAATATCTCAAGACTGATTTTTCTAAGGTTTTATGGACTGATGAAATGAGAGTGAGTCTTGATGGGCCAGATGGATGGGCCCGTGGCTGGATTGGTAAAGGGCAGAGAGCTCCAGTCCGACTCAGACGCCAGCAAGGTGGAGGTGGAGTACTGGTTTGGGCTGGTATCATCAAAGATGAGCTTGTGGGGCCTTTTCGGGTTGAGGATGGAGTCAAGCTCAACTCCCAGTCCTACTGCCAGTTTCTGGAAGACACCTTCTTCAAGCAGTGGTACAGGAAGAAGTCTGCATCCTTCATGAAAAACATGATTTTCATGCAGGACAATGCTCCATCACACGCGTCCAAGTACTCCACAGCGTGGCTGGCAAGAAAGGGTATAAAAGAAGAAAATCTAATGACATGGCCTCCTTGTTCACCTGATCTGAACCCCATTGAGAACCTGTGGTCCATCATCAAATGTGAGATTTACAAGGAGGGAAAACAGTACACCTCTCTGAACAGTGTCTGGGAGGCTGTGGTTGCTGCTGCACGCAATGTTGATGGTGAACAGATCAAAACACTGACAGAATCCATGGATGGCAGGCTTTTGAGTGTCCTTGCAAAGAAAGGTGGCTATATTGGTCACTGATTTGTTTTTGTTTTGTTTTTGAATGTCAGAAATGTATATTTGTGAATGTTGAGATGTTATATTGGTTTCACTGGTAAAAATAAATAATTGAAATGGGTATATATTTGTTTTTTGTTAAGTTGCCTAATAATTATGCACAGTAATAGTCACCTGCACACACAGTTATCCCCCTAAATAGCTAAAACTAAAAACAAACTAAAAACTACTTCCAAAACTATTCAGCTTTGAAATTAATGAGTTTTTTGGGTTCATTGAGAACATGGTTGGTGTTCAATAATAAAATGAATCCTCAAAAATACAACTTGCCTAATAATTCTGCACTCCCTGTATATATATATATATATATATATATATATATATATATGTGTGTGTGTGTGTGTATAGCTATATATATGAGTATATCTAGTATATATATATTAACATTAAAAAAAATTCTTCTTAGTGAAGACTGAAGTCTATGGCGAGAAGTTAGCGCGGTCGCGATATCCAAAATACTTATACTACACGCTTTTTACTTTCAGCTTGTCTGGCCTGAGAAGGCAGTATTACCAGTAGGATCTGATTTACACCAAAATAAACATTAAAATTTAGCTAAAAATGTATTAATAAATTAGATGTTTGCTTTTGTGACATTAAAACCGAAAGGATAAAACATTCAGAATGTGTTTGAAATATAACTACAATATACAAAAGCTTAAGATCTCTGACGAAGCGCATATGTAATATACAAAAGCTTAAGATCTCTGACGAAGTGCATATGTAATATACAAAAGCTTAAGATCTCTGACGAAGCGCATATGTAATATACAAAAGCTTAAGATCTCTGACGAAGCGCATATGTAATATACAAAAGCGTAAGATCTCTGATGAAGCGCATATGTAATATACAAAAAGCTTAAGATCTCTGATGAAGCGCATATGTAATATACAAAAGCTTAAGATCTCTGATGAAGCGCATATGTAATATACAAAAGCTTAAGATCTCTGATGAAGCGCATATGTAATATACAAAAGCTTAAGATCTCTGATGAAGCGCATATGTAATATAAAAAAGCTTAAGATCTCTGACGAAGCGCATATGTAATATACAAAAGCGTAAGATCTCTGACGAAGCGCATATGTAATATACAAAAGCTTAAGAAAAACAAAAACACATATACAGTATATATATATATTAGATCTTACAGGCTTTGGGGGATATTTATCAAAGGTCTGGCGGACCTGATCCCACAGTGCGGATCAGGTCCGCCAGCGCCAGACCTCGCTGAATGCGGAGAGCAATACGCTCTCCGTATTCAGCATTGCACCAGCAGCTCTTGTGAGCAGCTGGTGCAACGCCGCCCCCTGCAGATTCACAGCCAATTGGCCACCAGCAGGGAGGTGTCAATCCACCCAATCGTCCTTGATCGGGTTGATTTTCAGCGATGTGTGTCCGCCTGCTCAGAGCAGGTGTACAGGGTTATGGAGCAGCGGTCTTTAGACCCTCATGCTCCCTCTGGAGCTTGATAAATGGGCCCCTTTATCTCAACAAATGGCCAGATAAAATATGTGCATACTGGAGAATACCGATCAATACTGGATAGGTTTATGATTTGTATCATTTAGGATAACCGGAAGAGAATACTGCTCCATAGATGAATAGATTATGTTGCTGATCTTGGGTTTACCTGCTATGTTTTCATGCCAAAACCATTAACCAAATAGCTTATAGGCTGAAATAGATGCAATAAAGGTCCTTTGATGTATTAAAGGGACAGTAAACATATTTTAATAGATTAACATTTCAGCAGAAATGTATTAGTATTATTAATACAAAGTTTGCCTTTACTGACCCTTTAAAGGGACAATCTATTCAAAAAAGCATCAGAGAAGAGTTAAAAGGACACAAAACAAAAAAATAATAATTTGTGATTCATAAAGAGCATATTATTTTAAACAACTTTCCAATTTGCTTCTATTATCAAATTGCTTTGTTCTACAGGTATGCTTTGGTGAAGCAGCAACAATACACTACTGGGAGCTAGCAGAACACATCAGGTAAGCCAATGACATTTATGTGCAGCCGCCAATCAGCAGCTAGCTCCCAGGAGTGCCTGAACCTACCTAGGTATTCTTTGCAACAAAGGATAGCAAAAGAACAAAGCAAATTTGATACAAAGTCATTTAAAAAGTTGTTTAAAATGGCATGCTCTCTCTAAATCAAGAAATAAATTAATTTTGTTTCATATTCCTTTAATTGTATTTAAAGCTCATGCAGGAACACTATTTCAAATGAGATGGGTTCTATATTTCACCCCAACTGGGAGGTTGAGTTCTGCTACTGCCTCTTGTTTACATATCTATTCAATAACCAATACTACAGTATTTACATTTTCAGTATAGGTGGTAGATTTAATAGGCAAAAGGTAAATGCCCCAAAAAATGAACTATCTGTAAATAATTGAATACACTCCAGAAGGTAAAATGGACCACTGAGGACATATTAAAGGGGAGGCAATTTTAAAGGACAATTTTCCTTTAAACACAAACCTAAGTGTTCTGACTAGTTTACCAATGTTATAAATGTGTTAAGTGATTTTTTTGTATCTATCATAAATCTGCACCAACACTGATAAAGCATAAGGAAATACCTACTGGGAAGATAACTAGCCCCTTATGTACCCCCTGTTATTTGGAGTAAGCACTAAGGCTGAAAATATGCCTCTGATACCTGGGGATTCACTGTTTTGTTCAGTACCTTTCCACTATAAGGTGCATAGCGATCACATTTCTATTAATGTATTTATTTATAAGGCTTTGGCATTAATCTTTGTTGTCTCTTAACTCACCATTAGTATTATTTCCATATATAATGCACAATCATCATCCACTATCTTAAGTAATCATAAAGACTTCCCAACGTGTACAACCTACTGACATCCTTGGTTGCCACCAACACTCCACCCCCACAGATTCTACCTTGTTAAACCCTGCACCAATCTCTCCTCAAAAGTACCCACCAAGGTACTCAAGCTCAATTACACGATAGTCTAGAAATATCTAAGGTCTTTTGTGACTACTACAGTATGAACAATGTTACCAGTTACCTACCCAGAATCACTTGTGCATAAATATATCTACAAGGCAAGTTTATCTTCCCTGTCCAGGAAAACAAGTTGAAATCCTGGATGAATCCATTGCCATTCAAGACATCACTGACTCAATAGACAATCTCCATACTTTGAAAATCCTAGGCCCAGAAAGGTTCACTAATACATATTACAAATTCAATAAAAAAGATTTTAACTCCCTATTTAGTCTCTTGTTTTAACTTGCTAGAAGATAACTTGGCATTCACTAAGCAAAGATCGTATTATGGTCCTGCCTAAACCAGACAAGTCACCAATTCTGGACAGCAATTACTACCCCTTATCACTCCAAAATACAGTTCTTAAAATATTCTCCAAAATAATGACTAAAAGGATAAATTCAATACTCCCATTGCTAGTTCATGTCTACCAGATGGGCTTTGTCCCTTGATCCAAGGCCTAGGATATCCTTAAAAGTTTACTACAATTCATATTTTTTTAAACAATTATGTTTACTACGGAAGCAGAAAAATTGTTTAACTGCTTTAATTGGCAATTTTTATCAGTAACCCTTAAGCATTGGACATGGATTTGGCATGATTACTCGAATACAAAGTCTATATTCCATTCCATTGGCACCAAAGCAAACCGAGTTCTCTAAAGAAGCTTCAAGATTTTAAATGGTACTAGACAGGGCTGTCTCCCCTCACCACTTGTATTTATTTTAACAATGGAGAATTAAGCCATGCAAGTAAAAAATGACAACCAGATCAGGGGAATAAAAGCAGGTCTAAATGATTATAAAATAACTCTATTCACGGATTACATTATTGTTTCACTGACATCACCCTATACCTCAATAAAGGCATTAATAGAATAATTTTAAAGATTTGGGAAACTCCAACTTCCTGGACAATGATCAGAAGTCAGAATTACTTAACATTAATTTGGATCCAGCACAATTCAGAGCCTTAGGAACAGTATGTTCATATTGGTTACAAATCACCTCAATAAGGTATCTGGGGATTTCACTCTCCCCAGGGGCCTCTAAACTATTTGATTTTAATTACAAAACTATGCTGGCAAATAACTAAGAACTTAAATCTTAGAGTAATTATCCTATATCTTGGGGTGGACATATACAATCCCTAAAATGAACATTCTCTAGCAGATTCTTTACATGATGCAAACAGTTCCTATAAATATTTTCAAATACTTCCTTCAATTGCAATCATGCTCACATGATGTTATAATCAATAAAACAAAGAAAAAACCCTCAATAAATCTATTTTTTACATTAGTGCATCAAGAGGTCACAGATGGTGACATACAACAAAGGATTAAAATTCCATAAGGCAGTGGGAAGATAAGTCAGTGTCCCTATAGATTCATAAATATTAAAAATCTTAAATGTTAGCCCAGTGTGCTGAGTTCCCAATGAATTTATGCCATTCATAATTACTAACCTAAGCCTATACAGACAGTTCTTCCAAGCATGGAATAGGTTCCTGATGTCAACAAAAGTTGTTTTTACCCTAAGATCTCCTTAGTCCCCAATCTCCCAGAATATTGAGTTCCTGAACATTTTTATGTTGCCTATCAGACATTCCCCTTTAAGGCACAATAACACTATGACATAAACTGTTGACTTTTAGCTGTAATACTCCATTTCCTCTCTACAGTAGTCAAAGGTATGGGCAGCTAGGTAATGTATTGACTACTAAGGAGAGGCAAACGATATATGATGACACAGAAAGGTCCTCTGCCTCCCCTCATATGCTAGAACTAAGCTATAAAATCATAATCAAGTGGTATTTAACCCCTCCACAATTAAAAAAGATATATGTATGGGCTTCTGGGAACTGCTGAGAGGGTTGTGGCAAAGTAGGGAAATTGCTACATATATGGTGGAGCTGCCAATGATTAAATCCTTTTTTCGACTAAGTTAAAGGACCAGTAAACACAGCAGATTCGCATAATCAACAAATGCAAGATAACAAGACAATACAATAACATTTACTCTGAATTTCAAATGAGTAGTAGATATTTTCTAACACATTTCAAAGTTATGTATATTTCCACTCCCCCTGTACCATGTGATAGCAATCAGCCAATCACAAATGTATATACGTATAGTCTGAGTTCTTGCACATGCTCAGTAGGAGCTGGTGACTCAAAAAAAGTGTAAATATAAAAGACTGTGCACATTTTTTTTAATGGAAGTAAATTGGAAAGTTGTTTAAAATGACATGCTGTATCTGAATCATGAAAATGTAATAAAACCTGAGTGTCCCTTTAAAGGAGTTATTTGGGACCCTGGCAGGGGAGCAATGCCCACTGAAGCAAGCAATTGCCCATCTGAATTACAACACAGGTCTCCCATGTAAACATTATGATGTACTCTTATACAAATAGGTCTGAGCAGTGCCTTACCCCTCATTGCTAAAAAATGGAAGATACATTCTTTGCAAACCTGATTAGATAGAGCATCTTAACGCCTTTTATTAAAAGAATATAACTTTCCAATATACTTCCATTATCAAAACTTGCACATTATTTTTATATGCACACTTTCTGAGGCTACAGCTCCTACTGAGCATGTGCAAAAGTGCCAAGTATATACGTTTATGCATTTTGTGATTGGCTGATAGCTGTCACATAATACAGGGGAGGGAATATTGAGTTTTGCGGCCAAAGGGGTGCGTTAGCTACGCGTGTTTTTTCCCCCCGCACCTTTTAAATAACGCTGGTATTGCGAGTTCTCTGAAGGGCTGCGTTAGGCTCCAAAAAGGGAGCGTAGAGGCATATTTACCGCCACTTCAACTCTCAATACCAGCGTTGCTTACGGTAGCGGCTAGCTGGAAAAACGTGCTTGTGCACGATTCCCCCATAGGAAACAATGGGGCAGTTTGGGATTAAAAAAAAACTAACACCTGCAAAAAAGCAACGTTAAGCTCCCAACGCAGTCCCATTGTTTCCTATGGGGAAACACTTTCTAAGTCTACACCTAACACCCTAACATGTACCCCGAGTCTAAACACCCCTAATCTTACACTTATTAACCTCTAATCTGCCGCCCCCGCTATCGCTGACCCCTGCATTTTATTATTAACCCCTAATCTGCCGCTCAGGACACCGCCGCAACCTACATTATACCTATGTACCCCTAATCTGCTGCCCACAACATCGCCGACACCTATATTATATTTATTAACCCCTAATCTGCCCCCCCAACGTTGCCGCTACCTTACATACACTTATTAACCCCTAATCTGCCGACCGGACCTCGCCGCCACTATAATAAATGTATTAACCCCTAAACCGCTGCACTCCCGCCTCAAAAACCCTATAATAAATAGTATTAACCCCTAATCTGCCCTCCCTAACATCAGCGACACCTAACTTCAAGTATTAACCCTTAATCTGCCGACCGGACCTCGCCGCTACTCTAATAAATGTATTAACCCCTAAAGCTAAGTCTAACCCTAACCCTAACACCCCCCTAAATTAAATATAATTTTAATCTAACGAAATAAATTAAATCTTATTAACTAAAGTATTCCTATTTAGAGGCTAAATACTTAGATGTAAAATAAACCCTAATATAGCTACTATATAACGAATAATTATATTGTAGCTATTTTAGGATTTATATTTATTTTACAGGCAACTTTGTATTTATTTTAACTAGGTACAATAGCTATTAAATAGTTATTAACTATTTAATAGCTACCTAGTTAAAATAATTACAAAATTACCTGTAAAATAAATCCTAACCTAAGTTACAATTAAACCTAACACTACACTATCAATAAATAAATTAAATCAATTAACTACAAGTACCTACAATTAAATAAACTAAACTAAATTACATAAAAATAAAAAAGATTACAAGAATTTTAAGCTAAAAACACCTACTCTAAGCCCCCTAATAAAATAACAAAGCACTCCAAAACAAAAAAAATTCCCTACCCTAATCTAAATTAAAATAGTTAACAGCTCTATTACCTTACCAGCCCTTAAAAGGGCTTTTTGCGGGGCATGCCCCAAAGAAATCAACTCTTTTGCCTGTAAAAAAAACACAATACCACCCCCCAACATTACAACCCACCACCTACATACCCCTACTCTAACCCAAACTACCCTTAAATAAACCTAACACTACCCCCTTGAAGATCTCCCTACCTTGAGTCGTCTTCACTCAGCTGAGCAGCGATGGACCAAAAGAAGACATCCGGAGCGGCAGAAGTCTTCATCCTATCCGGGCAGAAGAGGACATCCGGACCGGCAAACATCTTCATCCAAGCGGCATCTTCTATCTTCATCCATCCGACGAGGAGCGGCTCCATCTTCAAGACCTCCGGCGTGGAACATCCTCTTCTACCGACGACTACCGACAAATGAAGGTTCCTTTAAGTGACATCATTCAAGATGGCGTCCCTCAAATTCCGATTGGCTGATAGGATTCTATCAGCCATCGGAATTAAGGTAGGAAAAATCTGATTGGCTGATTGAATCAGCCAATCAGATTCAAGTTCAATTGGATTGGCTGATCCAATCAGCCAATCAGATTGAGCTCACATTCTATTGGCTGTTCCGATCACTGTTCCGACTACTGACTTTTTTCTGCGGCTGGAGTCTTGTCGGTAGAGGCTGTACCGCTCACTTCAGCCAAGACTCTAAATACCAGCGTTAGGAAGATCCCATTGAAAAGGTAGGATACGCAAATGGCGTAAGGGGATCTGCGGTATGGAAAAGTCGCGGCTTGGAAGTTAGCGTTAGACCCTTTCCTGACTGACTCTAAATACCAGCGGGCGGTAAAAAGCAGTGTTAGGACCCCTTAACGCTGCTTTTGACGGATAACGCAGAACTCTAAATCTACGTGTTTGAAATTTGCCAGAAAATATTCTACTGCTCATTTCAAATTCAGAGTAAGTGCTATTGCATTGTATTTTTATTGTGTATTTGTCAGTTATTAAATTCTGCTGTATTTAGTGGTCTTTTAAATTAATTTGTTTTCTTCATTTGGTCTGACTGTAAAATAGGGAAACAATTCTTTATATTGAAATAGAATTAGAATTAGCAATAACATGAATCTGCAGATAAACACTTTTTTAAAGTTTCAGAAGAAAAGTTATCTTATTGAATATGCTGAGGCATGAACACTGTTATGTTTGTAGTACGAATTAATCACATTGTTCAATAAATATGCTACTAATCGTTATGTCAACAATCGTACATCGTCTATCAAAGAAATAGAGGAACTGACTCACAAAGGAAAATTCTCAAATTTCGCAAGATTTTTCCTGTCTGTAAAAATATCCCTTGTTTTCCAAGCCGTAATGTGATAGCTACACATGAGTTGTATTCACACACAGCCTAGTTCAATATAAATAATACAGCATGATGCTGGAAATCTAGACACCTAGAACCAATTAGGAAATGGAATATGGGGAAATCCATAGACGAATTGGAATAAAGTAAATATTTGGAAATATAAATCAGGCTTAATTATAGCAGTGTATGTTAACCCTTCAGACAGTTAGTGAACTCAAGTATTTGTATGCAAACAGCTGGGTTTTGTTTGCTGTTATGTGACTATTGTGTTTTGCACATATGCGAGAATCATGCAAATATCTATCTATCTCTAAATCTCACTCTTTCTCTCTCTATATACATATATATCTATTTACCTCTCTATTAATGTATCTATCTCTATCTATCTATTATCTTTCTATCTATCTATCTATCTATCTATCTATCTATCTATCTATCTATCTATCTGTATCTATCTGTATCTATCTATCTATCTATCATCTATCTAGCTATCTACCTTATCCATCTATATATCTATCTATCTATCTATCTATCTATCTATCTATCTATCTATCATCTATCTATCTATCTATTTATCTATCTATCATCTGTCTGTCTACCTTATCTATCAATCTATCTATCTATCATGTATCTATCTATCTATCTATCTATCTATCTATCTATCTATCTATCTATCTATCTATCTATCTATCTATCTGTCTATCTACCATATCTATCTATCTATCTATCTATCTATCTATTATCTATCTATCTATCTACCATATCTATTCATCATCTATCTATCATCTATCTATCTATCTATCTATCTATCTATCATCTATTATCTATTTACCTATCTACCTATCTCTAAATCTCACTATTTCTCTCTCTATATACATATATATCTATTTACCTCTCTATTAATCTATCTCTATCTATCTATCTATTATCTATCTATCTATAATTTATCTTTATAAGCAAACATTTTTGAAGATGCAATAACAAGGGAATATACATTTCTTAAAGGAAAATAAAACATCTTGTACTTACAAGACTTTTCCTTAGTTTTGCAATGAATTAACAAACTAACTGAGGGTTAGATAACAAGTGACACGCTAAAGTTAGCAAGGGTCGCGATACGTAATATTATGAGCGCATCACAAGTTAAAAATAAACAGGTTATTGCAGGTGAAGGCCTAACGTAAAATGAAAGTGGTAAAAAAAAAGTTGCACCAAGCATAATATAAGTACATTAAAATAAACCGTTACACTCATATATACACTGTCTGCTAAAAAATATTCATATAAATATATAAAAAACATTTATAATAGTTAAAAGGTATATGGTATATGACAAGGTGTTTGACTGGAAAGGGCTATGTGTATATATATATATATATATATATATATATATATATATATATATATATATATATGTGTGAATGTATATATATATATATATATATATATACACATACATGTGTATTTATGTAAATACATACATGAATACACATAAGAACACATATATACACATATATATATACATATATAGACAAAGTATAAACACGTAGGGCTCTTTATTCATATTTAATATTTGTTATTATGTTTTTTATGTACATGTATCACATTCTAATTTTCTTCACATAGAATAGATTGTTCTTTGTTTTTTTAAATATATATATCTATGTATATCTTTATATATCTATATCTTTATATATTTATATAGGTATATAGGTATAGACATATATTTTACAAGAAAATAATCAAATTTATATAGAATTATATATTTAAAATTTTTTTTATTTTTTTTCTATGCCAAGAACATTGGAATGGGAAATATTCATAACTTAATTCAGATTTAGCGCAGTTGGTCTAAAGCGGTGTCAGTTTATCAAACGAATGATAAGTGTTAAGTTTTGGGGTTTTTTTTAAATCGCAATCCATTGAAGTCTATGGGGGAAAGAACGCAATCTTGATATCTGTAGTCCTGAAGTTAGCACACATCGGGTTTCGTTCGTGCACTACATTTTTACTTTCAACTTGTAATATGTGCGCTAAACCCACCCAAGTTTACATTTAGCGGTGTTAGCACGTTAGTAAAAAAAAATATTTAGTGCGCCACTTGTAATCTGACCCTGCATGTGCAAACTCTGACCGCATTGACACCCTATTTTCTGCATTTTTTTAATGGCCAAATGTCCTCACCGCTTGTCTTATCTAAATGAGTCAATTTGAACTTGTAACTTGAGTAGACAAGGCTACCCAGTACCCAGTACCCAGTGTCATTTTGTTAGAAAACTTGCATTGTTTTGCAGCATCTTATCTCTTCACCTCTGCAGAGGCCAATTAGGGGCATATATGTGGCAGGGTTAAGCTTGTGAAGTCTGCAGTGTATTAATTTAATTGTCAGAATTGATAAAAAAAAATATTTCAGAATAAAAACAAACAAAAAAAAACAATGAAACTACAATGCAAATTTTTTAATACTCATATTTTGAATACTTTAAGTCCCACTCACAAGGTGTTTCAGGCTAATTTAATATTACATTGTACCATATTATTGTTACATGAATGGCCCTAGGTTAACTTCTCCAAGGAAGTTAAACATAGTTCCAGTGTTCCCGAGGGTTCCAATAAGGGGGGCACATACAGCGATTGATGACTAGGTGCATGTATACCTCATAATTGCAGGGGTTAAGAGCTTGACTCTATGCAATATCTGAGAAATATAATCAGCCATTATTATTTTTTTTTAAAGAAAACATATTTATTTCAAATGAAATACAACTTAGGTTGCTAATTTCCTGAACGGCAAAGTAAACGGCGAATAAATGAATGTCAATCACAAAAAAATGGGTTAATAGATAGAGTGATGTTTTTTATATACAAAATATTTTAATGTTATTTACTGATAGGTGCATATTGTTATTAATATATATATCATTTTGCAACTGATAATATATAGTAGATATGTTTTTTTGTGCTTATACATTTACGGCTAGATTACGAGTTTTGCGCTATGGGTGAAAAAGCCTCAGAACGCTGCTTTTGATTGCATCAGCCAATAGGATTTTTCATCTTGAATTCCGATTGGCTGATAGAATTCTATCAGCCAATCGGTATTCAAGGGACACCATCTTGGATTACTTCATTTAAAGGAACCTTCATTCTTCAGCGACCATCGAAAGAAGAGGATGCTCCTCGCCGGATGTCTTGAAGATGGAGCAGCTCCGCGTCGGAAGGATGAAGATAGAAAATGCCATCTGGATGAAGACTTCTGCCCGCCTGGAGGACCACTTCTTGCCATCTGGATGAAGACTTCTCCCGACTTCGTTGAGGACTTCTTGCCGCTTGGATGAAGACTTCTCCCGGCTTCGTTGAGGATGGATGTCCGGTCTTCAAAAACTGTAAGTGGATCTCAGGGGGTTAGTGTTTTTTTAAGGGTTTATTGGGTGGGTTTTATTTTTAGCTTAGGGTTTGGGCACCGAAAAAGAGCTAAATGATCTTTTAAGGGCAATGCCCATCCAAATCCCCTTTTCAGGGGAGCTTAGGTTTTTTAGATAGGATTTTATTTGGGGGGTTTGGTTGTGTGGGTGGTGGGTTTTACTGTTGGGGGTTTGTTTGTATTTTTTTACAGGTAAAAGAGCTAATTTCTTTGGGGCAATGCCCCGCAAAAGGCCCTTTTAAGGGCCATTGGCAGTTTAGTTTAGGCTAGGTTTTTTTTTTATTTTGGGGGGGCTTTTATATTTTAATAGTGCAATTAGATTAGGTGTAATTAGTTTGAATATTTGATAATGTCTCTTTTATTTTGTGTAATTTAATGGGGTTTTGTTTTTTTAATTTAGTTAATTGTATTTAATTAATGTAATTTATTTAAATGTAGTGTAAAGTTAGGAGTTAGTGTAACTCAGGTTAGGTTTTATTTTACAGGTAAATTTGTATTTATTTTTGCTAGGTAGCTAGTAAATAGTTAATACCTATCTAGTAACTAGTCTACCAAGTTAAAATAAATACAAACTTGCCTGTGAAATAAAAATAAAACCTAAGATAGCTGCAATGTAACTATTAGTAGGTAATTATATTTTGTTTTAAATAGGAATTATTTAGGTATTAATAGTCATTTTTATTAAGATTTATTTGAATTATGTTCAAGTTAGTGGGTGTTAGGGTTAGGGTTAGACTTAGGGGTTAATAACTTTAGTATAGCAATGTCGGGGGAGGCAGATTAGGGGTTAATAGGTGTACTGGAGGTGTCGTGATGTCGGGGCAGCAGATTAGGGGTTAATAAATGTAGGTAGGTGGTGGCGATGTTAGGGGCGGCTGATTAGGGGTTAATAAATGTACTGTATGTGGCGGCGATATCGGGGGTGGCAGATTAGGGGTTAATAAATGTAATGTAGGTGTTAGTGATGTCGGGGGCGGCAGATTAGGGGTGTTAAGACTCGGGGTTTATGTTAGGGTGTTAGGTGTAAACATACATTTTCTTTCCCCTTAGGAATCAATGAGGCTGCGTTACGGAGCTTTACACTCCTTTATTGCAGGTGTTAGGTTTTTTTTTTAGTCGTCTCTCCCCATTGATCTCTATGGGGCATTCGTGCATGAGCACGTAAAAACAGCTTAAAGCAGCGCTGGTATTTGGGTGCAGTATGGAGCTCCATGGAGCTCAACGCTGCTATATTACCTGCTAACGCCGGGTTTATGAAAACCTGTAATAGCAGCGCTATAGGGAGGTGAGCGGTGGAAATAACTTGCAAGTTAGTACCAAGCTGCTCATAACGCAAAACTCGTAATCTATCCGTTAGTTAATAATGAGGATACATTCAGTACCTTTTTTATTTTGAATGATTCAAAAAAGTTGTCACCGTTATTGACATGGGCAGCATGTTTTTCGGGTCAGAGTATGTGCAGATCATTGGAAAATGTGTGTTATTAATAGATCTTTGGGAGTTGAGCACTTGTCAAGTGGCTTTGGCAGGTTAATATGTGTCTATTTTGTTAAAGGGACACTGAACCTACATTTTTTTCTTTTGTGATTCAGATAGAGTATGCAATTTTAAGCAACTTTCTATTTTACTCCTATTAGCAATTTTTCTTTGTTCTCTTGCTATCTTTATTTGAAAAAGAAGGCATCTTAGGTTTTTTTTGCTTCAGTACTCTGGACAGCACTTTTTTATTGGTGGATGAATTTATCCACCAATCAGCAAGGACAACCCAGGTTGTTCACCAAAAATTGTCTGGCATCTAAACTTACATTCTTGCAGTTCAAATAGATACCAAGAGAATGAAGAAAATGTGATAATAAGAGTAAATTAGAAAGTTGCTTAAAATGTCATGCTCTTTCTGAATCACAAAAGAAAAAATGTGGGTACAGTGTCCCTTTAACTTGAGATTATGAGGATTGTGTTCACCAAAGTCTATGTTGTCCATATGGGCGTCCACAAGTGGGGTCAGGGGGCATTTGCCCCCCTTTGGATTTCCTCCCCACCTGGAGTGAAACTGCAGGAAAAAAAGAAAATGTAATGTCCATTTCTATATCTTTTAATCCTTTGAATGTAATTCAGTTTCAGAAGAAGAAGCACAGTATTCTGGGAGTTACAAAGCATTCTGGAATGTTTAGTTCACTAGTTGTCTCTCAGTATTGTGCAATTGCAGTTCTACGTGAGTGACAGTGTGTGTGTCTGTGTCAATATATCTGTGTGCATACAAGAAGTGTATGAAAGTGTATTAAAGTTTAGCATATAGTGACTTTAAAATGTATAGTGTACTAGTTAAGTAGGACTTATAGTATTTTTGGATAATTTTCAATATTCATATATAATTTGTTTCTCTTGGTCTTTTTGTAAAATGTATCTTCTTTTCCACAAAGTTAGGCAACAGGAGCATGCAGATATACTACACAAATTACACAAGAGCGCCCCCTATATGGTGTTTCCTGCTCCATAACCTTCTTATTTGCATGCAAAACCCCTAAACAAATAGTCCTGCAGAAAGTCTATAATCATGAGCATGCTTGTGTCTTCTCTATATTTTTCCAGTGTCTACAACAATGTTATACATATATATTGCTCAAGACATGCACACCTACTTGGTGTATACTATTAAAATTAAAGTTTAAAAATTGTAATAAACCATAACCAGGGTTTCTATGAGTATTTGGAATTCCAACATGGCTCTAAAAAATGTTTTGTATTTAATGTTTAATGACTGATTTTTCTTTCTTCATTATAGACAAATATCAAATGATTTCCAAAAATTCAACATTAATCTTTTGCATATGAATGTCGTGTTTTAGTATATCAAGTGCAACATTTGAATGTAACACATTCAAAATATGTAAAAAAAAATATTCAAATGTTGATTTGGATAAACTACAACGTAAATCCATAAGCAGATCTTGTCAAGTGCCATGAAAATAGATGCTCAGTAAATTTCCTTAGGTCCCTAGAGGGAAAAGGGTCAAAGGGTACAGCTGGTCCCAGGGCCGGCCTTAGGGTGTGGCGGCCAGGGCAGCTGCCTAGGGCTCTGAACTTATGGGGCCCCATGCTGGTGTCAACTGAACACTGTAATAATTTTTATTTAAAAATAATAATAAAATGTGCCATTTATTTTTTTAATTGAGCTTTGGCATTTTTTTTTATTATTTTCCCAAGGTCCACTTCAAAAGCCCGGGAACTCAGGAGATGATGTAGGCTGCAAGGAGCTAATTGATTAGAGGATTATACTAAAATCCTCCAATCAATAAGCTCCTTGCATAAATAAGAGGGCGGAGGCTGCAGGCGGTCTGATGGAGCGGGGATAAAGAGGGTCCCATTTTGTCATCCTGCCTCGGGCCCCACAATGGCTAGAGCTGGCCCTGGCTGCTCCTATACTCTTAAGGCAAGTACTATCACAGCCAATTGTATCTTCCATCTGTCTGCAATGTGATCAAGGCAGCATGCAAAAGTGTTTCAGCATTGTCATCTCCCTTCCTTCACTACTTCTCTTGTTGGATATTAGACAGGAAGAACTGGGGAAATCATTGGGTTAAATTACTTCTGTGTATGTTTTGCTTGTCAGTTAAGGAGTTAAATTACTTCTGAACATGCTGCATGAGTGTTTTAATCAAGGCTTGGGCACTAAGGTCCATCAGTAGGTTAAATAACCACATTGTGTGTTTCATATGTCCCATCTGAAGCATTCTCCACAAAATTCCAATCAACTGTTTGAAGTCCCCCATTGCAAATATCTTCCCTTACCCCTCTCCCAACACCTCATCTTACAAAAAACTTAAAGTAACACCCTTTAGTTGCCCTTAAAATGTGTTGAGCCTTGTTGTGGCTTTTAGCTACCTCTGCTCCTCTCCTTGGTCTGTGCCTCTTCCAGGATTCCCTCCTATTTATAACAAAAAATAATCGTAATTGGGGAAACAAATTAAGCAACCAAGAGTGCAAGTGGTAGAATTTTTTTTCACACTCCATCATTGTAGGTTTGGAGTAGAAAAACTGGAGGCTATAGAAATCAATTCTGGGGATGTTTATGGCTTTCCGGGTGCAAAATAAATCCATTTAAAGATAATTTCAACCTAATATACCTTTACAAACAAATATAAATCACATTTTCTTTGATGGCAAATTTGTGATTATCTCCAACAAGGGTGTCCACAAGAGGGGGCAAGTAGGGCATTTGCACCCCCCCCCCCGGATTCTCTTCTCCAACTGGAGTACAAATGGCTGGGGGGAAAAAGCAATTGAATGTCCTATTTTTTTCTTTCAATTCACTTAACGTAGCTCAGAGCAAGAAGAAGTTATAAAGCATTCTGTAATTTGTAGTTCACTATTTCACCCTTAGTTTTGTGATTCCCAGCATGCATTGTACAGTGGTGGGGAGTGAGCCACCTGGAAAAGTCACAACCCTCCTCCATGCTGTGTGTGTGTATATGTGCCTCCCAGACACTGTGGAAGGCAGCTGACCCTTTACACAGGTTTTTATATGTATTTGTAGGGTCAGATCCTCTACACAAGTGGTAGTGGGGGGAAGTGGAGCACTGTGCCAGTGATGTTAAACTCTGCACCATGACTTCCCTGTTATATATAATTTCAATCCAACCACCTTTTTAACAGCAGTCCTTCTACTTACATACTGGAATAATTTGTTAAAAGTTTTGCCAATACACAAATACAGAAATGTGCATTTTGCATATCTTAAATAATGTGCTTTTAGCTGTTTTAGGCTGTATATGTTAACTTATTTTGGTTCTGTTGTGTTTATTTTTTTATTTTTTTATATTGCAACAAATCATGTAAGAAAAACACTAAGTGCTAGATAACAAGTGGCATGCTATTTAGCGCTCCCGCGCTCAAGCGTAAACATTGCTAGAAGTAATCTTTTTGCGCATGCGGGTTAGCGCACGTATTACAAGTTGAAAGTAAAACTTTTGCGTGTGAGCAAAACCCGATGTGTGCCAACTTTTGGACCTCGGATACCGTGACTGCGCTTACAATTTCTCCCCTAACAAGTAATCTGACAGGAGTTATTAATATTTCACATTCCAATGTTCTGGATATGCAAGACAATGTTATTTTTATTTTAAATAAATATTTCTATATATAGTGTATATATTTTTATATACCTATATATCTATTCATATATAAAACTAGGTATAGATATATATTTTACATTAGCATTATCACAAATAAATATTTAATAATACAAATAAAAAATAGTTCTATGTGAAGAACATAGAAATGTAAAATATGCATAACGCGCTTTGGGTTTCGTGCTTTAGGTCTAAAGTGGTGTCAGGTTAGAGCACATGAAGAATTTGCTATCTTAAAGTGCGTTATGGAAATATAAAAAATAAAATATTGAAAAATAAAATTATTATAAAACTACAAATTTTTTAAATATGCCATGGAATATATTTTATTTATTTACAATATATATATATATATATATATATATATATATATATATATATATATATATATATATATATATATATATATACGTATATATATATATATATATATATATATATATATATATATATATATACGTATATATATATATATATATATATACATACATATATATATATGTGCTTATACATATATATATTTAGATATACACACATACAGGGAGTGCAGAATTATTAGGCAAATGAGTATTTTGACCACATCATCCTCTTTATGCATGTTGTCTTACTCCAAGCTGTATAGGCTCGAAAGCCTACTACCAATTAAGCATATTAGGTGATGTGCATCTCTGTAATGAAAAGGGGTGTGGTCTAATGACATCAACACCCTATATCAGGTGTGCATAATTATTAGGCAACTTCCTTTCCTTTGGCAAAATGGGTCAAAAGAAGGACTTGACAGGCTCAGAAAAGTCAAAAATAGTGAGATATCTTGCAGAGGGATGCAGCACTCTTAAAATTGCAAAGCTTCTGAAGCGTGATCATCGAACAATCAAGCGTTTCATTCAAAATAGTCAACAGGGTCGCAAGAAGCGTGTGGAAAAACCAAGGTGCAAAATAACTGCCCATGAACTGAGAAAAGTCAAGCGTGCAGCTGCCAAGATGCCACTTGCCACCAGTTTGGCCATATTTCAGAGCTGCAACATCACCGGAGTGCCCAAAAGCACAAGGTGTGCAATACTCAGAGACATGGCCAAGGTAAGAAAGGCTGAAAGACGACCACCACTGAACAAGACACACAAGCTGAAACGTCAAGACTGGGCCAAGAAATATCTCAAGACTGATTTTTCTAAGGTTTTATGGACTGATGAAATGAGAGTGAGTCTTGATGGGCCAGATGGATGGGCCTGTGGCTGGATTGGTAAAGGGCAGAGAGCTCCAGTCCGACTCAGACGCCAGCAAGGTGGAGGTGGAGTACTGGTTTGGGCTGGTATCATCAAAGATGAGCTTGTGGGGCCTTTTCGGGTGGAGGATGGAGTCAAGCTCAACTCCCAGTCCTACTGCCAGTTTCTGGAAGACACCTTCTTCAAGCAGTGGTACAGGAAGAAGTCTGCATCCTTCAAGAAAAACATGATTTTCATGCAGGACAATGCTCCATCACACGCGTCCAAGTACTCCACAGCGTGGCTGGCAAGAAAGGGTATAAAAGAAGAAAATCTAATGACATGGCCTCCTTGTTCACCTGATCTGAACCCCATTGAGAACCTGTGGTCCATCATCAAATGTGAGATTTACAAGGAGGGAAAACAGTACACCTCTCTGAACAGTGTCTGGGAGGCTGTGGTTGCTGCTGCACGCAATGTTGATGGTGAACAGATCAAAACACTGACAGAATCCATGGATGGCAGGCTTTTGAGTGTCCTTGCAAAGAAAGGTGGCTATATTGGTCACTGATTTGTTTTTGTTTTGTTTTTGAATGTCAGAAATGTATATTTGTGAATGTTGAGATGTTATATTGGTTTCACTGGTAAAAATAAATAATTGAAATGGGTATATATTTGTTTTTTGTTAAGTTGCCTAATAATTATGCACAGTAATAGTCACCTGCACACACAGATATCCCCCTAAAATAGCTATAACTAAAAACAAACTAAAAACTACTCCCAAAACTATTCAGCTTTAATATTAATGAGTTTTTTGGGTTCATTGAGAACATGGTTGTTGTTTAATAATAAAATGAATCCTCAAAAATACAACTTGCCTAATAATTCTGCACTCCCTGTATATATATACACATTTGAGCCCTTTCTAATCCAATATAATTCCCCTTCAAATCACTATTAAAACATAGATGTATTTCATCTATGTGTGTTTCAATTTTGACCAGAATATCCCTTTAATCATTACAATCTCAGTGTTTTTTAATGTCCCTTTAACTTTATTCAGTGGGTGAATTTTCCTCACTTGTATCCCTAATTTGTTAAATAGGAAAATGATTTTAGCAATTTATATTCACCACTAGCAAAAAATACTTTTCTCATTGCGGCTCACAAAAAAAGGAGCCAAAACTAATTTAAAGATAGTTCACAAAATTTTAAAATGCAAAAGAGCAGAGCTAAACAGAAAATAACAAGACTAATGGATTATAAGCGGTAACTGAAACCATATTTACCCATGAGATGATAATAAAGGGAATTTAAGAATTGAATAGGGAGCGTCCCATTTCTTATGTCTTTTAAGTAATACGACCTGGCTCCTTGCGGCTTTGTCTTTGAGACACAAGTACTGAAAAACTAAATGCTGCTAAAATTTATAGACAAAGCTTTTATGTGAGTAATGTCGGATACATTTAGGACTTTTAACAAAATTATTTGGGTGTTTTGCATTTGGATTTATCCTGAAATTATAAATAAATGTGAACATCTGGTTCAAACAAAAAAAACAATTGAGATTTGCTATAAATAGAAAAAGTGTAATAAAAACAGGAAAATAAAAATAAATTGATAAAAAAAATATACCAAACAACAAAATGTTAAAGGGACAGTCTACGAGTCCAGAAATGTTATTGTTTAAAAAGATAGATACTCCCTTCATTACCCATTACCTAGTTTTGCACAACCAGCACTGTTATATAAATATACTTTATATTACCTCTGTGATTACCTTGTATCTAAGCTTCTGCAGACTGCCCCCTTATCTCAGTGCTTTTGACAGACTTGCATTTTAGCCAATCAGTGCTGACTCCTAGGTAACTCCACGGGAGTGAGCACAATGGTATCTAGCATATGAGCTTATCTAGGTTTAGTATTCAATAAAAAATACCAAGAGAACAAAGCAAATATGATGATAAAAGTAAATTGTAAATGTATTTAAAATTGCATGCCCTATCTGAGTTATGAAAGTTTAATTTTGACAATACTGTCCCTTTAAGGTTAAGGGTATCCACTTCACTTGTAATTGAATCAGAAGCCTGGGATGTTATATTAACACAAACAAAATGTCATGATGTTGATTGTACAAAGAAATATATAAACTGTTGCATTCTTTTATAAGACATAACGATTTTAAATTAAACTAGAAGCAGAGTGAGTTTTGTGATAATCCACAATTAATTATGCTAATTACTATGGACAGAAATGTAATTAATTGTTTGTTTTTAATCAGTACCCAATGCAACATTTTTACATGTATTTAGAATATTTACATATGTTGCTAATCACAACTAAATGATGTTGCTTATATTTTTTTAATTATGGAAAAAACATTTAAAGAATGTAATATTTAGTTCCCAACATGTACTGTATGTCACAGTACATGTTGGGGAGGGAAAATGGCTAATTGGGCCCAATTTAGACATTTCCACTTAGGTGTGTACTCACTTTTTTGCCAACGGTTTAGGCATTAATGGCTGTGTGTTGAGTTATTTTGAGGGGACAGCAAATTTATACCGTTATACAGGCTGTACACTCACTACTTTACATTGTAGCAAAGTGTCATTTCTTCAGTGTTGTCACATGAAAAGATATAATAAAATATTTACAAAAATGTGAGGGGTGTAGTTACTTTTGTGGGATACAGTATATATATATATATATATATATATATACTGTATATAAAGTACGTGTGTGTGCGTGTGCTATTTGTGCAGGCATGTGTTGGTGTATAAATAATATATATATATATATATATATATATATATATATATATATATATATATATATATATATATATATATATATATATGTATATATATTATATATATATATTGTTAAGAAAACTATAGGAGTAGATACACCTAGGTGCTTCCACTACTACAGCAAGAGTTGCACACACTCACACTATAAAGTGATGATAATTCGATTATTTAGACTATTAAAATCAATTCAATTAATAAGCATAAATATATATTTTATAAATACAATAATGAAACTGCTAGCATTCAATATAAAAAGATATAAATAGCAATAAATATAAAAAAATGACAATGAATATTAAAAAAGATCTATGAGAGGTGTTTCTGTGCGCTTATCTTTTTAGATTTCTGCATATATATATATATATTTTTTATTTATATATATATATATATATATATATATATATATATATATATATATATATATATATATATATATATATATATATATATATATATACACATACTGTATATATTGTATGTGTGTGAGTGTGCTATTTGTGTGCCTGTGTATAAATATATAGTTTCCCTCAGTTGTTGCAAGCGTGTTAGTTCTCATCAGAAGAAGATTTGATTGTTTCTGTTCAGGGCAAAAAAAATATTAATTTAGTTATGATAGTGATAAAGTTGTTAAAAACTTATTTTTTTCTTACTTTTATGAAATGGAGGATTTTAATATCACAGTTTTATCTTCATATATGTGTGTCCTTTATACTATACATATATGACTGTGTATTTATATACATAGGTATACATGCAAATATATAATATGATAATATGTAATATATATATATATATATATATACTGTGTATATATATATATATATATATAGTGTATATATATATATATATATATATATATATATATATATATATACTGTATACACATTACATATACACACACATATATATATATATATATATATATATATATATATATATATATATATATATATATATATATATATATATATATATATATTGACTTATGTAGTACTGCAATGTACCTCTGATATATGTTTGTTATCTTTTAAGATATATGTTATCCTTAGAAGACTTCTGTTTATAAAAAAAAAAAAAAAACTTATATTTTTGTTTATTTTGCTACTACAAGCTCCTGTAAAGAATAAGCATTTCAGGCAAATTATTGACAGCTTTTCAGACAAAACACACACAACACGTCTGCATGCACAATGGTTGGGATTCTTGTGGTCGGTAGTATGTGAAACTTGGAAGTATTTAGCCATGACCAATTTAAAACATACAAACCATGACATATAGTTTTTACCTTAAAGCTGTTTTGTTAGTTTTAATGACACAAAATTCTGAAAACATTGTGACAAACTGGGACCCCCTTTTGGCATATATAAATATTTTTCCCTCTTTCGATAAACATTCTTTATTTATAAATTCTATTTTAAAACATTATAATGGTTGCAAAATATTCTTTTAAAAAGAACTGGATCGTAATTTAAGAATAATTGTATTTTTTTTTCTAATTACGGCTGTCTCCATTCCTTTTTTTCGTCTGGAATTTAGATCTTATAACTTGTGTTTTGATACATCACTTTTCTGCTCGAGAGACGTTCTGTTTTCCAATAATTGTGACCAAAGCAAATCAATTTTCTAGGGAGGATAAAGTAATACAGTGTAGTATTTTAGAACAGAGTGTGTGTTTATTTACAGAAATAACTTTTTTTAAATAATATTATATTTTCCATTTGTGGAATAAACAGAGGTTTGACACCTGTAGTTAAATATTTAATTTTGGCCTAATGCACTACATTTTTTGTTTTTCGGGCTGTCAATCTTACACTTGGACAGTTCACATTTTAGAAAACAATATTTTCTTTGTTTTTATTAAAATGTAAAAAGTAATCAAATCCCAAATATTAAGAGTCATGGAAGTCAAAAGTATGTTGTTCCATGGTAAAGTATTGTTTGCAGTACAAGGTGTAATAAAAAATGCTACATAAAGATAGTGTAGGGCCTCTTTAGCCATAAAAGTTCCTAAGAGTTAAAGGGATATTAAAGTCTGAATTTTACAATTCAGATAACACATGCAATTTTCAACAACTTTCCAATTTACTTCTATTATCTTATTTGCTTTCTCCTCTTCATATTATTTTGTTGAAAAGCATACCTAGGTAGGCTCAAGAGCAGCAATGCACTACTGAGTGCTTGCTGCTGACTGGTGGATGCACATATGTGCCTCGTCTCATTGACTAACCTGATGCGTTCAGCTAGCTCCCAGTTATGCATTGCTGCTCCGTCAAAAAAAGTATACAAAGAGAATGAAGCAAATTTGATAAAAGGAGTATTTTTTATTTGATTTTTTGTAATCTTAATCATGAAATCTAAATTTGGGCTTTAATGTCCCTTTAATGGCATTAGAAGCAGTGTGAGAGGGTAATTACAGCTACATCTGCAGCCTCTTCTCCCCTCTGTATCAGAAGCTTCCTCGCTCTCCTTGGCAGAAGTGTAGTCAAAAACTAAAGCAAGGTCTGTGTAGCAGCAAAAAAAGGACACACACCCAGCAGCAACAGGAATTCCACAATAAATAAATGCATCCAAAAATGACAACAAAATCTGCAATACTAGAAAACATGGCAAGCGAAGATAACACAGACAGCGTTAAACCTGCCAGTGTTGCCAAGTAACAACCTATAACGTGATACTTTCACTTTTAAACTTTGGCTTTGATCTCAATCTATCATCTGCATTTTTTCAGCTTTTTGGGTCCCCAATAGAAGCCCTATTTCTCCTGTGCTGCCTCCAAACTCGTTTATGAGAGTGCCTTTCAAAGTGCTTGCACCTATATTATTGAACTTGTAAACGTAGTGACCGTGAGTTAAAAAATGTAGGTGCTAACTCTTTGAAGGGCGCTCTTGTGAATAGGTTTGGACTTCGCATGCATGGATGTGTTTCGCCTATAAAATCCCGGTCACAAAGGCACAATCTCAAGGATCTCCTAGGCAGATACAATGAAGCAAGGCAGCAGGTTTACAATTTACATTTTAAGGAAAGTTAAAAATTCAGTAAAATAAGTTATTTTGCATAGAAACCTGTGGCTGCCATCTTGTTTTAATTTCACACCAAAATGGAGACACTGCTCCAACAAACAATAGATGTAAATATTGTCCAAAACAATACTTGAGAAAGTTTAAAAGCGACCATATAGTGATAAAAAAAATGGTGCCTAGTCTGGCCATCCTGACAACATAAAAGATCCATTCAGATGGTTTAGCAGTGGTGTGGATGAAAACGGATTACCTGTAAAAGTCGCAATTCAGTGATTCCCTTTTAAAACCTAATTTAAAAGACATAAGTACTGTTAATGACAACCACAACAGTGTGATTGTGGCTTTAAATAAAATATTTCAATACAAAATTAAAACATGCCATTTGTAGATTTGGTGGTCCTGAAGTATATAAATATGCCCATCATACCAAAATACCTATGGCATTCATGTGTTTAATGAATGATGAGGATTTATTTTGATTACAATAGGTTAATATTACAGCTTTACTATAACCTTAAGAGGTGTGAATGTGTTATTTTATCTGTCAGTTTCAGGTGACCTCCAAGTTTCTATTTTGAAAAAAGCTTTTTGGTTGAAAACCTGTTAAGGTAATGGCCACTGTAACAGCACAGCTAAAAGCTGATATCTACTATTAGTTTGCAAACATACGCAGAATGGTTTTAGATGCCTCTACAAGACGGCACTTATACAAGAAGAATTTGTCCAACTACTTATTCTTCAGTCTCTTTGGTCCATAGATAATAAACCCTCAAACTGATCACATCATCACATTAGGACAAATGGAGCATATGTATTATAGACTTTTGTCATACTGAAGGGACCATAGGGTTATGGTTGTTTGAAGCATACCTCATAGCTAAGGTTTTTATGGTTTTTGCCACACCCCTAAAAATGTTCCCTACAGCCAAATGGATCTCTTTTGGACAGACAGTTACCCTTTTTAATGATGAATCCCACTTTTGAATAAATCCCTGATGATAATATGGCTTTCGTCTCTTGTTTTTATCTGACTTAAAGGGACATAATAATCATATGCTAAATCACTTGAAACTGATGCAGTATAACTGTAAAAAGCTGACAGGAAAATATCACCTGAGCATCTCTATGTAAAAAAATAAGATATTTTACCTCACAATCTCCCAGCTCAGCAAAGTAAGTTCTGTGTAAAAAGTTATACTCAGCTGCTGCCCAGGTGCAGGTAAAAAAAAAAATGAAGAAATGAACAGCAGCCAATCAGCATCAGCAGTGCTGAGTTCATGAATTCTTTTACTGTGATCTCATGAGATGTGACTTAACTCTCATGAGATTTCATTGTAAACTTCCTTACACTGAATAGGAAAATAACATGAGAGTGCACGAGGCTCAACCCTTCGGCTGTCCCGGGACAGACATACTGATTTGCTGCTTAGAAGTCCTTTACAATGGGATGTGGCTACTGAGAAACTTTTGAGGTAAAATATCTTTCTTTTTTACATAGCGATATTCAGGTGATATTTTCTAGTCAGCTTTTTACAGCTATACTGCAGCACTATCAAGTGTTTAAACATTTGGGTATTATGGCCCTTTAGAAAACAAAATTCATGTTACAAGTACATATATTGCTTGTCACTTCAAATGTTGAGAGGCTTATTCAAACAAATGCTACATTCAATTGATAGTGGATCATTCAGTATTTAATATATTTACCTAAAGGCGGTTTATGAAAGAGTTTTATAATAAAGTTAGAAATGTTGCTCAGCAAAAGTACAAAGAGGGAATTTAATTCAGAGAGAGAGAAATGTTCAATTAAATATATTGCGTGTAAATTCTTGTGTAAATTTCTAGCTAAATACGAAAAGTAGAGAATATATTTACGTCACATTAGCATAGAAGTACAGAAGTTGATGACAGATAAGAACCATTTGGCCCACCCAGTCTGTTATAAATTTTAAAACTCAGCATATAACATTTCATTGAATTCACTATATATATAGAACCGAATTAGCTTGTATTCCTTTTCCCCTTTCATAGCTATCATTTAGCCACTACCATCTCTGTCAGGAGGCCATGACAGTTGTCCACTGCACTTTGCATAACAAAGTACAACTTCTCATTTAAAAGGACATAGAAATCAAAATTAAACTTTCATGATTTAGGAAGAGTGCACAGATTTAAAGGGACAGTCACCACCAGAATGTTTATTGTTTAAATAGATATATAATCTCTTTATTACCCATTCCCCAGTTTTGCATAACCAACACAGTTACAATAATAAACTTTTTACCTCTGTGATTACCTTGTATCTAAGCCTCTGCAAACTGCCCCCTTAGTTCAGTTCTTTTAACAAACTTGCATTTTAGCCAATCAGTGCTGACTCCTAGGTAACTTCACGTGCATGAGCTCAATGTTATCTATATGACACACATGAACTAACGCCCTCTAGTGGTGAAAAATTGTCAAAATGCATTTACATAAGAGACGGCCTTCAAGGTCTAAGAAATTAGCACATGAGCCTACCTAGGTTTAGCTTTCAACTAAGAATACCAAGAGAACAAAGCAAAATTGGTGATTAAAGTAAATTGGAAAGTTGTTTAGAATAACATTCCCTATCTGAATCATGAAAGTTTATTTTGGACTTGACTGTCCCTTTAAAAAATTACAGTTTACTTCTGTCTCTTGGTATCCTTTAGTAAAATGTATTCCATGGGAGCAAACTGTGATAGGCTCAAAGGGAGTGCACATGACTTGAGTACTATATGTATAATATTGTTACAAGCATTGCTGCAAACAATGAGCCCATATATTACTCAAGACATCTGAGCCTACCTCAGTATGCTCTCATGGAAAGGAGCTAAGTTTCAACAGAGCAGAACAAGTTAAGGTGGTAAATTTGATAATAGAATAATGATTTTGAATTATACTCTCTATATGAATCATGAAGGTTTCATTTTGACTTCTACGTCTACGTCATGAAACCTGTATTTAATAATTCCGATAGAATCTACAATTTTAAACACTTTCCAATTTACTTCAACTATCAAATTTAGTTTATTCTCTTTGTATCCTTTGCTTAAGAGCATATCTAGGTAGGCTTAGGTCTGGACCTTATATAATATATATTGCAGCAAAGCTTTTAACAATTTTATACACTGTTCAAACATTGTTGCCATCTAGTGCTCAAAAGTGTATAACTGCTGCCATATAGTGATCCAGAAATATGCATGCTCCTGAACCTACCTACCTGCTTTTTATCAAAAGATACCAAGAGAACAAAGTACACTTTATTTAAAAAAAAAAATGGAAATTATTTCTTAAGATTGTACCTTATATCTAATTCATGAAAAAAAAGGTTTTATGTCATGTAGGCTGTGCACTGTTTTGGACACTAGATGGCAGCAGTGTTTGCAATAATGTTATAGATATGGGGCTAGATTACAAATTGAGCGCAAAATATTGCTTCTGCGAAATCAATATTTGCACTGAACGTATTAATACCAGCGCACGTAAATGTGCACTGGTATTACAAGTTAGGTGTAATGTGAACGAGAGGTGTAATGGAAGCTTTACACTCATAGGCTCCAATGGGAACCTTGTTCTCATGCCATCAGACACAGCAAAGAATATAGCGCAGTTAGTGGTGTTAGTTGAGCAGCAAAGGGCAGCAAATATAAATAAATATTTATGAATAGATACAGTATATATATATGTGTATATACATATATTAAAGGGACAGTCAACACCATAATTTTTATGTTTAAAAAGAAAGATAATCAATTTATTACCCATTCCCCAGTTTTGCATAACCAACACTGTTATAGAAATACACTTTTTACCTCTGTGATTTCCTTGTATCTAAGCTTCTTCAGACTGCCTCCTTATTTCAGTTCTTGCATTTTAGCCAATCAGTGCTTACTCCATATCTATATGAACTAATGCCCTCTAGTGGTCAAAATGCATTCAGATTAGAGGCAGTCTTCAATGTCTAAGAAATCAGCATATGAACTTCCTAGGTTTAGCTTTAAACTAAGAGAACAAAGCAAAATTGGTGATAAAAGTAAATTGGAAAATTGTTTAAAATGACATTACCTATTTAAATCATGAGGTTTTTTTTTACTTGACTGTCCCTTTAAGACATAAATATATATGTAAATAAGCGTATACATATATATTTATAGCACACAAAGTCGTCATAGACTGCAATGTAAAGGCACTTTTTAGTGCAATTTTTAACGCCTATACACAGTAGTTTTATTTTTTAAATGCTACTATTTAAAAAAAAAAAAACACTACACAATATATTTTGGGGGCAATTGGGGACATTAAAAACAATTAACCAGAGGTCTGACCTATAATGGCAGGTTATGTATTGCACACCTGTAAACCAGCGAATTTGTCCTTTTACGGGCGCCAATAAATTAGCGATCCACTTGTAATCTAGCCCATAGAGTTTAAGATACGGCACACTCCTGAGCATGCCCCAATATGCCGTCATGGAAAGGAACTAATATTATAGAAGCAAATCTATCCTAATTCTGACAGTTTATTTTTGAATTTCTTGTCCCTTTAACAATCATTTGCGTGAGATAATAAGCATCGGAATATAATAATTTCATAAAAAAGGGGTCCATTTATCAAGCTCCGTAAAGAGATTGTGGGCCCGTGTTTCTGGCGAGTCTTCATAACCCTGTCCGCCTGCTCTGATGAGGCGGACAGGAATCGCCGGAATTCAACCAGATCGAATACGATCAGGTTGATGGACACCCCCCTTCTGGTGGCCGATTGGCCGGGAGTCTGCAGGGGCGGCGTTGCACCATCTTGTGAGCTGCTGGTGCAATGCTGAATTCAGAGAGCGTATTGCTCTCCGCATTCAGCGAGGTCTTGCGGACCTGATCCGCACTGTTGATAAATAAGCCTCTTAGAGTGTAATCCACATCTTTTATTGCAGTAGTAAAATCAGTGCTTGGATTAAATGTTTAGTACTAGATACCTTAATTGAGTGGTTTTGCAGTTAAAGTGATAGTAAAGGCTTGATTTATCAAGCCCTTCTCTCCCATTTGACTGCAGGTTCGCACAGGCAAACCTGCAGTCAGGGTTTATCAAGCAGCGGTCATCACCTCTTAGGTGGAGAATTTGAATCTCCCAGGTTTCGTCTGACCAAGGAGATTGACAGCTCCTGCCCACGAGTGATTGGATTTGCATGGGCAGGGTTGCACGCAAGCACAAAGGAGAAGCCTGGCAGACTGGGGCCGATATGTATGCCCCTGTCCGCCACAGAATGATAAATGGAGCCCTAAATATTATGGGCTATATTACAAGGGAACATTATCATTTGTGCAACCTTGCACAATGAATAAAGCATAATCTGATATTATAAAAGGATGGGTAAATATTTTAGCCAAAGCATCTTACCGCAGCCAAAACATTTTTATCACACATTATACTTTCAATCAATAGCGTATTACAATTGGTGAATTAAGTGCTGCGCTTTTTAAGATTTAAAGTAAACCATTATGTATTAATATACAGGTACATTAAAATATGTTGGAATCTAAACTTATTCTGAGATCCAAACATTTTAATTAATATTTGTTTTTAAATAATATAAAAAAATACTTTTTTCTCGCCCATAAGTCACAATATTCTCTGCCTTTGTTTTTTAGTCTATATTTATTTATTTAAAACAACAAATATTACCTTTCTGATTACAGTACTGTTCTATCTTTCTGTAAATCTTTGATTAGAATTTTCTAATAATTCAATTCAAAATGTGCAATATTCGAATTCTAAATATTCAAATTTATATATTTGTAATAGTATTTCTTATGCTGTCTTTAAATGTAATATTCAAATTATGCAATATTCAAAATAGAAACATTCAAATTGATACACTTGTATCTATTATGTATCAATTTACTAAA
This sequence comes from Bombina bombina, assembly GCF_027579735.1. Lineage (NCBI taxonomy): Eukaryota > Metazoa > Chordata > Amphibia > Anura > Bombinatoridae > Bombina > Bombina bombina. The sequence goes on along the minus strand of NC_069499.1, from coordinate 1,512,893,286 downwards.
TTCCCTACCACGTGAACTATTGAACTTCTGAATAGTATTTGTTAAATCGAAATTTACTTTTGAAATTTAGATTGTGGATGTTCGATCTAATTATGAAGATTCAAAAATTAATGTAACATTCGAAAACCGTAAATAACATTTGATTATCAAATTTTAATGAATTTTCATTCTTTTCAACATTCGATTGTTCAAAACAAATGTCCACAGGACTATTCGTTCTACCAAGCGAATTGCACTTTCAGAACATTCACCCATCCCTGATTATGACATAATAACATTGCCTAAATGACATACGATATTGTTATTTACACTTCCCATCTACAAACTGTCCCATTTTAAAGATCCACATTTACCAAAATGAAATCTGTGATGAGAGCGGGAAGTGATGTCACCGGATGGGGGCGTGGTTTAGGGCCGTTATTGTCTATGTTGCAGTTACCAAGTTAGATGTGTTGCACAAGCTGTATATTTCTATGCTCTGCAATAAAATAGCGTTGTACCTTCTATGCTATGTCCTGCATCTCAAAATCTATTCGGAAATCCAAACCTTTTTCCGATCCCAAGCAGTTTGGCTAAAGGGTTTTCTACCTGTAATAGTATAGCACAACAGTACATCAGGAACTCCACTACTTCTGCTTAGCGATCCCTCGGCTTAGAGCACCATTGGCAAATCCAAAGAGTATTTGCTCCACCCAGTCCATTATAATTAGTGGAGGTGCACTACCAGCATTGTTAGGTGCTAGCTGGTTGTGCTGCAGGTAAACCGTGAATAACATCAACTTTGTCATTAATAGAGCTGAAGACAGACTGTGCATGCACACTTGGCATTCCTGGCCAATTACAGACGATTATGCACAAAAAGTGTAGATAAGATAATAGTTGGGAATAAACTCCCTCCACGAGAAGGCAGACAAAAATTAACCAACACATAAGAGCTTTAATGCCTCCCACCTCCTGATTCCTCCCAGTCTTAATTTTTGCCTTCACAGGAGAACAGGTGAATGGTGCGTTGCTGATACATCCGACTTAAAGGGGTACTCAAAATACTGTGAGGCCTGTTACCCCCCCCCCCCCCAAAGGACCAAAAATAGGGCAGAGGGGTGTATAGGAGACATAACCAGTGAATTTTCTACTGGCCTGCTACAGTGCTCACTGGGACTGGTCCTTCAGCTGTTGGCTTCTTCGGGGTACATCCTAAAACAAATCCTGAGTTTTGTCATCTAATAAGGATGGGGCTTTGCTACTGGACACACATGGGGAGGTAAGTTCAGTAGTGTGAGTGCACAGACAGGTAAGTATTGCTTTCTGACTCTCAGCCCAAAGGCTTCTAATCAGGTACTGTTTAAGGGTACATCAAAGCCAGTAGACACTTTATTAAAGAGACTTTAAATCTGACAGCGTTTGCAGGATATTCTGCTGGGAGACAGACAAGTGCATCATATAATTTTTTTCATTTCAGTCCTCGAATCTTTTTTAGTTAGCAAAGCGTAATGTCAGTGCGGTCGGGGCATTTTCTTCACACTCTGGTAAGCAGGAGGCTTGTAGAATTTATTAGGGCTACAGAGGGCCATTATTTTGTGTGGGCGGGCACTACAGAGCCACAACTGATTTTGCTCTGAGTGTGCAAGGGTTAATAGTTTTACGTGCACTCTGCACTACGCTCCCGGGCTCTCTTCCTGTTTCTCAGAGAGCAGCAGCCACCTGCAGCATACACTACTGCTTCCAAGTCCGGTAAAATCTCCAGTTGAGGGGTAAAGTACCTACACATCAGGAATTTGCTAAGGGGTGTTGTCTATAGATCTGTGGCAGGGGTTTAATATCGTATATTACATTGAACGTTCCCACGTTATCTGATCTGTGATTTAAGAAACTGTATTATACTATCAGTACTTGTTACATTTTTCACATCATTTGACAATACATTCTATGGAACTGTATTTCTAAAAAATGTAGTGCCTGTGATATTGGTCATCCTTAAACCTTTATGTTATTTCTCTGCTATGGAACAGCCTAGAACTGTCCCCATTTCTAATGTCCAACCTGTTAGATTAATTCTCAGATTAAGTGCTTGTTTTGCAAACTTGTTTTGTTCTATCCTCCACTGCAATTATGTCAGGGTTACGCGGAGGGGATTACGAACTCTCAACCTATATTACATGCTTTCCTCTTTCAGGGGACGTACCCTCTCCCAGTATGTATAGCCCAAGGAGAAAATATGGATTTTTCTATTTCTCAAGTGATTTCAAAGGAATGGGAAAAACAAGATTTCCATTTGTTCCATCTACTAAATTTAAAAAGATGTCTCCTGTGCCTATTTTGCATTCAGAACTTTGGGAATCTCTTCTGAAAGTGGACGGTGTGATATATACTCTGGCAAAAGGAGCTACTCACCTTTTAGAGGAGAGAACCTCTTTTAAACATCCCATGGATAGGAAGTTGAAGGCCTATCTTAGGAAGGTGTTTTAATAAGCAGATTTTTATTCAAGCCAGCTGTTAGCATTGCTTGTGAGGTAGAAGCAGTTACTCTGTGGTGTAACTCGCTTTCTGAGTTGGTTTCTGAAGAGATTTCCCTGTTTCAGCAAGTCTGGTTCAAAACTGTTCAAGGACCCATGGGCATTAAACATTATTTCAGAGGGCTACAGGATAGGCTTTTAAGTCAGACCACCTTGTGGAAGGTTCCTTCCGTCCCATGTTTCCAAAAATCCAGTGAAGGCTTCCACTTTCCTTCCTTGTCTATTGGTTCCAAAGACAAAACAAGGCCTAGGGTTCTATTCAAATCTCTTCATTGTACCAAAGAAAGATGGTACATTCAGATCAATTCTAGACCTTGCAGTCTGAACTGTGCAGTGTTTGCTAATTGCTCTAATTAACCCCTTAATGACAGAGGACGTACCAGGTACGTCATAGAAAAAACTTCCCTTAATGACAGTTGACGTACCTGGTACGTCCTCTGTTGTCTGAAGTGCTGGAAGCGATCATGATCGCTTCCAGCTGCTTACAAGGGATTGTAGTGATGCCTCAATATTGAGGCATCACTACAATCCCCCATTTTACATACCGATGCAGAAAGGGCCACTCTGTGGCCCCATCTGCATCGGCTATGTATTTGTACAAATTAGTTGGTTGGTGGGAGCTGCTTTTACTAAATAATCCCTCAATGTTTGATTAACTAACCGATCCGGCTTTCTCTGCCTTTGCTACCGGTGCGGCGGTTGTGGCCGAGGGGGCGGGGGGGCGGGTGCACGCGTGTGGGCGCGCACGCAAAATATACAGCCCACTTAAAAAAAAAAGATCGATCTAGATGCAGTGGCATCTCTGTTCTTTAATAAGGGATCTGGGAGGGGGAGGGATGAAGATTATTTAGGGGGGCCAGCTACACTACAGAAAACAAATATTTTATATTTAAAAAGTAAAAAAAAACTATTTTGGGGGGCAAATTGGGTACTGGCAGACAGCTGCCAGTACCCAAGATGGCGGCAAATAGACAGAGGGGGAGGGTTAGAAAGATGTATGGGGGGATCAGGGAGGTTGTGGGGTACTGTATGCCAAAAAATAAAAAAAATAAAAAAATATATTTTTATTTCAGTACTGGCAGACTTTCTGCCAGTACTTAAGATGGCGGTGACAATTGTGAGGTGGGGAGGGAAGAGAGCTGTTTGAGGGGGGTCGGGGGGGGATCAGGGGGTGGGATGTGTCAGGTGGGAGGCTGATCTCTACACTAAAGCTAAAAATTAAAACCACAAGCTACCTAATTAACCCCTTAACTGCTGGGCATATTACAAGTGTGGTGTGCAGCAGTATTTAACGGCCTTATTATTACCAAAAAGCAACACCAAAGCCATATATGTCTGCTATTTCTGAACAAAGGGGATCCCAGAGAAGCATTTACAACCATTTGTGCCATAATTGCACAAGCTGTTTGTAAATAATTTCAGTGAGAAACCTAAAATTGTGAAAAATTTAAGTTTTTTTTTTTATTTGATCGTATTTGGCGGTGAAATGGTGGCATGAAATATACCAAAATGGGCCTATATCAATAATTTGGGTTGTCTACTACACTACACTAAAGCTAAAATTAAACCTAAAAGCTCCCTACAAGCTCCCTAATTAACCCCTTCACAGCTGGGCATAATACACGTGTGGTGTGCAGCGTCATTTAGCGGCCTTCTAATTACCAAAAAGCAACGCCAAATCCATATAGGTCTGCTATTTCTGAACAAAGGGGATCCCAGAGAAGTATTTACAACCATTTATGCCATAATTGCACAAGTTGTTTATAAATAAATTCAGCGAGAAACCTAAAGTTTGTGAAAAAAATTGTGAAAAAGTCAACAATTTTTTTTATTTGATCGCATTTGGCGGTGAAATAGTGGCATGAAATATACCAAAATGGGTCTAGATCAATGCTTTGGGATGTCTTCTAAATATAAATATATACATGTCAAGGGATATTCAGGGATTCCTGAAAGATATCAGTGTTCCAATGTAACTAGCGCTAATTTTGAAAAAAAGTGGTTTGGAAATAGCAAAGTGCTACTTGTATTTATGGCCCTATAACTTGCAAAAAAAGCAAAGAACATGTAAACATTGGGTATTTCTAAACTCAGGGCAAAATTTAGAAACTATTTAGAATGGGTGTATTTTGGTGGTTGTAGATGTGTAACAGATTTTGGGAGTAAAAGTTAGAAAAAGTGTGTGTTTTTTCAATTTTTTCCTCATATTTTATATTTTTTTATAGTAAATTATAAGATATGATGAAAATAATGGTATCTTTAGAAAGTCCATTTAATGGCGAGAAAAACGGTATGTAATATGTGTGGGTACAGTAAATGAGTAAGAGGAAAATTACAGCTAAACACAAACACTGCAGAAATGTAAAAATAGCCATTGTCATTAACCCTTTAAGGACACAGCTTTCAGTTTGCTCAATTGTTTTATGACGGAAAAATTCCGTCATATGTCCTTAAGAGGTTAAGGGTAAGAAAATTGAAAAATGGTCCGGTCATTAAGGGGTTAACTGTTTCACTATTGGGCCGCTCTCAAAACTGGCCTTAGAGGGAATGCTGGTCCCAACCTTCAAAATGAATTCACACAATACTACCATTGGTTCAGAGGGGCCAATTTATGACCACAATAGATTTGAAAGATGCCTATCTACATATTCCCATTCATAGAGCTCATCACAAATTTCTCATTTCAAATTGCACATTTAGATTTTGACCTTTCTATCCGTTTAACATTGTAAGAGTGTAATCCATAAAAGTAAATTTTTTACACTTATATCACAAGTCCAGAGGTATGTTTGCAACAAAAGTGGTTGTTACTGTTGACACGTATATTTTAGAGACATACAATACTGTGTAAAGGTATCATTTACATTACACCTTCAATGTAGGTGGGGATGCCGCTTTGAAAATATTGCTAGTATCGCTTCGTTCACACACTGATTTTATACCTTCTGAATATTTCACCGACTTTCTCATTCCTGTGACAGATTCCTTTGGAATATATTGCCACATTGTGGATAATTAAATCATCAGGGTCTAAGTAAGATAATACTAATAGTAAAAAATATAAATATTTGGTAAAGAGATGGATCTTCTCATGTTTAGGACCCTACCATGTATACATAAAAAAGAGGGTTTGGACTTCTTTTAACAAACTTTTTGGCTTACAAAAATGACAGTTTAAACTATTTATCTGGTCTGGAGATCTGTTGCAATGCTGTGCCTAATTGCTGGTATAAAACAGAGTTTCCAGAGGATTTTATTTGTAAGTCAACTTTGTTCCTGGCAGAAGCATGATACTTCTTTCTCTGTTAGATAATTGGACTGGAATGATGTGAATTGATTAACTTAACTTCAGACTTAGTAAGATTAACAACAATCAATTTCCCACCACTAATTTCCTTGTTTTTGCAAACTAAATGAAGCACAACCGCTAGTTTGTCTACAGCTTGTTGTTATAGGGTTTGCTATTTACAATGCTTCAGTTGCCTTCTGGGATTTTTTCTGTAACATATTTTGAAACGTTTTCTCCCAATAGACAGTCATATATTTAGATTACATCTTTACATTTTATTTTTTACCTTGAAGTGCATCAAACTTAAGTGCTTATTGCCCACCATCTTCAGCTACACCAACATTATTCCCAATAAGAAAAAAATTAAATATGATATATTCCAGGTGGCTTAGCCTCAGCTACATTATCCCTCTAGAGACTGAGCACAGCTTCGACTAAACCTAATGCAGTTTTTAAAAGGATGGTACTTTAATGGATTAACTCTAATGAAAATGCTGTGACTTACTTTTTAGTCTAGCCGTGCCATTCTAATACCCCGCTCTTCAGCTGCCGATTTTAAAACTCATATTTTTTGGTGATCAACTGTTCTCTAATTGGCACTCTAGATACAAAAAAAGTACAACATGGCTAGAGGGCTGATTGGAGAACAGTTCAAACCATTACCTCACTGAAAGAATTTAGTTTTGAAGTGGGCGGTCCGGAGTGTTAGGTATTAGAATGGCATGGCTAGATTAAAAAGTAAGTTACAGCGCATTTTCATTAGAAATGATCAATTAAAGTCCATCTAAAATATTGTTTAGATTCCAGACCTGATTTTAAAACATGTAAAGTTCACCATTACTTTAATTGGCCTTTGACCAACAAACAATTTCCAGTTAAAATAATAATAAGCATTGCTTGCAGCTGAACCCTTCCAACCTTGCCTAGCTTCCAAACTCTCCAATAGGTCTTCTGTCCTCACCTAGCACATCTTAAAGAGACAACCAAGGGAAATAATAAAATACTATAATGCATTAGATCATTTTATTATTCTACTATAGCTTGCTGAGAACAATGTGTTTCAACCCTGCTAAGGGAATACCCCATTAAATGCATAGTTAAAGTGACATGAAACCCAATATTTTTCTTTTATGATTTAGAAAGAAGATGTAATTTTAAACAACTTTCCAATTTGCTTCTATTATATAATTTGCTTCATTCTCTTGATATCCTTTGTTGAAAAGCATATCTAAATAGACTCATGTGCTTCTGATTGGTGATTGCACACGGTCGCGATATCTGAAGTCCTGAAGTTATTACATATTGGCTTTCGCTTGGTGCAAAACGTGCTAACCCGTGTGCGACACTTGTAATCTAGCCCTTGTTGTCTATAAAACAATGTTCACCACCATGTTGTAACCTAAATTTCTTTTTCTATTGAGGTAAACTTGAGAAATATATAGCATAGTTAATTCAGGGGTCTGCATTTCTGCAGCAGTACAGTAGTAGCTCAGAGATAGAGCATCCTAAGGCTCAATAGTGCTGCAATAATAAAGGCATTTAGCCTGATAGCTGTTTATCTTGCTAAGCAGAGCTCTGGAAGTAAAGGAGAGACACCTATGTTACAATATATTTTTTTTGTGTGATCTCTCATCATGCTGACGAGTTTTTGATAATTGTGCTAAGAGTGCAAGCAAACTTGTACCATATAGTAACCACTAGATATGAACAGAAACAAAAAGAAACTGTGTTGGTTGAATCATTTGTCATGAAAAAATATGTTATTTAATTGTGTCTGATATTTGGTTATGGATTTGTTCAGTATTTGTTAATGATAAAGAAAACAAAACAAATCTACCTGAACATCTTCAGGACAGCAGAGGAGCAGCTGGACTAGAGATTAACCTTAAAGGGATATAAAACCCAAATGTTTTCTTTCATGAGTCAGATATATACACCTAGATTACAAAGTGTTGCGGTACGGCTCTACCGTTGAAAAATTGGCCTTTGAGAGTGGAATATTCAGATCACACCTATTACAAGTCAAGGCGGAACGACTATCTCGCAACTCTCCATTCCACACTCAAAAAATTGCTTTTGAGTATGGAATATATTTAGCTCATCCGTATTACAGGTTGTGCGGTCTGGCTATTCCGCTAGCATTATAGCTTATACCACCATGATCCATTCCGCTAAAAAAGACCAGTAGTTATGGATTTTGCGAAACAAAAATGTTGCAAAAAAATGTTACAAAGTACACTAACACCCATAAACTACCTATTAACTCCTAAACCGCCACCCTCCCGCATTGCAAATACTATAATAAACCTATTAACCCCTAATCCGCCACCCACTCATATTGCCAACACTACATAAACCTATTAACCCCTAATCCACTGACCCCCCACATTGCCAACACTAAATAAACCTATTAATCCCTAATACGCCGACCCCCCACATCGCCAACACTAAATAAACCTATTAACCCCTAATCCGTCGACCCCCCCCACATCGTTAACATGAAATAAACCTATTAACCTCTAAACTGCCAGCCCCCTAAATTTCAACAAACTAAATTAAACTATTAACCCCTAAACCTAACACCCCCTAACTTTAAATTAAAGTTACAATATTACTACCTTAAAATAAATAAAAACTTTCCTGTGAAATAAATAAAACCTAAGCAAAAACTATAAATAAACCTAACATTACTATTTTAAAAAGATAGAATAAACTAAAAATAAAAAACCTAAATTACAAAATTAAAAAAATCCTAACCTAAAATTACAAAAAAAAAGTCTTAAATTACAAAAAATAAAAAAAATGAAACCTAATCTAATACCCTAATAAAACCAAAAAAGCCACCCCAACCCCCCCCCCCCCCATCTAACAATAAACTACCAATCGCCCTTAAAGGGCCTTTTGTAGGGCATTGCCCTGAAGCAATTATCTCTTTTACATTAAAAAACTACAAAGTACCCCCTAACAGTAAACACCCCCATCCACCCAATCCCCCAAAATAAAAAAAACCTAACTCTAAAAAAACATAAGCTACGCATTGTCCATAAAGGGGCATTTGTATGGGCATTATATTGAAGAGTTATCTAGATAGCTAGTGTGCATAATTGGGGCACTACTTGACAGGAAATAGTGCTACCATCTAGTGGTCTTGCTAATGTATAACATTTTTATAAAACTGCTGCCATCTAGTGCTCTTACTAATGTATAACATTTTTATAAAACTGCTGCCATCTAGTGTTCTTGCTAATGTATAACATTTTTATAAAACTGCTGCCATCTAGTGCTCTTGCTAATGTATAACATTTTTATAAAACTGCTGCCATCTAGTGTTCTTGCTAATGTATAACATTTTTATAAAACTGCTGCCATCTAGTGCTCTTGCTAATGTATAATATTTTTTATAAAACTGCTGCCATATAGTGCTGCAAACAAGTGCACACTCCTGAACTTATCTTCCTGCTTTTCAACAAAGGATAACAAGAAAAGAAGAAAAATAGAAAATTATATGTTCTATCTGAGTCATAAAATATTTTGGGGGTTTTATGGCAGTTTAAATAAAGCAAAAAGGGCCATAGTAGTGAAAAATGACATGCTCTCATTCATTGTATTTATTTCTATTACTCTTGATTGAAATCTGTGGTCAGTGGTCACCTTGACAAAGTGACCAGTGAGGTCAGTAACCACGTAGAGGTAGAGTTCAGCTGGAGGTTGCAACTGGGTGAAGGTCCAGATAGAAAGAATCCCTCATGTGTAGCGGAATCCATGTGGTGATGTCACAGGCTGAGCTACAGCGAGGAGGAGAACAGAGTTTGCGCTACAGTACGGACCTGTTGCTGCGTCTATGTGCTTATAATCAAATTTCTTTGTGAGTGTATTTTATTTATTAAAAGGTTTTAAGATTTTACTGCACAAAGAGCCCTTTGTTTGTGTTTCAAGTCCTTCCTGGTGTGGAAGAGCGTCATCACTCCAAGGAAGATACGAGAAGTAATAGTTCACAGGTTGGTCTGGCTCTGAATTTTAAGGACACAACCTTTAAATTCTATAAGAAGAAGTAAGACTTTATTTTACAAACTCATTTATTTCTAATCCATTAAGTTAGTTAAAGAACCACTAAATGCAGTAGAATTAACATAATTATCAAGTGCATAATAAAAAGACAATGGTGTATATTTATTAATGTGCGAGCAGACATGATACGATAGCGTATCATGTCCACCGCACATCGATAAATGCCGACAGCATGCGCTGTCAGCATTTATCATTGCACCAGCAGTTCTTGTGAACTGCTGTTGCAATGCCGCCCCCTACAGGTTGGCGGCCAATTGTCCGCTAGCAGGGGGTGTCAATCAACCCGATCATATTCGATCAGGTTTATTTCTGTCCGCGGCCTCAGAGCAGGCGGACCAGTTATAGAGCAGCGGTCTTCTGTTTCCGGCGAGCCTTCAGGATAAATCGCCCCCAATGATTTAACACCTACTCTAAATTTCAAATTAGCAGTAGATTTTTTTTCTGACAAATTTATTTATTCTCCCATTTTCCGGCCCCCTGCACCATGTGACTAGACTAGTATACGTATAACCTGTGAGCTTGTGCACATGTTAAGTAGGACCTTGTTCCCCAGAAAGTGTGCATATAAAAAGACTGCAAAATTTGATAATGGAAGTCAATTTTAAAACTGCATGGTCTCTCTGTATCATAAAAGTTTATTTTGTCTTGAGTGTCCCTTTAAGTAAGTGCATTGCATTTTTGTGATTGTGTTTTTTTTTTTTTTGCATATGTGCATATGCCACTTAAAAACATTAACTTTTACTAGAAGCATTTTGCTTGTGGAAATACTGTATATTGCAAAAAAAAAAAAAATTTTTTTACTTAAAATGTAAATGCATCAATGCACATTTAAATTGAAAATGCATATATTTTGCAGAGAACAACACAAATAATCATGATCGCTAGATTTTTAATTGAATTTAAAAAAAATCACAATCATCTCAGGACAAAATTATAGAAACGAAATTGAGAAAAAAGAAATAAAACAAAATTGCACTATTATCTTAACAAGAAGTGTGTTTATATTTTAGTGGTAACATTGTCAAGTAGATTAAAATGAAACTCAGATATCCATACTGTGAGTGGTCTATTTTCCCAGATTCTATATAATCTAAATAACATGGAAGAATACATCAATCTGCATAGGAGAAGGGACTATCAGTCAGAAAAATGAGCTTAGCCTTCCCCTTGAATACACTATTGTTTATATTTGTCCAGACTAATAGCTGAATTTCATGTTGACCATCCTAAGTGAATGGAAGCCCAATTTCCTTATATGGAGGGGCATCCTTGTGTCCAAGAGATGAGAGACGAGAGATTGTCATTTACACTGTGTACCCCTGTCTAATGTAGTCTGTGAATTGTGTTATCAGTTGTACAAGAGAGAAAGGGCATCTGTCTGTCTGGAGAGTGTGTTTACAGAAATCTTGGACGTGGCGCGAGGTGGTGAAAGCTTTCGGCAAGAGATAAGAGATGATGAAGAGACCCATTTAAATAACAATCTGGGCTTCAGTTTGAATATAAATAGCTGTTAGTCACAGGATAGCTGCTCTGTAGCTTGTCCGCAGCTATGTGTTTGATTTTTTTTTTGTATCTACTAGTTAGTCACTTTCAGACACATGAATATGAGTATGTGCTTGTGTGTAAAGATACAGGGACACATTTTTCTCCACAAGCCTTGCAGTAGTTTACCCCCTTTATTTTACAAAATGTTATAAATATTATTGTTATTATTATTATTATTATTATTATTATTATTATTATTATTATTATTATTATTATTATTATTATTATAAAAGTCTACCTACCTTATTCTGGTAAATTTTTATTAGTATTATTATTATTAATAATAATAATAATTGTATTATTATTTATATTTCAGTAGTCTACCCACTTTATTTTGCTAAATTATTATTATTATTATTTGTATTATTATTATTTCAGTAGTCTACCCACTTTATTTTGCTAAATTATTATTATTATTATTTGTATTATTATTATTTCAGTAGTTTACCCATTTTATTTTGCTAAATTGTTATTATTATTAGTAGTAGTATTTCAGTAGCTTACCTATTTAATTTTGCAAATGTTGCTATTATTATTATTATTATTATTAATTATAATAATATCTTTATTTGTATTTTTCCAACAGATTCTACTGTATTATACAGGGGACACAATAAATAAAGACAAAAGTAGGAAAGACAGACTGGGTAAGGATTTCTTTAAAAGCTTACGGCTAGATTTAGAGTTTTGTCGGTAACGACCCGCGTAGCTAACGCTGGCTTTTTTCTGGCCGCACCTTTAAAATAACTCTGGTATTGAGAGTCCACAGAATGGCTGCGTTAGGCTCCAAAAAAGGAGCGTAGAGCATATTTAACGCAACTTCAACTCTCGATACCAGAGTTGCTTACGGAAGCGGCCAGCCTCAAAAACGTGCTCGTGCACGATTCCCCCATAGAAAACAATGGGGCTGTTTGAGCTGAAAAAAAACCTAACACCTGCAAAAAAGCTGCGTTCAGCTCCTAACGCAGCCCCATTGTTTGCTATGGGGAAACACTTCCTACGTCTACACTCTAACATGTACCCCGAGTCTAAACACCCCTAACCTTTCACTTATTAACCCCTATTCTGCCGCCCCCGCTATCGCTGACCCCTGCATATTATTATTAACCCCTAATCTGCCGCTCCGTAAACCGCCGCTACTTATATTATCCCTATGTACCCCTAATCTGCTGCCCCTAACACCGCCGACCCCTATATTATATTAATTAACCCCTAATCTGCCCCCCACAACGTTGCCTCCACCTGCCTCCACTTATTGACCCCTAATCTGCCGACCGGACCGCACCGCTATTATAATAAAGTTATTAACCCCTAATCCGCCTCACTAACCCTATAATAAATAGTATTAACCCCTAATCTGCCCTCCCTAACATCGCCGACACCTAACTTCAAACATTAACCCCTAATCTGCCGACTGGAGCTCACCGCTATTCTAATAAATGTATTAACCCCTAAAGCTAAGTCTAACCCTAACAATAACACCCCCCTAACTTAAATATAATTTAAATCTAACGAAATTAATTAACTCTTATTAAATAAATTATTCCTATTTAAAGCTAAATACTTACCTGTAAAATAAATCCTAATATAGCTACAATATAAATTATAATTATATTATAGCTATTTTAGGATTAATATTTATTTTAGAGGTAACTTTGTATTTATTTTAACCAGGTACAATAGTTATTAAATAGTTAAGAACTATTTAATAGCTAAAATAGTTAAAATAATTACAAAATTACCTGTAAAATAAATCCTAAACTAAGTTACAATTAAACCTAACACTACACTATCAATAAATTAATTAAAAACAATACCTACAAATAACTACAATGAAATAAACTAACTAAAGTACAAAAATTAAAAAAGAACTAAGTTACAAAAAAAATAATTTTTTTTTACAAACATAAGAAAAATATTATAACAATTTTAAACTAATTACACCTACTCTAAGCCCCCTAATAAAATAACAAAGACCCCCAAAATAAAAAATGCCCTACCCTATTCTAAATTACAAAAGTTCAAAGCTCTTTTACCTTACCAGCCCTGAACAGGGCCCTTTGCGGGCATGCCCCAAGAAATTCAGCTCTTTTTCCTGTAAAAAAACACATACAATACCCCCCCCAACATTACAACCCACCACCCACATACCCCTAATCTAACCCAAACCCCCCTTAAATAAACCTAACACTAAGCCCCTGAAGATCTTCCTACCTTGTCTTCACCTCACCGGGTATCACACCGATCGGTCCTGGCTCCGATATCTTCATCTAAGCCCAAGCGGGGGCTAGACATCCATCATCCGATGGCTGAAGAAGTCCAGAAGAGGCTCCAAAGTCTTCATCCTATCCGGGAAGAAGAGTAGATCCGGACCGGCAACCATCTTCTTCCAAGCGGCATCTTCTATCTTCATCCGATGAGGACCGGCTCCATCTTGAAGACCTCCACCGCGGACCCATCTTCTTCCGACGACGACTTCCCGACGAATGACGGTTCCTTTAAGGGACGTCATCCAAGATAGCGTCCCTCGAATTCCGATTGGCTGATAGGATTCTATCAGCCAATCGGAATTAAGGTAGGAAAATTCTGATTGGCTGATGGAATCAGCCAATCAGAATCAAGTTCAATCTGATTGGCTGATTCAATCAGCCAATCAGATTGAGCTTTCATTCTATTGGCTGTTCCGATCAGCCAATAGAATGCGAGCTCAATCTGATTGGCTGATCGGATCAGCCAATCGGATTGAACTTGATTCTGATTGGCTGATTCCATCAGCCAATCAGAATTTTCCTACCTTAATTCCGATTGGCTGATAGAATCCTATCAGCCAATCGGAATTCGAGGGACGCCATCTTGGATGACGTCCCTTAAAGGAACCGTCATTCGTCGGGAAGTCGTCGTTGGAAGAAGATGGGTCCGCGGTGGAGGTCTTCAAGATGGAGCCAGTCCTCATCGGATGAAGATAGAAGATGCCGCTTGGAAGAAGATGGTTGCCGGTCCGGATCTACTCTTCTTCCCGGATAGGATGAAGACTTTGGAGCCTCTTCTGGACTTCTTCAGCCATCGGATGATGGATGTATAACCCCCGCTTGGGCTTAGATGAAGATATCGGAGCCAGGACCGATCGGTGTGATACCCGGTGAGGTGAAGACAAGGTAGGAAGATCTTCAGGGGCTTAGTGTTAGGTTTATTTAAGGAGGGTTTGGGTTAGATTAGGGGTATGTGGGTGGTGGGTTGTAATGTTGGGGGGGGTATTGTATGTGTTTTTTTACAGGCAAAAGAGCTGAATTTGTTGGGGCATGCCCCGCAAAGGGCCCTGTTCAGGGCTGGTAAGGTAAAAGAGCTTTGAACTTTTGTAATTTAGAATAGGGTAGGGCATTTTTTATTTTGGGCGTCTTTGTTATTTTATTAGGGGGCTTAGAGTAGGTGTAATTAGTTTAAAATTGTTTTAATATTTTTCTTATGTTTGTAAATATTTTTTTATTTTTTGTAACTTAGTTCTTTTTTATTTTTTGTACTTTAGTTAGTTTATTTCATTGTAGGTAATTGTAGGTATTTTATTTAATTAATTTATTGCTAGTGTAGTGTTAGGTTTAATTGTAACTTAGGTTAGGATTTATTTTACAGGTAATTTTGTAATTATTTTAACTATTTTAGCTATTAAATAGTTCTTAACTATTTAATAGCTATTGTACCTGGTTAAAATAAATACAAAGTTACCTGTAAAATAAATATAAATCCTAAAATAGCTATAATATAATTATAATTTATATTGTAGCTATATTAGGGTTTATTTTACAGGTAAGTATTTAGCTTTAAATAGGAATAATTTATTTAATAAGAGTTAATTTATTTCATTAGATTTAAATTATATTTAAGTTAGGGGGGTGTTAGTGTTAGGGTTAGACTTAGCTTTAGGGGTTAATACATTTATTAGAATAGCGGCGAGATTCGGTCGGCAGATTAGGGGTTAATAATTGAAGTTAGGTGTCGGCGATGTTAGGGAGGGCAGATTAGGGGTTAATACTATTTATTATAGGGTTATTGAGGCGGGAGTGAGGCGGATTAGGGGTTAATAACTTTATTATAGTAGCGGTGATATCCGCTCGGCAGATTAGGGGTTAATAAGTGTAGGCAGGTGGAGGCGATGTTGAGGGGGCAGATTAGGGGTTAATAAATATAATATAGGGGTCGGCGGTGTTAGGGGCAGCAGATTAGGGGTACATAGCTATAATGTAGGTGGCGGCTCTTTGCGGTCGGCAGATTAGGGGTTAATTATTGTAGGTAGGTGGCGGCGACGTTGTGGGGGACAGGTTAGGGGTTAATAAATATAATATAGGGGTCGGCGGTGTTAGGGGCAGCAGATTAGGGGTACATAAGTATAACGTAGGTGGCGGTCGGCAGATTAGGGGTTAAAAAAATGTAATCGAGTGTCGGCGATGTGGGGGGGGGCTCGGTTTAGGGGTACATAGGTAGTTTATGGGTGTTAGTGTACTTTAGAGTACAGTAGTTAAGAGCTTTATGAACCGGCGTTAGCCCAGAAAGCTCTTAACTACTGACTTTTTTCTGCGGCTGGAGTTTTGTCGTTAGATTTCTAACGCTCACTTCAGACACGACTCTAAATACCGGAGTTAGGAAGATCCCATTGAAAAGATAGGATACGCAATTGACGTAAGGGGATCTGCGGTATGGAAAAGTCGCGGCTGAAAAGTGAGTGTTAGACCCTTTCCTGACTGACTCCAAATACCGGCGGTAGCCTAAAACCAGCGTTAGGAGCCAAACTCCAAATCTAGGCCTTAGAGTCTAATGGCCCTTTGTGTCAGCTGTCACCTTACCCATAGTGTCATCTTGCTTTATAATTAAGGTGACAAGATATCCTGATTTTTCTCAGGACAAGTCTGAATTTGTCCGTTACTAATTTTTCAGGTGTCCCAGATTGTCCTGCATGTGCAAGATGGCCCAAAAGGAGCACTTCTTTAGTGTATTTAGTGTTACAAATTATTGTTGCCTCTAAGGTGTGAGTGATTTACTGTATTTAATGGTCCTTTAAAGGGAAACTCAAGTCAAAATAAACTTTTATAATTCAGAAAGATCATGCATTTTTAAGACACTTTCCAATTTACTTCCATTATTAAATTTTGGACGGTCTTTTTATAATCATACTTTCTGGGGAACACAATCCTACTGAGCATGTGCACAAGCTCACAGGGTATATGTATACTAGTTTGTGATTGGCTGATGTCTGTCACATGATACAGGGGGCTATAAATAGGGAAAAAAATTAATTGGTCAGAAAAAAATCTGCTACTTATTTGAAATTCAGAGTAAGTGCTATTGCATTGTCTTTTTATTATGCACTTCTTAATTATGTAATTCTACTGCACTGAATGGTCCTTTAAGATCACTGCATCAGCAGTGCATTCCAAAGTTGCAAGCAAACAATAGGGAAAAAAGAAAACCCTCTAGTCTATTAGATTATTTTCTTATTGCTTCGTAATGTCCCTTTAAGGTACCACCCATAAAGGTTAGTGAAAGTTTTAAGTTTTAAATAATATGAAAATTATTTAAATGACCATTAATACAGTAGAATTGCATGATCAACAAGTGCATAATAAACAAACAATGTAATAACATTTACACTAAATTTTAAATGAGCAATAGATTTTTTTCTGACAAATTTCAAAGTGTACTTCAATTTGCCGGCCCCCAGTATCATGTGACAGCCACCAGCCAATAACAGACTCATATATGTATACAATGAGAACTATTACACATGCTTAGTATTAGAAGTAAATAGGAAAGACTCTTAAAACTGTATGCTCTATCTGAAACACGGAAGTTTAATTTTGACTTAAGTGTCCCTTTGACGCAGGCAGCAAGCCAATCACTAGTGGCTTATGTGCGTAGTCACCAGTCACTGGCTCTGGTTACTACATGATCAATAGTGCACTGCTATTTCAGAGCTAAGTTTAACGTGACATAAAACCTAAAATGTTTCTTTCAAGAGTCAAATAGAACATATAATTTTGAACAACTTTACAATGTACTTCTATTATTAAACTGTCTTTTTTTCTTATTATCCTTTGTTGAAAGGCAGGAATATAAATTCAGGAGTGTGCACGTGTCTGCAGTACTATATGGCTAGAGTTTTGCAACAATGTTATACATTAGCAAGATGGCAGCACTATTTCCTTTCATGTAGGGTTCCAGAAATGTGCACACTACCTATCTAGATAGCTCTTCAACAAAGAATAACATGAGAACGACTCCATTTTGATAATAGATCTCTATTTAGCACTCTCACCAAACGCTCCCCATTCACAGCAGAATTAAATTCAAAAGTATCACCCTGACCTACAAAGCCCTTACAGATGCTTCCCCCAATACTTGTAGTCACTAACAAACAAATATACTCCAGCCTGCTCCCTAAGGTCCAACAATTACCTTTCTTCTTTGCTTCTTCTACCATCACCTCCTCCCATGCTAGACTGCAAGACTTCTCATGCGGCACCAACCCACTGGAAAGCACTTTCTCATGATGAATGGCTTTCCTCCTTTTAATGCTGCCTAAAGACACTTTGTTGAAGGAAGCCTACAACCCAAATCAGTAAAAAATTAATTCCACTTACCTAAAAAATGCCCACATTTAACTCTGTATTAACATAATTCTCACCCGTACAGTCCCCACTTCCTGTTTCTCACCCTCCTACCCATCTAGATTGTAAATTCCCATGGGAATAGGGCCCTTAAAGGGACAGTTTACTCAAAAAATTTCTCCCCTTTAATTTGTTCCCAATGATCCATTTTACCTGCTGGAGTGTATTAAATTGTTTACAAGTAGCTCATTTACCCTTATATCAGCATTTGAAATAGTTGATTTAGCATGTGGTATCCCCACCTATTCTGAAAGTTTGTGGCCGCAGGTCCAAGCTATAGATAAGCTTTGTAAACACAGCCAGCAGAAGAAATTACACTCCCAGTGGGATATAGCAGAGATAAGGTAATAAAATGTTGATTTTCCATTGTTCTCTCCAAGTACTGGTGATTGTTTTATGGACAGATATAAGATAAAGAAGCAGGTATATGTACACAATGTGATACAGTAATGAGATCCGATTATACCTACAAGCTCAACCCATTTTATTAGGTTGTGGCTTCAAAACACAAAATCAGAGCTTTAAAATACACAAATAAACCTTTAAAAGCTATTTTTCATAATTTTTTACTCTGCAGTTGGTAAAAAAAGCAATTAAGGGAAAAACTATTTTACAGTACGTATACTGTCCCTTTAATTCCTCCTGTATGTGTTTGAAAAATAATCATCTTTCTACTTTTATCTTTTGTACCCATGGAAAGCGCTACGAAATTTGTTGGCGCTTTATAAATGAAGTATAATAATAATAAGCAGACTACAAGGTACAAAAGGGGACGTTTTTATTTATTCTAGAGGTACAACTTGCGCTGAACCTGTATTTAGGAGCGCTCTCACTTCTTAGTGCAATAAAAAAGTTACATGTATAGATATCTAAAAGCCACTCTAGCACTCTTCGTATTGTCCCAATAACGCTTGCTCCTTAGTTCACACCTCTGGAGTAGGTAGGGTAACTGAGAATTAATAATAAAAAAAAGCACTTATTTAAATAAATAAATACACATGTACACACATATATACATATCCTATATAATAAAAGGCCAATTGTGTTTGTCCGAAGCTGTCATGCGCAGTAGACAGCACAGCACGAGGACAAACACACCTGGCCTTTGAGAGTCCCTAAGTCTCTGCTCTGCAGTGCGAGCAGAAGTGTGCGTGACCGAGCATGGCTGGGGGCATGGCCGAGCGTGAAAGGGGCGTGACCGAGTGCGAGGGTCGTAAGGGGGCGTGGTCAAGCATGAAGGGGCGGGGCCAGGCGGCCCGTGAAAGGCTGTGCAGTGAGAGCTCAAAACAGCTCAAAAGAGGGGAGAGAGGGTGTAGGGAAAAGATAAGAAAGGTGAGAGAGAGAGATCAAGAGGGGAGAGAGAGATCAAGAGGGGAGATAAAGGGAGCACAAGAGAGGGAGCAAAAGAGAGGGGGAGAGACAGCAAAAGAGAGGGGGAGGGAGAGCAAAAGAAAGGGGACAGAGAGATCAAAAGAGAGGGGGGAAGAGAAAGAGAGGGGGAGAGAGAGAGGGGAGGAGAGAGAGAGAGGGGAGGAGAGAGAGAGGGGGGAGGAGGAGAGAGGGGAGAGAGAGGGGGGAGGGAGAGAGAGAGGGGAGGGAGAGAGAGAGGGGGAGGGAGAGAGAGAGGGGGAGTGAGAGAGAGAGGGGAGGGGGAGTGAGAGAGAGAGAGGGGAGGGGGAGTGAGAGAGAGAGGGGAGAGAGAGAGGGGAGAGAAAGAGGGGAGGGGAGAGAGAGAGGGGAGGGGGAGAGAGGGGAGGGAGAGAGAGAGGGGGAAAGAGAGAGGGGAGGGGGAGAGAGAGGGGAGGGGGAGAGAGAGAGGGGAGGGAGGGAGAGAGAGAGGGGAGGGGGAGAGAGAGAGGGGAGGGGGAGAGAGAGAGGGGAGGGGGAGAGAGGGGAGGGAGAGAGAGAGGGGAGGGGGAGGGAGGGAGAGAGAGAGGGGAGGGAGAGAGAGAGGGGAGGGAGAGAGAGAGGGGAGGGGGAGAGAGAGGGGAGGGGGAGAGAGAGGGGGAGAGAGAGAGGGGGAGAAAGAGAGAGGAGGGAGAAAGAGAGAGGGGGGAGAGAGAGAGAGAGGAGGGAGAGAGAGAGGGGGGGAGAGAGAGAGATAGGGGAGAGAGAGAGGGGAGAGAGAGAGAGATAGAGGGGAAAGAGTGCAAAAGAGGGGGGGAGAGATTGAGCGCAAAAGAGTGGGGGAGAGAGAGTGCGCAAAAGAGGGTGGGATAGAGAGAGCGCAAAAGAGGGGGGGATAGAGAGAGCGCAAAAGAGGGGGGGAGAGAGAGAGCGCAAAAGAGAGGGGGAGAGAGATCGCAAAAGAGAGGGGGGGGGAGAGAGAGAGCTCAAAAGAGAGGGGAGAGAGAGAGTGCAAAAGAGGGGGGGAGAGAGAGCGCAAAAGAGGGGGGGAGAGAGAGCGCAAAAGAGGGGGAAGAGAGAGCGCAAAAGAGAGGGGGGGAGAGAGATCTCAAAAGAGAGGGGGAGAGAAAGCGCAAAAGAGAGGGGGGAGAGAGAGCAAGGGTTGGGACTGCTGTACCCTGCAAAAAATGGCCCGTGTGAACGGGCTTTAGGACTAGTACATATATATTGTATATGCATACATATCCATCTTTAGACATGTATATGTATGTATCTCCTCGTTAAAGCCCTTTGGATGCCTTTTTTTCCTTCTAAAACCTAAGATCTCATATCTTTGAGCCCCATATAATTTTTGAATGCAATATTTTTTTTATAATTTTTATTAAACAGTCTTATTATGAGTTTAACTAACGTTTTAAATTTAATTTTGATGTGTTTTGTGCAACTTATTAGTTGAGCGTAACAGTTAACAAGAGCTCTGAACTTGCGGTATACCTATGCACTTTAAATTCAATTGCGCTAAAGCGAACACTTTTACTTTCAACTCGTAATATACACGCTACTTCCAATACGATATACCCCTTTTCACTCAAGCGCAACAGTTAGCAAGCCATTTGTGATTCTATAACAAAGTGCCACATGGCACGAGTCCATCCTCCATATATAATGTATTTTTTAATTATTTTGGAATAAAGATGCAACTTTGAATTACTCTTTCAGCCAATGGAGTGCTGCAGTATTCTTCTGTTTTGTGTTGTTCGTGGCTTGTTCAGCCGTTTGATATGCACCACACTGCAGTGTCGAGGCGTATTGAATGATGTATGCAACAGTCTCATTCACAGCAGTTAGCTCTTTGCTATTCGCAGAAATCACGGTCGGATCTGGATCAACGCCTGTTGTTTGTATCCACTCGTAACCAAGCCCTATGTGTTTAACTCATGCATAGTTAAAGGGACATTATACACTAGATTTTTCTTTGCATAAATGTTTTGTAGATTATCCATTTATATAGCCCATACATTTTTTTATTTTTTTTATTTATAGTTTAGCTGATTTTTAAATAACATTGCTCTGATTTTCAGCCCCAAAGTTTTAGGAGAATACCGACGTATACCTTCTCCAGCTTGCCCCTGTTTGTGCTATTTCCCACTTCCAGTGGGTGTTCCAGTAACCTTTTAAACAGAGCTAAACTGGAAGCTTCTAAGTAAGTTTTTAAACAGTTTAATACTGGATTTCTATATCAGCATCTGTGCATATTATTATTTCTAGTTTTGTCTATTACAAGCAGTTTTATGTACATTTGATGTATACTGTCTCTTTAAAGTTGGCTCCAGAGCACCAATGCCTTACTGGGACCTAACTGAACACATTTGGTGAGACAGTGACAAGAAAAAAATGTGTGTAGACACCAGTTAGTGTACATCTATGAGAGATTTTCTTATCAACCAATGAGCAATTCCACTTACTAGCTGTGTACAAGCATGTTAGTTTAAAAATCTTACTAAACATCTTAAATTACCATTTGTTATGCATCAAATATGTTTACGTGCACTTGAAATACACAATAGAATTCTATTAGCTGTAATGTCAATTTAAAAGGTTTCATTTAACTATGACTATAAAAAAAAAAGAAAGCGATCTAATAAAAAAAAAAGTGATATGGAAAAAAAATAGGTAAAACTGTGTCTTCGGGAATGAAAGAGAGAGAAAGTCAAAGATAGTGAGAGAAAGCTAAATAAAAAATATCAAACAGACATGAAACCCAAATCTTTTCTTTCATGATTCAGATAGAGAATGCAATTTTAAACAACTTTCTGTTTCACTTCTATTTTAAAATATGCTTTGTTCTTTTGGTATCTTTTGTTGAAAAGCAGGGCGTAACCTAAACAGAGTGCACGTTTTTGCAGCAATATATCGCAGCAGTTTTGCAAGAGCAGTAGGTGGCTGCATTATTTCCTGTCATGTAATGATCCAGATTCCTACCTAGGTATAGCTTCAACAAAGAATACCATGGGACCAAAGCTAATTTAATAATAGAAGGAAATTGCAATTTTTTAATAAACTTCTATACTCTGAATCATAAAATAAAAATGTGTTGTTTTATATCCCTTTAAGGTATTTCTAGAATTATATATATACAGTATATGCATACTTATTCTTAGATTTACACAAACTCAAGCTGCTTCTCTATACAGTCCTGTGATTTGGCCAGCCCAGGGAGATTTGACATTTTTCCAAGCGTGAAATCATCATTTTAGCCACTACTGAGGACCTTTGAGATCAGATCCCCCGCACAGCACAGCAATGCTCTCTTCTGCTGGAGTGGGACAAATTCCGTCTTACTAGGTGTGACATTGCGTTCATTCAATTACTAGGGATCCTTGTTGAGTGACTGCATGTTTTATACAGCTTAATGACCATGTTAAGCTTTCCAGAATATATATGTCTCCTGCTAACCTACTGTGTATCTGCTACTGGTTATGTAGTCTAAATCATCTGGCCCCACTACGCATAAATCTAGGTCATAAAAAGAAGGATTTAACTTTTTACTCATACAAGTTTATTTGCTCTTTTATACAAACAAAATCTCAGACAAAGCTTTATATATACTGTATATATATATATATATATATATATATATATATATATATATATATATATATATATATATATATATATATATATATATATATATATATATATATATATATATATGTATATATATACATGCATATATATATATATATATATATATATATATATATATATATATATATATATATATATATATATATATGTATTTATATATATATAAAGTTTAGAAATGGACAGCACATCCAGACCAGACCGGGTACACATCCCATTTGAGGATGCCTCACAGATGCTGAATAGGGTTTAGGTCTGGAGACATGATTGACCAGTCCATCACCTTTACCCTCAGCTTCTTTAGCAAGGCATTGGTCATTTTGGAGGTGTGTTTGGGGTTGTTATCATGTTGGAATACTGTCCTGCGGCCCAGTCTCCGAAGGGAGGGGATCATGCTCTGCTTCAGTATGTCACAGTACATGTTGGCATTCATGGTTCCCTCAATCAACTGTAGCTCCCCAGTGCTAGCAGCACTCATGCAGCCCCATACCATGACACTCCCACCATTATGCTTGACTGTAAGCAAGACACACTTGTCTTTGTACTCCTCACCTGGTTGCCGCCACACACGCTTGACACCATCTTAAACAAATAAGTTTATCTTGGTCTCATCGGACCACAGGACATGGTTCCAGTAATCCATGTCCTTAGTCTGCTTGTCTTAAGCAAACTGTTTGCGGGCTTTCTTGTGCATCATCTTTAGAAGAGGCTTCCTTCTGGAACGACAGCCATGCAGACCAATTTGATGCAGTGTGTGGTGTATGGTCTGAGCACTGACAGGCTGACCCCCACCCCTTCAACCTCTGCCGCAATGCTGGCAGCACTCATATGTCTATTTCCCAAAGACAACCTCTGGATATGACGCTGAGCACGTGCACTCAATTTCTTTGGTCGACCATAGAGAAGCCTGTTCTGAGTGGAACCTGTCCTGTGAAACCGCTGTATGGTTTTGCCCACCGTGCTGCAGCTCAGTTTCAGGGTCTTGGCAATCTTCTTATAGCCTAGACCATCTTTATGTAGAGCAACAATTATTTTTTTCAGATCCTCAGAGAATTCTTTGCCATGAAGTGCCATGTTGAACTTCTAGTGACCAGTATGAGTGGTGAGAGCGATAACACTAAATCTAAAACACCTGCTCCCCATTCACACATGAGACCTTGTAACAAATGGCTAATTGGGCCAAATTTGGACATTTCCACTTAGGGGTGTACTCACTTTTGTTGCCAACGGTTTAGACAATAATGGCTGTGTGTTGAGTTATTTTGAGGGGACAGCAAATTTACACTGTTATACAGGTTGTAGACTCACTACTTTACATTGTAGTAAAGTGTCATTTTTTCAGGGTTGTCACATGAAAAGATATAATAAAATATTTACAAAAATGTGAGGAGTGTACTCACTTTTGTGGGATACTGTATATATAGTTACATATTAATAAACCTGGGATGTTCTGTGTTTAATAAACCTATTTTTCTTTCCAACGTCTACAGGCTTCTTAATCAATAGAACACAAAACAGGAAAAATAAAGGCTTTACAGCAGACAATAATACATTATAGGCAACTATTTAAATGCCAAGTTAGTGTCAGTAAAGCAAAAATTATATACAAATTGAGTGTGTACATGTTCTTCATTAAAATGTTCCTTTAATAATATCATCAGCAGATAATTAAAATCAGGGTTACAGTCTATCTAATTTACTCAAATATTTTCATCACACAGACTGAATTGTTGCAGTTTAACTGTATATTTTTTTTCTACAAATGTTAAAGTGACAGTAAACTTTCCCCTTTGTATAAACAGATCTGGAATGTTAGCGCTATTTTAGATCGACTTTAATTCATTGGTTGTAATGAAAATGCGCTATAACTTACTTTTTAATGTAGATGTAAAAATCAAATATCCCACACTCTGGCCACCCACTTCAAAACTTTTTTTTTGTGAGCTAATGATTTGAACTGTTCTTCAATCGTTGCTCTAGCCACAACAAAAGTGCCCTATGGCTGAAGCTCTGATTGAAGAATAGTTCTAACCGTTAGCTGACAAAAAAAAAAATTACTTTTGAAGTGGGCGGAGTGAATTTAAAGCGCATCTTCATTATAACTGATGAATTAAAGTCTATATAAAATATCTCAAACATTCCGGATCTGTTTATACAAAGGGGGGAAGTTTAAGCACACACTTTCACATCAAATTGCAGCTTGTTGCTTCCATAAACACTGTATTTAGTATCTCCAAGTGGTACCTCTCAAGAGCAATGCTATAAAAAAATATTTTAAAATCTAATTAAATGATTGGTATGGTGATGTCAATAAGGAATGGAGCCAAAATGTTTTTTTTTTTTTTCTTATTGAGACTCCACTTGAATTCCTCCAGACTCCTTAGCCGTCGAGAGATTACACTATTCTGGACTGTTATACCTGTTTACAGATGCCAGCTTTTAATGTGACTGCTTCTTTGTAACAAAGTTGTTTACATGAATTTATTTAAGGAAATTCCATTAGACTCAACCAAGATTCAATCTACTGCTTGTGCACTGATAAAGTCTAGAAAGTCATTTATTCATGGATTTATTTGTATCAGCATTATACTTAAAGAGTCATTTGATGCAGGGTAAAATATAAAATTAGTCTAGTATCTGTAGACAGAATTAACCTAAAAAAAAATTATAGGTTGGCATAGTCAGGTTTACGTTATAAACAAAGTGGAAGTGTTTATAGTTTGGGTGGTTTAGTTTGTGTTTTGCGTTATTGTTACACTTATTATCTAACTGATATTTTTGAGACTTGATCACAAGATATAAATAAATCAGCTGGATATTCTTTTCCCTTAGTGATACCAATGTTTGTCCGAATTCAGCTTGTGAATGCTTTTTTCAAAGGATTTCTTTATGGAGAGATAAGATATTCAACATTGTTCATGACAAGTCTGCTTAACATCAATGTAATCTAACACTCAGCAGATGCACAGTAATGTGCGCTCAACGTAAATATATTTACCTAAACAAGCAATGGTTTCCCCTGTCTATTTGTAGTGTATGTTCTTTTTAAGAACTGGGTATACTGTCTGCTGAATTACTGTAGATAGATAGATAGATGATAGATATATAGATAGATAGATAGATAGATAGATAGATAAATAGATAGATTTAGTGTTCTTTCTTATATAATACTGAATATTTAGAAAAGTTACACTTTCGTATACAAGCTGTGTAGCTTATGTCAGAATACAAGCAGGCAGGGAGACAGATAGATAAATAATAGATAGATAAGATAGACAGATAGATTGATATATTTATAAGATAGATAGAGAGACAAGAAAGACAGTCCGATAGACAATAGATAAATAAGAAAGACAGACAGATATATAAAAGATAGATAAATGATAGATAGATAATTAGATAGATAAATAGATCCTGTCCTAGGTCCTAGGGCATATGTTCCTAATTGTCTTCCTCTAAGCTGCTGAAAGGGTTTCATTTTATTTAAAAATGGTCAGATAAATACTTATAAACAGATCGGGACAAGTTAATGATCACTGTTGACCCTATGGGGCCAATTTATCATAGCCCGAATGGGGCCAAATACCCCTGTTTCCACGCGAGCCTTCAGGCTCATTAGAAACAGAAGTTAAGAAGCAGTGGTCTTAAGTCTGCTGCTCCTTAACTCATCTGCCGCCTCTGAGGTGGCGGATAGCAGTCCGCCCGATCAGATATGATCGGGTTGATTGACGCCCCATGCTCGCGGCTGATTGCCCGCAAATCTGTAGGGGGCGGCATTGCACCAGCAGTTCACAAGAACAATGAAAACCAGATAAAATAAATAATGAAAGTAGTATAAAGTAGTATAGAGTTTTTATACTGCACATAATTCAACACTATGGGCTATAGTCCAAGTGAAGTGCAAAAATATTAGTGTGCACCAACATTACTTGAGCTCAATCAATATAGCTTTTATTTTTGTGCACATATTATAGTTAAAAGTAATATTTTAGCGCTTGAGTGAAAGTCTAGGCAGCCATAACATCTTCATGTCAGATAGTTGATAATAGAAGTAAACTTTTTTTGAATTCTTTGCTCCATCTGAATCGCAAAAGAAAAAAGTGTTTCATATCCCTTTTACTCACCACTGATGAGTACTAATAACATAATTAAAGAGATATGAAACCCAAAACATTTAATTTGTGATTCAGACAGAGCAGACCATTTAAAATAAATGGCTAGATCACGAGACTTGCATTAAGCTGAAAAAGCAGCGTTAACAGGTTTAGGGGCACCGCACACTTCTTTGGCCTTAACGCAAAACGACTTACATAAACCCTCTTTTCTATGGGACTTGCATAGCGCTGGTATTACGAGTCTGTCCTGGGAGGCCAAAAAGTGAGCGGTACACCCTCTACCTCCAAGATCCGTAACGCATTTTAAAGTCAGTAGTTATGAGTTTTATGCTACAACGCTGTAGCATAAAACTCATAACTAAAGTGCTAAAAAGTACACTAACACCCATAAACTACCTATTAACCCCTAAACCGAGGCCCTCCCGCATCGCAAACACTAAAATAACATTTTGAACCCCTAATCTGCCGCTCCGGACATCGCTGCCACTAGAATAAACATATTAACCCCTAAACCGCCGCATTACCGCCTCGCAAACACTAGTTAAATATTATTAACCCCTAATCTGCTGCCCCTAACATCGCCGCCACCTACATGATACTTATTAACCCCTAATCTGTTGTCCCCAACGTCGCCGCCACTATATTAAATGTATTAACCCCTAAATCTAAGTCTAACCCTAACACCCCCTAACTTAAATATAATTTAAATAAATCTAAAGAAAATTACTATAATTAACTACATTATTCCTATTTAAAACTAAATACTTACCTATAAAATAAACCCTAAGATAGCTACAATATAACTAATAGTTACATTGTAGCTATCTTAGGGTTTATTTTTATTTTACAGGCAAGTTTGTATTAATTTTAACTAGGTAGAATAGTTAGTAAATAGTTATTAACTATTTAATAACTACCTAGCTAAAATAAATTCAAATTGACCTGTAAAATAAAACCTAACCTAAGTTACAATAACATTGGAACAGCCAATAGAATGTGAGCCCAATCCTATTGACTGGTTGGATCAGTCAATAGGATTGAAATTCAATCCTATTGGCTGATTGCATCAGCCAATAGGATTTTTTCTACCTTAATTCCGATTGGCTGATAGAATTCTATCAGCCAATCAGAATCTAAGGGACGCCATCTTGGATTACATCATTTAAAGGAACCGTCATTCAGTAAGAAGACTCCGGATGAAGAGTATGATCCTGTCAGGGTGCCAGGAATCAGACTGAGACGAGAAGTGCAAAAAATAATCACACCTTTATTAATAGCAAAAAATAATAAAAAGTCCACAAGTCAAATAACAAGCCAGGAATCAAAACCAGAGCTGGTAGTCAGACGAGTCGAGTCAGGAGCCAAAGCGAATAGTCAGACGAGCCGGAATCAGGAACACGGAAAACAGCAGAGTCAGGAACAAGCCAGGGATCAGGAACCAGGAAGGACGTCAGGCAGACAGGTAATAAACAGGAACTTTCACAAACAGGTCTGAGACAACGAGAAGGCAAATCATACTGAACAGAGGCCCTTTAAATAATAAGTGATGACATCACAATTCTGAGACTGCATCCTGTCTCACATGGATGATGCACACCAGTCTGGCCATAAAAGGAAGTGCAGGAATTGAGCAGCATCCCCCACAATGCACCATAGTCAGGAAGAGAGGTGAGTAAAATGGCTGCCAGCAGCACATGGCAAACACAACAGGGAAAAAACCCTGACAGTACCCTCCCCTCAATGACCGCTCCCCCACGGGAGGACAAAAGGCTTATTGGGGAAACGGGCATGGAAGGCACGCAGGAGGGCGGGAGCATGAACATCAGAGGAGGGAACCCAAGAACGCTCCTCCGGACCGTATCCTCTCCAGTGAACCAAATACTGTACACGGCCCCTGGACATATGAGAGTCAATAATGCTGCTGATCTCATACTCCTCATGGTTGTCAACAAAGATAGGATGGGGATGAGGCAACACCGTGGTAAACCGATTACAAACCAATGGTTTCAAGAGGGAGACATGAAAAACATTGGAGATGCGCATAGCAGTAAGAAGGTCAAGAGCGTAGGCCACAGGATTAACCCGTCGGAGTATTCGAAAAGGACCAACATAACGGGGAGCCAATTTATTGGAAGGCACACAAAGGTTCAAGTTGCGGGAGGACAGCCAAACTCTCTCACCAACCTGGTAGGAAGGTGCGGGCAGATGCCTACGATCAGCCTGGAACTTTTGTCGCTGCATAGAACGATGAAGGCAATCCTGAATCTGCACCCACGTGGAATGGAGTTGCCGGGGATGTTCCTCCAAAGCTGGAATATCCTGAGACATGAATGAATCGGGCAACAAGGATGGTTGAAACCCATAATTCGCCATGAACGGGGATATCTTGGAGGAAACATTAATAGCACTATTACGAGCAAACTCTGCCCAAGGTAACAGTTCAGACCAATTATTGTGGTTATCTGAGACATAGCAACAGAGGAACTGTTCCAGAGCTTGATTAGACCGTTCCGCAGCCCCATAGGATTGAGGGTGATATGCCGAGGAGAAGGAAAGCTGGATCCCCATTTGAGCACAAAAGGAACGCCAAAATCTGGAGACAAACTGGCTACCCCGGTCCGACACTATCTCCTTGGGTAACCCATGTAAATGGAAGACCTCCCGGGCAAAAATTGAAGCAAGCTCCTGAGCGGTAGGCAGCTTCATCAAGGGAATGCAATGTGACATTTTAGAAAAACGGTCAACCACCATAAGGTTAACAGTATTGCCATTGGAAACAGGAAGCTCGACAATAAAGTCCATGGAAAGATGTGTCCAAGGACGCTCACCATTAGCAATAGGTTGAAGAAGACCCACAGGAAGACGTCGAGGAGTCATATTCAGTGCACAAATTGAGCAGGAGGTAACATACGCAGCAACATCAGAACGAAGACCTGGCCACCAGACTTGTCGAGTGACAGACCAAATCATTTGGTTCTTGCCTGGGTGACCTGCGGCTTTAGGATAGTGGTAAGTGTACAAAAGTTTAGTTCAAAGATTCTCAGGAACAAAACACTTACCACTAGGTTTCACAGGAGGTGCATTGGTTTGGGCAGCCAGGATCTCCTCCCCCAAGGGAGAAGTCAAATTAGTACATATGGTAGCCAAAATATGGTCAGGAGGTATAACTGGAGTAGGTACAGACTCCTCCTTGGACAGAGGTGAAAATTGTCGAGAGAGGGTATCAGCCCTAACATTCTTATTACCAGGCAGGTAGGAGACCACATAATTAAACCAAGACAAAAATAGCGCCCATCTGGCCTGTCGGGGCGACAAATATTTTGCTTCAGATAGATAAGTTAAATTCTTGTGGTCAGTAAGAATGAGCACTGGAATGCTCGTACCCTCGAGAAGATGCCTCCATTCCTTAAGTGCCAAAATTATGGCTAGTAATTCCCTGTCGCCAATTTCATAATTGCACTCCGCTGGAGACAATTTCTTAGAGAAGAAACCACAGGGATGCAAGGAACCATCAGGCGTAGGACGTTGAGACAAGAGGGCACCTACTCCAGTCTCAGATGCCTCGACCTCAAGAACGAAAGGCAGGACAGGGTTAGGATGAGCCAGAACTGGAGCGGCAGCAAAGGCAGTCTTAAGAAGGCCTTAATGGCAGTAGGTGACCAATGGAGTGGATCATTCTCTTTACAGGTCATGTCTGTGATAGGTTTGACCAAGGAAGAAAAGTTTTTAATAAACTTTCTATAGTAATTGGTGAACCCCAAAAAACTTTGAATAGACCGAAGACCAACTGGGCGAGGCCACTGCAGAACTGCAGATAACTTGTCAGGATCCATGGAGAACCCTGCAAAAGAGATAACATAACCTAGGAAGGTTACTTGAGTCTGATGGAACTCACATTTCTCGAGTTTACAAAACCGGTCGTTCTCACGTAGTTTCTGAAGAACCCGTGTAACATCAGAACGATGAGCCTCAAGTGTGGGTGAGTGTATGAGGATGTCGTCTAAGTACACCACAACACACTGTTGCAACATATCTCGTAGGACATCATTAATAAATTCCTGAAAAACAGCAGGAGCATTACATAGGCCAAAGGGCATTACAAGATACTCATAATGCCCGCTCCTGGTGTTAAATGCTGTTTTCCATTCGTGGCCCTCCCTAATCCTAATGAGCTTGTATGCTCCTCTCAAATCAAGTTTACTAAAGTCCGTAGCTCCCTTGAGGCGGTCAAAGAGTTCTGTAATAATCGGAATAGGGTAAGCATTCTTAATGGTAAGATGATTAAGATCCCTATAATCAATACATGGTCTTAACTCACCACCCTTTTTCTTCACAAAGAAGAAGCCAGCCCCTGCAGGAGAGCAGGATTTGCGGATGATCCCCCGTGACTGAGCATTGGCAACATACTCATCCATACAGACAGAGGGTACACCCGGCCCCGAGGAGGAATGGCTCCGGGTTGCAGGTCTATGGCACAATCATAAGACCGGTGAGGAGGCAACGTACCGGCACGCACCTTGTCAAACCCGTCTAGGAACTCTTGGTACTCCTCTGGCAATCGAGAAACCGAAGAAGTGCACAAGACTTTAACTGGTTTCCGAAGACAAGTGGAAATACATTGCGGGGACCACAACAAAATTTCAGACCTGCGCCAGTCGAGACTGGGATTGTGCTTTTGGAGCCAGGGATAACCCAGAACAACTGGAAAATGCGGAGAGTTTATCACCTGGAACTGGAGGGTTTCAAAATGGAGAGCCCCAACAGCCATGGACAATGGAGAAGTTTCATGAGTAACGAGTGCGGGCTGAAGGGGCCTGCCATCAATGGCCTCAATAGCAAGCGGAACAGACCGAGGCAAAACAGGAATGGAGTGCTTTGATACAAAAGCACTGTCAATGAAATAGCCCGCAGCACCGGAGTCAACAAGAGCCTGGGTGACTATGGAGGAGTACACCCAGGAAAGGACAACCGTGACCAAAGGTTTCTCCTTAAGCGGTTCCGGGGACAAGGATAAACCACCCAAGGTCTGCCCCCGACAGGACCTTAGCTGTGAGCGTTTCCCGGCCGTGTAGGACAAGACTTCAAAAGATGGCCCTGTAACCCACAATAGAGGCAGAGCCCCTCCCTCCTCCTAAAGGCCCTCTCCGCCGTGGAGAGACGCGTGAATCCCAGCTGCATCGGCTCAGCAGTACCTGGTGAATCGGGACCAGGAGGCATGGGAGGAGAGGGAAGCATGGGTGGGAACGAACACGTAGGAGACAACGGAACAGGAGGCTTCCGTAAGCGCTCCTTGAAAGAGGGCCTCTCTCTGAGTCTGATGTCAATTAGGATCAAAAAAGACACCAATGCCTCGAGATCCTCTGGTAAATCTCTGGAAGCAACTTCGTCTTTAATCACATCAGAAAGCCCATGAAAGAAGGCGGCAACAAGGGCTTCATTATTCCAACCTACCTCTGCGGCAAGCATACGGAACTCAATAGCATACTGAGCAACAGATCTTGTACCTTGCTGAATAGACAAGAGTCATTTAGCAGCAGAGGAGGAGTGAGCCGGAACATCAAATGCCCTTCGAAAGGAGGCCACAAATTCAGGGTAATTTGAAATCACAGGTTTATTAGTCTCCCACAAGGGATTAGCCCAGGCAAGAGCTGTGTCAGAGAGTAACGAGATGAGAAATCCCACCTTAGCTCTGTCAGAGGGAAACGCCTGAGGTAACATCTCAAAGTAAATGCCCACCTGGTTCAAAAACCCTCTGCACTGAATAGGATCACCTCCATATCGCTGAGGTAGAGGTGCAGAACCGGACATGCTCCTGGTAGGCATAGGTGCAGCAGCGGAAACAGGAGCAGCCATAACTTGCGGGACATTTTGGTCCAAATGTGCAGTGCGAGTCAGCAGGGTTTGCAGGGCTAGTGCAAATTGACCCAAGCGGTGATCCTGTACATCCATCCTGGAAATGATGGCAAGTAAAGGTGAATTATTAGTACCATCAGGATTCATGGCCTTTGCATAATGTCAGGGTGCAAGGAATCAGACTGAGACGAGAAGTGCAAAAAATAATCACACCTTTATTAATAGCAAAAAATAATAACAAGTCCACAAGTCAAATAACAAGCCAGGAATCAAAACCAGAGAAGAGCCGAGTCAGGAGCCAAAGCGAATAGTCAGACGAGCCGGAATCAGGAACACGGAAAACAGCAGAGTCAGGAACAAGCCAGGGATCAGGAACCAGGAAGGACGTCAGGCAGCCAGGTAATACACAGGAACTCTCACAAACAGGTCTGAGACAACGGCAAAGCATACTGAGCAGAGGCCCTTTAAATAATAAGTGATGACATCACAATTCTGAGACTGCATCCTGTCTCACATGGATGATGCACACCAGTCTGGCCATAAAAGGAAGTGCAGGAATTGAGCAGCATCCCCCACAATGCACCATAGTCAGGAAGAGAGGTGAGTAAAATGGCTGCTAGCAGCACATGGCAAACACAACAGGGAAAAAACCCTGACAGATCCGCGTTGGATGTCTTGAAGATGGACCCGCTCCGCGTTGGATGGATGAAGATAGAAGATGCCGTCTAGATGAAGATTTCTGCCCGTCTGGAGGACCACTTCGCCCGGCTTGGATAAAGACTTCTCCCGACTTCGTTTAGGACTTCGGCCTGGTTGGATGAAGACTTCTGCCGCTTCCTTGAGGATGGATGTCCGGTCTTCAGAACAGTAAGTCGATCTTCAGGGGGTTAGTGTTAGGTTTTTTTAAGGGTGTATTATTTATTTTTTAGGTTAAGGCTTTGGGCTGCAATAGAACTAAATGCCCTTTTAAGGGCAATGCCCATCCAAATGCCCTTTTCAGGGCAATGGGGAGCTTAGGTTTTTTTTAGTTAGTATTTTATTTGGGGGGTTGGCTGTGTGGGTGGTGGGTTTTACTGTTGGGGGGTTGTTTCTATTTTTTTTACAGGTAAAAGAGCTGATTACTTTGGGGCAATGCCCCGCAAAAGGCCCTTTTAAGGGCTACTGATAGTTTAGTTTAGGCTAGGGTTTTTTTTATTTTGGGGGGCTTTTTTTATTTTGATAGGGCTATTAGATTAGGTGTAATTAAAGATCTGTAATTTATTTTTTATTTTCTGTTATTTAGTGTTTGTTTGTTTTTGTGATTTAGCTAATTTAATGTAATTTATTTAATTGTTTTTAATTTATTTCATTGTAGTGTAGTGTTAGGTGTTATTGTAACTTAGGTTAGGTTTTATTTTACAGGTCAATTTGTATTTAATTTAGCTAGGTAGTTATTAAATAGTTAATAATTATTTAATAACTATTCTACCTAGTTAAAATAAATACAAACTTACCTGCAAAATAAAAATAAACTCTAAGATAGCTACAATGTAACTATTAGTTATATTGTAGCTAGCTTAGGGTTTATTTTATAGGTAAGTATTTAGTTTTAAATAGGAATAATTTAGTTAATGATAGTAATTTTATTTAGATTTATTTAAATTATATTTAAGTTAGGAG
Source organism: Bombina bombina (assembly GCF_027579735.1). Classification (NCBI taxonomy): domain Eukaryota; kingdom Metazoa; phylum Chordata; class Amphibia; order Anura; family Bombinatoridae; genus Bombina; species Bombina bombina. Next base: position 1,512,858,596 of record NC_069499.1, on the reverse strand, counting down.
GTGTTAGGGTTAGGGTTAGACCTAGGTTTAGAGGTTAATAAATTTAATATAGTGGCGGCGACATTGGGGGCGGCAGATTAGGGGTTAATAAGTGTAGGTAGGTTGCGGCGATGTTGGGGGCAGCAGATTAGGGGTTTATAAGTATAATGTAGCTGGCGGCGGTGTCCGGAGCGGCAGATTAGGGGTTGATAAGAATAATATAGGTGTCGGCGATGTCGGGGGCGGCAGATTAGTGGTTAATAAGTGTAAGATTAGGGGTGTTTAGACTCGGGGTTCATGTTAGGGTGTTAGGTGTAAACATAAATTTTGTTTCCCCATAGGAATCGATGGGGCTGCGTTACTGAGTTTTACGCTGCTTTTTGGCAGGTGTAAGACTTTTTCTCAGCCGGCTCTCCCCATTGATGTCTATGGGGAAATTGTGCACGAGCACGTACGACCAGCTCCCCGCTGACTTAAGCAGCGCTGGTATTGAAGTGCGGTATTGAGCTCAATTTTGCTCTACGCTCACTTCTTGCCTTTTAACGCCGGGTTTATGAAAACCTGTAATACCAGCGCTGTAGGTAAGTGAGCGGTGAGAAAAAACTGCTCGTTAGCACCGCATAGCTCCTAACGCAAAACTCGTAATCTGGCCGAAAGTTTCCAATTAACTTCTATTATCAAATTTGCTTCATTCCCATGATATTTTGTGCTGAAGAAATACCTAGATAGGCATCTAGAGCACAACAGGAAATAGTGCTGCCAATTAGTGTTCTTGCAAATGGATAGCATTCTTGCAAACCTGCTGGCATATAGTGCTCCAGAAATGTGCCGCCTCCTAAGCTTATGTCCCTGCTTTTCAAAAAAATACCAAGAGAACAGAAAAGTTGTTGAAAATCACAGGCCGCGTAAACATTCTCTGATTAAATATTTTTTATCATCCGCTTGTAATACAAGACTGTGTGCTATTTTTAGCAAAACGTTGTGAAAACACCCTGCGCTATCGATGATGCTCCGCTTGTCATCTATGGAGAATTACATTTTTGTGTTTAATTAAGTGCATAACACAAACGTGCCCTGAGTGATGGTCTTTATTTACAAGGTAGCCTCCCACAGGCACAGGTTAAATAAATGTTCCCTGACCTTCTGAACCACCTACCAGATGTCAGCACTAACATGTACTCTTGTTATTGACAGGTCACATACACATATCCGTTTAAAGTGACATTCTAGTTCAAAGTAAGCTGGGGATCTCAGCTTAGATACATCTTTGCAATATATGGCCTAGTTTTCATTAAGGTGGAAACTGGTGGTCAAAGCATTTATCTACATTAAAATGTATGGAAAATTTTTATGTTAAAAGCAGTTTCCAAAGTTTATCACCTCAATGGAAACTAGGGGGCCGATTTATCAACTGTCTGTCCGACATGATCCGCTCAGCAGATCATGTCCGACAGACATCGATGAATGCTGTAGGCATTTAACATAGCACAAGCAGTCCTGGTGAGCTGCTTGTGCAATGCCGCGGTCAATCGGCCGCTAGCAGGGGGTGTCAATTAACCCGATTGTAAGCGATCGGGCGGATTGATGTCCACAGCCTCAGAGTAGGCAGACGAGTTAAGGAGCAGCGGTCTTAAGACCGCTGCTTCTTAACTGCTATTTCCGGTGAGCCTGAAGGCTTGTGCGGAAAAAGGGGCCATTTGGTCCTTGATAAATCGGCCCCTAGGCCTAAGTTGTGTTAAAGGGACATTTTACTCAAATGCTAAATCAGTTGGGATGCCAGGGAGGAAATCCTGTGAGATGGTTCTGCTAGACTGATGTGTACTCATACAATCATAGTCCCCTCTTTTGTAGTAATTTGTGTACACCAAAGACACAGAATTATGAAAGTGTATGAAATATACAGTTGTTAAAGGAACAATAAAAATAAAATTGATTCATATAGTGCATGAAATTAAAACAAAATCCAATTTACTTATATTATCAAATGTACTTTTTTCTCCTGGTATCCCTAGAGTGAGCTCATATCTTGAGCTCTATATGGCAGCAGTGTTTTTAAGGAAATGCACTCATTTACACAATTGCAAAATCATGTATTATTAACAACTGTTAATGAACTGCTAAATATTTAAAATTGTTTAAACTCGATGGACACGTTTCTCAGTTAAAGAGACATTAGAATCAAAATGTTATCATTGCAATAATGTTTAACTATGCATGACCGAAAAAAATAATTCTAATGCACTTTCATAAATCATCTTGCTTGTTTTTCCTGTAATTTAACTTTGAAAATTGTGGTTTTGCCACTGCCTTAAGAGAAGCTGAAATGCATCCTGCTGACAATGGGCTCGCTTCCATTAAGTCGTTAAAAATGAAGCCGTAAGCAACCAAAGTTGCCGACAGCTAAAAGTAATTTACGGCTCCATTTTAGTACCAGGTTTCCATTTAAATAGTTTGTGCAGTGCGTGCAGTTGTTCTTTTCATATAGGTGTTAGTTAACGTTGTGTTAATGCCTTAATCCGACATCGAAATTTCTTGAAAATCAATTAGTCGCTATGGTAACCCGACCTTACACTATAAATTTTACGTTTAATGTCTGCTCCTTACTTGTGATCACCTCTAAAGAGAAACAAAAACAAAGATACCCTTATTTATAATACATATTTTTTTTAACTATAAGCAAATATTATTTTTCATTATAATTATATTTTCCACTTTATTAATATATGTAATATGTATTGCTGCCCTAGGCATAGGTCTAGTTTGAATTCTGTAGATATATACTTGCATATATTTTTATATTTAAAGATATACTGATATTTCCATAAGAACATAAGTGCAACAATTCCTATACATGGGACAACAATAAATATTACATATTACAATTTATTTCTACATTGAAACGCATTATTAAGTTTTAAAATTTCAATGAGAAATAGCTCTCAAAAAGCTAGATTTTACTCTTTTACACCTAGGTCAGCTGGGTGTAATTTCTCTCAATTTATCGACAGCCTCCGACAGTGTATTAACGGTTTGCGCTTTAATTGGAAACCTGGTACAAGATCGCTTAACGGCTTCTAATACTTTCTATGGGACACAAAAATATTTTTGGCAGCCGGCCCCCGTCGATAAACAAAATTGCTTTCCAACAGCATATTTATCAGGTTGCGATCTTGCGCAAACCTAATTACAGTATATATATATATATATATATATATATATATATATATATATATATATATATATATATATATACTGTGTATACATAAATATAAATATAATAATATAAATTTCCCATTAACACTGTAGCTGGACAGATACTATACGATCAAAACTACAATGAGATGGAATTTAAGTACATTATTAGTAGGGAGACAGTTTAGCCTTTTAATGCTGCTATAAAGTGGCTTATCATGATACCCAACAGATGATGCCCATACTAGTCAAAGCATCAAAGTTGAGGGCTATGAGAGATGGACCTAGTGGTTATGTCTCACTTATTGTCTGGCAGTAATCCTACATATGGGAAACAAGGTGACTTATAATATTTTGTTTTTCATTTGGCTCAAGGAATTGGTTAGCTACAATACCACAATGCTGTCTCTACTAATGTGGGTTTATTACAGTCTACAGCAGGAAATATGGACTAATTGACCCCCAACCTTATGACTCTGCACCCTAAACCTGTAGACTGTGAGCTCCCAGGAGCAGGGCCCTATTCCTCCAGTACTAGATTTGTTAAGATTTGTTGTGTTTTGTATTTTATCACAAATCCTTGTCATTGTATACCCCTATCAATGTACCCAGCGCTACGGAATTTGGCGGTGCTATACAAATAAATGATAATAATAAGTGTTTAGACTTTTGTTTCATAATTCTATACACCAGGGACTATATCTATAAGCAGCTAACTTCATGAAGCTTAGCTGCCGAATTCTTAGTTTTCGGTAATGCGATTATCTTATATGACTCTGCAGTTTAGCTAGTTGTAATTCATTGTCTATTGCTAATGCTATTTTAAGATTTTACTGAGATCTGCATCTTTAATATTATACTTTATACTCTTAAGACCGCTGCTCCTTAACTCGTCCACATCCTCTGAGGCTGCGGATATCAACCCGCCCGATTGTATACAATTGGGTTGATTGACACCCCTAGTAGCGGCCGATCACTTGAACTGCTTGTGCAATGTTAAATGCCGAAAACGTATGCTGTCGGCATTCAGCGATGTCTGTCGGACACGATCCATTGAGCGGATCATGTTGGACAGACACTTGTTAAATCGGTCCCTTAGTAAGGTGGTAATGTAGCCCTGTAGGTTAATTTACATTTTAGAACTATAGTTCAGCCCGTAATGTATTGTTCAGTTTAATAGCTCCTATTTAACTCTGGGTAAACTTTACATAATTGCAGAGCTCCTTGATCGTTGAACCCATAGTTGATAATCTATAGAATAGGTTAAGAATATTTTTAGTGCTCCCAATGGAAGTTTTTTTTGCTGCACAGCGGTTTGCACCAATAGGCTGTCTTATTATTACCAAAATATGCATGCCTTATATTCTCAACCCTCCATAAAGTAGTTTCATAGGGTCAGGGATTGTTGACGCACATCCTAAATGCCTATTACTTTTATATATATTAGTATTGTCTATATTTTTATGCTCATTGCTTACCATTAAAACGTTATAACATAGATGTTACAATGTAAGTCCTGACAGTGGCCTCCTCTTCTTTTCAATGTATATTGGACCTAGGTTGCATAGTTATTTTACCAATAAGATTCTCTCTAGGGTCCAAGAGTTGCCTATTTTGTTCTTTTCCCCCCAAGTTCCCTCACTTTTGTTTGACATATTTTTGTTGTTCTAAGAGACGCCACTGTTTATCATAGGGGAAATTTCTGTTGTTCTCATAGTTAATATTTACATGGGGTTAATTACTTATACTTATCTAGAGAAATTAGGTTTTTTTTATGTTCTATTTAGCCACATATAGAGATTTTCTTATATTGGAATATTCCATGATACATTTTATCTGTGACCTCTTGTTGTCAATAATCAATGCTTTTTAAATTTAATATTTCACTGTTATGTATAAAAACAATCTTGTTAATAGCAGTAAGTTCGAAATGATTCCTGTAGCCATTTCTTACTGAGCGAGGGTCTTTATGTGTGGCAATTTTGTATTGTCTTGTTTTCAACCTCAATAAAAATATAGTTAAAAAAATAAATGTATACTTCAAATATTATCTCTAGAACTAAATACATTTTCTGTATTAAAGGGACAGTCTAGTCAAAATTAAACTTTCATGATTCAGACAGGACCTGCAATTTTAAACCACTTTCCAATTGACTGTTATCATTACATTTGCTTTGTTCCCTTGGTGGTAGTTTTCAAAAGCTAAACCTAGGTAGGCTCAAACTGATTTCTTAACCGTTGAAAACGGCCTCTTAGCTCAAAGCATTTTGAAAGTTTTTCACAGTTAGACAGTACTAGTTCATGTGTGTCATATAGAGTTATTTAGGAGTCTGTACTGATTGGCTAAACTGCATGTCTGTCAAGAGCACTGAGATAAGGGTTTAGTCTGCAGAGGCTTAGATGCAAGGTAATCACAGAGGTAAAACATATATTAATATAACTGTGTTGGTTATGCATAGCTGGGGAATGGGTAATAAAGGGATTATTTATCTTTTAAAACAATAAAAATTCTGGTGTAGACTGTCCCTTTAAATGTTATCCCTAAAATCACTAAAAGCAACATTTAAAATCATTCACCAACATTCAAAAACCATCTAAAACAGCATTGTTTAAATGTTGCCTGTTAAATACTTACATTACATGACAGCATTCAACACAACATCTAACCTATATGAAAATCAAAATGTGCAATGCTGATGAATATATTTTTTTATGATGACTAACGGAGATTCTTAGTCCAAATCAAAATACATAATAAGAATGTTTATTCTCAGAGGGCCAAATTACAAGTTTTGCGGTATGGCTATACCACTGAAAAATTGGCCTTTGCTCGCAGAATGGAAGGTCTCCCGTATTACAAGTCACGGGGTACGGCTGTACAGCAAGCTTTTTAGCCTGTACTGCAACTCTCTCTTCCTTACTCAAAAAATGGCTTTTGAGTGTGGAATTTTCAGGTCTCCCGTATTACAAGTTGTTTGGTCAGGCTATTACGCTAGCATTATAGCTTATACTGTGTTACAGAAGCATTAGTTATTTTGTTGTGAAGAGCTTATTTCCCAGCAGCAATGCCTGAACCAGCAAGCCAGCGCCTAAGAAGGGCTCCAAGAAAACTGTAACAAGTTTCATTTCATAAAGAGTTAACTCTTTTTTTTTCAGCTTTTAGAAACTATTGTCTAATCACCTCTGGAGCCAGACTGCTAATTGATAAGATGAACTTGTAAACTTGTTATCTTAAGTACTGTAATCCTATTGTGGCCTGTCAAAGGACAGTGCTCTCTATCTAAATGTGTGATGGGGGATTTTGTGCTTCCCCCCCTCTCCCCCTGGGAGTGCCCTGTGTGCATGTAACCTTAATAAAAAGCAGGCTGGGCATCCCAGTCCTGAGTTCTTGTTTGACCCTCAATCGCAGCGTTGACTCGTTTTTGTGGGCAGAAGGGTATCCTAGCTGTACTGCAGCTAAGGGAGATTATTCTATATTTGCGAGACTCATATAGAATACTATGGAAAGCAGCTTCTCCCCTCTTTAGCAATAGGGATCCAGGCTACTAAGCGGTCCATCTCTCAGCGAGACTAAGGGTAACCGTAACATTTGGCGGCAGCGGCGGGATTTTCCTGGATTTCCTAGGAGAGGTACAGAACGGATGGAGAGCGCTTACGAAAAATTGAAGCGTACAACCCTAAAGGATTTACTTGAAAGCAGAGGGGGGTACGCCAGCAACCGGCCGAGGAGAGAGCTGATCGCAGAATTGACCGAACTGGATCAGAGCTTCACAATGGCGGAAACACCGACCACGATTAGTGACGAAAAAAACCAGGATTGTTCGGGAAAGGCTCTCATTATACGGGCCGAACCCCTCCATGGAATTGGTACAGCAGTTGATGGCGGAGGTGGACGAGGATATACGAGAGACTCGAGCCCACGAACTCAACCTAGCGAACGCACACCGCAATGCTGAAGCCCCGCAGGTAATCATCCCTGTCGAAAATGCTGGGAGGCCCAAGATACCCTATGCGGCATTTCGACCCTTCCTAGAGAGCGAGACAGGGATTGATGAATATTTGGCGGACTTCGAAAGGCAATGTGCCCTGCACCAGATTCCCAACAGAGAGTGGCCCACGATATTGTCTGGGAAACTATCCGGGCGAGCCCTGGAAGCCTTTCGTACTCTGGGTGCTGAGGAAGTGACACAGTATGAGCTAGTTAAGGAGACACTGTTGCGACGGTACGCTGTAACTCCGGACACGTATCGCCGACAGTTTCGGGGCACGGAAAAGAAGCCTAACGATACCCATATGGAATGGGCGCACCGAATGCGGAGAGCGGCAAATCACTGGCTGAGCGGAAGTAAAGCGGTGACTGGGGAGGAAATTTTACAATTGTTTCTCTTAGAACATTTTTATAATGGCATGGAACAGCAAGGGAAGGAATGGCTGCGAGACAGGCGGCCTTCTACCTTAGAAGAAGCAGCCAAATTGGCCGATGAACATTATGACTCCCGTCTTCACGAACCCATGAACTACCGAGCTCCAGCACGGGTCGAACCCAGAGAGGTTTACCGTGCACCCCCTCGTGCTGAATTCCGAGCCCCGGTGCCCACAGGGCCCGTCCGACACTCAGGACCACCCAATAACAGCTCTGAGCGTCCCAGACCGACTTGCCACCGATGCAAGCAACCAGGGCATTTCATGGCTAGCTGCCCCCTTAATACGCACCAGACACCCAGGAATTACAATTACCCCTCTGGGTCCTATCGTCCGGCCCGGGCCCTCTGTGTTAACCAAGAGGCCCCTATGGAGGGATATGTGGGGCCGCTTCACGAGGCAGACCCTGTATATGCTGCCTCAGATAACCGCCAGCACCATCGGCAGAGGGTATGGCTCGAGGGGCGATCTACCGAGGGATTGCGAGACACAGGGGCTACTATCACGCTGGTACAGAGTCATTTGGTGCCAGAGCACAAGCGATCCGGACAGACTGTGGCCGTTAGAGTGGCGGGGGGGGGGTGTGTACAAAATTCCAACAGCTAAAGTGCATCTTGATTGGGGAGCGGGAAAGGGGGCTGTGAACGTGGGCCTAATGGATAATTTACCTGCCGAAGTACTACTGGGCAACGATTTGGGCCCCATGACTTCTGCCTATGCTCCAGTATGCAACAACGAGGCGGACCCAGTGACTACACGGGCCCAAGCCCGGACGGAGCGAGAGCTCTCACCAGTGCGGGAGACACAGGTAAGACCTACCCCGACCTTGCCTGACAGGTTAGGCCCCATACCCTGGGACACCCCAGATGCCTTCGAGGCAGAGTCTAAGACTGACCCGACCTTACAAAAGTACCGGGAACGAGCAGAGACCGGAGGGGGCGGGGCAGATAACGAAACATTCTTATGGGAAAAAGGGAAACTATACCGCTGGACAGAGAAAAGGGGACAGCGTAGGCGACAGCTGGTAGTGCCCCACAAATACCGTCAAGAAATCCTCAAAATAGGCCACGACATCCCCTTAGCAGGCCACCTAGCCGTTACCCGTACCCTACACCGCATTACTCACACGTTCTTTTGGCCAGGGGTGCACGCTGACGTTAGAACTTACTGTAACACCTGCGATGTGTGTCAACGAGTAGGAAGGCGAGGCGATCACCCTAAAGCCCAGCTAGTAAATATGCCCATTGTAGAGGAACCCTTCAGCCGGGTTGCTATTGACCTAGTGGGACCACTGGCTACCCCTAGTCCCTCCGGTAAGCGATACATTCTTACCGTAGTGGACTACGCTACCAGGTACCCAGAGGCTGTCGCCCTATCCAACATACAAGCGGATACGGTAGCGAATGCACTAGTACAGGTGTTCTCCCGGGTAGGATTTCCAAAAGAAATCCTATCCGACCGAGGCACCCAATTTACGGCTGAATTAACCCAACAACTCTGGCAGGTTTGCAAAATTAAGTCCCTCCTAAGCTCCCCATACCACCCCCAGACGAACGGGCTGTGTGAGAGGTTCAATGGGACCCTCAAGCAAATGCTCAAGACGTTCACTCAGGAATACCGAGACTGGGAACGCTTCCTGCCGCACCTCCTATTTGCTTATCGGGAGGTGCCCCAGGAAACGACAGGGTTCTCTCCCTTCGAGTTGCTCTACGGAAGAAAGGTACGGGGACCCCTAAACCTGATCCGGGAGCACTGGGAGGGAGAGATGGAGGCTGACGGTGTCCCAATTGTGCCATACGTGCTGGAACTCAGGGACCGAATGGAGCAATTAGCCAAATCCGTGCGGGCTAATCTCCAGTTGGCCCAGAGAAGACAGAAAGTATGGTACGATCGGGGGGCCCGAAAGAGAATCTTCACCATAGGACAAAAGGTGTTAGTACTTAAGCCGGTGAAGACAGACAAATTGCAGGCGTCCTGGCAGGGTCCCTACCAGATCGTAGAGAAAAGGGGAGACACCACTTATGTGATAGCTAGCTGCCACAACAACAATCTTAGAAAGACATTCCATGTAAACATGCTCAAGGAATATTTTGAGCGACCAGAGAACGTGACGGCCGTATGTTGTTCCCCTCAGGAAGACCCCGACAGTTTACCCATTCCAGACCTATTAGAAAAGAGCCTCCCCACAGGTATAGTGGCGCAGGTTCAGATAGGGGACCGACTTAGCCCCACTGAAAGGGAGCAGCTCAACCAACTCCTCCAGTCCAAACACCTCACCTTCTCCCCGAAGCCAGGGTACACTACTTTAACCACCCACCAGGTAGATACTCCGGGACAAGCTCCCTTGCGCCAGGCTCCGTACCGAATCCCCGAAGCAGTTAGGACAGGAATGAAGAAGGAGATCGATGAGATGCTCCAGCTCAGGGTAATTGAGCCCTCCGATAGTCCCTGGGCCTCCCCAGTTGTCTTGGTGCCCAAGAAAGATGGGACCACCCGGTTCTGCGTAGACTATCGGAGGCTCAATGAAAATACCGTGACGGACGCTTACCCTATGCCCAGGGTAGACGAGCTACTCGATCATATAGCCAGGGGAAATTACCTGACCACTATTGACCTCTGCAAAGGTTACTGGCAGATTCCCCTGGCCCCGGAGGCTATCCCCAAGTCGGCATTCGTCACCCCATTCGGCTTATATCAGTTTAGGGTAATGCCGTTTGGGATGAAGAATGCCCCAGCTACATTCCAGCGCTTGGTGGATAGGCTCCTGGATGGCTTCCAGAGTTTTGCTTGCGCCTACCTGGACGACATAGCGATCCACAGTGAGTCCTGGGAGGACCACTTAGCTCATGTGGGAATGGTTCTGGATCAGATCCGGGCTGCTGGCCTGACTCTGAAGCCAGAAAAATGCCACTTTGGGATGGCCGAGGTACAGTACCTGGGTCACCGGGTGGGGTGTGGAAAGCAGCGACCAGAGCCGGCCAAAATAGAAGCTGTCGCCAATTGGCCCACCCCCATCACTAAGACTCAGGTCCTAGCCTTCCTGGGCACGGCAGGGTACTATAGACGGTTCGTACCAGACTACAGCACACTTGCCAAACCCCTGACTGACTTGACCAAGAAGAACTTACCTCGACAGGTCCTGTGGTCTCCCCACTGTGAAACGGCTTTCCAGGCTCTCAAAAATGCTCTAATTAACGCTCCTGTCTTGGCGGCCCCAGCCCTTAACAAACGTTTTATCGTCCATACAGATGCTTCCATGTTCGGGCTGGGAGCCGTCCTCAGCCAAGTAGGCGAAGATGGAGGGGAGCATCCAGTTGCCTACATCAGCCGGAAGCTCCTGCCCCGCGAAGTCAGCTATGCAGCGGTCGAAAAGGAGTGTTTGGCTTTGGTGTGGGCATTAAAGAAATTGACTCCCTATTTATATGGTCAGGAGTTCACTCTGGTCACCGACCATAACCCGTTGGTGTGGCTGAACCGGGTCTCTGGAGATAACGGCAGGCTATTACGTTGGAGCTTATCGTTGCAAACCTTCAATTTCACCATTACTTACAGACCTGGGAAACAGAATGGCAACGCCGACGGGTTGTCCAGACAAACCGACCTCAGCCCCGCATAACCAGCGGTCTGGACAGCCTTAGTCTGCCCCGAAAAGGGGTCAGACCGTGTCTGCCAGAGTGTTCCACAGAAAGGGAGCAATGTTACAGAAGCATTAGTTATTTTGTTGTGAAGAGCTTATTTCCCAGCAGCAATGCCTGAACCAGCAAGCCAGCGCCTAAGAAGGGCTCCAAGAAAACTGTAACAAGTTTCATTTCATAAAGAGTTAACTCTTTTTTTTTCAGCTTTTAGAAACTATTGTCTAATCACCTCTGGAGCCAGACTGCTAATTGATAAGATGAACTTGTAAACTTGTTATCTTAAGTACTGTAATCCTATTGTGGCCTGTCAAAGGACAGTGCTCTCTATCTAAATGTGTGATGGGGGATTTTGTGCTTCCCCCCCTCTCCCCCTGGGAGTGCCCTGTGTGCATGTAACCTTAATAAAAAGCAGGCTGGGCATCCCAGTCCTGAGTTCTTGTTTGACCCTCAATCGCAGCGTTGACTCGTTTTTGTGGGCAGAAGGGTATCCTAGCTGTACTGCAGCTAAGGGAGATTATTCTATATTTGCGAGACTCATATAGAATACTATGGAAAGCAGCTTCTCCCCTCTTTAGCAATAGGGATCCAGGCTACTAAGCGGTCCATCTCTCAGCGAGACTAAGGGTAACCGTAACATACTGGAACGATCCATTCCGCGATCAGAGACAAAAATGTTTCACAAAATTTATAAGAAAAATGTTACAAAGTACGATAACACCCATAAACTACACTATTTACCCACAAACCGCCATCCCCCACATCACAAATACTTTATTAAACTTATTAACCCCTAATCCGCCGCCCACCCACATAGCCAACACTAAAATAAAGTATTAAACCCTAAACCACCAACCCCCACTTTGCAACTACTATAATAAACCTTTAACCACTAAACAGCCAACCCAAAACATCGCAACTACTATAATAAAACTACTAAACCCTAACGTGCCGGCCCTCCACATCGCAAATACTAAACTAAACCTATTAACCCCTAAACCGCCGCCCCCCACATCGCAATTACTATAATAAACCTATTAACCCCTAAACCGCCGCCCCCCACATCACAACTACTATAATAAACCTATTAAACCCTAAACCGCCAGCCCTCCACATCGCAAATACTAAACTAAACCTATTAACCCCTAAACCGCCGCCCCCCCACATCACGACACACTAAATTAAACTATTAACCCCTAAACCTAACACCCCCTAACTTTAAATTAAAGTTACAATATAACTACCTTAAAATAAATAAAAACTTACCTGTGAAATAAATAAAACTAAGCTTAAACTATAAATTAACCTAACATTACTATTTTAAAAAACGAAAAATAAAAAACCTAAAAAAGTTACAAAATTAACTGGGATATTGATAGAAGATGCCTCCGCGATGGATGAAGATGTCGCCGCCTGGATGAAGACTTGTCACTACCTGGATGAAGATGGATGTCCGGACTTCAGGAACTGTTAGTACATTTTTGGGGGTTAGTGTTAGGTTGTTTTTTTTTTCTTTTTTTGGGGTAGTTTTTTTTTTTAGATTAGGGCTTTTTTTATTTTTTAATGGGCACTAAAGAGCTGATTAAGTAAGTGAGTGAGTAAGGTAATGCCCATACAAATGTCTCTTTAGGGGCAATGGGTAGCTTAGGTTTTTTTAGAGTTAGGTTTTTTTATTTTGGGGGGTTGGTTGGGTGGGGGGTTTACTGTTAGGGTAAGTTTTTATTTATTTTAAGATAGTTGTTTAATTTAGTGTGTCGCAATGTGGGGGGCCGGCGGTTTAGGGGTTAATAGTTTTAGTTTAGTAGTTGCGATGTGGGGGGGGGAGTGGTTTAGGGCTTAATAGCTTTATTATAGTAGTTGCGATTTGGGGGGCCGGCGGTTTAGGAGTTAATAGGTTTAGTTTAGTAGCTGCAATGTCAGGGGGCGGTGGATTAGGGGTATTTTGACTAGGGGTTTATGTTAGGGTGTTAGGTTTATCAATGGGGATTGCGTTATAGTCCTTCCACTTAATTCACTCCAGCTCTCTCTCACTCTCTCTCTCCCCGTCTCGCTCTTTTTCTTACAAAAATCATCACCAGTCCTATTTTCCTAACAATTTGCCGGATGGTCACAACATTAGGGTTCTGTCCTGCAGCCCCATCTTCCCCTGATTGTGTACAGGATTCTCACAATGAAACCTTCCTCACCTTCAATGATTAGACAATGACATCAGAAAGCTAAGACTCAATCTGTGAACTACTCTGACTCTACCCTGGTAACTTGACTCCCAGATCAATGTGCCACTCTGTAAACACCCCAGTCTCTAGCTATGATCCCTAAATGTTAGGATATATGAAGTAGCAAGCACATCTGATGTGTTAGGTGCTATCTACACATTAAGGGCCAGATTACAAGTGGAGCAGTATTTAACGCTCCTGTGACGGACCGCCTGGTACCCCAAATGAGTACCTCCATCAGAACACTTCCCTTGTCCTGGACATCCTTTTATCCAGAGAAATAGCTCCTGGTACCCCTCTTTGACCGCAGTCTAAAGTTATGGAGGACAGATCTGAGGCAACACTCAGCTGTCTGAACACAAAAATGAACACTTTATTTGAAAGCAGCACACAGATTTATACAACCTGACCTTCCAGATTTACAGAGCTTCAGGTTATATAGGGAATTGGTTAAACAGTAAAGCAAACATATGAACAATACATCAAACCTCTAACAATTGTCTATTCACAGGTAAAACAGATAAACATATCAAGTTAATTAACTGGGGAAAAAAGTTTACTCAGACAATCTGATGTTGGGCAGTCTAGTTAACATAATCACACAAGAATAGTGATGTCGCAAACCTAAAAATTTGGGTTTGCGAACGGCGAACGCGAACTTCCACAACTGTTCGCGAACGGGCGAACAGCAATAGACTTCAATAGGCAGGCGAATTTTAAAACCCACAGGGACTCTTTCTGGCCACAATAGTGATGGAAAAGTTGTTTCAAGGGGACTAACACCTGGACTGTGGCATGCCGGAGGGGGATCCATGGCAAAACTCCCATGGAAAATTACATAGTTGATGCAGAGTCTGGTTTTAATCCCTAAAGGGCATAAATCACCTAACATTCCTAAATTGTTTGGAATAACGTGCTTTAAAACATCAGGTATGATGTTGTATCGATCAGGTAGTGTAAGGGTTACGCCCGCTTCACAGTGCGCAGTGTAGGTGATATACCTGCCCTGACCATGCTTTGCAGACCAGGTATCAGTGGTGAGATGGACCCTTGCCCCAACACTGTGTGCCAGACATGCCATTATAGCAGACTTATATGGCTTTGGCGTTGCTTTTTGGTAATTAGAAGGCTGCTAAATGCCACTGCGCACCACACGTGTTTTATGCCCAGCAGTGAAGGGGTTAATTAGGGAGCATGTAGGCAGCTTGTAGAGTTAATTTTAGCTTAAGTGTAGTGTAGTAGACAACCCAAAGTATTGATCTAGGCCCATTTTGATATATTTCATGCCACCATTTCACCGCCAAATGCGAACAAATAAGAAAAAAATTGTTCACTTTTTCACAAACTTTAGGTTTCTCACAAAAATTTATGCAATTATGGCATAAATGGTTCTAAATGCTTCTCTGGGATCCCCTTTGTTCAGAAATAGCAGACTTATATGGCTTTGGCGTTGCTTTTTGGTAATTAGAAGGCTGCTAAATGCCACTGCGCACCACACGTGTATTATGGCTAGCAGTGAAGGGGTTAATTAGGTAGTTTGTAGGGAGCTTGCAGGGTTAAAGTCTGCCAGTACTAAAATAAAAGGTTTTTAAAAAAAATTAATTTTTTTTAGCATATTTACATATGCTGTGGTGTAGCATCCCCCCTTAGCCCCCAACCTCCCTGATCCCCCCCCCCCCAAAACAGCTCTCTAACCCTCCCCATCTGCCTTATTGGCGGCCATCTTGGGTACTGGCAGCTGTCTGCTATTATTTCACAGTCAAAAAAGTGTTGTTTTTTTAAATGTACACTACTGTTACACGAGATATGAGTGGTGGCACTGGGCAAGTGGGCACAGTATACGTTGTGAGCCTGACACACACGCTGGCAGGCAGGCAACTGCAATTAGATTACACAGGGAAAAAAAAAAAAAGCAGACTGATGTTCTAGCCCTAAAAAGATCAGATCAGATGAGTCCTTCAGGACTGTAGTGGACACTGAATACACTAGCCTAGCTATCGATTTCCCTATTAAATCAGCAGCAGCTACACTGTCCCTCCTCTCACTAAGAATGCAGCTTCCAAATGAATCTAAAATGGATGCTGTCCAGGAGGTGGGAGGGTCTGGGAGGGAGGGTCTGCTGCTGATTGGCTGTAATGTGTCTTCTGACTGTGAGGTACAGGGTCAAAGTTTACTCAATGATGACGAATAGGGGGCAGATCGAACATCGCATATATTCGCCCGCCGCGGTGAACGTGAACATGCTATGTTCGCCGGGAACTATTCACCGGCGAACTATTCGCGACATCACTACACAGGAACACAATCAGTTTACCCAGACAGACTCCTGAGACACAATCAGATTAGAAACGTAAACAAAATACATCTTATTACAGAATATAAGAACAGCTCTTATTAACTATTAAGTCCTTTATGCCCACTTGGTTTATAGAGTCACAATTGCTCCCACAAGGGGCACTTACATCCTGTACCCATCCTGTATTTATGGATACAGGGTGACATGGACATAAGACAGAGTTATGAAAGTACATGGGGTGTCCAGCATATAATTCCACATTTCCATGCAGTCTCTGGGTATCCTTAAGCCCATGTGCCTCCAGCCCAAATAATGTTTCATAACAGGCCCTCAGATCTTGGTGACTCACGTCACATATCTCCCCCTTCGGAAGGAGACTAACACAGGAGGAGACCCCAGACGAGTTGACTTCGAAGTCAGTCCGTAGATCCATTCCCCCAAAGCCCGTATCCACACAGTACCCCAAACAAATTGTACCAAACAGAGCATCACTCACCCGGCCGACCTTTGCCTCTCTCATAGAACATACCCGCTGCTGGGGAGAAGTGCAGACTGCCCCTTCTCCCTGGAGTTCTTTCAGTCGCTGGAGAGAAGACAGGGTGGCTGGGCTCACTCCAAAATGCTGTTGTGGATCTGGGCCAACTGCCCAGCATCCATGGAGAATACAGGTGGAGTCTGTAGTCCCATCCACTTGTACTGGATAGGAATCTGCCATTGGTTGCAGAGAGAGACCGACATCTCTCTGTCCCAATGCCAGCTCCTCCGCTGGGATTGCTGCATGCTCCTCTGGTCCCTCTGCCAGTGTGAGGCTGTCATTCCTGTTTTTTGGGGTGCCGGTTAGGGGTGGGCAGAGGCCAACAACACTCTGCCCTGTTGCCTGCTCTTCTGTTGGGTAATCCGCATCTGACACTTCAGAGGAAAAGTCAATTAGATCCACAATCTCTGGGTCCAGCTGGGAAGATAACAGGGCGACTAGGGTCCCCATGCCAGGGGGTTGGGGGTCTGGGCCGACTTCCCTGTATCCCTGCACTCCACGTGTGGAGACCACTGTCTCATCCACACCTCCTGGACCAACATCCGTGGATATGAAGTCCACTAGATCTGCTGCCTCTGAAGTAAGTAAAGGACCACTTTCCAGCAGTTCTAGGTAATCCACCTCAAGGTACCATTCCTGATAGATAAGCCATGTCAGGTAAGGCTCTAAGGCAAGTGCTTCCGATGGCTGTAAAAGCTCCTGCCTCTTGCTTTGAATGTCCCAGAATCAATATCCCTCAGGACTGCCAAAGTCATCTTTCTCCTCAAATGCTTCCCTTAATAAGCCGGGGCCACCAAAGTCATCACCTTCCGGGGAATAGTGCGTTTCTTCCCTCGACTGCCACCTGTCTGCAAACCAATATAATGCTCTGTACCGATCCTCGAGCTTGACCTCTCTTTGCACCAGACACTTCAGTTCGGCTATCCCCTCACCTGTGGGTTGTCCTCTCAGTAAGCAGAGCCGCAAGTTTACCTGGTCCCCGAAGCGTTGTTCTGGGGAGGGCAGGACTTTGCCTCTGCAGCCATACCAATTCTCCAGTGCATCTTCCCACATCTCTAGCCGAATCAGGGCTCTCCATTCCAGGCACATCTCCACTGGAACTGGCCCTCCTAAAACAGGAAGGGCGACTTTGACTTGCCGCTCAAAGTCCCATATTGGAACTTCCCATTTAGAGGTATCTGATCCCAGCATCTCAGCTGTCCGAATATTCCAATACCTACCTGGTGTTCTGCTTCACCACCTCGGTGTTCGTTACCCGGACTGCTGCTTCAGATGGGTTGGCTCCATAGATTGACAACCTTCTCCGCACTCTGCTGTGGAATTTTTCATCTGCATCATCTATAATCGTCTGGCTGCGATCCTTCACTGGCTGCCATTGGCGCATCTTTGTAGTGCTGCTTAGGGACTGATAGCTAGACGGCACTGTTACAGAAGCATTAGTTATTTTGTTGTGAAGAAACTTATTTCCCAGCAGCAATGCCTGAACCAGCCAAGCCAGCGCCTAAGAAGGGCTCCAAGAAAACTGTAACAAGTATCATTTCATAAAGGGTTAACTCTGTTCAGTTTTGAGAAAACTATTTTCTGAGGCAGGTTTCCTAGCATATTGTGTACTGTAATTAAGTTTGTGATAAGCATTCACTGCTAGGTGATAAGAAGGACTCAATTGTTTTCTTGTGTGTACTTGTTATCTGCGGTGGCCTGTCCAAGGGCTTTGTCTAAATGTGTGATGGGGGATTTTATGCTTCCCCCCCTGGGAGTGCCCTGTGTGCATGTAACCTAAATAAAAAGCAGGCTGGGCATCCCAGTCCTCAGTTCTTGGTTGTCCCTCAATCGCAGCGTTGACTCGTTTTTGTGGGCAGAAGGGTATCCTAGCTGTACTACAGCTAAGGGGGATTATTCTACATTTGCGAGACTCATATAGAATACTATGGAAAGCAGTTTCTCCCCTCTTCAGCAATAGGAATCCAGGCTACTAAGCGGTCCATCTCTCAGCGAGACTAAGGGTAACCGTAACATTTTGGCGGCAGCGGTGGGATTTTTCCTGGATTTCCTAGGAGAGGTACAGAACGGATGGAGAGCGCTTACGAAAAATTGAAGCGTACAACCCTAAAGGATTTACTTGAAAGCAGAGGGGGGTACGCCAGCAACCGGCCGAGGAGAGAGCTGATCGCAGAATTGACCGAACTGGATCAGAGCTTCACAATGGCGGAAACACCGACCACGATTAGTGACGAAAAAACCAGGATTGTTCGGGAGAGGCTCTCACTGTACGGGCCGAACCCCTCCATGGAATTGGTACAGCAGTTGATGGCGGAAGCGGACAAGGATATACGAGAGACTATATCCTATGCTGAAGCCCCGCAGGTAATCATCCCTGTCGAAAATGCTGGGAGGCCCAAGATACCCTATGCGGCATTTCGACCCTTCCTAGAGAGCGAGACAGGGATTGATGAATATTTGGCGGACTTCGAAAGGCAATGTGCCCTGCACCAGATTCCCAACAGGGAGTGGCCCACGATATTGTCTGGGAAACTATCCGGGCGAGCCCTGGAAGCCTTTCGTACTCTGGGTGCTGAGGAAGTGACACAGTATGAGCTAGTTAAGGAGACACTGTTGCGACGGTACGCAGTAACTCCGGACGCGTATCGCCGACAGTTTCGGGGCACGAAAAAGAAGCCTAACGATACCCATATGGAATGGGCGCACCGAATGCGGAGAGCGGCAAATCACTGGATGAGCGGAAGTAAAGCGGTGACTGGTGAGGAAATTTTACAATTGTTTCTCTTAGAACATTTTTATAATGGCATGGAACAGCAAGGGAAGGAATGGCTGCGAGACAGGCGACCTTCTACCTTAGAAGAAGCAGCCAAATTGGCCGATGAACATTATGACTCCCGTCTTCACGAACCCAGAGAGGTTTACCGTGCACCCCCTCGTGCTGAATTCCGAGCCCCGGTGCCCGCAGGGCCCGCCCGACACTCAGGACCACCCAATAACAGCTCTGAGCGTCCCAGACCGACTTGCCACCGATGCAAGCAACCAGGGCATTTCATGGCTAGCTGCCCCCTTAATACGCACCAGACACCCAGGAATTACAATTACCCCTCTGGGGCATATCGTCCGGCCCGGACCCTCTGTGTTAACCAAGAGGCCCCTATGGAGGAATATTTGGGGCCGCTTCACGAGGCGGACCCTGTATATGCTGCCTCAGATAACCGCCAGCACCATCGGCAGAAGGTATGGCTCGAGGGGCGATCTACCGAGGGATTGAGAGACACAGGGGCTACTATCACGCTGGTACAGAGTCATTTGGTGCCGGAGCACAAGCGATCTGGACAGACTGTGGCCGTTAGAGTGGCGGGGGGGGATGTGTACAAAATTCCAACAGCTAAAGTGCATCTTGATTGGGGAGCGGGAAAGGGGGCTGTGAACGTGGGCATAATGGATAATTTACCTGCCGAAGTACTACTGGGCAATGATTTGGGCCCCATGACTTCTGCCTATGCTCCAGTATGCAACAACGAGGCGGACCCAGTGACTACACGGGCCCAAGCCCGGACGGAGCGAGAACTCTCACCAGTGCGGGAGACACAGGTAAGACCTACCCCGACATTGCCTGACATGTTAGGCCCCATACCCTGGGACACCCCAGATGCTTTCGAGACAGAGTCTAAGACTGACCCGACCTTACAAAAGTACCGGGAACGAGCAAAGACCGGAGGGGGCGGGGCAGATAATGAAACATTCTTATGGGAAAAAGGGAAACTATACCGCTGGACAGAGAAAAGGGGACAGCGTAGGCGACAGCTGGTAGTGCCCCACAAATACCGTCAAGAAATCCTCAAGATAGGCCATGACATCCCCTTAGCAGGCCACCTAGCTGTAACCCGTACCCTACACCGCATTACTCACACGTTCTTTTGGCCAGGGGTACACGCCGACGTTAGAACTTACTGTAACACCTGCGATGTGTGTCAACGAGTAGGAAGGCGAGGCGATCACCCTAAAGCCCATCTAGTAAATATGCCCATTGTAGAGGAACCCTTCAGCCGGGTTGCTATTGACCTAGTGGGACCACTGGCTACCCCTAGTCCATCCGGTAAGCGCTACATTCTTACCGTAGTGGACTACGCTACCAGGTACCCAGAGGCTGTCGCCCTATCCAACATACAAGCGGATACGGTAGCGAATGCACTAGTACAGGTGTTCTCCCGGGTAGGATTTCCAAAAGAAATCCTATCCGACTGAGGCACCCAATTTACGGCTGAATTGACCCAACAACTCTGGCAGGTTTGCAAAATTAAGTCCCTCCTGAGCTCCCCATACCACCCCCAGACGAACGGGCTGTGTGAGAGGTTCAATGGGACCCTCAAGCAAATGCTCAAGACGTTCACTCAGGAATACCGAGACTGGGAACGCTTCCTGCCGCACCTCCTTTTTGCTTATCGGGAGGTGCCCCAGGAAACGACAGGGTTCTCTCCCTTCGAGTTGCTCTACGGAAGAAAGGTACGGGGACCCCTAAACCTGATCCGGGAGCACTGGGAGGGAGAGATGGAGACTGACGGTGTCCCCATTGTGCCATACGTGCTGGAACTCAGGGACCGAATGGAGCAATTAGCCAAATCCGTGCGGGCTAATCTCCAGTCGGCCCAGAGAAGACAGAAAGTATGGTACGATCGGGGGGCCCGAAAGAGAATCTTTACCATAGGACAAAAGGTGTTAGTACTTAAGCCGGTGAAGACAGACAAATTGCAGGCGTCCTGGCAGGGCCCCTACCAGATCGTAGAGAAAAGGGGAGACACCACTTATGTGATAGCTAGCTGCCACGACAACAATCTTAGAAAGACATTCCATGTAAACATGCTCAAGGAATATTTTGAGCGACCAGAGAACGTGACGGCCGTATGTTGTTCCCCTCAGGAAGGCCCCGACAGTCTACCCATTCCAGACCTATTAGAAAAGAGTCTCCCCACAGGTATAGTGGCTCAGGTTCAGATAGGAGACCGACTTAGCCCCACTGAAAGGGAGCAGCTCAACCAACTCCTACAGTCCAAACACCTCACCTTCTCCCCGAAGCCAGGGTACACTACTTTAACCACCCACCAGGTAGATACTCCGGGACAAGCTCCCTTGCGCCAGGCTCCGTACCGAATCCCCGAAGCAGTTAGGATAGGAATGAAGAAGGAGATCGATGAGATGCTCCAACTCGGGGTAATTGAGCCCTCCGATAGTCCCTGGGCCTCCCCAGTTGTCTTGGTGCCCAAGAAAGATGGGACCACCCGGTTCTGCGTAGACTATCGGAGGCTCAATGAAAAGACCGTGACGGACGCTTACCCTATGCCCAGGGTAGACGAGCTACTCGATCGTATAGCCAGGGGAAATTACCTGACCACTATTGACCTCTGCAAAGGTTACTGGCAGATTCCCCTGGCCCCGGAGGCTATCCCCAAGTCGGCATTCGTCACCCCATTCGGCTTATATCAGTTTAGGGTAATGCCGTTTGGGATGAAGAATGCCCCAGCTACATTCCAGCGCTTGGTGGATAGGCTCCTGGATGGCTTCCAGAGTTTTGCTTGCGCCTACCTGGACGACATAGCGATCCACAGTGAGTCATGGGAGGACCACTTAGCTCACATAGGAATGGTTCTGGATCAGATCCGGGCTGCTGGCCTGACTCTGAAGCCAGAAAAATGCCACTTTGGGATGGCCGAGGTACAGTACCTGGGTCACCGGGTGGGGTGTGGAAAGCAGCGACCAGAGCCGGCCAAGATAGAAGCTGTCGCCAATTGGCCCACCCCCATCACTAAGACTCAGGTCCTAGCCTTCCTGGGCACGGCAGGGTACTATAGACGGTTCGTACCAGACTACAGCACACTTGCCAAACCCCTGACTGACTTGACCAAGAAGAACTTACCTCGACAGGTCCTGTGGTCTCCCCACTGTGAAACGGCTTTCCAGGCTCTCAAAAATGCTCTAATTAACGCTCCTGTCTTGGCGGCTCCAGCCCTTAACAAACGTTTTATCGTCCACACAGATGCTTCCATGTTCGGGCTGGGAGCCGTCCTCAGCCAAGTAGGCGAAGATGGAGGGGAGCATCCAGTTGCCTACATCAGCCGGAAGCTCCTGCCCCGCGAAGTCAGCTATGCAGCGGTCGAAAAGGAGTGTTTGGCTTTGGTGTGGGCATTAAAGAAATTGACTCCCTATTTATATGGGCAGGAGTTCACTCTGGTCACCGACCATAACCCGTTGGTGTGGCTGAACCGGGTCTCTGGAGATAATGGCAGGCTATTACGTTGGAGTTTATCGTTGCAACCCTTCAATTTCACCATTACTTACAGACCTGGGAAACAGAATGGCAACGCCGACGGGTTGTCCAGACAAACCGACCTCAGCCCCGCATAACCAGCGGTCTGGACAGCCTTAGTCTGCCCCGAAAAGGGGTCAGACCGTGTCTGCCAGAGTGTTCCACAGAAAGGGAGCACTGTTACAGAAGCATTAGTTATTTTGTTGTGAAGAAACTTATTTCCCAGCAGCAATGCCTGAACCAGCCAAGCCAGCGCCTAAGAAGGGCTCCAAGAAAACTGTAACAAGTATCATTTCATAAAGGGTTAACTCTGTTCAGTTTTGAGAAAACTATTTTCTGAGGCAGGTTTCCTAGCATATTGTGTACTGTAATTAAGTTTGTGATAAGCATTCACTGCTAGGTGATAAGAAGGACTCAATTGTTTTCTTGTGTGTACTTGTTATCTGCGGTGGCCTGTCCAAGGGCTTTGTCTAAATGTGTGATGGGGGATTTTATGCTTCCCCCCCTGGGAGTGCCCTGTGTGCATGTAACCTAAATAAAAAGCAGGCTGGGCATCCCAGTCCTCAGTTCTTGGTTGTCCCTCAATCGCAGCGTTGACTCGTTTTTGTGGGCAGAAGGGTATCCTAGCTGTACTACAGCTAAGGGGGATTATTCTACATTTGCGAGACTCATATAGAATACTATGGAAAGCAGTTTCTCCCCTCTTCAGCAATAGGAATCCAGGCTACTAAGCGGTCCATCTCTCAGCGAGACTAAGGGTAACCGTAACAGGCACATCCCTCCAACCCAGCTTGTCCTGTGCAGAAACAGGTTCATCAAGGTGGGTCAGCACTTGCTGCATTCGTCATAGGAGCTCCGTTTCCATAGCTGTGGGTGACAGTGCCGCTCCTCCTCTTTCAGCAGGACAAGAAATCAATCCCAGCGCTTGCCACCAAATGTGACGGACCGCCTGGTACCCCAAATGAGTACCTCCATCAGAACACTTCCCTTGTCCTGGACATCCTTTTATCCAGAGCAATAGCTCCTGGTACCCCCTCTTTGACCGCAGTCTAAAGTTATGGAGGACAGATCTGAGGCAACACTCAGTTGTCTGAACACAAAAATGAACACTTTATTTGAAAGCAGCACACAGATTTATACAACCTGACCTTCCAGATTTACAGAACTTCAGGTTACATAGGGAATTGGTTAAACAGTAAAGCAAACATATGAACAATACATCAAACCTCTAACAATTGTCTATTCACAGGTAAAACAGATTAACATATCAAGTTAATTAACTGGGGAAGAAAGTTTACTCAGACAATCTGATGTTGGGCAGTCTAGTTAACATAATCAAACAGGAACACAATCAGTTTACCCAGACAGACTCCTGAGACACAATCAGATTAAAAACGTAAATAAAATACATCTTATTACAGAATATAAGAATAGCTCTTATTAACTATTAAGTCCTTTATGCCCAATTGGTTTATAGAGTCACAATTGCTCCCACAAGGGGCACTCACACCCTGTACCCATCCTGTATTTATGGGTATTTATTACTCACGTCACAGCTCCCACTTACACGCAAACTCCGCTAGATGTAAGAATTTTGCACGCATCAGGTAGACCTCACATTGCAAGTTCTAGTAAAATGCTTTCGCTCTAGGATTAACCTGATTTGTTCAAAAATCCGAACTTATTATATCGCACTCACGTTAACATATTCCCCCATAGAAGTCAATGGAACAAAACACGTGGGGGGAAACACCCTACTTGCACGCAAACCCGATCTCATATTCTTAAGTGCGCTAAGTCAACATGAAAATAAGAAAATTTCACATTCAAATGTTCTTCAATAGCAGAATATGTTCTGTTTATTCATAAATACATATTTCTACATATATATGATGGTATTTTGGTACAATATATATTTATGTATATGTATAGGTGATTATATATAGGTATAGATATATACAGATACATATAGGAATATCTTTTTACAAATACTTAGGACATACTATGCTATGTGCAGAACATTGGAATGTGAAATATTTACAGTAAATACATAGTTAACACTTTAATGAATATGAATATTGCATAAATAATATTTTTTTATGTTTTCATCCACTTAACTCCAAAGGGCTTCAATGCACTTATTATTATTATTATCGGTTATTTGTAAAGCGACAACAGATTCCGTAGCGCTATAAACATAGGCGGTATACAAGGTACATTTATAGGGATCAAATGGGTAGAGGGCCCTGCCCAGAGTCGCACTGTTGTAGTCAGCTCAGTCGGCGTTCAAGGGTACATATATACACATATAAATATATAAATACATACCACATGTCTATTATCTGTCTACTCTTCATTCATACATATGCATTAAAGTGTATAGATGGCCATAATTATTATTCAGCACATGTCCTATTTCAGTGTATAGATACTTGGCATAATTATACAGTGCAGTGTGTTCATTTTAGGTGTATAAATGTTCAGCATCATTATACAGCACATAGTGCTCACCACCAGTGTATAGGCACCCATCATCATTATACAGGGAAGTCTGTTCTGTTTTTTTAGTGCATGAACCCTCAATATTATTATATAGAACAGCATATATGTTATCAATGTATAGGTACTCTTTATTAATTATACAGTGCAGCATGTATTTTGTTGCATAGATGCCTTGCATTATTATATAGTGCCGAGGGTTGCGTTTATTGGTGTATAAATGTTCATTATCACCAATATACAGTGACACTTGTCTAAAATAAATATGTTACACTTGTCCCCTGACTAAAATTTTCAAGAGCTCCACTACAAGTAAATGTGATCTATTGTAGGGCTTGAAAAACATATACTTATGGGGAAATGTATCCTAGGTGGCAGAGATAAAACACCTCAAACTTGTTTTTTAAGGTTATTTAAAGATCCTGCTCTCATGCAATTGCGCAAGAGCAGGAGACAGAATTGAACAGAGCTCTTCTACAGCCCTAAATGTTGCCAAGTGGCAACTGCAGACGTGCTAGTATCAGTCTAGGTAGAATGGTGAAAATGAAAAGGTCAGCCTTGTGTTTTTTTTTATGTCACTACTGCTTGATTCAATATGCAGAGCCACCACAGATTTACTATGTTGTGCAGAGCCACCACTTTGGTATGTTATATCATGCAGAAATGAACCATTATAGCTATTATAACTATCATAAATTAGTCATGAATTTTATGTGATAACGGAAATTTATTTTCTCTATAATTATGGATAAAATAGTTATCTATAATTGCTTAACGTATCGCTACAAATTGTTAATAAGCAGTAATGGCAGGGTATATATTTTCATGGGAGTGGAGTGGGGGCAGCAAAATGTGTCTTTGTCTTTGTAGCCAGTTTTGTAGAGGTCTTTGAGATTTACTCTGACAAAATACAGATTTCCAATAAGATTTAAATAGCATTGTTCACCACAACAGATATTATCACTGGCAAAAGGGGGAAGAGGAAGTAGGGGATAGATAGTTGGGCACCTTATAACAACGATAATCATATTGCTGCATAGAACATTCAAAATGTGGCTAGCAAATAAGTTTAAAGTTTAAAAAAGCCTACTGCATATTCCATGATCTTTAAATGTCTGATTTTATTTGGATTCTTTTAAACTAAAAGCCATTTAGAATATATATTTGTATCCCTAGTGAACTGAAGAGGTTCTTTTCAGGTATTTTGCTGCAGTTCTATTGAAGCTACAATAT
The DNA here is from genome assembly GCF_027579735.1 of Bombina bombina. NCBI lineage: Eukaryota > Metazoa > Chordata > Amphibia > Anura > Bombinatoridae > Bombina > Bombina bombina. The sequence goes on along the minus strand of NC_069499.1, from coordinate 1,512,832,288 downwards.
TATGGCAACAGCAATATAGCTTAAAACAATGTTGCTGCAGTAATGTTGCCTGTTCTGCAATATACCACCAGATGTTACCACCAAAGGACAACTCCCATCCGCCCCTTGAATGGAAAAAAAGTGCATCAATGAATATCAAAACATCACCTTGCAGCCTTCTCTAGCAAACAACGGGGTCAACCCTTAGCCAAGCCCTAAGCATAGACCTACCATATCACCTAACCCAAACCAGCCAAAAATATTGTAAAGCTCACCTTAAAGCAGCATTGTTAACATCAACTTTACATTGTAGGATGTAAGTCAGGGCACGATCTTAGTATTAGAGATTAGAAACGAATATCCGAATGAATGCACCAAAGAAAATGAAAGAAATCGTCAGTATTCATTAGTTTCCTTTCATTTGTAAGGGGTTAATACTTACCTCAATGCGTTCTGAAGAGCGCGCTACCCCGATCCTCTTCTTGCCAGAGCCCAGGCCATGCTAACAAGAGGCTTAGGGGTATATTTAATAAGCAGCGGATGCTGCTATCTACGCCCGTAGTTTCCGGCTCGATGGAAAAAGAAGTTAAGAAGCAGCAGCCTTTTAGGTGGCAGACTGCAATCATCCCGATCTGATACGACTGGGATGATTGACATCCCCTGCTAGTGGCCGATTGGCTGCGAATGTGCAGGGGGTGGCATTGCACAAGCATTTCACTAGAAATGCTTGTGCCATGTTAAATGCTGACAGAGTATGTCTGCCTGGCATTTAATAAATTGACCCCATGGGGGCCGATTTATCAAGCTCCGTATGGAGCTTTATGCCCCCTGTGAAGGCTCGCCAGAAACAGAAGTTATGAAGCAGCGGTCTAAAGACCACTGCTCCATAACTTGTCTGCCTGCTCTGAGGCCCCAGACAGAAATCAACCTGATCGAATACGATTGGGTTGATTGACATCCCCTGCTAGTGGTCAATTGGCCGTGAATCTGCAGGGGGTGGAATTGCACCAGCAGTACACAAGAACTGCTGGTGCAATGATAAATCCCACCAGCGTATGCTGTCGGCATTTATCAATGTGCGGCGGACATGATACGCTACATCATATCATGTCCTCTCGCACATTAACAAATATACCTCTTAGTGTGCTCAGCTCCTACGATCTGCACTAAAGTTAGTGCAGGTCCTGGGAACCAAGAGCGTTAAACCGGGGCTCTGGCAAGAAGAAGATAAGGTTTTTTTTAAATGAAACAAACGCCAAATAGTGCACCCAACGAATGTTCGGGGAAACAAATTTCCTCAAATATTCAGGACGAAAATGTTGGACGAACATAAAATTTCTTGACTGCACAAGTCTACTTAGTATACTTAAGTACTCTGCTTAGTGGTCAGTGATCTCACAGTCAGAAAATACAGTCGGATACCAATAGAAAATACAGTAGGATACCTACAGAAAATACAGTGGGATACCAATAGAAAATACAGTGGGATACCAACAGAAAATATGGTGGGATACCAACAGAAAATACAGTAGGATACCTATAGAAAATACAGTGGGATACCAATAGAAAATATAGTAGGATACCAACAGAAAATACAGTGGCATACCAACAGAAAATACGGTGGGATACCAACAGAAAATACAGTGGGATACCAATAGAAAATACAGTGGGATACCAATAGAAAATACAGTAGGATACCTACAGAAAATACAGTGGGATACCAATAGAAAATATAGTAGGATACCTACAGAAAATACAGTAGGATACCAATAGAAAATACAGTGGGATACCAATAGAAAATACAGTAGGATACCAACAGAAAATACAGTGGGATACCAACAGAAAATACAGTGGGATACCAATAGAAAATACAGTGGGATACCAATAGAAAATACAGTGGGATATCAATAGAATATACAGTGGGATACCAACAGAAAATACAGTGGGATACCAACAGAAAATACAGTGGGATACCAACAGAATATACGGTGGGATAACAACAGAAAATATGGTGGGATACCAACAGAAAATACGGTGGGATACCAACAGAAAATACAGTGGGATACCAACAGAATATACGGTGGGATACCAACAGAAAATACAGTGGGATACCAACAGAAAATACAACGGGATACCTATAGAAAATACAGCGTGATACCAATAATCATTCTTTCTTTAATTTTTTTATAGTTTGTAGCTACATTCTTTCTTATGAAAATTTGACATAAATATATACATACACAAATAGATGGGAAAAATAACAGGTTTCTACCAAAGAGCTATAAAAATTCTCACTAGTCAGACAAAACTTTAAATGTTTATCTAGTGCTACTTGTTCCAGTGTAAAGATGTCTAAACACAAGAAATGTTTTGTATAAATCACATAACTGTGGCTCTCTTGATAAAATTTGTTAGTCTGTAAGTACTACTATTAGGTAAATACACTAAACGAGGCATCCAGAACACATCAAGGTTATAAAACATAATTTTATTGATCAATAAAATAACAGGTTACAGCCTTGTGTGTTTTCCCTATAACTTTCACAAATGTCTTTCTGTGTCCACATAAGGGACTACATGGAAAATCCTGCTTTACTCAAATCTTATTTCTGAAGAGGGGACTTTGTCCAGCTTAACGGTGACTAACACAAATGAACAGGAGCCTGTGACACAAGTCTCCTGTTGTCTCAGACAGATCTCCCTTGGAGTAACCGTGCTAAATTGTAAGCTTCAGCACCTACTGAACGGGAAAAGTCTTTTCTTGGTCTGAACAGCCAAGTCCGAGTGTTTACCATGGTTTCTGGTTGAAGCTAAGCAGAGACAGTATAAAAAAGTCACCTTGGAGCTTAATATAGCTTTAATATGAAAATTTATTGTACATAAATAAAAGCATCCAAATAAACTATAGATTATGCCAATGTTAACATAGGCAGAATTTCCATGAAATGCAGTTAGACTTGGGGGGGTCTTTTGAAGCAAAATAAAATATAAGATAGTTTAATGTCCTCAAAGGACCCTGAATATGCTATGCAACGCTGTGGATTAAAGGGATATAAACCCCAAAATTTTCTTTTGTAATTAAGATAGAGAATACAATTTAAAAAAAGTTTCCAATTTACTTTTAGTATCAAATTTGCAGAGTTCCCATGGTATTCTTTGTTGAAGAGAAATCTAGTTAGGTGTCTGTAGCACTACATGACAGGAAATAGTGCTGCCATCTAGTGCTCTTGCAAATGCATAACATTCTCGCAAAACTGCTGTCATATAGTGCTCCAGACAGGTGCACGTCCCTGCTTTCAACAAAAGATACCAAAAAAATAAAGAAAATTTGATAATAGTAAATTATAAAGTTGTTTAAAATTGCATGCTCTATCTGAATCATGAAAGTAAAATTTTGGGTTTCATGCCCTTTTAAGCTGTTTAGTTATATCTTTTTCTTTTAAATAATTTTTTCCTTGTACATCGCAAACAGGGGTTAAGTGCTCAAAGGACACTCACGAGCACAACACATGCACTAAAGGAGTATAAATATTGGGCTAGATTACAAGTGGAGCACTCTAGCGATAAGGGGTATATCACGAAAGTTTGCGCTCATCAGGCCTACTGCTCTTATTATAAAGTTGAAAGTAAAAACAATCGCGTGAGCGCCATCGTGATTTACGCTAGAATGATACCGTATCCTCAGAGCTGCAGTTAACTGCTTTGCGGAAATAAAAAGTTTCACAAAGCACGTCAAAAATACATTACAAAGTACACTTATAATAAAACTGTTTAATAAAAATTATTAAAAAAAAATATTGCACAAAAAGGTTATAAGTGTTCAAAGATATGAAATTTTGGGCCGTTCTGCGCATGCATGTTGCAATGAGGATGCGGCGGAAGCAGTAGTGGCTCCGGGAGGAATTGTTTTGGTGACATACCGGGAAAACGAAAAAAAAATGCTGGGAGAGCACACGGGGGAAAACTGAATCAGCCTGGAGACCGGACCGGGGAGACCCCTTACAGATAATGTATAAAGGGCGAAGTCAGAGTGCTGCAGGTGCTATTGCTTAAAGGGACAGTCTACACCAGAATTGTTATTGCTTTAAAAGATAGATAATCCCTTTATTACCCAATCCCCAGTTTTGCATAACCAACACAGTTATAATAATATACTTTTAACCTCTGTGATTATCTTGTATCACAGGGGCCTATCTATCAAGCTCTGAAAGGAGCTTGATGGCCCGTGTTTCTGGCGAGTCTTCAGACTCGCCAGAAACAGCAGTTATGAAGCAGCGGTCACAAGGACCGCTGCTCCATAACCCTGTCCGCCTGCTCTGAGCAGGCGGACAGACATCGCCGGAAATCAACCCGATTGAGTACGATCGGATTGATTGACACCCCCTGTTTAAAGCCAACTTATTGCAAAATTATAAAAATATCCAACATATACCTAAAGGGAAATTGCAACAATCTATAACAAGAACCAAAGACTGTCTGAACGCAATTTTATGGTATTTGGACTGTGTCGGATCCACTAGTAAAACATTTTCCGAAGGTGGCTAATGTGTTAAACTGAAGTGGTATTGATTTTGATTAACAGAGGCTGAGGAGATGTCCTCCCCTCTTTTGATTTTTATTGTTTTATAGCTATTAGTCTATTGTGCTTATTTTTATTATATGCTTTTTTAGTGTATGCATTAACAGATATTTTGATTATATATTAAATTACATCATATTTTACTTATATCAAGTATCTCATTGGTAACCTTTTAATTTAGTTGTTTCACATCCCTAGCTATCCTGTTTTTTAATATAGGCTAAGCGCTGTTTATCCCCTTTTTTCTATTGACTCCATTGAATTTAATGGGGGAATACGTGAACCCGTACGTGATATTCTAAGTTTGAATGTTAGCGCTAGTCGGGTTAGCGCAAAAATATTAATTCTAGTGGAGTTATAGCAAAATACTGCTCCAATTGTAATCTAGTCCATTATACTTAAATTGTACCACTATAATATTTGTAATAGGCTCTATTTAATATTTACTGATGACGGAGCAAGAAACAGTTGGGCTGTCAACAGATTCAAAATGGTTAAAAAAAAAAGGCTGCATTTTAAAACACTTTAAATCAACATGATTATTTGGGGTAAATAATTGAAAGGGAACTTATTTGGAATGTTTACTGTCCCTTTAAGGAAGTTTACTATGAAATCGTGCAAGATTATGGTGAAATCCTCCAAGATCACATTAAAGAAAAGTGTAAGCTCAGTACTGATGATGCTGATATGCAGTTTTTCACCATGCAGATGACAGTAAAAAGAGTAGCTGAAAGATAACTATTCACAGAACTCTTACTCTGGTGAGCTGAAGATTTTTTTTTACATAGAGATCTTTTCTAATCAGCATTTTACAGATATGCTTCATCACTTTCAAGTGATTTAGAAAAAGAGTATGTCCCTTTAACCCACTAGGTGAGACTGAAAATGTTATCATGCATTAATACTTTATTTGCTGTGATTGTTTTTCAGCAGCTAAACTCCATTCATCACTTGCCTTATTTTGAGGAGATAATTTGGACTTGTTACTAGAAAAGACACAGCAAGCTATGGTCAGTTTGTTAGTGTAATATACATTGTTTTACAGTTTGTAATCTTATCATCTCTGCTAAAGCCAATCAGTGACAGATATGTGGCTGGGTTAGGCTTGTGAAGCGTTCCGTGTGCACTTTTAGGTCTTACAACTGTAAAACCCACAATTTTTAGTCTCAAAGGGACAATAAACACCAACAATTTTATTTTTTAAAAAGATAGATAGTCCCTTTATTTGCCATTCCCCAGTTTTGCATAACCAACACTGTTATATTAATATACTTTTTACCTCTGTAATTACCTTGTATCTAAGCTTTGGATGTCTGCCCCCTTATCTCAGTTCTTTTAAAAAAGACTTGCATTTTAGGCAATTAGTGCTGACTTTTAATTAATTCCACGGGCATGAGCACAATGTTATCTATATGAAACACATGAACTAATTCCCTCTATCTATGAAAAACTGTCAAATATATTCAGATAACAGGCAGCCTTCAAGGGCTTAAAATTAGCATATGAGCCTACCTAGGTTTAGCTTTCAACTAAGAATACCAAGAGAACAAAGCAAACTTAATTATAAAAGTACATTGGAAAGTTGTTTAAAATAACATGCCCTATCTAAATCATGAAAGTTTAATTTGTCCCTTTAAATTACAGGAAAATAGGGCAAAATAAAACATGAAATTATATGAACATTTGTTTTACTATGCATAATTAAACATTTTGGGCTAAACATCGAAAACTAGATTTTGACGACAGATTTCGTGCCATATGCCCAGCAAGTCTGCCCAATATTTCCTAAAATTATAAAACCCAGCAATCCTACCTACCCCTTCTATTAACAAAAATCTATGCTACTTCCCTCCTGTAACAGAGGAAGAAGTCTCTGCACTCCTATCCTTGGCTCATCTCACAACTTGCCCACTTGACCCTATTCCTTCACAACTTATTCCCTCTCTCTCTGCTTCACTAATCCCTACCCTAACTCATCTCTTTAACCAATCTCTCACTGCTGGCACATTTCCTGACACATTCAAGCATGCGTCAATCATACCAATCCTAAAAAAGCCCTCGCTTGACCCTTCCTCGCCTTCTAACTATCGACCGGTCTCCTTACTTCCCTTTGCTTCAAAATTATTGGAACGACTAGTCTATAATCGGCTAACTCAATTTCTTACAACTAGCTCCTTACTTGATACACTACAATCTGGTTTCTGCCCTAAACGCTCAACAGAAACCGCTCTTGCTAAAGTAACAAATGACCTGTTATCAGCCAAAGCAAAAGGCCAATTCTACTTACTAATTCTTCTTGACCTGTCCGCAGCTTTTGACACAGTTGACCAGCCTCTCCTACTAAAAATACAACATTCATTTGGCATCCGAGACACAGCCCTCTCCTGGTTTGCATCATATCTGTCAAACCGCTCGTTTTCAATTTCCTTTAACAACATATCTTCTGATCTCTGCCTCTCTCAGTTGGAGTACCGCAAGGCCTCTTGCTTTTCTCTCTCTATACATCCTGCCTTGGAAAACTTATAGCCTCCTTTGGATTCCAGTACCACTTATATGCTGATGATACCCAAATCTACCTTTCCTCTCCTGATATCTCTCCCTCTTTACTCAACCAGATTTCTGACTGCCTCTCTGCATTTTCCTCTTGGATGTCTTCACACTATCTCCAACTCAATCTGTCCAAATCTGAGCTGCTTCTTATCCCCCCCCTCTTCGAGACATCCAACACCTGACATTTCTCTGACGGTTGGAGACTCTACAGGGAGTGCAGAATTATTAGGCAAGTTGTATTTTTGAGGATTCATTTTATTATTGAACAACAACCATGTTCTCAATGAACCCAAAAAACTCATTAATATCAAAGCTGAATAGTTTTGGAAGTAGTTTTTAGTTTGTTTTTAGTTATAGCTATTTTAGGGGGATATCTGTGTGTGCAGGTGACTATTACTGTGCATAATTATTAGGCAACTTAACAAAAAACAAATATATACCCATTTCAATTATTTATTTTTACCAGTGAAACCAATATAACATCTCAACATTCACAAATATACATTTCTGACATTCAAAAACAAAACAAAAACAAATCAGTGACCAATATAGCCACCTTTCTTTGCAAGGACACTCAAAAGCCTGCCATCCATGGATTCTGTCAGTGTTTTGATCTGTTCACCATCAACATTGCGTGCAGCAGCAACCACAGCCTCCCAGACACTGTTCAGAGAGGTGTACTGTTTTCCCTCCTTGTAAATCTCACATTTGATGATGGACCACAGGTTCTCAATGGGGTTCAGATCAGGTGAACAAGGAGGCCATGTCATTAGATTTTCTTCTTTTATACCCTTTCTTGCCAGCGACGCTGTGGAGTACTTGGACGCGTGTGATGGAGCATTGTCCTGCATGAAAATCATGTTTTTCTTGAAGGATGCAGACTTCTTCCTGTACCACTGCTTGAAGAAGGTGTCTTCCAGAAACTGGCAGTAGGACTGGGAGTTGAGCTTGACTCCATCCTCAACCCGAAAAGGCCCCACAAGCTCATCTTTGATGATACCAGCCCAAACCAGTACTCCACCTCCACCTTGCTGGCGTCTGAGTCGGACTGGAGCTCTCTGCCCTTTACCAATCCAGCCACGGGCCCATCCATCTGGCCCTTCAAGACTCACTCTCATTTCATCAGTCCATAAAACCTTAGAAAAATCAGTCTTGAGATATTTCTTGGCCCAGTCTTGACGTTTCAGCTTGTGTGTCTTGTTCAGTGTAGGTCGTCTTTCAGCCTTTCTTACCTTGGCCATGTCTCTGAGTATTGCACACCTTGTGCTTTTGGGCACTCCAGTGATGTTGCAGCTCTGAAATATGGCCAAACTGGTGGCAAGTGGCATCTTGGCAGCTGCACGCTTGACTTTTCTCAGTTCATGGGCAGTTATTTTGCGCCTTGGTTTTTCCGCACGCTTCTTGCGACCCTGTTGACTATTTTGAATGAAACGCTTGATTGTTCGATGATCAAGCTTCAGAAGCTTTGCAATTTTAAGAGTGCTGCATCCCTCTGCAAGATATCTCACTATTTTTGACTTTTCTGAGCCTGTCAAGTCCTTCTTTTGACCCATTTTGCCAAAGGAAAGGAAGTTGCCTAATAATTATGCACACCTGATATAGGGTGTTGATGTCATTAGACCACACCCCTTCTCATTACAGAGATGCACATCACCTAATATGCATAATTGGTAGTAGGCTTTCGAGCCTATACAGCTTGGAGTAAGACAACATGCATAAAGAGGATGATGTGGTCAAAATACTAATTTGCCTAATAATTCTGCACTCCCTGTATTCTCAACACCTCATCCCAGGTCCGCTGTCTTGGAGTCACACTAGACTCAGAATTCACATTCAACCCACATATACAAGCGCTTACCAAATCCTGCCGTTCACAACTACGCAACATTTCCAGAATTCGTCCCTTCCTTACTCAAAAAACTACAAAAATACTTATTCATTCCCTCATTTTGTCACGCATTGATTATTGCAATCTACTCCTAAATGGCCTTCCAAAACACTGCCTCTCCTCCCTCCAATCTATTATGAATGCTTCTGCTAGACTCATCCACCTAAGTCGCCGATCTACATCAGCTGCTCCGCTCTGCCAGTCTCTACACTGGCTCCCCATACACTCCAGAATACAATTTAAAGTATTAACCCTAACTTACAAAGCACTCAACAGTCTAACTCCCAACTAAATTTCCTCTCTCATCGTGAAATATTCCCCATCCCGTCCTCTTCGATCAACCTCTGACCTACGTCTCTACACTCCTGTCATCTTTACGTCCCACTCCCGCCTCCAAGACTTCGCACGTGCTGCTCCTCTCTTCTGGAAATCTTTACCTAGCTCCATAAGACTGTCTCCAATGTTGTATAGCTCCAGACACTCCTTCAAAACCCACCTATTCAGAGAGGCTTACCATCTCTTCTCATCCAAACCAAACTAATACATGTACATGAACTGCCTGACTCACTACTGCAAATACAACCGATGTAACAAGCTACTCCAACCTTATGTCTCTGCACCCTTAACCTATAGACTGTGAGCTCTCCGGAGCAGGGACCTCTTCCTCCTGTACTAGATTTGTTTAGTTTTGTTATGTTTTATATTTTATCACAAATCTTTGTCATTGTATACCCCCATCATTGTACCCAGCGCTACGTAATTTGGTGGCGCTTTACAAATAAATGATAATAATAATAACTAATCTAATTTGTAGTACAGTCTTATTCTTGTCCCAGGCATTCTTACAGTCCCCCACAGTGTTTGTCAGTACAACCTATTGTTGAAGTTTATTGCATAAATCAATCACCCTTTCTGTAAAGAACTGTTTCCTCAAATTACTCCTCAATTTACTAACCTTCAGCTTGAGATCATGACCCCTTGTTCTTGAATTTTTCTTTTTATGTAAAATACACAGCCTTATCTTTACTAAGTTCTTTAACCATTTCACTACTGGGACTATCAGTGATAAACTTGCCCAAAATACCAGAGAATTTTTAGCATTTTTGCTATCACTTCATTTAAACAGAAATAGAGCCTTGTTTTATTATATTTACCTATCAAAATCATGTATATTTTTTAAGTAGACAACCAAAGGTATTGATCTAGGCCAATTTTCGTATATTTCATGCCACCATTTCACCGCCAAATGCAATCAAATAAACATTTTTTTTTACTTTTCTCACAAACTTTGGGTTTCTCATAGAAATTATTTACATACCATTTGTGCAATCATGGCACACGTTTGTAAAAGTTTCTCTGGGATTCCTTTGTTCAGAAATAGCAGACCTATAAGGCTTTGCCATTGTTTTTTTGGTAATTAGAAGGCCGCTAATTGCAGCTGCGCACCACACTTCTATTATTCCCGGCAGTGAAGGGGTAATTTATTTAGCTTAAAAGGTTAATTTTAGCTTTAATGTAAAGATTACCCTCCCACCTAACTTTTCTTACCCCCTGATCCCTACCTGATCAATCCCAAAGAGCTCTCTTCCCTCCCCCCCCCCCCCCCCCACTGGTCAAGCCCCATATTAGGTACTGGCAGACAGTCTGCCAGTATGAAGATATAAGGCTTTTTTAAATAAAATAAATATTTTTTATTTTTATATTTTCTGCAGTGTAGGATCCCCCCTTACCCCCCAAACTCCCTGATCCCCCAAACAGCTCTTTAAACCTCCTCCCTCTAACTATTATCCGCCATCTTAGGTACTGGCAGCTGCCTGCCAGTATCTATGAACAGTTTTTTCTTTTGATTTTTAAATTTTATTATTTTTTCCATATTTTCTGTAGCTTAATGACCCACCCGCAATCTTTAGTAAGGTTCCCCCATCCCCTAGATCCCCATTTCTGTAGTGTAGTTGCCCCATCCCTTCCTGTCCTTTTATTTTTTATTTTTTGTAGCATAGGGCCCTCGCACTCCCTCCCTCTCCCTCCCGCCTCCCCTGTTGGGTCTCACACCTGCCACCTGCCTCCCGCCCACACCTCCCACCAGCACCAACAGAAGATTGTTACAGACGGTGACACACACAGTCTCACCGTCTGTAACGATCAGGCATCTGCCCTCATATGGAGCACCAATCGCGCTCCGGCTGTAACTTAACAGTCGAGAGTGCTGGAGCTTTCTGAAGTGAAGATGTATATATACGTCTTGCAGTACGATAGGATAAGTACTGCAAGACATATATATATATATATATATATATATATATACGTCCTTTTGGGTGAAGGGGTTAATATACTTAAAAATTGCCTCTTTCCCTTTTTTCCTCTATGCTATACATATTAAGGTCATTGAGCCTCTCCTGGTACATTTTATTTTTTTGACCATGTACCATTTTGGTAGCCCTCCTTTACACAGATTCAAGTTTGTTTATATCCCTCTGAAGATATGGCCTCCAGAACTGCACACAACACTCAAAATGAGGCCTAACTAATGATCTGTAAAGTGGCATAAGAACCTTACTATTTCTTCTGCAAATACCTCTACCAATACATCCAAGAATTCTGCTGGCCTTTCTCGCTACAGTACTACATTGTTTATTAAATTTTAAATAAACTAAAATAATAATTCCCAAGTCCGGTTCCTTATTTGTTACAGTCAGTAAAGTGTCATTGAGTCTCTAACGTTTGGATTTTTCTTCACCAAATGCATACATCTACACTTTTGCAGTGCTAAACTATAGATCCCTGTCATTTGTCCAATCCTCCAATTTTTGTATAATCACTTCTCATTTTGTCTATCCCCCTGGAACATCTACTGTATTACATTTTGTCTACCCCCTCTGGAACACCTACTGTATTACATTTTGCCTACCCCACTGGAACATCTTCTGTATTACATTTTGGCTACCCCCTCTGGAACATCTACTGTATTACATTTTGGCTACCCCCTCTGGAACACCTACTGTATTACATTTTGTCTACCCCACTGGAACATCTACTGTATTACATTTTGGCTACCCCCTCTGGAACACCTACTGTATTACATTTTGGCTACCCCCTCTGGAACATCTACTGTATTACATTTTGGCTACCCCCTCTGGAACATCTACTGTATTACATTTTGGCTACCCCCTCTGGAACATCTACTGTATTACATTTTGGCTACCCCCTCTGGAACATCTACTGTATTACATTTTGGCTACCCCCTCTGGAACATCTACTGTATTACATTTTGGCTACCCCCTCTGGAACATCTACTGTATTACATTTTGGCTACCCCCTCTGGAACATCTACTGTATTACATTTTGGCTACCCCCAATAGAACATCTACTGTATTACATTTTGTCTACCCCCCTGGAACTCTGGAACATCTACTCTAGAGTACAACATAAATACTAGAAATGTGTTTACGTTTTCCGAATGAATGAATCAAAGAAAATGAAAGAAAACAAAAAACACTGATGGAAATTGTCAGAATTAATTAGTTTCCTTTCATTTGTTTTAAAGGGTTTAGTACTTACTTTAGGGAGCTCTGGAGAACTCACTAACTCGATTATCTTCTTGCCCGAGCCCTGGCCAGGATAACAGGAGGCTTAGGGGCTGATTTATCATGGTCCGAATGGGGCCGTATACAGCTGTTTCTGTGCAAGCCTTCAGGCTCGCCGGAAACAGGAGTTAAGAATCAGTGGTCTTAAGACCGCTGCTCCTTAACTTGTCCACCACCTCTGAGGTGGCGGAAAGCAATCCACCCGATCGCATACGATCAGGTTTATCGACACCCCCTGCCAGCAGCCGATTGGCCGCAAATCTGCAGGTGGCGGCACCAGAACTGCTTGTGCAATGATAAATGCTGACAGCGTATGCTTTTGGAATTTATTGATGTGCGGCGGACATGATCTGCTACAGTGCATCATATCTGCTGCACTTTGATAAATCAGTCCCTAAGTGCGCTCAGCTTCTAGGACCTACACTGAAGTTAGTTAAGCCTGCTGTTAGTGCGGCCAGGGCTCGGGCAAGAAGAGAATCAGGATAGCACGTTCCCCAGAGCACGTTAAGGTAAGTATTCTGCATACAGGCAAAATTTTCACCTATAACTTTGAACATTTACATTGGTTTTAACATAAACAAATGCAAATGATTAACCCCTTAATGACCACAGCACTTTTCCATTTTCTGTCCGTTTGGGACCAAGGCTATTTTTACAATTCTGCGGTGTCTGTGTTTAGCTGTAATTTTCCTCTTACTCATTTAATGTACCCACACATATTATATACCGTTTTTCTCGCCATTAAATGGACTTTCAAAATATACCATTATTTTCATCATATCTTATAATTTACTATAAAAAAATTATAAAATATGAGGAAAAAATGGAAAAAAAACACACTTTTTCTAACTTTGACCCCCAAAATCTGTTATACATCTACAACCACCAAAAAAAAACAAATGCTAAATAGTTTCTAAATTTTGTCCTGAGTTTAGAAATACCCAATGTTTACATGTTCTTTGCTTTTTTTGCAAGTTATAGGGCCATAAATACAAGTAGCACTTTGCTATTTCCAAACCACTTTTTTTCAAAATTAGCGATAGTTACATTGGGACACTGATATCTTTCAGGAATCCCTGAATATCCATTGACATGTATATATTTTTTTTAGAAGACATCCCAAAGTATTGATCTAGGCCCATTTTGGTATATTTCATGCCACCATTTCACTGCCAAATGCGATCAAATAAAAAAAATTGTTCACTTATTCACAATTTTTTTCACAAACTTTAGGTTTCTCACTGAAATTATTTACAAAAAACTTATGCAGTTATAGCATACATGGTTGTAAATACTTCTCTGGGATCCCCTTTGTTCATAAATAGCAGACATATATGGCTTTGGTTTTGCTTTTTACTAATTAGAAGGCTGCTAAATGCGACTGCGCACCACACGTGTATTATGCCCAGCAGTGAAGGGGTTAATTAGGGAGCATGTAGGGAGCTTCTAGGGTTAATTTTAGCTTCAGTGTAGTGTAGTAGACAACCTCAAGTATTGATCTAGGCCCATTTTGGTATATTTCATGCCACCATTTCACCGCCAAATGCAATCAAATTAAAAAAAAACGCTAAATTTTTCACAATTTTAGGTTTCTCACTGAAATTATTTACAAACAGCATGTGCAATTATGGCACAAATGGTTGTAAATGCTTCTCTGGGATCCCCTTTGTTCAGAAATAGCAGACATATATGACTTTGGCGTTGCTTTTTGGTAATTAGAAGGCCGCTAAGTGCTGCTGCGCATCACACGTGTATTATGGCTAGCAGTGAAGGGGTTAATTAGGTAGTTTGTAGGGAGCTTGCAGGGTTAATTTAAGCTTTAGTGTAGAGATCAGCCTCCCATCTGACACATCAGACCCCCTGATCCCTCCCAAACAGCTCCCTTCCCTCCCCCACCCCACAATTGTCCCCGCCATCTTAAGTACTGGCAGAAAGTCTGCCAGTACTAAAATAAAAGTTTTTTTTTAAAAAAAAAAAAAATACATCTTTAGCATATTTACATATGCTACTTTGTAAGATCCCCCCTTAGCCCCCAACCTCCCTGATCCCCCCCAAAACAGCTCTCTAACCCCCCCTCTGCCTTATTGGGGACCATCTTGGGTACTGGCAGCTGTCTGCCAGTACCCAGTTTGCAAGAGAAATGTTTTTTTTAAATTTTTATGTGTAGCTTCCCCCCCCCCCACAGACCAATCCCCCACCCCCTGACTAATGAATTTTTATATAACTAAAAATATTTTTTAAAACTTTTCATACACAATTTTTCTGTAGTGTAGCGGTTCCCACCCGCTCCCTCCCCGTGCACGAGCGTGCCCGTGCGCGCCTCCGATCATCCCCGCCCATGATCCCGCCCCCCTACACATCATCAGGGCCATTGATGGCCGCCACCCGCCGCCCGAACCGGCTCCCACCCATTAACGGATTTAGCCGGTGATGACCGGTGCAGAGAGGGCCACAGAGTGGCTCTCTCTGCACCGGATTGCTAAAAAAGGTTATTGCAGGATGCCTCAATATCGAGGCATCACTGCAATAACCGGAAAGCAACTGGAAGCGAGCAGGATCGCTTCCAGCTGCTTTCCAGACCAAGGACGTACGCCACACGTCCTCGGTCATTAACTGTATTTTTTTTGAGGACATGTGGCGTACGTCCTTGGTCGTTAAGGGGTTAACTAAAATTCAGTATTAATTTCCTGTTGAACAAAACAAATACCAAATAGTGCAGCTAACGAATATTTGGGGAAAATAATTTAATGTTTATTAAAATCATTTGAATGGTGTTTGAATGGAAAGGCCTATTATATATATTATTATTAATTATAGATAGCAGGCAGGCCAGCACTCACAGTTATTGTTTCATCCACCCAGGGTGCATCCATAGTATTAATAACAGCAAGGAATGAGGATGCACTCGCCAGGATTTCCAAAGTTACCATTTAATGTAACGTTTCATGGTATTACTCCCTTCGTCAGACAATACAAAATAACAATGTGCAACCTACTTACCACCATGACTTTTAAACTTGATACAGTTCCAGGTAACCACCTGTGATGCCACTCCCACTATCAGCAATCAACAGGTGGAGACCCCCACTGTACTCCCAATGTGTGTGTCAGGATTTTTTCCCTGCTTTGTTTGCCATGTGCTGCTGGCAGCCATTTTACTCACCTTTCTTGCTGAATCTGGTTCAGAGTGTGTGATGCTGCTCATTTCCTGCACGCCCTCTTATGGCCAGATTGTTGTACATCATCCGTGTCAGACAGGTTGCAGTCTCAGAATTTTGATGTCATCACTTATTATTTAAAGGGCCTCTGTTCAGTATGCTTTGCAATTGCGTTGTCTCAGACCTGTTTCTGAGTTCCTGTGTATTACCTGGCTAGTCTGACGTCTCTTCTGGTTCCTGATCCCTGGCTTGTTCCTGACTTTGCTGTTCTTCTTGTTCCTGATTCCGGCTCGTCTGACTACTCGCTTTGGCTCCTGACTCGGCTCGTCTGACTACCAGCTCTGGTTTAGACTCCTGGCTTGTTATTTGACTTGCAGACTTTTTATTATTTTTGTTATTAATAAAGGTGTGATTATTTTTGCACTTCTTGTCTCAGTCTGATTCCTGGCACCCTGATATTATGTAAGGGACAAGCATACTGAACAGAGGCCCTTTAAATAATAAGTGATGACATCACAATTCTGAGACTGCAACCTGTCTCACACGGATGATGTACAACAGTCTGGCCATAAGAGGGCGTGCAGGAAATGAGCAGCATCACACACTCTGAACCAGATTCAGCTAGAAAAGTGAGTAAAATGGCTGCCAGCAGCACATGGCAAACAAAGCAGGGAAAACCCCCTATATTGTCTCCGGCAGAGTGCAATTATGAAATTGGCGACAGGGAATTACTGGCCATCATTTTGGCACTCAAGGAATGGAGGCACCTTCTCAAGGTTACTAGCGTACCAGTGCTAATTCTTACTGACCACAAGAATTTGACTTATCTATCTGAAGCAAAACGTTTGCCATCCCGACAGGCCAGATGGGCGCTATTTTTGTCTCGGTTTAAGACTACTCAACGTCTACCTGTGGGTCTTCTTCAACCTATTGCTAATAGTGAGCATCCTTGGACACATCTTTCCATTGTCAAGCTCCCTGTTTCCAATGGCATTACTGTTATCCTAATGGTGGTTGACCGTTTTTCTAAAATATCACATTGCATTCCCTTGAAGAAGTTGCCTACTGCTCAGGAGCTTGCTTCAACTTTTGCCCAGGAGGTCTTCCGTTTACATGGGTTACCCAAGGAGATAAACTGGCTACCCCGATCCGAGACTATCTCCAGATTTTGGCGTTCCTTCTGTGCTCTAATGGGGATCCAGCTTTCCTTCTCCTCGGCATATCACCCTCAATCCAATGGGGCTGCGGAATGGTATAATCAAGCTCTGGAACAGTTCATCCATTGCTATGTCTCAGATCACCACAATAATTGGTCTGAACTGTTACCTTGGGCAGAGTTGGCTAGTAATAGTGCTATTAATGCTTCCTCCCAGTTATCCCCATTCATGGCGAATTATAGGTTTCAACCATCCTTGTTGCCCGATTCATTCATGTCTACGGCTTTGAAGGAGCATTTCCAGCAACTTCGTTCTATGTGGGTACAGATTCAGGATTGCCTTCATCGTTCTATGCAGCGCCTAAAGTTCCAGGATGATCATAGGCGTCTGCCCGTGCCTTCATACCAGGTTAGTGAGAGGGTTTGGCTGTCCTCCCGCAACTTGAACTTTCGTGTGCCTTCCAATAAACTGGCTCCCGTTATGTTGGTCCTTTTCGGATACTCCGACGGGTCAATCCCGTGGCCTACGCTCTTGACCTTCCTCCTGCAATGCGCATCTTCAATGTTTTTCATGTCTCCTTCTTGAAACCATTGGTTTGTAATCGGTTTACCACTGTGTTGCCTCGTTCCCATCCTATATTTTTTGACAGCCATGAAGAATATCAGGTCAGCAGCATTATTGACTCTCGTATGTCCAGGGGTCGCGTACAGTATTTGGTTCACTGGAGAGGTTACTGTCTGGAGGAGCGTTCATGGGTTCCCTCCTCTGATGTTCATGCTCCCACCTGCCCGCCTCCGTGCCTTCCATGCCCGTTTCCCCAATGAGCCTTTTGTCCTCCCGCGGGGGAGGGGTCGTTGAGGGGAGGGTACTGTCAGGATTTTTTCTCTGCTTTGTTTGCCATGTGCTGCTGGCAGCCATTTTACTCACCTTTCTTGCTGAATCTGGTTCAGAGTGTGTGATGCTGCTCATTTCCTGCACACCCTCTTATGGCCAGACTGTTGTACATCATCCGTGTGAGACAGGTTGCAGTCTCAGAATTGTGATGTCATCACTTATTATTTAAAGGGCCTCTGTTTAGTATGCTTTGCAATTGCGTTGTCTCAGACCTGTTTGTTTGTGTATTACCTGGCTTGTCTGACGTCTCTTCTGGTTCCTGATCCCTGGCTTGTTCCTGACTTTGCTGTTCTCCTTGTTCCTGATTCCGGCTCGTCTGACTACTCGCTTTGGCTCCTGACTCGGCTCGTCTGACTATCAGCTCTGGTTTTGACTCCTGGCTTGTTCTTTGACTTGTGGACTTTTTATTATTTTTGTTATTAATAAAGGTGTGATTATTTTTGTACTTCTTGTCTCAGTCTGATTCCTGGCAACCTGACAGTGTGTGACTACCTAAACATAAAGATGAACACCAACCGATCTATGCCAGTAAAGAAAGAAATAACCACATATCAGAATACTAGCTTGCCAAAAAATACATATCAAAGGCAAATAAGACCCCAAACTGTCAGTGATCACAGTACTTGATAAGCCGTGTGAGTCTAGTTACGGACGTCGGGTGGTTGTCATGGCAACCGGAAATAACAAATATGGCCCCCAATTGTGGGTAAGGCACCATATGGCTAATCAAAAGTACGGGAGAATGGAGGAGCGCCCTACCCCCAAACAATCAGGCAAGCTAAACCCAAGGATAGTAACGAAAAATTGGGCATCGCTCATAAGGTAATAGTACATAATAATGCCATATACTACACGGCATGAATATGATACATATCAAGGTAAATAACCCCTTGGCAGGATCGCAACAGTGACCTAAGGCTTAATGGTGATTGGACACTATTGACGCCCCCCCTAGGACAAACAGGATTTACTCATTCCGATGAGTTGTAACTAGACTCACACAGCTTATCAAGTACTGTGATCACTGACGGTTTGGGGTCTTATCTGCCTTCGATATGTATTTTTTGGCATGCTAGTATTCTGACATGTGGTTCTTTCTTTCTTTACTGGTATAGATCGTTTGGTGTTCATCTTTATATTTAGGTAGTCACACACGTTGGGAGTACAGTGGGGGTATCCACCTGTTGATTGCTGATAGTGGGAGGGGCATAACAGGTGGTGACCTGGAACTGTATAACTTAGGTTAGTTTAAAAGGCACGGTGGTAAGTAGGTTGCACATTGTTATTTTGTATTGTCTGACGAAGGGGGTAATCCCCCGAAATGTTAAATTAAATGATAACTTCCTTGCTGTTATACTAATACAGTGCTAATCTGGAGCTGAAGTTCAACCTCCAAGGATTTTTAAACAGTAATGTACTTATCTTGAGTATGCAAGAAAAGCGACTGGCACCATTTTGTCATGCGCTGTTCACTCTGTTTCCAGCATTGCAGTCTGGCAAATTTTACTGCAGTAATCATCACTATTTTATAGGTACTGTACAGTTTTTATTGAATACTCAGGGCCGGCCTTTGTGGTGTGAGACCTGTGCAGTCACACAGGGCGAAACACCCCAGAGTGCTCTGCCATCGCAGTGCTCAGCTAGGGTTGCTTGGTCAACCAGCTGCTTGGTAAAAAATTTTTTTTTAAAAACTGTCATTTTAAATATCGCCTACAGTAGCCTACTGCATGCTTTCTTTAAGTCCTCTGCGTTGAGTTGACGAGAAGGAGATATGCCTAGAGTAGCCTACTGCATACTTTCTTTAAAGGGACAGTCAACACCAGAATTTTTGTTGTTTAAAAAGATAGATAATCCCTTTATTACCCATTCCCCAGTTTTTTGCAAAACCAA